>NC_136270.1:26201839-26804339 GCF_964187855.1 Myxine glutinosa | reverse complement strand
TTCCCCAATTAAATGGCCACAAAGTTACCACATTTAAAATGACTACAAAGGAAATAAATAGGCGACATACACGGTGAGAACCCTTTGATTGTTTGTTTATCGGTCAGACGAATTACCCAAATGTACCCAAATTTAAGTGAATTTACCCAAACGAGCAACGGTACCCGCCCTAAGGGCGGGGCTTCAATTAGGAAGCCGAAATGAAAAGGCAAAATATCAGAAATTGAAGGCAGAAATTTTTTCTTTTAAACAATTCATATAAACATCCGTCAAATCATATCACATGTAAATCATCAAAATCAAAACAGTATCTTCAGAATTTCAATAAAAGCCACATCACTGTTCATATCGGTAAGTACTAGTACCCGACTACAAAGCCGCAATGAGCCGGCGAAGCCAAAGCCTCTTGCCACTATTTTACCCATCACTATGGCATCAGTAGGTTAGGTAGTTGGTAGTAGGTAGGTGTAGTAGGTACCGTACCTAGTTCAAAATGACACCATTTGCATTCTGGATGAGATTAAAATTTATAAAATTTCCTTCTTGATTAATTCGGTGATTTCCGTCTCAACTTCGGATATTTCCGGCCTTGAAAAACTATGCCCTACGGCCGCGAGATTTCTAAAAAATAATTCTTCGTCAATTTTAGAATATTTGACGCTGTTTTCAGCGTCCGAAACGCGGTAAAAAGCTTTTTTGAAATATTTTTTCAAATGCTCGAATCTCATTGGTTCCGGTAATTGGTGAAAATTTTCGTTGAATATAACCAGGGCCCGTGCGGGCCCGGGGAATGAGGTTGGTCTTAAAGTATTTTAATTACTAATTAGAGGTGCATAAGATTGTGAATCAAAAAAAGACGGGTGAAACAAACTCCTATTGAACTTTTTCGCAATTTTTTTATGCATACTTCCGCATCCGGAAGATGGCGGCCCCCATGGAGTGATTTGGTTTTTGAAATATTTTTTCAAATGCTCGAATCTCATTGGTTCCGGTGTTTGGTGACGATTTTCGTTGAAGATAACCAGGCCCGTGCGGGCCGAGGTTGGTCTTAAAGTATTTTAATTACAAATTAGAGGTGCATAAGATGGTGAATCAAAAAACAGATGGGTGAAACAAACTCCTATTGAACTTTTTCAATTTGTTATGCATACTTCCGCATCCGGAAGATGGCGGCCTCCATTGAGCGATTTGGTGCGTCAAAGCTTCGAAATTCTCAAGGGATCCAGCAAAATCTGGCTTTTCAACATAATACCTACGCGTTCATTCACAACACCGGCTTCGCCGGCTACTAGTACCCGACTGCAAAGCCGCAATGAGCCGGCGAAGCCAAAGCCTCTTGCCGCTATTTTACCCATCACTATGGCATCAGTAGGTTACGTAGTTGGTAGTAGGTAGGTGTAGTAGGTACCGTCGGTGTAGTAGGTGTAGTAGGTACCATTTGCATTCTGGATGAGATCAAAATTGATAAAATTTACTTCTTGATTAATTCGGTGAATTCCGTCTCAACTTCGGATATTTCCGGCCGTGAAAAACTATCCCCTACAGCCGCGAGATTTCTAAAAAATAATTCTTCGTCTATTTTAGAATATTTGGAGCCGTTTTCAGCGTCCGAAACGCGTAATAAGCTTTAAAAATATATTTTTCAAATGCTCGAATCTCATTGGTTCCGGTGTTTGGTGACGATTTTCGTTGAAGATAACGAGGTTGGTCTTAACGTATTTTAATTACACATTAGAGGTGCATTAGATTGTGAATCAAACAACGACGGGTGAAACAAACTCCTATTGAACTTTTTCGCAATTGTTTTATGCAAACTTCCGCATCCGGTCAATGGCGGCCTACATTGCGTGATTTGGTTTTAGAAATATTTTTTCAAATGCTCGAATCTCATTGGTTCCGGTGTTTGGTGACGCCTTTCGTTGAAGATAACCAGGCCCGTGCGGGCCGAGGTTGGTCTTAAAGTATTTTAATTATAAATTAGAGGTGCATAAGATTGTGAATCAAACAACGACGGGTGAAAGAAACTCCTATTGAACGTTTTTCAATTTGTTATGCATACTTCCGCATCCGCAAGATGGCGGCCTCCATTGCGCTTCGGAATTCTCAAGCCAAGGGATACAGCATAATCAGGTTTTCGACATAATACGTACGCGTTTATTGACAACACCGGCTTCGCCGGCTACTAGTACCCGACTGCAAAGCCGCAATGAACTGGTGAAGCCAAAGCCTCTTGCCACTATTTTACCTATCACGATGGCATCAGTGGGTTAGGTAGTTGGTAGTAGGCAGGTGTAGTAGGTACCGTACCTGGTAAGACTTGGTAAAAGAGAAGAGCAGACAGTCCTCCCCAATACCTACATACAATAAATGTCACAAGAAGCTTAAGGAAGTAACGATACGATGTGCTAGCTTCGGGCCTATTTTAAGAAATTTTAACTGGGCTTAATATATGTTTTCACATTATGTGTGTAGTCCTCTAACTTCAGTCGCTTTCAGGACTGGTTCCCTCCAGGCACTGCGGCTTCCTCCACCAGAAGAAGTTAGCTTGCAGTAAGATCAGTGCCGACAGATCAGACGATAGCGCCGTTTCAACAGCAATGTGTGACTGTCGTTCACCGGCTTCGCCGGCTATTATTACCGGTACATCGTGTTTCAAATCGTGATATCAACTTTTCTTTAGGGAAAAGAATTGAATGATTTTGTACCTCTTCTTCAGCTTAGAACTTCAGGATAGGCGACATTGCTGATAAAAGTTTCTTTTCTCTCTTTGAAGTTCTTGGCAAACATTTTTATATTGTCACTGCTGCCAACACGACTCATGGCGACGTAAAGCTGTCCATGGCTGAAGAAATCTGTCTTTAGGTAGATGCCTACCTTTTTTAATGTCTGACTTTGATTGAGCCTTGTTAGGTACTGGTCATTGCAAAGCAGAGTCGGACAGGGAATTGTTTTCGCTGCATCTGGAAGGGGAACAGGTTTTTGGATGGAATGATTGGAATCCTCGGTATGCTCTTCTGCCTCAAGAAGGGAGCTCCGATCATGCTGCTGCGAAACATTGACCCTAAAAATGGCCACTGCAATGGGAGTCGTTACATTGTGGACACCTGATGCCGAATCTCATCGATGCGACACTAGCTATTGGGCCTCATGCTGGAAACAAGATCTTCATACCGAGGATTCCAATCATTCCATCTGAAAACCTGTTCCCCTTCCAGATGCAGCGAAAACAATTCCCTGTCCGACTCTGCTTTGCAATGACCAGTAACAAGGTTCAAGGTCAGACATTACAAAAGGTAGGCATCTACCAAAAGACAGATTTCTTCAGCCATGGACAGCTTTATGTCGCCATGAGTCGCATTGGCAGCAGTGACAATATAAAAATGTTTGCCAAGAACTTCAAAGAGAGAAAAGGAACTTTTATCAGCAATGTCGTCTATCCTGAAGTTCTAAGCTGAAGAAGAGGTACAAAATCATTCAATTCTTTTCCCTAAAGAAAAGTTTATATCACAATTTGAAACACGATGTAATAATATTTACCGATATGAACAGTGATGTGGCTTTTATTGAAATTCTAAAGATACTGTTTTGATTTTGATGATTTACGTGTGATATGATTTGACGGATGTTTATATAAATCGTTTACAAAAAAAAAATTCTGCCTTAAATTTCTGATATTTTGCCTTTTCATTTCGGCTTCCCAATTGAAGCCCCGCCCTTAGGGCGGGTACCGTTGCTAGTTTGGGTAATTCGTTGGACCCCAGAAGACCAGTGTTATCTGAATGACATTAGCAACATGGATATCAGTGTCGAAGCGAGTAAGTTTCTCTCTTTGTTCTATTTAACGTTTTTATACCTCCCTCCCTCACACAGTTCCAGTTGAGTACCAGTTCACTGGTAATTCCCTGTGTGTCGCAAGAGGCACTAACAGGGTTGGCGGCAGGAAGAGCATCTGGCCATAAAACATTGCTTCAAAAAGGGGACCACGGTGCCCGGAAAAGGCCAACCCCAGCTCTGCAGGGAAAAATGGCCTCTAAAGGTGGCTCTTCTTCTTCTTCCTCCCTCACACAATGCCCTCCCGAAAGTGGGCGGAGGCATTATGTTTTCGGGTCGTCCGTCCGTCCGTACGATCTAAACCTCGTTTTTCTCAGCAACCACATGTCCAATTGAGACGAAACTTTCAGGGTAGGAGTGACACCCATGCAGAATGTTTTTATGATAATTGTGACATCACAGGTGACGTGGTATGGCAACCATCTTCGTTTAAACACACACACAAAAAAAATTATTTCTCAGAAACTGCTAAATGGAAAAATTTGAAACTGGGCACATTGTTAAGTACTCCCAATGGGGAACAAAAGTATGATAATGATGACGTCATTGGTGAAGTGGAATACCAGCCATAAATGTTTTAATCGAATACCTTATCCTAAAAATCTGAAATTGCATGCATGTGATATATGACCCATTTGTATTGAAATATTAAATTTATGACATCATAAGGTCACATGGTTTGGCAGCCAGATTGGATTGAAGGAAAATATTAAATAATTATATCTCAGAAACCACTTACCCTATCGACGCGAAACTTTACAAATGTCATCTAACACTATTGCTGCATATAGTTTGAAAATGATGACGTAGGTCACATGGTTTGGCAGCCATCTTGGATAGAAAAACTAATCTTATCCGATCAACACGAAACTTTACAAACGTGATCCCCTACCCATGCATATGCATTATGCATAGTGTACATTTCTATGTCACATGTCATGTGGTGTGGCAGCCATATTAGCTTGAAAGCCGATATTTATAAACAAGACCGAAAGTCGAACAGCGGCATAGTTGGGCTTGTTTGATACTGTAATTGAAGAGGATAGTATGACCTGGGTGGGAATAGCAGTATTAGCAAATAATGGAAGTATTAAATTTTTTGAAATACTGTAAGTCTCTAAGCTGTATGTCACCATGGACATGAAGAGATTGCATTGAGACACTGGTTTATTCTACATGTTGAGTCAACAATGAACCAACCATACACCACTTCAATCCAGCAACTTTTCAGTCATGACAAAGGGATCGAAGTGTTACGATTATATTTAATGTATTATTAACGTTATTATTATTGTCCTGTCATCAGCGTTTAAGACCGCCTGATGAGGGATGGCCGAAACAGTTTTTCCTCCCGAGGCGAGCAGCCGAAAATGGCGATTATTGTGGCAAAATGGAAATCAAATTGGCGAAACTCCATGGTCCTCTCAGCCAATCATGAACTTTGGAGCGTGGTCTCATGTCCTTTTTTGACCGCCCACTGTTTCTCCGCCTCGACTGGGCAGGGCCTGCTTATGAGGTCCATTAAGGCGGGGCTTAGTGTCCTGGAACCTGCCTGGCTTGCAGTGGACGATTATTGTTGTTTAATGGAGGTTTTCATGGCTGGCTTTGTCAGCAAAACGTAAAGGGAAAATTACAGAGGGAAAATCACATATTGGGGAAAACCAACCTTCATACCTAACTAATTATCACTGCTTCACCCCTTGTATTAAGAAACATGAACAATCTTAAGCTACAGTCTCCCTACTTAAGTACATCGAGATTTCTCCTACACGTCCACGCTATAATTATACAGTCCTACCTTTACTATGGGATTCCTTCATCTACCCCCACAAACGTAACATTATTATTACGAAAACGATACTACTGTATTAGGAAACCTAGGCTAATTTGTTCGAAGTGGCCTGAATGTGAGGCATGAAGACATGAAGCCTAAGTTCTAAACGTACTGTCATTGGAACACCCATAACACCTATGCTTTCAATACACCTTTCAATGATTGTCAATTTAACAATCGGTTTGTTTGTGTTTCACATTGAATGGAAAACGTAAAGGTAAAGCATGGCGATTGTGATATATGACAGGTTCGACAACATGTTCGGCCTGAATGGCATATAAATCAAAATGACGGTGTGTGGAGTCAGTCGACATACGACGTAACGACATCACAGATGTAATCACCTCACATCACCCCTGCCATGTGACCAGATCATCAGCTCTGATTGGTGTACGTTTGTGAGGGACATACACACATACATACATACATACGGACAGACAAACACTATTCTAGATGGCTTTGACCTATGAGCTACGCCGTAAAAACCCTTCTCCGAAACTGCTTCACCAATCGATGTGAAACCTGTCATGTCTGGTAAAAATTTGATACTTGAGAACAGCTGAAGGGATTTAAATCAAACTTGTTTATTCTTAGGACAGCCAATGAGGGTATCTACCTGTTGTCATGGGCAGGGACTACTCGGAGGCATATTGGCGATGCAGTCGAATTGCTCTGGTTTTGTCAGGTAGAATACATTTACATGTATGAGAGTAGGCAATGAAATACCTTAGTCCATATAGGATCCTATAGATTAGCGCGTGCCGTATGCCGTGTAGCCACCTTCCTGTATACAAGTCATGGTCGGATGTCCGGGTAAGCGTTATGTGTCTCCATGTGGGGGGTGGAGCTATGCTAATTAGTTAGGGCATATGGATAAAATTCCCAGTGTGTAATCACTGCACATCGGATTTTTATGTGAAAAAATAAAAAATATTTTTTCACATAAAACAGCTTTTCTGCGCGCAAAAAAATTATTTTGCTATTTTCGGAGAAAAAAAATATTTCGCCCTTTTTCGGGAAAAATAAAAGAAAATGGCCTTTTTGGTCGAAAATGTCTGGCAACGCTCAAAAAAATTAGGGAATTTTTCGAAATTTTTAACTGCGATCGATCTCAAAAACAAAACGTTGCGTCCACTTGCGTGCGTTGCGTCCCCAGCGTGTACAGCAGTGAGGCGGTGTACTACAGTGAGAGAGTGTACACAAAGTGTGAACAAGTCTCCTCTCAAGATGAGTGCTGCTCTTCGTGTCAAGTGGCTGAAGGAATTCAATGCTGGCGGCGATGGGGCCACCTTCAAGTACGTGTCGAGTGACACGGCTTTCTGTTGAGCTTGTGAAAAGACTTTCTGGGCGAAACAGAAGTCTGAGCTGGCCCAACATGTCCGAGGAGACCGCCACAAGAGCAACTTGGCCTTGAAGAAGAAGAGGACGGTCACGCAAGCCACCACGGAGGACTTTGGTGGCGGAAAGAGGCACAAGTGCGACGTCGTGGCTCAGGAGCTGTGCCAGGCCATGCAGGCCGCTGGCATCCCATGGTCGAAATTTGAAAACCCTGCCCTCCGGTCGTTCCTGGAGAAGCACATCACTCTCCAGATCCCCAATGAAAGCTGGATTCGAAAGCACTACCTCGACAAGTGCTACGACGAGGCCTTGGCGGGGATCCGTGCCGACCTCGGACAGCAGCCCATCTGGCTGTCCGTCGACGAGACGACCGATTCGGCAGGTCGATATGTGGCCAACATCATCGCGGGATGCTTGTCCAAGGAGGGGTACTTTCGTCCCCACCTCGTCCAGTGCATGTTTCCGGAGAAGACCAACTCCGGGGAGATCGTGCGCGCAGTCAATGACACGCTGTGCTATCTTTGGCCTGATTTCAAGCCGGAGTGCCTCAAGGTCCTCGTCAGCGACGCCGCAGCCTATATGATCAAGGCCGGCCATGCCCTGAAGGAACTCTTCCCGGACTTGCTGCATGTGACTTGCGTTGCCCACGCGCTCCACCGTGTCTGCGAGACAGTCCGAGAAATGTTCAAGGACGTCAACGACCTGATTGCCACGACGAAGAAGGTGTTCGTCAAAGCCCCGTCGCGTGTTGTCCTTTGGAAGGAGCAGCAGCCCAATGTTTCTCTCCCCCCGGAGCCCATTCTGACTCGGTGGGGGACGTGGATCAACGCCGCGGTGTTTTACGCCGGGCACTTCGAGGCCGTCAAGGACATGGTGGACCAGCTGAACGATGACGACGCGATGGCAATCCGGAGTGCCAAGGACCTGTTCGGAAAGGCGGACATCAAGCTCAGTTTGGTCTTCTTAAATGCCCACGTGTCGTTCATCCCGAAGATCCTTAAGCAGCTGGAGGAGGCCGGCATGGAGCTGGCCAAGGCCTTCCAGCTCCTTGATCAGGCCAAGGAGGAGCTCGAAAAGATCTGAGGCTGCCGTAAGGAGATCCTGCTCACCAAGTTCAAGGCGGTGCTGCAGCGCAATCCCGACATTGGTGTGCTGAGGACAGTGGCTTTGATCCTGGATGGAGATCAGCACGGATCTGAGGTTGGTGTGCCGGCTGGAGTCAAGCTTGCCGACATCCCCCTCTTGAGGTACTGCCCCATCGTCAGCGTCGACGTGGAAAGGTCCTTCTCCGTCTACAGAAACGTCCTCACCGACCGCCGACACCGCCTCACCAAGGAGAACATTACCAAGATAATGATTTCAAACACCTACTTTAACCGTTCCTAAAAGGGTCTTGTCAATTTCTTCTAGTCCTCTACTTATCAAACAATGCGGTTGCAATAAAGGTACCTGAACGTCATTTTTTACCTGTTTACTAGCCCAGAGTGCTTAATGTTGTGCAGGAAAAAGCTAACCATTTTTTGTTCTTTTTTTGACTGATTTCTGAAAAACTTGGTAATAATAAAAAATGAATAAAATGGGGGAAAAAAATATTTCGGGATTTTTTCACATAAAAAAAAAAATTCCACTTTTCAAAACATAAAAGGCCTATTTTCTTCACATAAAAATCCGTAGTCTAGTAATCACCTCTGTATTTTTCCCTTCGTTATTATAAAGCACACTCGGCCAGCCATGCGATCGGCACGTAATTGTAAAATAACATAATCGCCGACGATACCAGACACCACTACACCACCCAGCTCAAATCTTCTCGATGGGTGCCAGGTCTGGCCATGAGGCCAGACCCTGAAAGGCGATTAGTTGGGACGATTCGATGGCGCTCGTTGATTGGAGTGCGGGTGACGTCGGAGAGAACATTCTAGCGTCGGAGCAAAAAGGGACACGTCCCGCCATTTTCTCTCTCTTGTTCTGGGCTGGGCTTGATCACGAACAGTCGCATTTGTGTTCTCTCTCTTGGCCCGGGCTCTTCGCACAGCAGTCACAATTCCTGCTCTCTGTTATTCACACAGCGGTCGCATTCGCATACGCATTTCCCTATCTCGGTCCTGGCTTTGGTCGCAGGCGGACGCATTTCCCTCTCTCTGTGTTGGGTTTCGTCGCGAGCAGTCGCATATTCTCTTTCTGTCCTGGGCGGTCTAGTCAGGCAGCTTAGCAGCATATTTATCGAAAATGGGGAACGGCTTGACAAAAGCGCCATTTTAATTTTGGTGGTCCATTAGACCATATCCAATAGATTTAGGACCGGAGGCAAGAAATATACAGTGTTCTTCACCTTTTTATTGGACAAAAACCAAGGACAAAAACCAATTATGTATATATTTTCAACAAGGAGGCTAACTTTTATTTCATTACATGCAGTGTTATTTGTAAAACTTCTGCATGCCTGCATAATAAATCTTACGCTTCCATGTAATAATAATTAGTAATATAATACCGAGTGTTTATACAAATGTGTTATACTTGTGACTCGCGCACCTTTCATATATTTAACATGTACGCAACTACAAGGATGTAATGACAATATAGCTTTAGAACAGACAACATGTTGTTCAAGGTAATTTGTCCAGCAATTTATGTATTTACGATTTTAGACTAACTCCAATAGCTGATGATTTATTTGCATAAATGCATTGCTCGATATTATGCTGTGCGAGTCGTATTTGCGCAAAAGTCAAACACTGTATATGTCTTGCCTCCGGTCCTAATTCTATTGGATATGGTCCAATGAACCACTAAAATAAAAATGGTCCTTTTGTAAAGTCGTTCCCCCAAAAATTGCTAAGCTGCCTAACTAGTCATATTCCTGGCTTGCGTGCAATTGTAAAGAGGAAGAGTCCGTCTCGTTCTCTCCCTCTCTCAGTGCTGGCTTTGTGACGGCTGTGCTTTGTGCTGTGTGCGCTTGAGAAACAGCGGCGCTTTGTGGAGCGTAGAACGAGCGGAGGAGGAAGGAGTTTTGCTCCCGCTTCACGGCTCAATGTGCCGTGTGGCGATTCGTGCCATCCAGACCAAAGTTAAGTGCCGGCAGGCAGGAACATTATTTATTTTCATTTAACTTTTCCTGGTGTTGTAAACGAGTCCTGGTGGAGGAGCCTCAATTAGGAATTGGTTCACTGTACATTCATTTTTGTTATCCTGCCATTATTTTCATTAAACCCATTATTACCTTCGCAAAAGCGGAAGGTTATGTTTTGATCGCTGTGTATTTATTTGTATGTCTGTGTGTGTGTGTGTATGTTATTCGCATAACTCAAAAAGTATTCAACCGAATTGCATGAAATTTGGTGGGATGATTGGTTATTATACGGGACACATTTGATTAGATTTTGGGAGCAATCGGGTCAAAGGTCAAGGTCAAGGTCACGAAAAGGTCAAAATCGTATTTTTGTTGTTCTGTTCCCTACACTCCCATGCCAAGTACAGAACAGTAGCTGCGGCGAAGGTATGCGCTCTACCGAGTGCCCGTTCTAGTTTGTTACATTTTTAATTCCTTGTCTTGTAGGTTTATTTGTTTGGGGGTTCGCGGATCGCATCCGGCCGTGCCGGTAAGCACTTGCTACCCCCACCCCCACCCCTCCGCGCATGCAAAAGGTACCGCCATAGTTGGTTATACGCCTTGGAGTTAAAGCTCATTTGGCCATCTGTCACCCTGAGGTCTTCACTACAGGAAAGACACACGACAATACACAGCAGCTGGATTTTTAAATTTTTTTAGTATACTGAATCGAGGCTCGTGAAAGAGCTAAAATTGATTATTATTGATTGAAAGTTGATTATTAAATAGGCCAGCACCAGTACCCCTAGAAATGCACTCCTGTGTGTTTTTTTTTGTTGTTGTTCAGTATAGAGGGGAAATTTTTTTTCAATATGTGTGCAATGTTGAATTGTTTGATTTATTTTATTTTATTACTTTTCAGCCACGAGTAGATAAGGGAGCCACTGCTTCAGTCCTGTACCATTGAGGGAGAAACTGACGTTTGTACGTGTGTGACACCTCGGCCTGAAACTTCTTGCATGGAAATTGCCAAAAGTACCACCACGTCTCCGGGAATAGTTGCACCACTTACAGCTGTTTAACTTATTGATGGATGCAACCATTCTAACCACGAGCCTGCACAAAGCATACCACCTTGGACAGAAAAATTCAGAACCCTGCATTTTCAACAACATTGGTACGAGTGGTTTCCTTGGCTCCATTATTCATCACAAATAAAAGGAATTGTGTGTTTTCAGTGTGCCACAGCTGATGCTGAAAGACTCCTGCAACTACTGGTTTTAGCAACTGGAAGAAAGCAATTGAGAAATTCACGATACATCAAGAATCAGCTTGCCACAAACATGCAGTATTTAAATTGGATCGACAAAATAGGGGGCAGTTAAACGTATCAGACGAACATGTCTCTGCACATAAGAACCAGCAAAACAAAAATACAATGTACCTGATGAGAATAATTGTCAAATCTATAAGGTTTTTGCTTGGACAAGGTTTGGCAAACTGTGCAACCTACAGATTGAAAATGATGCTGATATGAAGCTGTAGCTACAGCGCTGAACAAACCTCGGCTTGGCTTTAACATCAACTTACTATATGGGCAAACATACGCCAGAGCTGCAAACATGCATGGAAAGTACAATGGCTACCAAACAATTATTTCCCCTAGCTCTATACTCCCATTGTGCTGCTTACTCTTTGAAGTTTATATCTCAATAAGCATGTGATGCAGATCCTATATTGAGCAACACCATACAGTTGGTGCAGGACCTTGGGACTTGCACAGAAGAAGCAGAAAATAGAATCGCGTGTTTTCATAGATCAGCGCAAATAATTCTGGATGTATCGAGATCCTCAGCGGTCATCGATCGGGATGCTGCAGAGACAGAACATGGAGACATGAAAGTCTTCCTGCAGTTGTCATGATATATTGCGTCTGCCGTGTATAGATCACTCGAAACCCTTTTGAAAATCCAATATGGCCACTATTTTTTCAAGATGACCACCAATGATCCAATTAATTATTGTTTTCCTCATTGAAATTGATACTGTTATCCTATTTTAAATATCTGAGTGTGGATGTACATGTTTTTACGTATGTAGACACTGATTTTGCAAATTCTAATCCTATAAAACACTTTTCCATGATTTCTGGTTGTTTTGATGAAAGTATGTGTCATCACTGATCAGAAATTTACAGTTTATACTTACAGAAATGAAAAGTATTTTCTTTATGCAAATCATTAGTATACAGTCATCAGAATTATATGGTTTTCATTTGGCAATGTTTAAAAGTTTAATAAAGTCAACAAACCAGGAGTTGTGGCAAGAGGTCAATGATGAAAAAGAGTGAATGTTAATGCACTACCAGGGCACCCTGGTAACATCACTGCTGTGTAACCCAGCATTGGGTTCAGTGTCAGATAATTAACTTGTACTCGATATTTAGCAATTACTTCATGTCCCAAATGCTATCTAATCCTCTCCATTCGGTTAGATAAGCACACCTGATTCAAACTTGTGGATTTGGTCAAACTGTACAAACAGCGACATGAACAACTGGGAGTAGAATCACCACTTGTCAACTCAACGAGGCTAACGCACCAGCTTTTGGCACAAATGCCTGAACTAGAAGCTCACCAAAAAGGACGGGAAGTACGAGCGCCAGTCAATAAGTAACCTTAAAATGGCGATTATAAATTCGAGAATGTAATGTATGTAATAATTGTAGACCGACATATGTTATATCTATGGGTAAGAGTCATGGTTTGCCTGTTTTATATCTGGCAACATTGAGTGTATGACATCAGTAGAGCAGTTCCAAGATAGGGGCTCCCTTCGAAGCATGCACCAGGGAGGAGCAACGTTCTGCATCCGTTTATTGGGAAGTGAGGGTGTGAATCCCAGTGAAATCCATCGCAGAATGAAGATGCAATATGGTGACGCATGTTTATCGCTGCAGCAGGTGTACGACTGGGATAGGAAGTTTAAAAGTGGAGTGTCCAGTGCGGCAGATTCTGCTTGCTCGGGCCAGCTTCACACAGCCGGCACAACAGAAATGGTTGCAGAAGTTGAGTGCTTACTAAGGAAAAACCGTCGCATTACGCTGGATGAAGTGGTCTCCCAATTGAACATTAGCCATGGTTTAGCACACCATATCATTCACAACGTGCTGGGGTTCAGCAAAGTGTCTGCAAGGTGGGTGCCCAGACAACTCACACCAGAACTGAAAAAACGGTGAGTGGACGCATGTGAAGAATTTCTGCAACGTTAGGAAACAGAAGGCGATGCTTTTTTACAGTGTGTAGTGACTGGGGATGAAAGCTGGGTCCACTACTTTCAGCCTGAAACGAAGAGGGCAAGCAAAGAGGGGCGCCATTCAACTTCACCAAACCCAAAAAATTCTGCACTTAGCCGTCCGCTGGGAAAGTGTTGCTGACGCCCTTCTGGGATAGCAGAGGCCCACTTGTAGAGCATTACATGCCCAGGGGGCCCACAGTCACCAGTGCATCATACTGCGACCTCCTAAAATCATCTGAAACCAGCAATCAGATCAAAACGTCATGGACTACTCACTACCGGTGTTTTGTGCAGCATGACAATGCTCGGCCCCATACTGCCCGCGCTACAGCTGCAACAAGATCTGCATTTTGAGTGTCTTCCTCATCCACCATACTCGCCAGACCTTGCCCCTTCGGATTACCACATCTTTGGGCCACTAGTACTCAGCCCTCTTTATATGTTTCACCAAGGCTGATTTGGTTTGGGGAATTGCATCCTTGGCTCGTCCTTTTTTCGTGAACAACTTTTGCCGAGCTACGTCTATGTTCAGCAAACTGCTTGTACGGTCATATAGTAGTATGGTGAATTGTTCCAGTACCTCCATGTCCTTGTCGGTGTTTTCTGCTAGGCCCGTGGACAGAGCAAGAAAAAATGGAGTAACTTCCTCATATGCCATCGTGACGTCAACCGATATGCCTCCACCCACATTATTACATTATTATACATACTTGTACCAAGTTTGATTTAAATCTCTTCAGCTGTTCTCAAGTATCAAATTTTTACCTGACATTACCTCTGACCTTTGATTCCGAAATCTAATCATTTCATCTTTGCACCATAATATATACTTCTATCAAGTTTGGTCAAAATCGCATCACTGGTTCACAAGTTATCACGGTAACAGGATGTTTACCTAACATGACCTCTGACCCTTGACACCATGACCCCAAAACCTAATCAGTTCATCTTTACCTCATTGTACATATTTGCACTAAGTTTGACTTGGATCCCTTCAGCCATTCTCAAGTTATCGAGGTAACAAAAACCTATCATGGACAGACGGACAGACGGACAGACAGCCGGACGGACAACCGGAAAACAGAATTCGTCGTCGGAGGCATAAAATTGTGACAACAATGGTGAACATATTTCACTTTGCTGACTCTGCACTTATGCTGCCTATTAGTGGACCAATCCAGTTTCCAGGTTACATCATACATGCAACATGCTATCAATCTGGGATGGATGATATTATGATAAATGGACACCTCTAAGTTAATTTAATTGCAATACGAGGAACAATTCCTAAAGTTGAAAATGCATTTTAAAAAACAGCCACCACGGCTGACTTTTTCTGGGTGGCTCCACTTCTGAAAATATTGTTGCGGATTTGAGAATCCTGTGTTTTTTTATTGTTGTCATGAGAATTGTTGTAAATATCACCCTCCGGTGTAAAGGTCAGAGGTCGTCCCCCTAGTTAATCCATATACATGCACGTAGCGAATCATATATCCTTCTAAATAGTTATCTCCTTATTCTATGTAGTTTAAGGCTCTGTTCCCACTAGTTGACACTTCATTGCATCGAATTAAATAAGATAGTTCCCCTTCCAACTGAACAGCCTCCATTGCCAACTGTATTGGGCGGTTTTCTGCAAAGCCTGCATTGCCAACTGCATTCACCCTACATTGCCCATGTGGTCAGCTTGGAGAAGAAAGGCGTGTCTCCGCCCTCGTCATCGGAAGGAGGAGTGAGCCAACCCCGATTAACCAACCAAGGACGAGGGGTTTGGCTTGAAAGGGGCGGAGAGAGAACGATCGGGGAGGTTCACGAAGGTTCGAGGGTGTGGTCTATATAACCCGTCCCGCGACGCCCCCAAAGGATGAGTCCTTGGAGAGCACGCGACGCACCTGAGGAAGCACGCCTGAGCTTTTAAACCACCGCAGCTTTGGGACCATCGAAGCTTTGAGACAACCGCAGTGGTGACCACGGCAGCTTTGAGCTTTTGCGAAGCGCCGCCGCCGGGCGAACACGATTGAGGAAGGGCGGCGGCTGCTCACTCCCGGCCCGGCCGTCCTCCCGTGTCCAGCCGAACCTTCCTCCCCTTCCAGTCATCCGTGCCTGGCCTCATCCATCCATTCGTGTGAGTCTGACCGTAGTCTGTCTTTTGTCTTGTCCTGGGGTTAGGTAAGACTGTTTAGGTAAGTTAATAACTGCACTGTGTCTTCTGGTTCTTCCATACTTTCTGTAAATTATTTTATTATCTTTCCTTCTCCTTGGTTCCTTTGATTGTGTACATATTAGTAATAAATTATATTTGTATTTCCTACCTTTGTTCTTCTTCTTCATGCTCGTCCGGTCGCTTTAGTGATTTCCCCATTGGACACCTGTGGCACGATTTGGCCAACGAATAGGAATCGGGTCTAGTTCTTGTTAATAGTTCGTGCCGCGTTTGCTAAACCGCTCGGCAATTAACATCTATCCGCGGTCGCGAACGAGGTTGCGCACCTGCCTCTCCGGAGGGAGCTTGTGCAACTTCAGGACCACGTCGGTCAGTCATAGACGAGGGGATTAATCCCCCCTCGATAAGGGGAAAAGAGGCCGACGGAGAGATCCGTAACATTTGGTGCCAGGAGTGGGATTCGGACCTGAAGCACGCTTAGCGCGCTGAAATTACGAGTGGCCCACAATTTTATATAATATCCTAAATTTAAAATCGTGCCATGGATGGTCAAGGCGATCGGATGCCGGTGGGGGTAGAGTTAGAAGAGGGGTTAGAATCAACCCAGGACCCCGGGGAGGATTTGGGAGTAATGGAGGAGCGCAATACACATTGGGTTGTGGGGGTATCAGGTACACAAAATGGCGCCCTCGCGCACGTGGTTGCAGCGGCACCAAATGTCGCCGCGCCCGTGACCGTAGCAGCAGCCGCACCCTTTGTACCACCAACGGCTGCCGAAATGCAAGCCTGTTTGGCTGAAATGAGGGCCTTTATGGCCAAAATAGTTGAAGGGTTTTGTAACAGAATAGAGGGGGACAAATCAAGGGCCAATAGAGAGCCAATGGGAAATGATTGGAAAACCAAATTCGGGGGATTGAGTAAGGAGGTGGAAAAGATGGATGCAATGCCAATGAGGGAAGAAGTAAGGGCCAACACCAATAACATAGGAAGCAAATTGGAGGGACTCGGAAGCAAATTGGAGGGAGTCGGAAGCAGATTAGGGGACAAACTGGAGAGCATAATTGGCCAAGCCAAATAAATTAATGAGGGGTTGGCGAGGGGGCAGGCCGCATATGAAGGAAGGGAAGCGGAGAGGGACAGAGACCGCAGGTTGGGCGAGGGGTCCCGAGGGTGCACGACGAGGTAAAGCGGGTCGAGGAGCACTGGTTGGGCAGAGTGGAGAAAAGCACAGGTAACTGGACCGGGGTAGAAATCGCGACCCGGGGTATGGGGCAGCCGGCGACCGCTGAGGTAGAAGAGGGAATTTTAATAAAGCGAGCGGTCGTCGTGGTGAATAAAGAAAAAGCAGTAGTGAGTATAATTGAAATTGAAAAGACGACGGAGGTAGCCCAGCAGTTGGAGGAAGGAATGGAAACTGTACAAAGTCCGTGCTCACATCACGATGCTGTGCTTAATAACCCCAATAAAGATTTGCAGGTGTTGGAGCGAAGGAGAAGAATCCCCAAGGTGAGTCGTGCTGTATGTTGTGCGGGGAGGTTTTTCAGCAGGAGGATGTTTGGCGCAGAATGAATTTCCGTGCGTTTGGGATCGAGAAAGCATCCGGGCGTTGGTGAAGGGTCCCCTGTGAGTGGAAATGGCGCGCTTGTGGAAAAAAAGTGTGCATCGGGGAATGAGCGTGTTATAAAGTATGGGGGTGATACCGAGTGCGAGAGCGAATGCACGTCGGAGGGTCTGTGTGAAACAGAGTGTACGGAGTGTGACACGGAGAGTGAGTTGGTGGTGGAGCGAGTGCGAGAATGCACACCTGGAATGGTCGAACGTGTGCGAGAGTGTACACCTGAGTTAGTGGTGGCGCGTGTGCGGGAGGGCACATCGGAACGCGTTAGTGGGTGGATGCAAGAGTGCACGCCCATGGTGAGTGTTACGGAGGACGTAACGGAGGAGAGGTGTGGAACGAAGTGTGCGAACGGCGAGTGTGCGCAAGAGGGTGCGTGAGAGGTGTGGTGTGTAACAGGGAGTGCGGTGGTGAAATGGATGGAGTGTGTGGGATGTACGGGCGACGTTGGAACGCCGGGTTTTGTGAGTGTGAAACGTGTCGCGTATGCGAGTGAAGCATCGACGTTAACCGGGTTAGCAGTTAGGGTGATGGATAGCCGAGGCGAGCACTCGGGGCGCGATGTGCTTTGTTGGATGCGAGGCCCGGCGCGGGTCGGTGCTGCGTCGCTTCTCTTGGAAGTGTCGTTGCCGATTCGGGCCTGGCCGCGCCCCGCACGGTCGAGTCCGGGCTTTGCCGGGCAAGGCGACCGGTCGGGTTCAGGGCCAGGTTGGAGGAAGCGGAACGGTGCCCCCTGGCGGGGACGGGGTTCCGACCGGGCGAGATTGAGCCATCGGGCCGGAGGCCGCAAGGACCCGCGCCGAGATGGTGCGTGGAATCTCGGCCCGACCAAACCGCCTCCCTTGAGCCGAATGCCGGACGGATTCAACCTGCAGGCGACCAAACCACCCGAATTCATTGCTCGGCTTTGCGAAGCTGAGTTTTAATGAGGTAACGATGCACCGAGGCTCAGATATAGCGGACTGTAATGATGATAGTGTTTTGATCCGAAATTTAGAATAGTGAATAGGATTGGCTGCAATTTGATGAGCAAAATTTATAGTGGAAGATGCCCGATGTGGTGGGATGGCAAATCCACTGTCCCTCACACGGGGGCACATGAGCGCTAGTTTTATGGGGTTTATGGCAGTGTAAGCTCGCCCGGGAGGGTTAGGATAAAATGATAGGGATCTAGAGAAAATGACCATAGGTAACTGTAGCTTTAAGTAGCGACATTGGACAGGTAGTGGGGACATAGAGAGGGTAGTTGGATTATAATGACGAGGGAGCGCAATAATATAAGGGGCGACGGGGAAGCGCGAGTTTTAGCAGGGCACCAGGTAGATCAGATGATGCCGTGTGAGTGTCAGAAGTGTATTGTGAAAAGTGTGGGTGAGTGTATTGAATGAATGAAGAAGCCTGGGAGGAAGGAGGGTGCAGGTGGCACCAGGTGTAATTGCACAGGTGTGCAAGTGAACAAGTGTATGGAACAGTGTATGAGTGAGTAATAGTGATTGAGTGTTGTGTTGAGCAAATGGTCCTGGAGGAAGGAGGGTGCAGGAAGCACCGGGAGTGATGGCACAGGTGTGCGAATACAGGTGTATGGAGAATGGTTGTGTGGAATACATGGAGTATGGAATATATGGAGTATGGAATGGATGGTGTGGAGTGAGTATGGTGGAAACTGTGGAGTGGAGTGGATGGTGCGAAGGTGTGTATGGGAAGGATGGACCCCATCACGAATACCCGGGGAGGGTAGTTTAAGCGTTAGGTAGAGGGAGTAGGTAAATTGTGGATGGATATTGGCATCTGTGGTGCGTGTGGAAGAATGGTGTTTGGATGGGTACATTGGTGTCGTGGAAATGGCTGGGCGTGTGGCCTGTTAGTATGTGTAGTTAAATGGGCACTCCGCCACTGTCAGGATGTTGGCCAGGTGAGGCCGCAGGTGGGCTCTGGGAGCCAGTAGAGTTGTTGTGGATGGGGCCCGAGGATCCGGAGGACGGACCCGGGTAGCCCAGTGCCAGAGGGCACCGAGTGGGGAGAGCGCCAGAGGGCCTTCCCCAGGTAGATAGGTTAGGTAAGGAGCAGGTAAGCTCGGAGGCAACTGCAGTGGTGGAGGTGTGCAGGTGGGTAGACCTGCTGGGAGAGCCACACGACCCAGTCCTGAAATTGTGCAAGGGCACAGGGAGTTGAATCGGGGGAGTGAGACCCCAAATTGATGAAGCACCACAGTTTGGTCAATGGTAATTGGTTCTTAAAACTGCATAGAGTGTAAGACGGCCAATGGATTGGCAGGGAAAGACCCCGGGTAGTGTAAAGTGTGTTAATGTCATTTAAGAGGATAGTTAGGATTGAAATCTCCTCGCACCATCTGCATCCACTCCCCTGAGGCGATGACGTAACTCCACACCATGCCATGTTTTGTTATTTTTCTGTGCAAATGTTTGGAATGTGAGACGCATCATGACGTGGGTGTGACATTGTGCTTTGTGTTCCATCTCTCCCTCCTTATGAGGATTGATGATGAATTGGTGATGGCAAATTTAGACAATGGGATTGTGATGACGAATTTGGTATAGGGGAGATATAGGGAAGACGAGACAGTAGTGACGAATTTGTAAATGTGTAGGTTTTGTAAATACGGGGAGGGGCCAGGGGGGGGTAGTGTCGGTCACATGTGGGGGGCGTACGGTAGGGACGAGCTTTCTCACTTCGCTCTCCGTACGCACCTCGTTCTGCATTACCTGTGTTACGGGGTCCTCCCCTATCGAGTCCCCGGCAGAAAGAGGTGTTGTCCTTGTGTGAAAACCAGCCAATCAACCAACGAGTCCACACCAAGGGATACGAACAAACCACAATGTATTATGACCCTTCAAACCCACAATATTTTATCACACTTCAAACACCATATAATTCATCTCTACAGGTGGTACCACCTTATTGAGTCCCTTAACCCCCAAACTCACGGCCCTTTCCCCAATGTCTCTGTCCTCCTCCAAGGTGACGTCGATTCGCTCCAGCGCGTGGAATCAATGTCCGGTTCCAATCCGTGGAAGTGGAGATGATCGAGCCAACCCGCAGGTCACGTGGTCCAATCCCCAGCACGATAGTGGTAGAATGGGAAACCGGCCAAAGATGATTTCGGGTACGTACCCGGTGGCGGTTCAATCCGCGAGTCTCCTCAATAACCCTCCCACAGCCGCGGACTTGTGGGTTGCACAGTCGTCCCTGGCAGCCTGCCGGAGAGAAACGCCTGGTCGACGCGCCGCCAAAAACCCAGGCACGGCCGGTGATGCGCGTGGCGAAAGTGGCGGTCGGCTTTCTCTCACTGCTCGGTCGGGAGCTGCAATCCGACCACGTTTCACTGCTCCGTCGGGAGCCGCAATCAGAACACGTTTCACTGCTCGGGCTGGAGCTGCAATCAAAATGCTTTTCACTGCTCGTTCGGGAGCGGCAATCAGAACACGTCTTACTGCTCGGTCGGGAGCGGCAATCAGAACAAGTCTTACTGCTCGGTCGGGAGTGGCAATCACAACACGTCTCCCCGTTTTCTCTTCGCTCCACCCCTTTTCTCCGCTCCACCGCTTCCGGTCTTGATCCTGACTTCCGGCCACATTTCCCCAGGAGGGCTTTTAATTCTTCTACCCACAACAGTAATCATAACAATCATCATTCAGGCCGAATACGTAACACTTCCCCCCCTCAAAAAAGAAAGTTGGAACACCGCGAAAACTTTCTTTGTATGCCCTCTTTGAACAGGCAAAAGTAAATTCACAAACCAAATCAGCAATCCCTGGGGCAACAATATTCAACCTTCCCCAAAAATAGAGCAACCAAAATTTTACACAACCCCCAGAACTTTCCCAAAGCTAATTCCCTCTGGACCAAGCATCAACAACTTCTAGTTCCTCTTGAATGAAGGTTAAGGTGGGGTGGTGACCAAAGCCCCAAAGTTAAACAACTCGATAGCACTTTTTCCGGGAGGCCAAGCTGAGTATTCACTACATGGACGCCTTTAGGAATGTGGAGTTCACGGTTAGTCCGGGGAGGAAAGTTCATTACATGGACGCCTTCAGGAACGTGGAGTTCACGGTTAGTCCATGCAGGAAAGTTCACTACCTGGACGCCTGTACGAACGTGGCATTCACGGTTAGTCCGTGTAGGAGTCTGGGCTCGGCGGCTCCGCCGTATCTAAAGTGAAACGTGCTCCGCTGCAATCCGACAATCATTCTTTCGGGAGATGCCGTAACTCTGGGAGCCTCCATAGTAATATCGGCTGCTGCCACCACCAAAACTACCGCCACGTTGTCCGCTTCTGTAGACCTCCCGACGCCTACGAAATGCCTTCCCTACTGTTATGGTCCGACCCTCCAACTCCTTACCATTCCAATTCTTCTCTGCCTCTCTGGCGTCCTTTGTGCTTGCAATCGTGACAAAACCGAACCCTCTTGACTGTTGCGTTTCCCTGTCTTTTACCAACCGCACTTCCACAAGCGGCCCATATCTGTTGAAGACAGAGGTCAGAACTTCCTCCTCTGTTTTGAAGTTCAGTCCCCCTACAAATAACTTGGTACTTTCGTCGCCATCCCGAGCTGGGGTGGTGTTATTTTCCCTGCTGGGCTCTTTACCAACCCTCGGGTTACCATAAACTTGACCCCCGGCCAAATCAATCCCGATAACCACAGATACTCCCTCTACAGGAAGCGTGGCTTGTAAACCGACGGTGACCGGTCCTGACACCAAATCGGATTCCAAATGGATGACATGAAGTGGGGCATTAACACAGCCACCGATCCCTTGTAACCGAACACTATCACCAGTTGCTGTTCTCTTTGACAATGGCAAAATGCCTTCAAGCATTAAGGATTGATGGGCTCCGGTGTCCCTCAATACCCTAACAGGTCTTGGGTTAGTCAAGTCTCCCTCTAGGGAGACAAACCCCTCATAAATAAATGGTTGGTAACTCTTCTGTGGGCGATTTCTTACGTTTGCCATCGCATTCGGAGTTGTACTAGCCGGACTCCGCTCTGGGTTTTCCCTTTTCATGAGATAACAACTGGACATCAAGTGTCCAGGTTTCCGGCAAAAGGCGCAAGTAGGCCCTGAGGGGAACCTCATGGTCTGTCTCGAGCCCCCCGGAAGATAAGGCTGTCTTGGGCCCATAGTCTTCTGATTTCGAAAAGTGGTGGTATCAGAGTGGTCCCCATAATCCTCTCGAGGCCGCCCCCAAGGATTCTCGTTCTCCGCCCCTGATGTACCATAGCTCCCCTGACTAGGCCTGGGCGAGAAGTTCGGGTTGCGGAACCCCATCCTGTTTGTTAATGCATAGTCATCTGCCATGGTGGCGGCCTCATACAGCTTTGGTACCTTCCTTTCCTCCAGGTGAACTTTAATGTCCTCGTGGACACACTGTTGGAATTCCTCCACTAGGATCAATTGTCGCAATAGTTCGAAGTCTTTCCCGACATCTTTTGAATCACACCACCTATCAAACATGGTTTCCTTCACTCTGGCAAATTCCACATGGGTCTCACTCTCCCTCCTCCTGGAATTCCGGAATTTTTGCCGGTAAGCTTCCGGGACCAATTCATAAGCTTTGAGAAGGTGTTTTTTTAATGCCTCATACTCTGCACATTGGTCAATCGGTAAAGCCGAATAAATCTCTTGAGCTTTACCCACCAGAACACTTTGTACTAGTATGGACCAGTACTCCTCAGGCCACTTTAACTGTCGAGCCACTTTCTCAAAGTGGGGAAAAAACTTGGCTACCTCCTTCTCATTGAAGGGTGGGACCAGCCTCACATGTCTGCCAACATCCCAGGTGTTCTGACTAGGTGTCGAACCAGCTGGCATGGATGGTACCTCTCCCCGTTCTCTTATTAACTCCAGCTGCTTGATTTTTATTTCCTGCTGAAGCTCCATGTCACGTTCCTTTAACTCCCTTTCGGCTCTTCTTTCCTCCGCTCTTTCCCCTGCTCTTCTTTCCTCGAGGTCTCGGTCCTGTTCTATTCTTTTTTCCTCAAGTTCTCGGTCCTGTTTTACTCTTTCCTTCTCTGTCTTCCTTTCCTCTGCTTTTAACCTTTCCTGGCTCGGCAGTTGCATCTCCAGTTTCCGGAGCTCCACATTTTCTTGTTCCTCGGGTAACCAATCCAAGGCTACCTCTGTCCATGTGCCCTGTCCCACCAGAGCTTCTATCACCAATGTCTGCATCTCTGCTTTCCCCATATTAACTCGGACCTCCAAGTTAAAATGTCTGGCCAATATCAAGAGTTCTGATTTTTTTTAACGCTTGGAACTGTGCCTCACTAGGGGACGCCGCAAACTTTTCGGCATCAAACACCATGGTGACTATCCGTGAGCACCTGTTAACCTTCACCCCAAAATTTCCCAACAAACAAAACAAAAGTTTTTCCTCTTTTTTTTTTTTTGTTGTTGTTTGTTTTTGGGAAAATTTTGGGAATTTGGAAAAAGTTCCAAACTTGGGAATTCTTTCCCGGACTAAATTTAGGAATTTCTCAGCTCCCGGACGCAGACCCAATTGCGAGTCCACGAATATCAATTGGACGAGCCCCCAATTTCTGTTACGGGGTCCTCCCCTATCGAGACCCCAGCAGAAAGAGGTGTTGTCCTTGTGTGAAAACCAGCCAATCAACCAACGAGTCCACACCAAGGGATACGAACAAACCACAATGTATTATGACCCTTCAAACCCACAATATTTTATCACACTTCAAACACCATATAATTCATCTCTACAGGTGGTACCACCTTATTGAGTCCCTTAACCCCCAAACTCACGGCCCTTTCCCCAATGTCTCTGTCCTCCTCCAAGGTGACGTCGATTCGCTCCAGCGTGTGGATTCAATGTCCGGTTCCAATCCATGGAAGCGGAGACGATCGAGCCAACCCGCAGGTCACGTGGTCCAATCCCCAGCACGATAGCGGTAGAATGGGAAACTGGCCAAAGATGATTTCGGGTACGTACCCGGTGGCGGTTCAATCCGCGAGTCTCCTCAATAACCCTCCCACAGCTGCGGACTTGTGGGTTGCACAGTCGTCCCTGGCAGCCCACCGGAGAGAAACGCCTGGTCGACGCGCCGCCAAAAACCCGGGCACGGCCGGTGATGCGCGTGGCGAAAGTGGCGGTCGGCTTTCTCTCACTGCTCGGTCGGGAGCTGCAATCCGACCACGTTTCACTGCTCCGTCGGGAGCCGCAATCAGAACACGTTTCACTGCTCGGGCTGGAGCTGCAATCAAAACGCTTTTCACTGCTCGGTCGGGAGCGGCAATCACAACACGTCTCCCCGTTTTCTCTTCGCTCCACCCCTTTTCTCCGCTCCACCGCTTCCGGTCTTGATCCGGATTTCCGGCCACATTTCCCCAGGAGGGCTTTTAATTCTTCTACCCACAACAGTAATCATAACAATCATCATTAGGGCCGAATACGTAACACCTGTTTTGATGTGTACCCTTGTGACCTTACCCCTCGCTCACCTGTCTTCTGTTCCCCTGTCTCCCACCCGAGGACTGTGCTCTCTGGGCACCGAGGGGAGCGTGCGGGAGTCCGCCATTGTGTGCCCGAATCCTTGCAACCAGCTGCCTGCATCCATGCACCACTTATGGACTACATGTCTGTGGCTGAGCACCATTTATGGACCCCACGGGTTGGGGCATGGCCCCTCTGCTGGAACCGGCCATGATGGCCCGAGATCTTGCTGGCAGACCTTGGTAACATGGCACCTATGCCATACAGGTGAACCCCTCATAGTCGGCCCCTGTGGGCCATAAATAAAATGCCGACACGTTTGTGCAATGTTCATTTTATTATGTCTAAATAGGCCGCCAGCAAGAAGAACCTGAAGGAAGACAACATCAAGAAGAACATTGGCCAGCAGAGGGAGCCGAAGAGCAAGAGCACCAGGGGTTTCTTTTGTTTATTATTGACTGTGGTGACTGTGCACTCCGGTGCATTTTGGTGCTTTATGGTGCTGATTTTTGGTGCTGGTGCGTCGATGCAGAGCAGGCTGTCTCCCCCTCAAAAGAACAATCACAGGTCCTGGGTTAGTTTTGTAAATACCATTAGCGTCAGTTGTAAATAATGCTCCCCACCGTTCATGTATAGTTTGAAGACAATTCCGCAATTCGGTTAGCTGTGGGCGTAAATCTGTTAGGCAGGGTGCAATGCAGCAGGGGGACATACTTATTTGTGTTTTAAAACGGTCACACTCAGGGTCAGGTTAAATGTAGAGGGAACTACACCTACGTGTCACACTAAAGTTAAAGTTTTATAGGCCCGAGCACGTGCCTGGAGGATGAGGGTGCAGTGTTGCGGATTTGAGAATCCTGTGTTTTTTTTATTGTTGTAATGAGAATTGTTGTAAATATCACCCTCCGGTGTAAAGGTCAGAGGTCGTCCTCCTAGTTAATCCATATACATGCATGTAGCGAATCATATATCCTTCTAAATAGTCATCTCCTTATTCTATGTAGTTTAAGGCTCTGTTCCCACTAGTTGACACTTCATTGCATCGAATGAAATAACATAGTTCCCCTTCCAACTGAACAGCCTCCATTGCCAACTGTATTGGGCGGTTTTCTGCAAAGCCTGCATTGCCAACTGCATTCACCCTCCATTGCCCATGTGGTCAGCTCGGAGAAGAAAGGCGTGTCTCCGCCCTCGTCATCGGAAGGAGGAGTGAGCCAACCCCGATTAACCAACCAAGGACGAGGGGTTTGGCTTGAAAGGGGCGGAGAGAGAACGATCGGGGAGGTTCGCGAAGGTTCGAGGGTGTGGTCTATATAACCCGTCCCGCGACGCCCCCAAAAGATGAGTCCTTGGAGAGCACGCGACGCACCTGAGGAAGCATGCCTGAGCTTTGAAACCACCACAGCTTTGGGACCATCGAAGCTTTGAGACAACCGCAGTAGTGACCACGGCAGCTTTGAGCTTTTGCGAAGTGACGCCGCCGGGCGAGCACGATTGAGGAAGGGCGGCGGCTGCTCACTCCCAGCCCGGCCGTCCTCCCGTGTCCAGCCGAACCTTCCTCCCCTTCCAGTCATCCGTGCCTGGCCTCATCCATCCATTCGTGTGAGTCTGACCGTAGTCTGTCTTTTGTCTTGTCCTGGGGTTAAGTAAGACTGTTTAGGTAAGTTAATAACTGCACTGTGTCTTCTGGTTCTTCCATCCTTTCTGTAAATTATTTTATTATCTTTCCTTCTCCTTGGTTCCTTTGATTGTGTACATATTAGTAATAAATTATATTTGTATTTCCTACCTTTGTTCTTCTTCTTCATGCTCGGCCGGTCCCTTTAGTGATTTCCCCATTGGACACCTGTGGCACGATTTGGCCAACGAATAGGAATCGGGTCTAGTTCTTGTTAATAGTTCGTGCCACGGTTGCTAAACCGCTCGACAATTAACATCTGTCCGCGGTCGCGAACGAGGTTGCGCACCTGCCTCTCCGGAGGGAGCTTGTGCAACTTCAGGACCACGTCGGTCAGTCATAGACGAGGGGATTAATCCCCCCTCGATAAGGGGAAAAGAGGCCGACGGAGAGATCCGTAACAATATTTTTGGGTACTCCATAACTTTGCCAAGTTTCATGCTTGCATGACAAAACACATATAGGTTTTGTCACATATCTGCCCTACTACATACATGCTTGGCCACAAGTCCAAATATGATGGAAACTTGTTTGAAGGATGTGTTGAAGAAGCCAGTCCAGGCCAGCACTTCTTCAGTTTGTGTGCATGATTGAACATGGAGCAGACATTAAATCACAGCTAACATGTGGTGTATCAAAAAATGATTTGTCTATGGTACAATTGCTGCAGTATAGCTGCTATTTGGAGTCGGTCAGAAAGTCAGTCAGAAATTCATAGTCCTGCAGACTGGGGATGGGTGCAACAGGAAGAAAAATGGTTGATGTGTTGGACTACACTTTCACCTATTGCGAAAAGTTGCAACGAACTGATGAAATGTGGATGCAAGATTGAATGTCAGGAAAGATGCAAGTGCTATAGCTTTAGTCTCAGCTGCAAGACCTCAAAGTCATCAAAACAGCTGTTCACCACCATCTCTGATCTTTCCCCATCCAAAACTTTGATGTTTTCTACCCCCGTTAATCCACGCTAAATCCACCTCCTTCAAATTTCGTTTTCTTTCCTGAAAGTCCTTGTATTGTCCATCTTGTTTATCCCGTGTACCCCACAAAAAAGATGTTGGTAATTATTGCATTACCGTATTGTTGCGGATATGAGGACTGTATATTTTTTGATTGTGTATTATTATTATTGTTGTTTATTCTGCGCCCCCCTGCCTCCGGAGCTGTGTAAAGGTGAAAGGGCATCCCATAATTAGTCCACAAGCATACACGTCAGCCAAATAATAGAATACCTCTGTTTGATAGTTATCTCTTATTATGTGTTTTTAGAGTAAGGCTGTGTCTCCCATTAATTGAAATACTCCATTGCACCAGTGAAAGAGATAGATTCCCTTCATTCCCACTCCCAACACTTCCATTCCCCCCCTTTCCGTCAATTGCAATTCGCATTGCCAACTGCATGTTGGGCGGTTTTCCCTTCATCCGCCATTGACCACGAGGCAGGGTTGGGGGAAGGAAGGCGGGTCCCCACCTCGTCAGAGAGGGGAGGAGTGAGCCAGCCCCACTCGACCAACCATGAACAAGGGGTTTGGCTTGAGAGGGCGGGGAGAGAACGTTTGGGGGAGGTTCGAAAAGGTTAAGGGGCGGGGCCTATATAACCCACGGCGGGGGTGTTCCCAAGGGAGATGCACTTTGAGTTGGTCACAAAGAGTTGGTCGTCAAGAGAGAGTCGTGAAGAGTCAGTCAGTGGAGTCGGTCGTCAGTTGGTTGCGGTGAGGAGTCGGTGGTGGCGGTCAGTGGTTGCGTTGGTTGCGGTGAGGAGTCGAGGAGGGAGGAGATCAGAAGACAGGAAGGCCTTGAGTTGGACTAAGAAAGAGAGGAAGTTGTTGGACTGGGTGGGACTAAGAAAGAGAGAGAAAGAGTCCTGAAGCTTGTGAGGGAAGGAGAGAGAACCCGTCACACCAACCCCCCAAGCTCCGCGTTGGCTCCACCAAGCGTTAACCTCCACCAAGGCTCCACCAAGCTCCGCGTTGGCTCCACCAAGCGTTCACCTCCAGCCATCCACCTCCTGCCATTCCTGTCATTCCCCGCGTGAGTCAGTGTCTTTGTTTGTTCTGTCCTGGGAATAAGTTAAGTCTGTATAACTATAAGCTAGTATTTGCACTGTGTCACCTGCGTCTTATGTGTTGTAAATAAACCTTGATTGCTCCGTTTTGCTTGTGTAAATAATAAATCCCATTACTCGTCTGTACGTCTTCTCGTTTTATTCCTTTTCCTCTTTGCATTGCGTCGTTTTCGTCTTTTCCCTATTGACTAGCTGCGGTGCGATCCGGCCAACGTTTGGGAGATGAATCGGGTGAGTCGGGGATCCTGTTAGGTCGCGGTAATACACCACCGCTCGGTCATCATAACATCTACCCTCGGTCATCATAACATCACCACTGCTCGGTCAGCACCTCCGCACCGCGCAGTGCCCCCAAAAGGTGTACTCCACCTTCGTCCGGATTCCAACCGTTGCCTCTGCACACGTATTCAAACTGCGCCAGGTACGCCCTCAGATCACTCTTGCCGTCATACGGCGCGAGTCGGACCTTGTCGGCGCCCGAAGGCCGGACCCCGTGCGTCACTCCTTGTGCGATCAGCGCGGGACCAAACCCTTCGGGCCCCCACAGTACACTATTCCCGGGGGCCTCCCGCACATCCTCCGTCCCTCCAAACACTACCCCTCTTGGTGTCGATGCCTGGGTCACCCTTCCGCAACCCGCTACCCACTGCATACCCGCACACCCTTGCTCACCAATACCCCTCTCACTCCCCATAGTCGGACCTCCTTGCACACCTCCTCTATCCATACACTCCGGACCAGCCATACACCTCACCATTGGTCCCTCACGAACACCCAGGTCTACACCAACCCCCAAGCCTACTGAATCTCCCCTCACAGTGCTCACACCATATACATTTCCGAGTATATCGCCACTCACCTTGGCACCTCGTCGTCGCTCCTCTTCCGCCACCTGCAAACTCTTTATTTGGTGAGTAAGCACATCTTCATGATTTGAGCACAGACCTTGTACATATTCCATCACCTCCTCCTTTATCTCCCTCTTAGTTTCCCTCCGTCTCTTCTTAATTTCACTCACCCCCTCTTCCACATCCTCTAATTTTTGCTTCACCTCTTTCATCTCCCGGTGCGCCCCCTCAATTTCGTCCTCTAAGGCCACCTTGATAGTTTCTATGTGCGTCCTCACCTCCCGTTCTTTCGTCTCCATTGCCTCTGTCACCTCGTCCAACCTTGCTGTCAGTCCCTCATGTACCGTCTGACACTCCTTCTTTATGACTGCTACGTCCCTCTTTATTTCCTTCTGGGTCGCCTTCAACCCCTCGATCACAGCCGTATTCTTTTTTTACCTGTTCCTTCAACTCCCTTTGTCCCACTGTCAGCTGCCCCACCCCCTGCGTCAACTCCTCGATGCCACCTTGTAACTTTGCCGTCCCATTTCTCACCTCCTTCTCCATACGCTCCTCACCTCGCTTTACCTCCTCGCGTACCCCCGAGACCTCCTCGCTCACACCTCGTCTGATCTCCTCCCCCATTTCTCCCATCTCTTTGGTAGATGCTGCCCCCATCTGTTCCAAATCATTCCTCTGGGCATCCAATTTGGTTTCTAACCCGATTTTCACCTCCTCTATCTGATCTCCCATCTGTTTAATTTCCCGGGCGGATTGCTCCCCTATTTCCCTCAATTTGCCTTCCATTGTGTTTTCTAACCCTGTTAACCCATTCTTCACCCCTTTCATCCCGTTGTCTAACCCCTCAAATTTAATGTCTAAACCCTCAAATTTATTGTCTAAACCCTCAAATTTAGCTTCTAGCCCCCCGATTTGATTTTCTAATCGCTCCCCTATCCTTTGTTCTAGACTACCCACCCCGTCTCTCAATCCCCCGATTTGATTTTCTAATCCCTCAAATTTATTTCCCAACTGTTCACTGGTACCCCTGGCTTCGTCCCTCATTTCTCTGATTTCCGCCCTTGATTTGTCCATCTTTTCATCTATTTCTTTACTTTGCACCACGAAGCATGCCCTGATTTGCGCCATGAAGGCTTGCATGTCGCCCACCCCCATCTGCGCAGTGGGCGCGGCCACCGCGCGCTCGTGCGAGGCGCCATTTTGTGCGCCTGAAACCTCGTGCGCCATCTCGTGTACCTGATACCCCCTCAACCACATTCTCATTGCTCTCCTCCTCCATCATTACTCCCACCTCCTCCCTGGGGTCCTGGGTTGATTCTAACCCCTCTAACCCCCCAACCGGCATCCGATCACCTTGACCATCCATGGCACGATTTCGAATTTGGATGTTATTACAATTTCGGCCGCTCGTAATTTTGACCAATTTTTTTTTTTTTAAAGATGTTTCAAATTTGGTTCGGGTCCAAATCCCAACTCCTCGACACCAATTTGTTATGGATCTCTCCGTCGGCCTTTTTCCCCTTAAGAAGGGGGGATCAATCCCCTTGTCCGCGACTGACCGACGTGAGTCCTGGGGGTCCCAACGCCACTCCCGGTCGGGAGCAGCCAGGGTATTTGGTCTACAAAAAGTCCCAAGGACCTAAGTGCCACTCCTGACTGCGAGCAGGGGAGGGACCCCCGCTCGAACCCCGGTTTTAGATGTTATAATTGCCGAGCGGTGTTAGCAACACGACGTTCGAGCCATTACCAAAGACTAAACCCGATCCTGAACGTTGGTCAAAATCGCGCCACAGGTTTTCAATGGGGAAATCACAAAGACGACCGGACGAGCATGAAGAGGAAGAACGAAGGTAGGAAATACAAATATGATTTATTACTAACTATTATTTACACAATCAAAAGAACCAAGGAGAAGGAAGGATAATAAAATAAAGACAGAAAGAATGGAAGGACCAGAAGACACAGTGCAATTACTAGCTTATACTATGCAGTCTTACTTATTCCCAGGGACAATACACACAAAACAAACTTACGTACGCAAAAGGATGGAATGGCAGGAATGGTTTGGGACGGCAGAGGAGGGTCCAGGCAGATGGTAGGTGTCGAGGTCCGGCTCCAAGCGCGTGCTCCGATCCACGCTTTGGGGTCGAGGCGAAAACCCGGCAAACACAGCTCCGCGTCGGGCTGGCAGAGAGGAGCCGGCAGCTCCACGTATTCGGTTTCACACCGGCAGCTGTCTCACGCGTCCTCCGCCTCCTGCGTCTCTGATGCTGTTTTCCTACTCCGCAGAATCTGCCTCTGGTCCAGCGCACCTCCCTCAAAAATCCCTCTCTCTGCTTCTCCTCAACTGGACTCTTACGCACTTCTTTTTTGTCATAGTCTTGCGCGGGCGCTTTTATAACGCGCTCTTGGATCAATCCGCGCCACGCCCGTGATGGCATCTCACCAGCCCTGATTGGCTGGTGGGGGCTCGCTGGCTCCACCCTCTGATGACGAGGGGCGGAGACACGCCTTTCTTCCCCGACTTGACCGCGTGCGTAATGGAGTTTTGGGGTGAAGAAAACCGCCCAATGCAGTTGGCAATAATGCAGTTGGAAATGCGGTTGGAAATGGAGGCTTTGGGAATGAAAGAGAATCTACCTTATTTGAATTCGGTGCAATGCAGTGTCAACTAGTGGGAACAGAGCCTTAAACTACATAGAATAAGGAGATAACTATTAAGAAGGATATATGATTTGCTACGTGCATGTATATGGACGAACTAAGAGGACGACCTTTGACCTTTACACACCAAACGGAGATATTTACAAGAATTCATTACACTTACAGAGGGTGATATTTACAACAATTACAAATTAGCAACAATATATATATGCAGTTACATGAAAAAGTAAATACACCCCATGTAAAGTTTTGCCTTTTTCAACATATTTCAACATACAGCGATTTGATCTTCATTTCAACAATATTGATAGATAAGGTGATATAATATAAGAAATATCATGAAACATTAACCATTTGTAGTCCATTGTATAATTTAAATAAACGTAAATGCAAATTTCGCATGTGGAAAAAGTAAGTACACCCCTACATTTCTCACTACTTCAAATACCTAAATTAGAATCAGGTGCACCAGCTCAGGTGCAAATGATTAGAACATCGTAGGAGAGGATCTTGGAGGAACCTGTCTTCTTTAAACCTCATTCAGTTTGGTTTGCTCTTTGTTGTTGAAGTGTGCGGCATCACCATGCCTAGATCAAAATAGCTCTTTGAGGCCTTCAGAAAGAAGGTTATAGATGCCTACGAGTCTGGGAAGGGATTTAAAAAGATCTCCAAACAATTTGAAATCAATCATTCGACTGTCTGGAAGATCATCTACAAGTGGAGAACATTCCAAACAACTGCCAACTTGTTCAGGCCAGGCCGCCCCAGCAGGTTTAGCCCGAGAGCAGACCGCAAGATGCTGAAAGAAATCGAAGAACCCCAGAATGTCATCACGGGACCGACAGGTAGCTCTTGCTACTGTTGATGTCAAAGTGCACGAGTCTACCATTAGAAAGAGGCTGCGCAACTTTGATCTACATGGGAGGTGTGCCAGGAGGAAACCTTTGCTGCCCAGAAAGAACATCAGGGCAAGATTAAAGTTTGCCAATGAACACCTAGGCAAAGACCAGCACTTCTGGAACAATGTGCTCTGGACAGATGAGTCAAAGGTAGAGCTATTTCGCCACAGTACCAGAAGACATGTTTGGGGATAACCAAAGACAGCATTTGACCACAACAACCTGATACCAACTGTAAAGCATGGTGGTGGAAATATTATGGTTTGGGGCAGCTTTGCTGCATCAGGGCCTGGGCAGCTCACCATCATAGAATCTACTATGAATTCTTCATTGTACCAGAGGATGCTTGAGGATAATGTGAGGCCATCTGTCGGAACGTTGAAGCTCAACCAAAGGTGGACCTTGCAACATGACAATGACCCTAACATACCAGTAAATCCACCAAGGAATGGCTGAAGAGAAAAATGGAGGGGTCTGGAATGGCCAAGTCAAATCCCGCATCTAAATCCCATCGAGATGTTGTGGAGGGATTTGAAACGAGCTGTGCATGCAAGAAACCCCTCAAACATCGCACAGCTGAAAGAATTCTGCATGGAGGAGTGGGCAAAAAATTCTCCCAGTCGATGTCAGAGACTGGTAGACAGTTATAAGAAACGCCGACTTGAGGTTGTTTCTGCCAAAGGGGGCAATACCACCTATTAGAGCCAAGGGTGTACTTACTTTTTCCACATGCGAAATTTGCATTTATGGTTATTTAAATTATACAATGGACTACAAAATGTAATTGTTTCATGACATTTGTTATATTATATCACCTTTATCTTTCAATATTGTTGAAATAAAGATCAAATAGCTGTATGTTGAAATGTGTTGAAAAAGTCAAAACTTTCCATGGGGTGTACTTACTTTTTCACGTGACTGTGTGTGTATATATATATATTGTTACAGATTTGGGAACCCCCCCTTCACTTGTAAATATCCCCCTTTGTAATATAATCCCCTTTTATTAATTATTAAATACCACACCCTAGGCCATCACAACACTCAGCCAATCTTAGAATCATCTTGCTAATTATTTCCTATTCTGTTTAATTAAGGCTCTGTATCCACTAGATTGACACCACGTTGCATTAACAATTCAGGATAGCTCCCCTTCAATGATTCCATACCCCAGCAAACTCTCTCTCTGCAAAGCAGCTCGACAAGCGTGGGGTGCGCGACCTCTCAACTGGGCTGGGTTTGAAAGCGGCGTTCGCCACCATTTTGAACATGTGCTCCATGCTCTGTTTGAACAAGAAGGGCGGGGTCGCCGAGAAGAGGCGTGACCGTGGCTCGCCACGAGGGCGGAGCTGTTCAGCTCCATTGCCTAATAAGGCTACCAACAGAGCACAGGGGCGGGACCCAAACGGCCGAGGGCGTGTCACGACCCCGCTTAAGATATGCGTTTGGAAGATCACGCAAAAGAGAGAAGGTTTGAGACCAGCAGAGGGGACGAGCGCGCAGCAGAAAGAGATCGTGCCTTACCTGCGAGGGGAAATCCCAGTATTATACCCAGAGAGGGAGAGTCGTGGCGTCGACGCAACCACGTTGGTTCCAGCGGTTGTCGGGTCCGCTACGCAGCCAACGGCGCGAGGTCGGTGTGGCACCTCGACGGCTGAACGAGCCGAACCGGCCGCTTTTGCCAGCTGAACGGACCTTCTCCTGCCATTCCTGTCATCATCCCCGTGTGAGTCTGTCTTTGTTTGTTCTGTCCTGGGTATAAGTAAGACTGTATAGATAAGGCTGCCCTGTGTCTTTTTACATCCATCTATCTTTGTACAGCTTTGATCTTTCTTTTCCTCTGGTGGTTGTTATTATAAATGTGTGCTCTTTCTCCAAGGTTTGGTTTCGTCTTCATCCAGTTGCTTTAGTCTTTTCTTTCCATTGGTCTGCGTGGCACGATTAAAACCGCTATAATCGGGTTAGTAATTGTTAACGGCCTGGGTCGTGACTCGCTTCGCTCGGCGTGTCCATTACCGTAGCGACTCTGGCGGGGCTGTCTCCTCGCTGGTTGGGAGGTCACGGTAAGCAAGTATTCGGGGGGTCTTTTTTTTGGGTCTCTGGCCCGAAAACCCTGGTCGTGGCTGACCACCAGTGACGTCACAGACCCCCAGGATCGGCGACGGCCAGTATAATGGACAAGGGGTTAACCCCCCTTGGCAAGGGGAGCGGCGTCATCCCAGATCTGTAACAATATATATATATATATATATATATATATATATATATATATATATATATATATATATATATATATATATATATATATATATTGTTGCGAATATGGAATTTGGCCTCCATATCCGCTTGTAAATATTCCCCTATTTTCTCCGATACTCCCCAACTCTCCCTTACCCCATTCCCTAGTCCCATTGTCTGTAAACAACACCCATTAGAGCCGATCTTCCCCTTCATCCCCCCATTAAATGTCGTGCCCAGGTCCCCCGCACCACACGTAGACAATTATAGGACATCTTGCTAGTTATTCTTAATCTATGTCAGTTAAGGACTTGTTTCCATTAATTATGACTCTTCGTTGCACCAGAATGTGATGATATGGCACCAGTAGGAGTTTAGGACCTTCCCATACCTCCCCGCATCTCTTCCCATCATCTCAAGCTCCAACAACAACCACAACAACAGCGGCTATGCGTCCTCACTCCGGCTCGGTTGGCCGCCATTGAACATGTGCTCGACGGGGTTACCCAGAAGGGGGCTCCCTGTCGGCCCCTCGTCAAGGGCGGAGCCGGTAACCCCCGCACCCAATGAGAAGCCATGGGCCGATGCCATATGGGGCGGAGCTAACGAGCGAGGGCGTGACTCCCCGCCGGATATACGCGGCCCCGCGCCGGACGTGACGTTAGAGATGCGCCCCGAGCTTGGAAGGACAAGACGCCACCCTCCCGAGCGCTGAGCGACCTCCCCGGCATCTCCACCAAAGTCGCGACCCACGAGCGCTGAGCGACCTCCCCGCATCTGCTGGACACCAACGTACGCGATTCTGTCCCTGAGCCAGGTGCACCTGAGCCATCGACTGCCGCTTTCCTGGCCATCAAACCCCGTGTGAGTGAGCCTTGTCCCGTTTATCTGTGGTCTGTCTAGGGTTAATATAAGAGTGTGTTTAAGTGCCCACCTTCCTATGTTTCCCTCTTGTCCCTGTAATCTAACCTTTTCCGCCTTAATATAACCTCCTCCGGAGGTCTTGAGAACTGAACCCCTGGTGTCGTATTGTGTCATTATAACCCAGCCGTGTGTCTTCTTTTTCCTTCATTGGTCCAGCATAGCGCTATTAGTCAACGTTCGGGCACAATCGGGTAACTTGTACGGATACGGCGGCCATCCCGCTCGGCCCACCATACCATCAAAGTCGTATCTGTAACAATTGGTGTCGAGGAGTGAGATTGGACCCGGAGCGCGTTTACGCGCTCGAAATTATAACAGCGAAATTTGATTGTGTTTTACAAAAAAATAAAATAATAAAAACCCGAATTTTGAAAGTCGCGCTATGGCGGATCAAGACGGCTGGGGTCCGGTAGGGGAGAGTGAAGCAGGGTCGATCCAGGACCAAAATGAGGGACAGGAGGAGAGCGAAGCAGTAAGGGCGGCAGGTTCGCAAAATAGCGCCGTCACGCACGAAGAAGCGGGCGCGCAAAATGGCGCCTCGCTGATCACCGCGCCAGCGACCGTGGCAGCGCCCCTGGTGGATTCGAACCTTTTCCTCCTGCAAATGGGGGCCCTTATGGAGAGGCTAGAAGCAAAAATGGGGGTAATGGGAAACGAAATGGGGGTAATGAGGGACGAAGCGAGGGGTACCGGTGAGAAGTTAGACAATAATTTTGAGGGGTTAGACAACGGGATAAAAGAAGTGAAAAATGGGTTAATGGGGGTAGAAAATAGAATGGCTGCCCAGGAGAATCAGATAGAGGGAGTGAAAAATGGGTTAGAGGGGTTAGAAAACAGTATGGAAGGCAAATTGAGGGACATGAGGGACCAAGCGGAAAGGGAAGTTAAACAAATGGAGCAGCAGATAGAGGGGGTCAGAATGGGGGTAGAAACCAAACTGGATGCTCACAGGGAGGAAATGGAGCAGATGAGGGTGGCATCTGGGCAGGAGATGCAAGTGATGGGAGAGGAGATCAGAAGAGGAGTGAGTGAGGAGGTCGGAGGAGTGCGCGAGGAGGTGAGGCACTGTAAGGAGCGCATGGAGAAAGAGGTGAGAAAGGGGACTGTAAAATTGCAAGGTGGTATAGAGGAGTTGACGCTGGGAGTAGAACAACTGACAGTGGGACAAAAGGAGCTGGGGGACCAGGTAAAGAAGAACACAGCGGTAATAGAGGGTTTAAAATCGACACAGAAGGAGATGAAAAAGGACGTAGGGGTAATTAAAAAAGAGTGTCAGACGGTACATGAGGACCTGACGAGGAAAATGGACAAGGTGGTAGAGGTAATGGAGGTTAAAGAGCGGGAGGTGCGGGAGCACATAGAAAAAAATAAAGTGGAGTTAGAGGAAGAACTTAAAGGGGCGCACGAAGAGATGAAGGAGATGAAGCAAAAATTAGAAGAAGTGGAAGAAGGGGTGAGCGAAATTAAAAAGCGACGGAGAGAGGATAAGAAAGAGATAAAAGAGGAGGTAAAAGAATTGGTCCAGAGTCTGTGTTCGGATCGTGATGATGTGCTCATTAACCGGATGAGGGATTCGCAGGTGATGGAGGAGAAGCGAAGAGAAAGAGGACCCGGTGTAAGTGGTGACCAATATGGTCGTGCGTATGATGCGCCAGGTGATTTAATAAGCTTGGGGGTCGAGATAGACCCGGATGTTCGTGAGAGGCCACTGGTGAAGTGTGCGAAAGGTCTGGTGTGCGAAAAAGGAGGTGTGCGAGAATGTCCGACCATGGGGTGTGTGAGGAAAAAGTGCGTGCCAAGGAGTGAGTGTGCTGGCGGGAGTGAGTCGGTCGTAGCGCGTGTGCGAGGGAGCACATGGAAGCGTGGTGTGGTGAGTGTTACAGAGGGTGTAACGGGAGAGTGTGCGCGAGAAAGGTGTGTGACCGACAGGTGCATGAGGAAAGAGTGCGCTGTCAGAAGTAAGGAAGAGTGTCCACCTGTGGTGAGTGTTACAGAGGGTGTAACGGGAGAGTGTGCGCGAGAAAGGTGTGTGACGGACAGGTGCATGGGGAAAGAGTGTGCTGTCAAGAGTAGGGGTGAGTGCGCTGTCAGGAATGGAGGTGAAAGTAGTGAGAGTGACATGGAGCGTGAGTTAGTTGTGACAGGTGAGCGAGGATGTACACCTGGGATGGAAGGATGCACACCTGGAATGGTAGAGCGTGAGTGGGAATGCACGCTGGAGTTGGTGGTGAGGCACGTGGTTGGGTGTGCGAATGAGAGCACACCTGTGATTGTCACAGAGGAGGTGACTGAGGAGGGGGCGCGAAGAGGTGTTTTGGTGAGGTGTGCGAGCAACGAATGTGTGCCAAGGTGTTCGGTGGTCAGGTGTGTGACCAAGGCTGTGAGTGGAATGAGTGTACCTGGGTGTGTAAGGAAAGGTACGAGGAGCATGGGCACAGCTGGATGTGTGAGCAAGGAACGGGCTGCGGGGTGTAAGCGTCCAGGTGAAGCATCGACGTTAGACGGGGTAGAGTTTAGAACGACTTATAGCCGAATCGGGCCCTCGGTGCGTGCTGGGCCTCGCTTTGAACGGCCGCGTCCGTGCTCCACTAGGCGGAGCTGGCAGCCCGATAGAAAGGGTCGTCATGGCGACCACGTTTTGTTGAGACGTGCCGGCAGGTCGAGATCGGGACATTGGATGGCTCCACGCCGAGGTGATGCATGGGATCTCGGCCCGGGTAAGCCCCCGTCCCTGCACCGAGTGCCGGACGCATCCAGCCGCTGGCACAAAACAACCAGCATCCATTGCTTGGCTTTACGAAGCCGGGCTTTGGACAGGGATTGGCGCACCGAGAGGTATTAGTGAGTCGACTGGGTGATGAGGTTAGTGTTTTGGACCCAAAATTAGAGAAAAACAAAATTTGATGATTGGCCAAGGATTGGCAGTAGTGATTGGCAGATGATGGGCAGTGATTGGCCAAATTTTTGATTTGTTGAAATTTGATGTGCAAAATTGGTAGTGAGAGACCCCCGATGTGGTGGGATGGCAAATCCACCATCCTTCCCATGTGCAGGGGCAAAGGAGCACTAGGTTTATGGGGTGTATGGCAGTGAAAACTAGCCCGGGCGGGTTAGGATATGGTGTGTAGGGATCTAGCGAGGATTGACATTAGGTGACGATAAGGTTAGTTAGTGACTGATACCTGTAGTGGGGACGCAGGTAGATTAGAGTGGATGATAATGACGAGGGAGCGCAATAGTTTAAAGGGACGACTGGGAAGCGCAAGTTTCAGAAGGGAGTAGTTAGCTGGGATGATGCCGTGTGTGTGAGGATGGAACAGGTGTGATTGCACAGGTGTGCACTTGGACAGGTGTGTGGAGCAGTGTATGAGTAGTGAGTGTGTGGATCAGCGCGAATGCGCTTGGGGAGAGAAGGGTGCAGGTGGCACCAGGTGTGAGAGCACAGTGTGCAGGTACAGGTGTGTGGAGAGAGTTGGAGTGAGTGGTACGGAGTGGTGTGCATGGTGCGAAGGTGTGGATGGGGGAAGAGTGGACCCCTTTCACGAGCACCCGGGGCGGGTAGTGTAAGTGTTAGGTAGAGGGTGCAGGTAAATTGTGGATGGATATTGGCATTTGTGGTGCGGTTGCAGAATGGTGTTGTGAATGGGTGCATTAGTGTTGTGGAAATGGCTGGGCGTGTAGCCTGTTAGTGTGTGTAGTTGGTTGGGCACTCCACCACTGTGAGGATGTCGGCCAGGTGAGGCCGCAGGTGGGCTCTGGGAGCCGGTAGTTGTGAGTGGGTGCCTGAGGATCCCGGGTGTGGATCGGGCAGCCCAGTGCCAGAGAGGGCACGGAGTGGGGAGAGTGCCAGAGGGCCTTCCCCAGGTAGTTAGGTTAGGGCAAGGAGCAGGTAAGCTCGGAGGCAACTGCAGTGGTGGAGGTGTGCAGGTGGGTAGACCCACTGGGAGAGGTACACGTCGCAGCCCAGAAATTGTACGAGGGCACCGGGAGATGAATCGGGGGAGTGAGACCCCAAATTGAAGAGCACCACAGTTTGGCCAATGGGAATTGGTTTTTAGAACCCATAGTGTAAGAGGGCCAATGGTTTGGCCGGAGAAAGACCCCGGGTAGTGTAAAGTTGTTAAAGTCATTTAGGAAATAGTTAGGATTGAAGAACCTGTCGCACCATACGCAGCCACTTACCTGTGGTGATGATGATGACTCCACACCTGTGTTTTCTTTGTTTGTGTTGCAGAAATGAGAATTGCTGTTGGATTTGTGAGACGCATCACGACGTGGATGAGACATTGGGGTGATTCCATCTCTCCCTCCCTAGGAGGGACTGATGATGAATTGGTGATGGCAAATTTTGATGTTGAGTTGAAAATGGCAAATTTTGATGAGAGTTGAAAATGGCAAATTTGATTGGTTAGGAGGGAGAGAAGACGAATTTGGTATATGGGAGGAACGGGGAAGACAGTAGGGATGTTTGTGGATTTGTAAAGTAGATGTTTATGGGTAGTGTTGTGTTTTGTTGATACAGTAAGGGGTAAGGGAGGGGCCATGTAGGTTACCTGGTGGGGGGGGGCGTACGGTAGGAACGTACCTGTCTCACCTGGTTCCCATGTGCCCCCAGTGTGCATCACCTTGCATTGCGTGCACTTTTGCGCCCTTACCACCTTGCTCACTTGTCTTGTTTTTGTCTCCCACCTCCGAGGATCTGGCTTTGGGGTAGAGAGAGAGGAGAGAGAGGTGCTGGCGACGCAGTTGTGGGCCTGCACTTTCGCTGCTTGCTGCCGGGATCGATACACCATATGGACCGCAATGTTTGTGGCCACCCACGATGGACCGCAGTTCGTTTGCGGCCAAGCACCACCCGGGGATGGACCTATGGGTCAACGTGGCACCTATGCCATACAGGTGAACCACTTTTAAGTAACACCAAGTGCACCACAAGAAGAGCAAGAGACACCTGCAGGGTTAGGGGTTGTCGAATTTATTTTTATTCCAATGAACAATGGTGACTGCACCGATTGGTGGTGGGGTGGTGCTTTTGATGCGCGGGAAGGGTGCTCTGCACGTTATTAAAGGCCGTCGGCCACAGAGCACTCGTGGGTTGGTGTATCGATGTTGGCAAGCGCGCTCTCTCTATGCATAACATCTGCATGTGTTCCTCCAAAAACAGGTCCTGGATCGTAGTGTAAATAGCAGCGTAGTCTTGTAAATAATGCTCCCTACCGGCTGTATGTTTAGTTTGAGGATTCTTTCCGGATTCGGTTATCCTGTGGGTGTGTTTCTGTGAGGAGAAGGGTGCAACGTCGCAGGGGGACATATTTACTCATTTGTGAATATCTGTAAAACTGTCGCACTCAGGGTAGAGTTAATAGTAGAGGGAACTACATTGCGTGCCACACTAAAGTAGGTAAAAATTTATCGGGTCGGGACGCCCCGAGGGTAGAGAAGGGTGCAATGTTGCGAATATGGAATTTGGCCTCCATATCCGCTTGTAAATATTCCCCTATTTTCTCCGATACTCCCCAACTCTCCCTTACCCCATTCCCTAGTCCCATTGTCTGTAAACAACACCCATTAGAGCCGATCTTCCCCTTCATCCCCCCATTAAATGTCGTGCCCAGGTCCCCCGCACCACACGTAGACAATTATAGGACATCTTGCTAGTTATTCTTAATCTATGTCAGTTAAGGACTTGTTTCCATTAATTATGACTCTTCGTTGCACCAGAATGTGATGATATGGCACCAGTAGGAGTTTAGGACCTTCCCATACCTCCCCGCATCTCTTCCCATCATCTCAAGCTCCAACAACAACCACAACAACAGCGGCTATGCGTCCTCACTCCGGCTCGGTTGGCCGCCATTGAACATGTGCTCGACGGGGTTACCCAGAAGGGGGCTCCCTGTCGGCCCCTCGTCAAGGGCGGAGCCGGTAACCCCCGCACCCAATGAGAAGCCATGGGCCGATGCCATATGGGGCGGAGCTAACGAGCGAGGGCGTGACTCCCCGCCGGATATACGCGGCCCCGCGCCGGACGTGACGTTAGAGATGCGCCCCGAGCTTGGAAGGACAAGACGCCACCCTCCCGAGCGCTGAGCGACCTCCCCGGCATCTCCACCAAAGTCGCGACCCACGAGCGCTGAGCGACCTCCCCGCATCTGCTGGACACCAACGTACGCGATTCTGTCCCTGAGCCAGGTGCACCTGAGCCATCGACTGCCGCTTTCCTGGCCATCAAACCCCGTGTGAGTGAGCCTTGTCCCGTTTATCTGTGGTCTGTCTAGGGTTAATATAAGAGTGTGTTTAAGTGCCCACCTTCCTATGTTTCCCTCTTGTCCCTGTAATCTAACCTTTTCCGCCTTAATATAACCTCCTCCGGAGGTCTTGAGAACTGAACCCCTGGTGTCGTATTGTGTCATTATAACCCAGCCGTGTGTCTTCTTTTTCCTTCATTGGTCCAGCATAGCGCTATTAGTCAACGTTCGGGCACAATCGGGTAACTTGTACGGATACGGCGGCCATCCCGCTCGGCCCACCATACCATCAAAGTCGTATCTGTAACAATATATATATATTGTTGTGGATATGAGGATTGTGTTTTTTATTGTGTTTTTTGTATTATTGCTTTATTCTGGACCCTCCTGCCTCCAGTCTGTTGCATAAAGGTCAAAGGGCGTTCCCATAGTTAATTCCATAAAGCATACACGAAGGACACCATATATCCCTGTTCAGTAGTTATATCCTTATTATGTGTATTAGGCTAAGGATTTGTCTTCCATTAATTTAAATACTCCATTGCACCAAGTGAAATAAGAGTAGATCCCCTTTCATTCACATTCCCCTTCCAACAATTGCCAACTGTTCCCTCCGCGACTCCATTCGCCACGAGGTCGGCTTGGAGAAGAAGGGGGAGGAGCTGCCGACTCCTGGGCGTGCCCGCCCATCGTCATCAAGGGCGGAGCCAGAGGGCCGTGCCGACCAATCAGGGCCGAGGCGAGCTCACCGATGGGCGTGTCCTGGACACCAGCGGCTTGATCGCCTGAGGCGCTATAAAGAGCGCGCGCGAAAGCCTAGAAGTTGTTGTTGGACTAAGCAAGAGAGGACTGAGTTGGACTAAGAGTTGGACTAAGCAAGAGAGGAAGTTGTTGGACTGGGTTGGACTAAGAAAGAGAGAGGAGAGAAGGGGCGAAGCGAAGCAAAGAGAGAAAGAGTCCTGGAGTTTGTGAGAGGGAGAGAGAACCCATCACGCCAGACCCCCCACCAGCAGCGTTGGCTCCACCAAGCAGCTACGACCCGTTACCCCGCGCATACAACAGGATCGGTGGCATCGGCGGCCGTCGAGGTCCAGCCCGACGTCCCATGCAGGATCAAGCTTCAGCCAGCTCCGTGCCTTCCTCCCCCTCCAGCCACCCACCTCCTGTCATTCCTGCCTGCAATTTCCCCATTCGTGTACGTGAGTTTGTTCTGTGTGTCTTGTCCTTGGGTTAATTAAGCCTGTTTAGATAAGCTAGCGATTTTCACTGTGTCTCTTTGATTCTTCTGTAAATTATTTTATTATCCTTCCTTCTCCTTGGTTACTTTTGGTTGTAAATAGCAAATAAATTATATCCGTATTCCCTACTTCTGTCTTCTTCTTCTTCACATCCTTCGCTTTAGTCTTTTCCCCATTGAATATCTGTGGCGCGATTTTGGCCAACGTTCAGAAATCGGGTTAGTCGGGGTAACTGTTCGGGCGCGGCGGCCATCCGCTCGGCAAACAACATCCTAGCCGTGTCCGTAACAATATACATATACATATATATATATATATATATATATATACTAGCTTGGCTATATATATATAGTTGCGGATCTCCTCGTCAGCCTTTCCCCTTACCAAGGGGAGATTAGTCCCCTTGTCTTTTACTAGCCGACGTGATCAGGGGCTATGGCGTTCCTTCCAGACGGCGTTGAATAGGGTGGTAGGCCGAATTCCTATTACCTAATTACCAACGCCTCCCAGGAAGCAAGGAAATAAACCCCGCCCGAATCACGGTTATAGGTGGAAACGCCGAGCGATAGCGAACCGTGATCCGGGCCGTTAACAAGGACTAAACCTGATCTGAGCGGTTCTAAATCGTGCCACGCTTACCCAATGGAGGAAAACACAAATACGCCGAATTAGGAAGAAACAAGGAATAACAATTTGTTTATTTACAATTTGTACAGGAAGGAGAAGAAGAACACACAGTGCAGCTTATTACAGTCTTAACTTATCCCAGGACACGGGCCCGTTTCACACTCAGACACACTCACACGGGGATGTAGATGGTCAGGGTGATGGTCCAGGGATGATGGCATCCAGGCAGTTCGCGCTGGTCCCCGACTCGCACCACGAAGCAGATGGTCAGGGCGGCAGAAGCTCCCCGCGGGTCTTTAACGCGGATCGGACAATTACGGGGTAAATGCGGGGCGAAAGGTAGGCTGGCTGGGTGATTACGCTGGCGTGGCCGTGTACGTAATAGGTGGACTGGCGCTATATGCGCTCCCAATACAGTTCAATGGCAAAGCGCCTCTCCCGCAGAAGTCCTCTCACAGAGCACGATCCCGAGTCCTTTATCATGCGCAAGCCCAAACATGTGAGTCCTTCTCTTACATGCGCGAATCGTGCCAGTCCTCATAAATTCCTTCTGGCCAGTCCTCTCTAGGGCTTTGTGTGCGCGCTTATGTATCCTTTTCAGCGAACCTTCCAGCACTTGCTAGATGCGCCTTTACCACGCCCTCTTTCGCCATGCCGACCGAGCTCTGGTTGGTTGGTGGTTCTTACCGTCACCGCCTTCTGACGTGCTGCCTGATGCGGCCACACCTCTTCCTCGCGCTCCTCCCCCTTTCCAGGCCTACCTCGTGGCATTTGGCTGGTTTCGAGCGAAAACCCAAGGGCAGCGAACGCTGCTGGCAAATGAGGTGGATTAGCCGAATCAGGGCGCGGGATGGATGCTGCCCAACGAGGTCGATTTGGAGGGTGGCCGCAAAATGAACGGGACCTAAGCTTATTTCTTTTACACAACGCAGGTATCACTAATGCAAATGGCCTTATCCTCACACATACTATGACATAACTAATGTTCTAAGGTGGCCTACGTGTTGCTTGTGGAATAACTATGGGGGCAAACCTTTAACCTTTAATGATGTTATATTTACACACTCAGAACCGTAACAATACATATATATATATATATATATATATATATATATATATATATATATATATATTGTTACGGACACGACTTAGATGTTATGGTGGGCCGAGCGGAATGGCCGCCGTGTTCGCACAAGTTACCCGATTACACTCGAACGTTGGCCGAATCGCGCTACGCTAGATCAATAAAGGAAAGGACACAACGGCTGGGTTAAATGACACGACACCAGGGGTACAGTTCTCAAGACCTCCGGAGGAGGATATAATATGGGGTATGCAGAACGTTTAGATTACACGCACAAGAGGTACAGCACAGAAAGGTGGGCACTTAGACACGGTCTTATCTTATACCCGACAGACCACAGACAAACGGGACAAGACTGACTCACACAGGGATTGATGGCAGGGGAGGGCAGGCAGTCGATGGCTCAAGGTGCACCTTGGCTCAGGGGCAGAATCGACCCGGTCCGGTCCAAAGATGCGGGTAGGTATCGTCGCGCTGGAGGTGGCGTCCGTTCTCCTTCGTAGCTGAGGCGCATCTGACGTCACCTCCGTCTTCCTGCGCTTGTCCAGCGGGGAGTGACACGCCCTCGGCTCGTTAGCTCCGCCCCAGATGGAATCGGTCCGCCGCCTCTTATTGGGTGCGGGGGGTTACCGGGCTCCGCCCTTGACGAGGAGCTGACAGTCAGCCCCTGAGTGGTAACCCCGTCGGAGCACATGGTCAATGGCGGCTAACCAAGCCGGAGTGAGGACGCGCACTCCCCGCGCCGCTGTTGTTGTTGTTGGTGTTGTTGTTTCATGGGGAAGAGATGCGGGGAGGTATGGGGAGGTCCTAAACTTACTACTGGTGCCATACAATCACATTCTGGTGCAACGAAGAGTCAGAATTAATGGAAACGAGTCCTTAACTGACATAGACTAAGAATAACTAGCAAGATGTCCTATAGTTGTCTACGTGAGATGCGGTGAACCTGGGCACGACATTTAATGGGGGAAAAAGGGGAAGGTCGGGGCTACAGAGTGTTGTTTACAGACAATGGGACTAGGGAATGGGGGATTGGGGATAGTTGGGGAGTATTGGGGAAATAGGGGAATATTTACAAGCGGATATGGATGGAGGCCAAATCCCATATCCGCAACAATATATATATATATATATATATATATATATACAGACTTGGCATTTAATGGAATTTTTTTTTTTCTTGACGGGTTTACTTTCTTAACTCAGTATATCAATCTGGCGAGTTTCTTTTACACTTTGGTGATTTATTTGTTGAAAGAACCATGTCACTGATTGTCTGTCGCAGCAAGAAGTCAACAACAGGGTTATATCACAGGTGGCGTGCCAAAATGTACGGACAGGTGCATTTGATGATTGGCGTCACAGTCGGGTATACAAGGGTTGTTGCGTTCTGTATTAGTGGAAAACAACTGCTGCATGTCTCGAAAAGTTATTGCCACTTCCTCTGGAGATGGTCCGTCAACTCGACAATGCTGTTTGTCATGGAGTGGTGGCTTTACGAAATTACGGCATGAAACAGCGTGCTATTGCTCGGCAGTATGGCATCACTCAAGGTCAGGTGTCAAGATCCTGAAACGAAATGATCAGAGGGGTATCCCTACTCCAATACCGAGGCCATGACGTCCCCGCAGAACCACAAGGAGGGATGATCGCCAGCTGCACCGGTTAATCCGCAATGGCCGTACAGCTAATCAATTTAGCAATCAGCTATCAGATTAGCAATCAGCTAATCGGCTTAGGGCTGAGTGGCAGCAACTGACAAATGTGCCTGTATCCAGAAGGCTAGTCAACCAACGACTGGTTCAAGCAGGCTATCGTGCCAGGTGTCCCCTGAGAAAGCCACGCCTGACCAGACAACACCGCCAGCGCTGATTGCAGTGGGCCAGAGAGCACCGTCAATGGCAGCCAGGACACTGGAATCACGTGATCTTCAGTGACGAGTCCAGATTTCTGGTTTATCGTCAAGATGGCCACGTCTGAGTGCGCAGACAAGTGCATGAAGCCTACAACAAAGATTGTATAGTGCCAAGAGTCCAAGCTGGAGGTGGTGGGGTGACCGTTTGGGCTGCTTTTCATGCAGGGGGCAAAACTGACCTGGTTGTTCTGAATGGAAACCTGAACCAGTTCAAGTACAGGGCTATTCTGGAAGAAACATTGCTTCCATTTGCTCGTGCAGCCTTTCGAGGAAACTTTGTTTTCCAAGATGACAATGCACGGCCTCATCGTGCTCGCATGATATAACACTTTCTTGCTGACCGTGGTGTAGAGCATATGGAGTGGCCTGCCATGTCCCCGGATATGAATCCGATAGAGAACTTGTGGGCAGAATTAATGCGTCAAATCGACCACTTGGACCAGCAGCCGACCTCTGTGCGTGAATTGCAGCAGGCTATTGTCACTGCATGGCAAGCGATTCCTGTCCAAACCTTGGCAAATCTCGTGAACGTGCTTCAACATGTACGTGCTCTCCTGAATGCTCGTGGGGGTTACACGAAGTACTGAACTGTAATTTTAGTCCGTAATCCCAGTCGTAATTTAACTTTTGTTTTCGTTAAAATAAAATTTGGCTAATGTGCAAAATAAAGAGATACTTCTGGAAAACGTACAGAAGTTTAACACAGTACTGTCCATGAATTGAGTTCGATATCAGTTTACATCACTTTCAAGGATCAATTTGTTTGTTTTGAAATGTCAAATGTGGTTTTTGTTTCTTTTAAAGGTCACATTAACAAAATCTCGAATAATTTCAACATAATTCCAATGAACTTTTGGTTCTCAGACATCTTGAAAAGTGAGCTCACCCCCCCAAAAAAAATTCCCATATTAAATGCCAAGTCTGTATATGTATATTGTTACGGACGCGGTTTAGATGTTATTATGGGCCGAGCGGATGGTCCACCGCGACCGTTACAGGATCCCCGATTGGCCCGACTCCCCCAACGTTGACCAGATCGCACCACAGATTTTCAATTTGGAAACCTCTAAAGCGACCGAAAGAGAAGGAAGAGAGAAGAAGACAGAGTACGGAGGAATAACAGGATTTATTATACACACAAGCAAAAAGAAGGAGCGATCAAAGTTATTTACAAGCAATGGATGGAAGAAGCAGTCACACAGTGAATCGTTAGCTTACACTAGTCAATTTACTTAACCCCAGGACAACGATTAGGACAGACGACGTTCACACTTATACGGGGGATATTGCAGGCAGGTATGGCTTGAGGATGGATGGTTGTTTTGGGAGGCAATGGAGGGTCCAGCGTGGATTGCTGCCTGGCGCGTCCTTTTCGTGGCCTGCGGCCCCTTAGCTGCCCCCTTAGCTGCAGCCCAGCTGGTCGCACGATGGCTCGCACACACCTGCTCGTTCAGGCGTCTTCCTTCTCCCCAGCAACAACGAGCGACAGCAAGCAAGAGGACGGGGTCAGAGCAAGAGCACGGGGTCAGAGCAAGAGGACGGGGTTAGAGCAAGAGCATGGAGTGCGTCCCGCGGCAGCTTATATTGGTCTCCTCACCGAACCTTCGCGCACTTTCTCGGGGGTTCCCGCTCCGCCCTCTCTTAGCCAAACCCCTTGTTCTGGGTTGGATGAGCGGGGCCGACTTACTCCTCCCCCCTATGACGAGGGGGGCGACCCGTCTTCTCTAGCCACTCCCCTTGTTCGTAATGGCCGCAAATGGCAAAAACCGGTCAGCAGCTGCAGGTAAGGCGCCGTCACTTTGCACAGCAGTTCAGTACTGCAATAAACGGTTGCTGTCAAAGCTCAAGTGGGGGAATCCCTGGCACTTGAGCTGCCATGGATCATCAGAGGGGCCTACGCTTTATTTCGTTTGATGCAATGCAGAGTCAATCTAGTGGGAACACACATATTTAGCCTATATAGAATAAGGAAATAAACTATTTAAAAAGATATATCGTGGCCTGTGTGTAAGTTTCATGGAATTAACTAGGAGGATGGCTGCGACCATTTTTTACATTACGAGGGTGTTACACACAACAAAACCATACTTTTCACATTCGTTACACTTTCTCCAAAATTGTTACACTTCTCAAAACCGTTACTCTTCTCAAAACCGTTACACTTCTCAAATTCGTTACACTGCACCCTCCTTTCTTCAGGCCCGCTCTCGGGCCTACAAAACTTTAACTTAGTGTGACACGTAGGTGTAATTCCCTCTACAATTAACCTGACCCTGAGTGTGACAATCTTAAAACACAAATAAGTATGTCCCCCTATTGCATTGCACCCTGTCTAACAGACTCAAGCCCACAGCTAACCGAATTACGGAATTGTTCTCAAACTATACATTTACGGTGGGGAGCATTATTTACTGTGACGTTATTTCTTATTTACAACGCAACCCAGGACCTGTGTTTTTTTTCTTTTTTCTTTTTAGGGAACAAGAAAAAGAAATTCCTGTTGGGAGGGAGGAGACAACACGCATTGCATCGATGCACCAGTACCAATACCACCAAAGCACCCAAAAGCACCACCAAGCACCACAAAAGCACCACTCGATGCACAGTCACCACTGTTCATAATAAACACAACAAAACAACTGGTGGTGGTCTTCTCTTTCTCTGCTGGGCCGATGTTCTTCCCGACGTCTTCTGGCTTCATGCGGCCTACTTGGAAATAATAAAAAGCACAACTTGTGTTCATTTTTATTTAGGGCCGCAGGGGCCAACTAAGGGTGGTCCACCTGTTTGGCATAGGTGCCGCCTTACCGAGGTCCGCAAGCAAGATTCCCTGGCCACTATGGCCGGTCTCCAACAGAGGTGCCCTGCCCCAGAACCTGGGGTCCATCAAGTGGTACTTGGCTGCAGAACAGCGGTCCATAAAGTGGTACATCAACGCAATGCATGCTGGTTCTGAGAATCTCGTGCGCACAATGGTCATCTCACGCACGCTCCCCTCGGCGCCCAATGGCGCACAGGTCCTCAAGTGGGAGACAAAAGGGGGGAAGACAAATGAGCGAGGGGTAAGGTCACAAGGGTACACGTCAATAAAGGCAATGCAGGGTGAAGTGCGTACGGAGAGCGAAGTGAGAAAAACCCGTCCCTACCGTACGTCACCCCCCCTGTCACCTACACTACCCTTGCTCTTACCCCATATTTACAACAATTTACACCTTTACAAATCCGTCGCTACTGTCACGTCTTCCCCTTATTTCCCCTACCAAATTCGTCTCCAATCCCTCTACTTCAAAATTTGCCATCACCAATTCATCATCAATCCTCATAAGGAGGGAGAGATGGAATTGCGCCCAATGTCACACCCACGTCATGATGCGTCTCACAATCCAAAACCTTTGCATTAATGAAAAATAATAAAACATGGCATGGTGTGGAGTTACCTCATCTCAGGTGAGTGGATGCAGATGGTGCGAGGAGACTCCAATCCTAACTATCCTCTAAATGACCTTAACACTCTTTACACTACCCGGGGTCTTTCCCTGCCAATCCATTGGCCACTTACACTATGGGTTCTAACAACCAATTCCCATTGACCAAACTGTGGTGCTTCTCAATTTGGGGTCTCACTCCCCCGATTCATCTCCCGGTGCCCTTGCACAATTTCTGGGCTGTGACGTGTAGCTCTCCCAGCAGGTCTACCCACCTGCACACCTCCACCACTGCAGTTGCCACCCGAGCTTACCTAGCTCCTCACCCTAACCTAACTAACTGGGGAAGGCCCCTCCTGGCTCTGTCACCCCTTGGTGCCCTCTGGCACTGGGCTACCCGGGTCCGTCCTCCGGATCCTCGGGCCCCATCCACAACTACCGGCTCCCAGAGCCCACCTGTGGCCTCACCTGGCCGACATCCTCACAGTGGTGGAGTGCCCAAACCAACTACACACACTAACAGGCTACACGCCCAGGCATTTCCACAACACTAATGCACCCATCCAAACATCATTCTTCCACTCGCACCACAGATGCCAATATCCAACCACAATTTACCTATACCCTCTACCTAACACTTACACTACCCGCCCCGGGTATTCGTGATGGGGTCCATCCTTCCCATACACACCTTCGCACCATCCACTCCACTCCACAGTTTCCACCATACTCACTCCACGACCATCCATCCCAATGCGCCATATATCCCATCCCATTTATTCCACACAACCATTCTCCATACCTGTTGTTGCACACCTGTGCACTCACACCTGGTGCCACCTGCACCCTCCTTTCTTCCTGGACCATTTGGTCAACACAACACGCAATCACCACTACTCCCTCATACACTGCTCCATACACCTGTTCAGTTGCACACCTGTGCAATCACACCTTTTCAATCACACCTGTTCAATCCTCAAACACACGGCATCATCTCATCTAACTACTCCCCTCTGAAACTTGCGCTTCACCAGTCACCCCTTTAAACTATTGCGCTCCCACGTCATTATCATCCACACTAAACTACCTGCGTCCCCACTACAGGTATCCTTGTCACTAACTAATCTTATCGTTACCTAATGTCAGCTTCTAGGGCCCTACACACAATATCCTAACCCACCCGGGCTAGTTTTCACTGCCATAAACCCCATAAATCTAGTGCTCCTTTGCCCCCCCCGTGAGGGATGGCAGAGTTGCTATCCCATCACGTGGGGCATCCCTTACTACTATTCCCCCAGTCCTCTGACGCTACGAGCCCCCGTTGCAAGAGGTACTGGGTCCTGCCTCGGCCTCTAGAGCCGAGGCGATCCATGAGGGCGCCTGCTCACCGGCATAAGGTCTTATCCTGTCGGCATGGACGATCCGAGGGAGGGCCCGTGGCCCCATTTTGATCTAAATGACCACGTCACAGATTTGCGACAGGACGACTCCCGGGCCTTGCCAGGGGGAGGGGAGTTTTGGGCACCTGCCCTTCCGTCTCCGGGGATTAAAGAACCAAATCTTCATCCCCGGAGCGTATTGACTCCCCTGGCTCCGGTCGTCGTACCTGCGCTTCATCTTGGCCCCCGCCAGATGGAGCTGGCGGCGGGCGAAGGCATGGACCCTCTCCATGCCTTCCTCCAGGTGACGTGCATAACCCTCCCTCGGCGGTGTATCCATGGTATCTGGCACGGGACCGCATAGCAAGTCGGCGGGAGCCCGTAACTCCCGCCCATACATAAGCAACGCTGGACTGCATGCGGTGGCCCCGTGCTGGCTAGTTCGGTAGGCCATCAACAAGTACGGGAGATGTTCGTCCCAGTCATCCTGACGGGTGGTGGTTAACAATGCTAGTTGTTGTATCAATGTTCTATTGAACCGTTCCACCATCCCGTCAGATTGTGGCCGCAAGGGCGTGGTTCTTGTTTTCCGAATTGACAGGAGTCTGCACACATCTTTTAGTAATTGGCTCTCAAAATTTCGTCCCTGATCGGTGTGCAGCTCCTGTGGAATCCCGTGCCGACATACAAATCCTTCCACGAAGGCCTGTGCTACCACCCCTGCTTCTTGGTTGGGGAGGGCATAGGCCTCCGGCCACTTGGTGAAATAGTCCATCACAACGAGGATATACTTATTACCTTGGCGGGTGCGGGGTAGTGGTCCTAGAATATCCATAGCCACCCGCTCAAGGGGGGCCCCCACCTGATGTAATTGAAGGGGGGCCCTCATCCTCCGTGCTGGTCCCTTTTTGGCAGAACAGACGTCGCATCTCTGACACCAGTCCTGTATGTCGCGCCACATATTCACCCAATAGAACCTCCGGCGGACCCGAGATATTGTCTTTGTCCTGCCCAAATGCCCGCCGGAGCGGGTACCATGCACCTGTTGCAATATGACGTTCTTAAATTTGTCAGGGACTATCACCAGCCAGGAAGTTCTATCAGAGGGAACCTCCACCCACTTGCAATACAAGATGTTGCCTTTCAATTCCAGGGTCTGCCACTGAGCCCAATACGCCTTTGTTTGCGCCCCGAGGGGGGTGACCTCTTCCCCCTTTGGTCTTTGCCCCAATTTGACCCATTGGAACACCGGCCCCAGAACAGGATCCTCCTGCTGGGCCGTGCTCCAAGCCAACTCTCCAAATTCCTCGTCCGCGGTTAGTGGCAAAATTGGCCCTCTCACCCGGGTTGCCCGGACGACGAGAATCGGGGCGGAATCGCCCAATTGCTCCCTCTCCTCGTGTCTCGCACAAAATTTACAGTTTTCCCCCAGACAAGGATGCCGAGAGAGTGCGTCCGCATTACCATGGGCCTTCCCGGCCCTATGGGCCACATCAAAATCGTACTGCTGCAACTTTTCCAACCACCTTGCAATTTGGCCCTCCGGTTCCTTGAACCGAAGGAGCCATTGCAAGGAAGAATGGTCAGTTCTAACCAAAAATTTCCGCCCGTACAGGTACGGGTGGAAATGGTTCATGGCAGCCAGCATAGCCAATAACTCTTTGCGAGTGACACAATAATTTCGCTCGGGCCTACTTAAGGCCCGACTATAGTAACCAATCACTCTCTCCACGCCCTCCTGTGTCTGAGACAAAACTGCGCCCAATCCTTCCTGGCTCGCATCCGTGTCCAGGGTAAATGCCCCGTTGCTAGTGGGGTAAGCTAGAAGGGGTGCGGATGTTAGACACCCCTTCAATTTTTGGAAGGCCTCGTGGCACTCCCGTGTCCAATTAAATCGCGTCCCCTTCTCCGTAGGCCGGTGGAGGGGACGGGCCAACTCCGCAAATTTCGCCACAAAGCGCCGGTAGTAGGAGCAGAGTCCCAAAAATCCCCGCACCTCCTTGATGGTACGTGGTGCGGGCCACTCCTCTACCGCTTTAATTTTGTCTGGGTCCGTTTTTACCCCCTCGCGGCCGATCACGTGACCTAGATAGGCCACCTCTCTTGCAAACAAAGTGCACTTACTCGGGTTCAGCTTCAACCCTGCCTGTCTGAGGCACCCGAACACCTGGTCCAAATTAGCTACCGCCTGGGGGAAGGTCTTGGCATGTACTAGGACGTCATCCAGGTATACCAGGCATGATTGCCATTGCATGCCGCCTGGTACATGTTCCATTAATCGCTCAAAGGTGGCGGGGGCGTTACACAAACCAAACGGCATCACAGTGAACTGATACAGCTCCTTACCTGTGGAAAATGCCGTTTTCTCCTTCCCTGTCCGATCCATCTCCACCTGCCAATACCCACTCTTGAGGTCCAAAGTTGTGAACCAATTTGAGCCCGCAACGGCATCGAGGGTGTCATCAATCCTTGGCAGGGGATATGAGTCCTTGAGTGTCACGTTGTTTAGCTGGCGATAGTCCACGCAGAATCGCGTGGTCCCATCCTTCTTTTTGACCAGCACAACAGGTGACATCCAAGGACTTCCCGAGGGCTCGATCACGCCCGCGTCGAGCATTTTTTCAACCTGCTCGTCAGCTTCCGCCCTCTTGCTCCAAGGGAGCCGTCGGGCGGCCTGACGAATAGGCCGAGCCTCACCGGTGTGGATCTGATGTTTCACCAGGCCCGTACGTCCAATATCCTCGGTGGACAGGGAGAAGAGGTCCAAATGGGACCCAACCAGTTTGTGTAAGGCCTCCCTCTGGGTACCTCCCAACTCTACACTACTACGATTTACCATCTCGCAAATGGGATCGGGCCAATTCCTAGAACTTATTGAAGGCTCCCCCTGGGGTCGGCTCGGCTGGACGTTCTCGCCCCTCACTGACGCGACTTCTCTAACTGGGGTGCAGCCAGCTACCTACGTGCCCCTCACTATAGTGTGTAGTTCTGTGCTAATATTAATTACTCGGACGGCCACCACCGGCCCGTCCGTTTTTACAAGGGTGCGGCCCACGATTAAACCAGGTATGGATAGCGCTGCCACCGGTTCGACCAGGCCGCAGGATTCCTGCCATGTCGGGCGAGCTGACCATTGGGCCGGCACTATGGCCTCGGCCCCCGGAGGGATGGTCACGGCCTCAGGAGCCTCCAGCTCCACCCTCTCGGCCGTGCTCACCCCCTCCAATGGTAGCTCTTCCACTCCCCATCGCAGGATCCCCCGACTCAAGTCGATTTTACACCCGCTGGCAGTCAACAAATCCAACCCTATTAAGCACGGGTCGCACACCTCCGCCACCCAAACCTCTATCTCTTGCTTTACCGATCCCAACTTGAGGGTCACAAAACCACGCCCTATGATCGGAGCCGTTGCCCCGGTAGCCAACTGCAAACTATGATTTTCCAGACGCTGGATTTTACCCCAGCCGTCTGCACTCGAATTAAGGACCACGGGGCTGATGCTCGTGGCGCTGGCTCCCGTGTCCACCACGGCGTCTACCCCCACGCCGGCAATTTTGCACCGAATTGTCAAACTACCCGTCCCAATTTGGCCACAATGAATGACCTGTCGCGTCAACGAGGGCTTCTCTCCATCCCCTACTGCCGAACACCGCCCTGCATGCCCGGCACGTTCTAGTTTCCCGGGCCCTGGCGGGGGGGGGGGGGGGGTGTCTGAGGTCGGCTAGGCCGATCTATACGGGGCGGAGTTGAGGGCATCGGTTGGCGGGAAACGTCCCGGCGCGGAGCTCGACACTCCCATGCACGGTGACCCATCCGAGCACAATTATAGCACCTCACATGGTAAGGTGCTTGCCTCCGGTATTCCAAATCCCCCCCTTGTATGTCCGAATTGGGGTACTCTGTCGGGGACTACCGGGTGCCACCGCTGGGGCCGCCTGCCATGGTCCAGGTTCCGCCAGGCGCCGATCCACTAACCTCCGGACCATGCTCTCCAGGTCAGGGCCCCCGTCGGGGGCGGGCCCCCTTGGGGGGCCGCCCCCATCTGACGCACCGCCACTGCGTGGCGCTCGCCTCCCCGGGCCAGGGGCCTCGCTGCTTCCCAACGGGCTGCAGCGTCGGCCGCCTGACTCATGGTTTGCGGGCGCCACATGGCGAGCTGTTGCCGGAGCTCCAGATCCGGAAGGGCCTGAATAAAGTGATCCAGCGCCAGGCTTTCCTGGGAACTCGCTGCCATGTCCGCGTGTGCAATCCCGACCGCGCAGCGAATATCATGAGCAAGTTCCCCGATGGTCTCCTGGGGCTTGCGTTTTCGCTGCGCAAGTTGAGCTTTAACAAGCTCGCTTTGCTGTTCAATGCCGAAACGATTAATTAATGCCGCACGGAGAGCTGACAGGGTGAGAGCACCCGGTGGTAAAGCCGTCAGCACCTCCGCCGCCGCACCGCGCAGTGCCCCCACCAGGTGTACTCCACCTTCGTCCGGATTCCAACCGTTGCCTTTGCACACGTACTCAAACTGCGCCAGGTACACCCTCAAATCACTCTTGCCGTCATACGGCGCGAGTGGGACCTTGTGGGCGCCCGAAGGTCGGACCCCGCGCGTCACTCCTTGCGGGATCAACCCGTTCGGGCTCCCACAGTACGCTATTCCCGGGGGGCTCCCGCGCGTCCCCCGTCCCTCCAAACACTACCCCTCCTGGTGTCGATGCCTGGGTCGCCCCTCCGCAACCCGCTACCCACGCCATACCCCCACATCCTTGCTCACCAGCACCCCCCTCACTCCCCATAGCCAAACCTCCTTGCACACCTCCCCTGTCCATCCACTCCGGACCAGTCATACATCTTACCATTGGTCCCTCACGAACACCCGGGTCTACACCACCCCCCAAGCCGACTGAATCTCCCCTCACATCATATACATTGCCACTCACCTCCGTACCTCGTCGTCGCACCTCCTCTGCCACCTGCAAACTTTTTATTTGGTTAGTGAGCACCTCATCATGATTTGAACACAGACCTTGTACATATTCCATGACTTCCTCCTTTATCTCCCTCTTAGTTTCCCTCCGTCTCTTCTTAATTTCACTCACCCCCTCTTCCACCTCCTCTAATTTTTCCTTTACCTCCTTCAGCTCCCGGTGCGCCCCCTCTATTTCTTCCTCCATCGCTACTTTAACCGTTTCTATGTGCGTCCTTACCTCCCGGTCCTTCGTCTCCATTACTTCTGTCACCTCTTCCAACCTCTTCGTCAATCCCTCATGTACCATTTGACATTCCTTCTGTGTCGCTATTAATTCATTTTTAATGTCCTTTTGTGTCGCTTTTAAACCCCCGATGATTGCAGTGTTCTTTTCCACTTGGTCCGCTAGTTCCCTTTGTCCTATTGTCAGCTGCTCTACTCCCTTCGTCAGACCCTCTCTGCCCCCCTGTAACCTAGCCGTATTATTCCTCACCTCTTTCTCCATATGCTTCTCACCTCGCTTTACCTCCTCGCATAGCCCCGAAACCTCCTCACTTACACCTCGTCGTATCCCCTCTTTCATCTCCTCCATCTCTTTTGTAGATGCCACCCTCATCTGTCCCAATTCATCCCTCTGAGCATCCAGTTTACTTTCTAACCCGATTTGCACCTCCTCTATCTGGTTCCCCATTCGTTTGATTTCCCTGGCAGATTGTTCCCCTATTTCCCGCAATTTGTCTTCCATCCTATTTTCTAACCCCATTAACCCATTTTTCACCCCCTCTAACCCATTGTCTAATCCCTCAAATTTAGCTTCTAGCCGTTCCCCCATTTCTCCCATTTTCCCCCCCATTTCCCCCATTTTGCCCCCCATCCTGTTTTCCATCCCTTTGAAATTATCGTCTGTTTTTACCATAAAGGCCATCATCTGTTTCATAAACAGGTTCAAATCCATTGGCATCTCGGGTTCGGCTACCGCGACCATGGGCGCGGCTAAATTTGGTGCCGCAACAACCATGTGCGCGAGGACGCCATCTTGTGCGCCCGAAACCTCGTGCGCGAGAGCGCCATTTTGTGCGTCTGATACCCCCTCAACCACATCCTCCATATACATTTCCCCGAGGTCCTGGGTTACCCCTAACCCGTCTATCTCCCCCACCGACATCCGATCGCCTTGATTGTCCATGGCGCGATCTCAAAATTCGGGTTTTATAAAACAACGAAATTTCGGCAGCTCGTAATTTTGACCAAATTTTTTTTTTCTACACGTTTTTAAAATTTGCTTCGGGCCTCGTATCCCACTCCTGACACCAATTGTTACGGGCACGGTTTAGATGTTATTATGGGCCGAGCGGATGGTCCACCGCGACCGTTACAGGATCCCTGATTGACCCGACTCCCCCAACGTTGACCAGATCGCACCACAGATATTCAATTTGGAAACCTCTAAAGCGACCGAAAGAGAAGGAAGAGAGAAGAAGACAGAGTACGGAGGAATAACAGGATTTATTATACACACAAGCAAAAAGAAGGAGCGATCAAAGTTATTTACAAGCAATGGATGGAAGAAGCAGTCACACAGTGAATCGTTAGCTTATACTAGTCAATTTACTTAACCCCAGGACAACGATTAGGACAGACGACGTTCACACTTACACGGGGGATATTGCAGGCAGGTATGGCTTGAGGATGGATGGTTGTTTTGGGAGGCAATGGAGGGTCCAGCGTGGATTGCTGCCTGGCGCGTCCTTTTCGTGGCCTGCGGCCCCTTAGCTGCCCCCTTAGCTGCAGCGCAGCTGGTCGCACGATGGCTCGCACACACCTGCTCGATCAGGCGTCTTCGTTCTCCCCAGCAACAACGAGCGACAGCAAGCAAGAGGACGGGGTCAGAGCAAGAGCATGGAGTGTGTCCCGCGGCGGCTTATATTGGTCTCCTCACCGAACCTTCGCGCACTTTCTCGGGGGTTCCCGCGCCACCCTCTCTGAGCCAAACCCCTTGTTCTGGGTTGGATGAGCGGGGCCGACTTACTCCTCCCCCCTATGATGAGGGGGGCGACCCGTCTTCTCTAGCCACTCCCCTTGTTCGTAATGTCCGCAAATGGCGAAAACCGGGTTTTCGTTAGTCATAACAGTTAGTTATGAACTTAGCATAACATAACAGTTAGCATAACAGTTAGCAGGGAAGTTAGTCATAACTCATAACAGTTAGTTATGACTAACTTCCCTGCTAATGTCTGCTGCTCTTCTTCTGCTCCAATCGGTTCTTCTGATCATGTGCTTGTCAAAGTGAACATCTCTCTGGCCATTCTCAGAGAGCCTCCTCAGCGTCGACGAGTCTGGCATTTCACTCAGGCCGACTGGGACGGTCTTCAAGCAGCCATCAATCGTCTGGATTGGTCTCCCATCTCCACTGCCTCTGACATCAATTCTTCCTGGGAATTCTTCCAAAGCAAACTGATCTCTCTCATGCACAGATTTATCCCATCTCGCCTTCAGTTGTCTTACCCTTCCTCCCGTCCATGGTACACTGAATCTTGTGGTGAGGCAGTTGCCCTGAAACAACTTGCCTTTGCCTCTTGGAAGGCTAATCCAACTGAAGGAAATCTCAGTTCCTTCCACCAAGCTCGGAACAAGTGTGTGTCTACCCTCAGGAGTGCCAGGAAGCACTATCTCTCCTCACTCAAGAATGAACTCTCAAACCTGTCTCCTTCCCCCAAATCCTGGTGGCGTCTGGTCAAATCCGTTTCTGGTGTTTGTTCCCCCTCCATCCCCTCCCTTACCTCAAATGGCCACACAGTTGACATCGCACGTGACAAAGCCGAATGCCTCAACTCTGTGTTTGCCTCAAAATCCTTAGTCCCAAACCCATCTCTCTCTGTTCCCACCTTTCCCAGTCGAACCAAACTGCTCCTGGACTCTGTGACCTTCTCTCCTGACAAGGTGGAGGAGTTTTTGTCAAACCTCGACTCTGATTCTGCAACTGGACCAGATGGCATCAGCCCACGGGTCCTAAAATCCTGCTCTGCCGCTCTATCTCACCCTCTCTCTGTTCTTTTCACCCTATCTTTTGCTCAAGGTCATCTGCCAGCATACTGGAAATCAGCAAACATTACCGCTTTACACAAAAAAGGTGCAAAAACAGATCCTTGCAACTACAGACCAATCAGCCTGCTCCCAATTATCAGCAAAGTCATGGAATCCATCATTGCTTCGGATATGAAATCTTTCCTCTTCTACAATGGCTTGATCTCTGATCATCAATTTGGTTTCAGACCAGGTCACTCTACTCTGGACATGCTGCTTCTGCTGTCTCAACAATGGATGGAGGTCTTCAATGCCAAACAGGAAATCAGAGCTGTCTCCCTTGACATATCACGTGCCTTCGATACGGTCTGGCACCCAGCTCTGCTCACCAAACTCTCCTCCTATGGTATCCATGGAAATCTCCATGCATGGCTTGCGGACTTCCTCTCTGGTCGTAGTCAACGTGTGGCCCTGAATGGATTTCTCTCATCTCCCCTTCCCGTTCAGGCTGGAGTTCCCCAAGGCAGTGTGCTGGGCCCTGTGCTTTTTCTGGTCTTTATCAATGATCTCTCCGACTCTCTGGAAAATCCTCTGGATCTCTTTGCTGATGACTCCACTCTCTGCCGCTCCATTCCTCTTCCCTCAGATCGGCAGTCTGCAGCCTCCTCACTCTCTGAAGACCTGGACAAAATCACAGACTGGTCAAACATGTGGAACATGTCTTTCAATCCTGACAAATCTCACACTCTTACTATGTCTCTCCGAAAAGATCGACTGGACAACCCTCCCATCTACTTTCTCAACAATCCTCTCCAAGAAGTTCTGTCGCTCAAGCTTTTGGGTCTCACCATCTGCCATGATCTTTCTTGGGAAAACCACATTTCCAAGCTGGCCTCCAAAGCCAGCCGCCGACTGGGCATCCTCCGTCGTGCGAAGTCCTTCCTCGGCACACCTGAGCTCCTCACCACATACAAGGCTTTCATCCGCAGCTCAATGGAATACTGTTCTCCCCTATGGGCTGGTGCTCCTGCCTCACACCTGGCTCGGCTTCACGCTGTTGAATCCAAAGCTTTCAGAATCATTGCAATCTCCCGCGATGAAGCTATCTCTGAGGGCCTTTCACTCACTCACCGCAGGCAGGTAGGTGGTCTTTCTGTCTTCTACCGACTCCTCTCCGGCCTTGCTCCCCCAGCTCTCTCTGTGCTCTGTCCCCCAAATATTCCTACAGGTCGCACAAGATCTGCCAGCCACCCTCTGATGGTTAAACTGCCGAAATCTCGGCTCTCTGCTCACCTTCACTCTTTCATTCCTCTTTTCTCCCGCCTCTGGAACAAACTCCCACACTCACTTCAATCACACTCCTCCCTCCAGGTCTTCAAAACAGCTGTTCACCACCATCTCTTATCTTCCCCCATCCAAAACCTTGATCTTTTCTACCCCCACTAATTCACCCCAGATCCACCTTGTTTGAAATTCCAACTTCTTTCCTGGAAGTCTTGGCAGTGTCCATATGTTTTATACCTCTCCCACCCCCCCCCTTCCCATGCCTCCCCCCCAAAGCCCTCTCCCTCCCACAGTTCTCTCGAAGTCTCCATGTCTCTCGGTCCCTGCTCAAATGTTGTGTTTGTGTCCTTCCCCCTCTCTCCCCATCTTGTCTACCGCTCCCGATGTTATTTGTTTTGATGTGTCTGTTTGTCTTTCTGTGTGATTAATGTTCGCTCTTTCACGAGCCTCGATCTTGTATACAAAACAAAACAAAACAAAAAAAAAACCAAAAAAAAAAACCGGTCAGCAGCTGCAGGTAAGGCGCCGTCACTTTGCACAGCAGTTCAGTACTGCAATAAACGGTTGCTGTCAAAGCTCAAGTGGGGGAATCCCTGGCACTTGAGCTGCCATGGATCATCGGAGGGGCCTACGCTTTATTTCGTTTGATGCAATGCAGAGTCAATCTAGTGGGAAACACATATTTAGCCGACATAGAATAAGGAAATAAACTATTTAAAAAGATATATCGTGGCCTGTGTGTAAGTTTCATGGAATTAACTAGGAGGACGGCTGCGACCATTATTTACATTACGAGGGTGTTACACACAACAAAACCATACTTTTCACATTCGTTACACTTTCTCCAAAATTGTTACACTTCTCAAAACCGTTACCCTTCTCAAAACCGTTACACTTCTCAAATTCGTTACAATATATATATATATATATATATATATATATATATATATATATATATATATATACACAAAGAATTAAGTTAAGCACCCCTACACAACGAATTAAGGTAAGCACCCCCTAATATATATTCTTTGTGTATATGTATACATTGGCATATATTCTAAGGTATGTGAGATCAAATAATGATTGGTATGACATTAGCAATTATCCATTGATGAAATTGAGTGATCAAAGTGAAAAAAAGTGATTGGTTGAGGCAGTGATCCGATCACGTGGGTCCGACACACGTTATTGACGCAAAGATCGCTAGAGGTCTTCTCAGAACAATGACTGTACGTTAGAAAACATAAACGTCATCCACACTGTCCGTGATGGACCTATAGCTCCATACTTAAATTGAGGTGAAAATATGCCTAAAATTCCCAAAAAATTTCACCTTAAATTATTCAGAATAAAATATTGAAAACGGCATGATTGTTATGTTTTTATGTGACCATAATATCACTTCTCCAGAAAATATAGCAATATCATGGGTATATTACACTGTTTTGACGACAACAAACTTGTAATGTGCGAGGTTGTAAAAAAACGGGGGGGGTGCTTAACTTAATTCTTTGTGTATATATTGTTGTGGATATGAGGATTGTTTTTTTTATTGTTGTAAAAATATCGCCCTCCTTCCTCCAGTTGTGTATAAAGGTCAAAAGGGCGTCCCGTAATTAGGTCATAAACAATCACGTTAGCCAATCATAGATTCCCTGCTTGTTGGTAGTTTATTTCCTTATTCTATGTAGGTAAAGGCTGTGTCTTCCATTAATTGACACTCCATTGCACCGAATTCAAATAGATAGATCCCCTTTCATTCCCATTCCCAAAGCCTTTCCTGCCAACTGCATTCGCCGCAGCTGCTGGGCGGTTTTCACCGCGACTCCATTAGCCACGAGGTGGGCTTGGAGAAGAAGGGGGAGGAGCCGCCGAATCCAGGGCGTGCCCGCCCATCGTCATCAAGGGTGGAGCCAGAGAGCCCGTGCCGACCAATCAGGGCCGAGGCGAGCTCACCGATGGGCGTGTTCTGGAGGCCGGCGGCTTGATCGCCCGCGGCGTTATAAAAAGCGCGCGCGGAAGCCTTTGACAGAAGTGCCAAGAAAGAGTTGCACCAAGGTTGCGTTAAAGAGAGGAGTCCAAGTCCAAAGTGGTTGCGTTTAAGAAAGGAGTCCTGAGAAAGCACCCGACGTCCCCACGGCAGCACGGAGAGCGAACCATTGCGTTCTAAGAGTTCCACCAGAGGAACGTGAGAGAGACCGGAGCAGCTTTGGAGAGCGCCCGGTGCACCGGAGGAGCTTCGCCGCGCAGTTTGGAACCGCGGCGGTTTTGGCGATCGCAGCTCGAACGTTGACGGCGGCTGTCCACTTCCAGCTCGACCGATCCCCGCTGAACCTTCCTCTCCCGCCAAGCCATCCACCTCCAGCGATCCGTTCCTGCCTTCATTCCCCATTCATGTGAGTTTGCTCGTAGTCTGTTTCGTGTGTCTTGTCCTGGGTATTAATTAAGACTGCATAGATAAGCTAGAATTTTCACTGTGTCCTTCTGGTCCGTCCCTCTTTCTGTCTTTATTTTATTATCTTTCCTTCTTCCTTTCTTTTGGTTGTAAATAGTAAATAAATCATATTCGTATTTCCTACCTCTTGTCTTCTTCTTCTTCACATCTGTGTCGTCTTTGTCTTTTCCCAATTGAATACCCATGGCACGATTTGGCCAACGTTTCAGAATCGGGTCTAGTCATTGTTAACGGTTCGGGCCGCGGCTGCCATCCGCTCAGCAATACAGTAACATCTTATCCGCGGTCGCGAACGAAGCTCCTCACCGGTCTTTTCGGAGGCCGCGGTGCAGCTTCAGGTACCACGTCGGTCAGTGACAAGCGAGGGGACTAATCCCTCCTCAAAGGGGAACCATAGGCCGACGTTGGGTTGTGTAACAATATATATATATATATATATATGTGTGTGTGTGTGTGTGTGTGTGTGTGTGTGTGTGTGTATGTATGTGTGTGTATGTGTGCGTGTGTCTGAATAAGAGAGAGACAGAATTGTGAGGAACAGAAATGAAAAAACGAGATGTGTGTGTGACCCACTCTCCCGTGTGTGTATATGTGTGTGACCCACTCCCGTGTGTGTGTGTGTGTGTGTGTGTGTGTGTGTGTGTGTGTGTGTGTGTGTGTGAATAAGAGACACAGAATTGTGAGGAACAGAAATGAAAAAACGAGATGTGTGTGTGTGTGTGTGTGTGTGTGTGTGTGTGTGTGTGTGTGTGTGTGTGTGTGTGACCCACTCTCCCGAGTGTGTATATGTGTGTGACCCACTCCCCCGTGTGTGTGTGTGTGTGTGTGTGTGTGTGTGTGTGTGTGTGTGTGTGTGTGTGTGTGTGTGTGTGTGTGTGTCTGTGTGAATAAGAGTGACAGAGAATTGTGAGGAACAGAAATGAAAAAAACGAGATGTGTGTGTGTGTGTGTGAAACCCACTCCCCTGTGGGTGATCCACTCCCTGGTGCAGTGTGCATGATGTGGGAGGGATGGGGGCAGGGAGGGAGGATTTGAGCTCTTGAAGTCACATTTTACATGAGATGTAATCACACATTTCAAACTGTATTTCCCATGTGCACGCACATGCATTCACATGTTATCAGAAGTAAATACATTGTGTAGATTACATCATTTGTGGATCTGATAAATTGCCAGTAACCAGTTTGTAAAACTGAATGTGCAACATCTAAATGAAGACGTGCATGCCCGTGGGATTCCCACGGGTGACCCCACTAGTGATAGTATATTCTTTGCCAGACTGTCTGTCTGGGCAGGGCTTCAAAATCAAATTGCCAGTTCTTTCTGTGTTGGTTCTCAGGCCGAACAGGCCTCTAGTGCACACTTGAAGACTGAACGTGTTCTTTTAGAACCTTTTAGAATTGAACACTGAGTTAGAAATATTCTTCCTTTTTGATGGACGGACATAGCCAAATATTGAAGTGGCTTCACCGTTTAAAAATTCAGTACAAAAGAACAATTATTCTAATAAATCTCAACCTAGGGGAAAATTAGTTTTTTTTTTCATTCAGAATGTATATGTTGAACCCAGGGGGCACAAAGGCCTCAAATTAATCCCAAAAAGATTTTTTGTTCTTTCCTGTAAAGAAATATTTATAACATAACGTCCCATTTGAGCTTGCTTATTTTTATAAGAACAAAATGCTCTTGCATAAGAACAAAATGTTAATTTTTATCGTGGCATTTTTAGCACAGGCATCTGCAAGAGAAAAAAAGAAAGATATTGTCCTCTGGTTAAGAAATAAAAGCCCAGTTAAAAAAAAAAAAAAAAAAAAAAAAAAAATATATATATACAGACTTGGCATTTAATATGGAATATTTTTTTTGTGGGGGTGAACTTACTTTTCAAGATGTCTTAGAACCAAAAGTTCATTGGAATTATGTTGAAGTTATTCTAGATTTTGTTAGTCACCTTTAAAAGAAACAAAAACCACATTTGACATTTCGAAACAAATAAATTGATCCTTGAAAGTGATGTAAACTGATATCGAACTCAATTCATGGACAGTAGTGTTAAACTTCTGTACGTTTTCCAGAAGTATCTCTTTATTTTGCACATTAGCCAAATAGTTTTTTAACAAAAACAAAAGTTAAATTACTACTGGGATTACGGACAGTAAAATTACAGTTGACTACTTCGTGTAACCCCCACGAGCATTCAGGAGAGCACGTACACGTTGAGGCATGCTGTTCACGAGATTTGCCAAGGTTTAGACAGGAATCGCTTGCCATGCAGTGACAATAGCCTGCTGCAATTCACGCACAGAGGTCGGCTGTTGGTCCAAGTGGTCGATTTGACGCGTTAATTCTGCCCACAAGTTCTCTATCGGATTCATATCCGGGGACATGGCAGGCCACTCCATATGCTCTACACCACGGTCAGCAAGAAAGTGTTGGATTATGCGAGCACGATGAGGCCGTGCATTGTCATCTTGGAAGACAAAGTTTCCTTGAAAGGCTGCACGAGCAAATGGAAGCAATGTTTCTTCCAGAATGGCCCTGTACTTGAACTGGTTCAGGTTTCCATTCAGAACAACCAGGTCAGTTTTGCCCCCTGCATGAAAAGCAGCCCAAACGGTCACCCCAAAACCTCCAGCTTGGACTCTTGGCACTATACAATCTTTGTTGTAGGCTTCATGCACTTGTCTGCGCACTCGGACGCGGCCATCTTGACGATTGACCAGAAATCTAGACTCGTCACTGAAGATCACGTGATTCCAGTGTCCTGGCTGCCATTGATGGTGCTCTCTGGCCCACTGCAATTGGCGCTGGCGGTGTTGTCTGGTCAGGCGTGGCTTTCTCAGGGGACACCTGGCACGATAGCCTGCTTGAACCAGTCGTTGGTTGACTAGCCTTCTGGATACAGGCACATTTGTCAGTTGCTGCCACTCAGCCCTAAGCCGATTAGCTGACTTGGTACGGCCATTGCGGACTAACCGGTGTAGCTGGCGATCATCCCTCCTTGTGGTTCTGCGGGGACGTCCTGGCCTCAGTATTGGAGTAGGGACACCCCTCTGAGCATTTCGTTTCAGGATCTTTGACACCTGACCTTGAGTGATGCCATACTGCTGAGCAATAGCATGCTCTTTCATGCCGTAATTTCGTAAAGTCACCACTCCATGACAAACAGCATTGTCGAGTTGACGGACCATCTCCAGAGGAAGCGGCAATAACTTTTGGAGACGTGCAGCAGTTGTTTTCCACCAATACAGAACGCAACAACCCTTGTATACCCGACTGTGAAGCCAATCGTCAAATGCACCTGTCCGTACATTTTGCCACGCCACCTGTGATATAATCCTGTTGTTGACTTCTTGCTGCGACAATCAGTGACATGGTTCTTTTAACAAATAAATCACCAAAGTGTAAAAGAAACCAGATTGATATACTGAGTTAAGAAAGTAAATCCAAGTCAAGAAAAAAAAAAAATTCCATATTAAATGCCAAGTCTGTATATATATCATTTTGGTGTTATTTTGAATTGTTTTTTTTTCTTTCTTTTGAATAACTTGTTCATCATAATCATACTAAAATACACCATTTGTGTCCGTCTGATGAATTTTTGACGCCAATACATTGTCGTTACTTATCCAACTCAACCAAATTTGACAGGATGACGAAGGGTTACATAATGAAGGTTGTAGCGCATTTTCTCCCCCGAGCAGGTTTTCCTCACCATTGCCGTAAATGGGGTTGCACGTTGAGGTGTATATAAATGTTAAATTAACTTTATAGTGGCGTATTTCCAAAGAACATTTATCGTGGCGTTTGTCCAAAGAAGAAGATTTATCGTGGCGTTTTTCCAAAGACGCTCTTAATAACAAAATTAATGATAATCGCATATTGTTAATGTTATTACAAACAATATTAGTACTAATAATGTCCCACTTCGCCCAAGGCGTTTTACCTGCAGTGATAACGTGTATAAATAGCTTATAGTTATAATGGCGTTTCTGTGGGAGCAAGGGCTTCTACAGGAAGTAAAAATATTATACACCACAAACATGTATGCTTAGCTTTTTAAACAGTCGCTAATGCTCTTTATAACACTAAATGTAGAAATTTGGAGGAATCCCGACATCTGTGAAGTAAGGTTTACTTACAGAACTGAGCAAAGATCTACTGTACTCTATATAACCCACTAATGTTGAGTTGATAACATTGCCTTTTTGCCGCTACCATGGCATTTTTCGTAGGGAATTTTGAAACTCGCTCCTGCTGTTTCATATGAAACTGAAAGGGAGAAGCTCAGGTTGTGCTCCTTTACCAAGCAGCGAGCTAGCGCTTGCCAAGCCAGCCGTTCCTTAACGGTTTTGAATGGAGTGCTTGCTCAAATGCTTAAACCACTTGGCGATCTCTTCACAAGAAACTTGGTAAATGAACACACACCCAATGTTCTTGAGACCCGCCCAGAGATCGACTGCAATCTATATACCCCAAAGAGGAATGACCCTTTCTGCCCCTCCCGGAGTCTGCGGGTGTACTCGTCATATTAAAACACGCAATTTGGTGTCGGTGTCTGTTTGATGAGTTTTGACAGCAATACAATCTGTCATAACTTATCCAATATCAACCCAACTTGACAGGAGGACTAAGGGGTTGCACAATGAAAGTTGTAGCAAATTCATTTGCTCCCATCCCCAAGAGGATTTTCTCCACCAAAGGGGATTTTCCCACCAATGGGGATGCGTATTGAGGTGTATACCCGTGTTAAGATAGCTTTGACATGGCATTTTTCAAAGGACGCTACTAATAAAAAACATAAGATAAACGATATTACGAAAACTATATCCCCCCTCCCCAAGGGATTTTGTGAGTTGCGATATTGCCCCCCCCCCCCACTCCCCTCTAGGAACAACCCACTCCCTCCACCAACACCTTCAAAGAAGTAAATTTTATTATTGGGAATTTAGAATGGTGAGGCATGGTCTGATTCAACACAAGTAATAGTAATAACTAGCCGAAACCCGTGGAACATCCACGGGAGGATGTGGTGTATGGATAGAGTGTACCATTATGGATGGCATAGGGGATTTGCTTGTCCGAGTAAGAGTTAGGAAGAAAGATGAGAATGAAGAGTGCATATATGAACAACGATCGCCGACACCGGCACAAATGCATGCTCTGGATTGTCCACTCAGTGGACGACTTGCTTTCGTCTTCGCCTGTCCAATCAGCGGACAGCTTGCTTCGCCTTCACCCAGCAGACGCCAATACGATGGCGTCGTAAGATGGCGTCGTATCGGCAGTTAATCGGATGCTTTTGGGCCCCAACGTCGGCTAATTCAGATTTTTCGAGTATGGCTGTACGTGATAAACAAAGAGCGCGGTTCGTAGATCGTAAATCCATTAGTGCCATGGGCATCGGGTCACTGGGTGCGGCGTAAAAGGGATAACAAAGTCGAGTCCTTACGCTATTATTATATAGATAATTGGCAATAATAAGTAAGGATAAAAACATGACCCCCTGCCGCCGCTCCCGAGTTTATTAGTATTCATAAAATACGTACTTTTTATGACAATGTGTCTCAAAACCAAACCATTATTGAATGATTATAACTCAGCCACATTTTAAAATCTTTTGCTGTATCGAGTTTTAAATGTTTATCACCTTAGCGATAACATTATTTATCTATTAAGAGGATTTGTTTTTAAGATACTGTTGCGGATCTCAACGTTGGCCTTTCCCCTTACCAAGGGGGGATTAGTCCCCTTGTCTTTTACAAGCCGACGTGATCCGGGGCTATGACGTTCCTTCCGGTTAGCGTTGGGTAGGGTCGTAGGCCGAATTCCTATTACCTAATTACCGCCTCCCAGGAAGCAAGGAAATAACCCCACCCAAATCACGGTTGTAGTGGAAACGCCGAGCGATAGCGAGCCGTGATCCGAGCCGTTAACAAGAACTAAACCCGATCTGAGCGGTTCCGAATCGTGCCACGCTTACCCAATGGAGGAAAGGACTGATACGGTCGAATCAGGAAAGACAGGAAGAACAGATTGGTTTATTTACAATTTGTACAGGAAGGAGAAGAAGAACACACAGTGAAGCTTATACAGTCTTAACTTATCCCAGGACACAGGCCCGTTTCACTCTCAGACACACTCACACGGGGATGTAGAAGGTCAGGGTGATGGTCCAGGGATGATGGTGTCCAGGCAGCTCACTCCGGTCCTCGACTCGTACCGTGAAGGAGATGGTCAGGGCGGCAGAGGCGCCCCGTGGGTCGTCGACGCGGAGCGGACAATTACGGGGCGAGAGGCAAAGCTGGCTGGCGGTTACTTCGCGGCTCAGCCGCGTACGTAATAAACAAACTGGCGCTATATGCACTCCAAATACCGCTCAATGGGCGCTCCCCAATGCAAGTTCCATAGCATACATCCTCATGCAAGCGCGTATCCGCTGCAGTCCTCTTTCATGCACGCTGTTGCGTCAGTCCTGGACAGTCCTTTACAAAGCGAACCTTCCCCAGCGAGTCCTTTTTACCATGCGCTTTCCTAACGAGTCCTGTCCAAGGGCTTTGGGCGCGCGTTTATATAGCGCCGCCCAGCGAACCCTCTGGAACTTGCCAGCCGCCCCCTTACCACGCCCCTCACGCCATGTCACCCGAGCCCTGGTTGGTTGTTGGCTCTCACCGTCACCGCCTTCTGACGTGCTGCTTGATGCGGCCACACCTCTTCCTCGCGCTCCTCCCCTTTTCCAGGCCTACCTCGTGGCCACCCGACTAGTTCGAGCAAGCAACTGGCAGCTAACCCTGCTGGCAAACGAGGTGGATTAGCCGAATCGGGGCGCGGGATGGATGCTGCTCAACGAGGTGGATTTGGAGGTTGGGCCGCAAAATGAACTGGACCTATACTTATTTATTTTACACAACGCAGGTATCATTATTGGAGATGGCCTTATCCTCACATATACTATGACATAACTAATGTTCTAAGGTGGCCTACGTGTTGCTTGTGGACTAACTATGGGGGCAAACCTTTAACCTTTATTGATGTTATATTTACACTCTCAGAACCGCAACAATACTTTTCACTTGGTTTATCTCTAAATATTTATTCATCATTTATGCCTCATCAGGAACAATTTCCAGTGGAACACGAGATAAATTCTTATAGACAAATGAGATATTGGAAGAAAAATAAAATCAATCTGCAAAGACACTTGTGTGATAGTCTTGATTTGATGAAAAGTTTAAATCGCATCAGACATACAAAAATTAATCAAAGCGCCGCTGTCACTGCATTAATATATACACTTGGAGTGCTCAAGTTCTGCTCTCCATTCAATAACGCCAAAAATATTATAAACAAAACTTTTATTTCAATTTTTTTTCATTTGCTGCTTCCAGTGAGTAAGTGATACAACTTGGCATCAATAATGGTATATATATATATTGTATATATATAATTATAATTATATATATATATATATATATATATATATAATTATAATTATATATATATAATTATATATATATATATATATATATATATATATATATATATATATATATATATATATATATATATATATATATATATATAGATATATATATATATTGTTGCGAATATGAGGACTGTATATTTTTTTGATTGTGTGCTTTATTATTATTATTATTGTTTATTCTGCGCCCCCTGCCTCCGGAGCTGTGTAAAGGTAAAAGGGCATCCCATAATTAGTCCACAAGCATACACGTCAGCCAATAATAGAATACCCCTGTTCGATAGTTATATCTTATTCTGTGTTTTAGGGTAAGGCTGTGTCTCCCATTAATTGAAGTACTCCATTGCACCAGTGAAAGAGAATAGATCCCCTTTCATTCCCATCCCCAAAATCTCCATTTCCTTTCACATCCCCTTTCGTCATTGCCAAGCCTCGATTGCCAATTACATCCCCTCCAAAACCACCATTGAACATGTGCTCGGGTCGGGGAAGAGGGGCGTGCCCGCCCGTCGTCATCAAGGGCGGAGCCAGAGGGTCGCATGACCAACCAGGGCCGAGGTGAGCACACCGATGGGCGTGTCCTGAAGGCCGGCGGCTTGATCGCCGGAGGCGCTATAAAGGCGCGCGCGCAAGAAGCGTGGGGTGGTGAGGAGTGAGTGGACCAAGAGAGAGAAAGAGTGGTTGGACCAAGAAAGAGAAAGAGTGGTTGGACCAAGAGAGAAAGAGTGGTTGGACAGGGAGACATGCAAGAGTGTTGTTGAGTTGAGGGTTTGGACCAGACGAGTCAGACGAGTCCTGGCAAAGCAAGCGGCGGCCACAGCAGCAACAACACCCAACAGCCGCTTGGGGCTTGGACGGCGGTTTTGAGCAGGGCCGCGAAGGAACGGCGGCTGCTAAACGCGCCGATCGTGCTGCAGGACCCCCTTGGACCTTCCTCTCCCTCCAGCCATCCACCTCCTGCCTTTCCACCCTTCTTGTGTATGTGAGTTTGTTCTGTGTGTCTTGTCCCTGGGTATTTAATTAAGTCTGTATAAGCTAGTATTTGCACTGTGTCACCTGCATCTTATGTGTTGTAAATAAACGTGACTGCTTTCTTTTTGCTTGTGTGTATAATAAATCCAATTACTCTTCTGTCCGTCTTCTCGTCTTATTCCTTTTCCTCTTTGCATTTCGTCGTTTTAGTCTTTTCCAGATTGGGCAGCTGCGGTGCGATACGGCCAAAGTTCTGGGTGAATCGGGTGAGTCGGGGAACAACTGTTCGGTCGCGGAGCCTTCGCTCGGCAAACAACATCCTAAACCGCGATCAGTAACAATTGGTGTCAGGATTGTCGGATTTGGACCTGAAGCGTTTAACGCGCTCAAAATTACAAAGTAGCCGAAATTTGCTTTTGTTTTACAAAACCCTAATTTTGAAATCGCGCCATGGCTGGTCAAGGTGACGGGATGCCGGTGGGAGAGATAGACGGGGTAGAATCGACCCAGGACCTCGGGGAAATGTATGTGGAGGGGAGCAATGAGGAGAACATTGGCAATGTGGTTGAGGGGGTATCAGGTGCACAAAATGGCGCTCTCGCGCACGTGGTATCAGACGCACAAAGTGGCAGCTCGCACGAACGCGGGGTAGCCGCGCCCGCTGCGCAAATAGCGGGAATTGATGTGCGGGACCTCATGGCGCAGATTAATGCAGCCATATAGTCCTTGAGCCAACCGGCCATTTTTTGAAGTGAATGCTCCGGGGGGGGGAGTAATTCTCATTATGATTTTCCATTAGACCAATGTCTCAAGTGTCAGAAAAGGTGTGATGGACATCTGAGAACGGTAGCTTAGTGCCCGGATGGACGCCATCTTTGAAACCACCCAGCTCGAAAATGCCCATTTGGTGGGGTACATTGTTGCACGTGTATCTGGACTTCTATACTAGCTATCGATGTGCGGTTGACGACTAAATATACGTCCGATGTGTACCGTCTAAATAAAAAATAATATGAAGCATTTTGTTTTAGATTAATTATTATAAAAATCAATTATCGAAAAAAAATCATATATTTTTCAATATTTTATTATTAGACTTGTACTTTTTTTAGTGAAACAACACTGGTATGATTTTCCAAATTATGTATTGTGCTACACCGTTTATCTGTCTATAAAAATAACTCAAAAACTAAAACATATCATCCACCACGAGTGTACACAAAAAATATATGAAAAGGCATGCACTTTCCACAAACCGAAACTATGTCAGTTGGAATTTCCCGCCGATAATCAACCCACAGAACCCAGTGCCGAAAGTGACGTCAGTCTATTCTATATCTATATTCTATATTCTATATCTCAGTCTGAGATTTGTTGCGGTGACCTGATTAATTTCTGAGGGGGGGGGGGGGGGGGGGTGGGTGGCTTAAGAACTAAAAGTGAACATGTTAGATGGCGCCACATACAACTCTATTATAGAGTTGTATTGTGGCGCCATCTAACATGTTCACTGACTTGGATGAGTATGTCTATGTAAGCTGGCGAGCTTTTCGGATATCGGAGTAATCTAACGTCAGTCTTTTTGTTCTTTCAGCTGAGATGGCCGGTGTCGAGGCGAAACGGGCGAAGATTGAACCTGAGTCCGGAACGTGCATCCTGTGCAGCAAGAAGTCACCACTCTCTGAACTAAGCAAGGCAGCGGGCAACAGTTCTTGGAAGACATTGTGTGACGCAGCCGCAGTTAGAAACTTTTATCCAATTCTAAAGCTAGTCCAAGAAGGCGCAGTTGAACTTCCTAATATTCCAATATTATACCATAGGGCTTGTAGATCAGACTTCACTCACAAAAACCACCTAGCTACTTTGACCAATGCAGCTAGAAGTTCTTCAGTTGATACTGGCGATGCGGTGCGACGACGATCATCACGGGAAGAGACAGGATCAACTTCAACGGTCTACGATGATAAATGCATTTTTTGCCAGCGTGCTTCAAAATTCATAAAAGGCAGTCGTACCCGTGAAACAGTTGTCTTGGCTGTTGAACTTCGAGCAGATAAGACAATAAGAGATGCTGCGACAGCTCGCAATGATGAGAGAGTTTTGGCATTGACTACACGAGATATGGTTGCAGCTGAGGCTCACTACCACTTCTCCTGCTATAGAAACTACACACGGCCCCAAAAACCTCAAGTAGAAACTGACATTGAAGATAATATCGAGAAAAAAGAAATGATACGATGTATATTCAATTTCATTCGCACTGACTTGTTCTTGAACCCGAGGATTGTTCCAATAGTTGATGTTGCAACAGATATCCTGTCTTCAGATACATTTTCAGTTGATGTTCGTGACTCCATCAAGAAGAATCTGCAGCGCACATTACAAAGAGAGTTTGGAGAATCGCTCATCTTCTTCAATGTGAAACACCGTGTATACTTGATGCCCGATAATCTGACAAAGCGAGAGATTGCTGCAGAGTGCGTAAACCTGAAAGCAGAAGTGAAAGCATTTGAACGAACGGACGGTGAAAGTAACATTGTGCGTGCAGCTACTTCACTGCGACACCAGATCAAAGATGCTCATTACAATGAACGTTGGCCGCCTCAGCCAGCAGAACTCACTTCAGATTACGTGAAGATACCAGATTCTCTTCGTGTATTTCTGCATACTTTGATTTGCGGGAGTGGGGGTAGCTCTGCGCGTGCCGACACACTGGTATGGTCGATGGCTCAAGATATCATCAATGCTGTACACCGGGGTACCATCAGAACATCGAAGCATGTCCTACTTCCGTGGGTCATGAAAACGCTCACCGGTAATACAGAGGTCATCAGAATATTGAATCGACTCGGGCACGGATGTTCATACACAGTTCTGGAAGAAATCGAGACAGCGCTATGCATAGACAAATTAGCAAGTGTGGAGAAAGATACAGTACCACTTCCGTCACATGTGCACCCTTCGGTCCCGACTGTATTAGCATTCGATAACATCGACAGGCTAGAGGAATCGCTGAGTGGTGGCGGAACATCGCATCGCGTCAACGGTATCATCGTCCAACCAAAGTCGCAGTCGTGTTTGCCGCCCCAACCTCCATCGGCAGTATCCAAAGCAGATAAGAAGCGATCTATCCCGTCATCCAGCGATTTAGTTCCAATATACAGCGGTGGGAAACGAGAGGGCCCACCTGCAATCAAGCCTGCAGATCTTTCTGACACTCTTGCAGGCGCAACATCCCTTGCGCAGCGCCGAAATCACGTATGGATTATGACTCGCATGCTGGAACCATGCGACCAGACAATCAGTTCGTGGACTGGTTTCAACATCATGACTAGAGATCGTGTTCAGGTGACGGAAGATGTAGTTGGCTACCTGCCGACTATAAACGCGCCTGCCACAGATATGGCAACAGTGCAAGAAATCCTCAGAGAAGCTCTGAACATCATGTCATCACTTCAGCTTGAGCGTATACCGGTGGTGCTAGACCAGGCACTATTTGCTAAGGCGACCGAAATAGCATGGAAAGATGTCGATCGATATGGAAGAATCGTGCTCATGATGGGGAACTTCCATACCATCTGTAACTTCATGTCGAGCATTGGGAAAATGTTTGGAGATGCAGGCCTTCGGGATGTAGCTGTTGAGTCAGGAGTAATCGCTGAAGGTTCCATCAACAGGGTTCTGGAAGGCAAGCAATACAACCGTGCTGTGCGACTCCACAAGTTGATGTACGAGGCACTAATGCGCATCATTTGGAAGGGCTTCCAGGTGTGGATAGAAAGCAATCATCCTGACAAGGAACCCCAGATTCGAAGCACTGACCTCAAAATTCGCAGCATCAAGGAGGATGTTTGCCACGAGACTCTCGCTGCTGCTCTCGATGATGATTCATGTGTACAGAGCTTTGACATGTTCGCGAAATACCTACATTTTCTGCGAACCAAACATGGAGACCTGGCTCGCTTCTGGATGATGTATATTGATATGGTAGAGACCCTGCTGGGGTTGATTCGTGCGGATAGAGAAGGCGACTGGATGCTTCACTTGGCTTGTGTCAGAAGAGTGATCCCTTGGTGTTTCGCAATGAACAAGGTGAACTATGCTAGATATCTACCAGTGTACTATGCACAGATGACGCAACTCCACAAAACATGCCCCGAGTTGTACAGGCATTTCAATCAAGGCTACTTCTCCGTACAGCTTAGACCAGGGAATCCATTTGCCAGAATCGCTGTTGATCAGACAACAGAAGAAACAGTAAACAAAGATACGCAAACAGCTGGAGGAACACGAGGTTTTAGTCTTCGACAAGGGGCTGTGTCACGATACTATCTAACTGCAGAAAATCGGGCTACTGCACTGAGGCAACTACGAGAAACTATCCTTGTGAATGGCAGCGACACATCTCACGCCAAGCACCCTGACTTGTCTACTTCTCACATCAAACGTGATGAGTCTGGCGTCACAGCTATCTGTGATCTACTGGAAAATGACTGGACCAATCCATTCGCCGATGATCCGTCATGTCTTCTCAGTATATCTACCGGAGCGGCTGCGAGGGAGGACGTTTCTAATGACCTACTCAACACCCTGCAAAAGGGGGAAGCGGCGTATCAAAGCTTCCAGAAACGTCTTGAAGAGGGAACAGGCTTTCATGACACATTGAACAAGCTAAACTTGAAGACCTTTGGTAAGATCAAGCAGAAAGTTGTGAAGGGCACAAACAAGGAGATCGTCCTGAGAGCTGACAGACAACTGTTTGCCACCATGATACTCATCGCCAAGACAAGGAACCTCGACATGCAACTTGTCCTTTGTCACCCACTAGGGCCGTTACCATGGTCTTTGGCAAACGTTGATGGGTCAATGAAAAAAACGAACAAAGCTGCACTTGCGAAACACATGGAAGGTCTTGTGGAACCAGCCGAGAACGTTGACAAGTGAAGTGCAACAATAATTGATGCGATGGCTCTCATACAAAAGATGCATGGCGAGAACGACACGTTCGAAGAACTATCTGACCGCATCCTTGCTGCAGCGCTTCATGCTGGTCAAGGCAGTGAGCGCATCGATGTTGTCTTTGACACATACACAGAAGAATCCATCAAAGCAGCTGAGCGTGTGAACCGCGGTTCAAATGAAGGCATCAGTTTCAGCGAGATCAGACCCGCACACAAAATCATGAACTGGTGGCGTCTCCTTGCTTGCAGCCAGACAAAGGAGAAACTGGTTGTGTTTCTGGCGGAGTCGTGGAAACATGAAACAAATCGCGAAAAGCTAGGCAACAGAACACTGTATGTCACCTGTGGTGAAAAATGTCTGGTACTGACCCGCGATAGGTGGAAGTTGGTGCAAGCACTCGAATGTAGCCACGAGGAAGCAGACACGCGTATGTTTCTCCACGCAAAGCACGCCGCTACCCACTACAAGACGATCATCTTAGTGGCAGATGACACCGACGTTCTGATCATCAGTCTTCATCTCAGCAGAACCATCGATAGTCAGCTCTTCATCAGACGAGGAACAAAGGTTCGAGTCAGAATGATCGACGTTGGAAAGTTGGCTGCGGTATTGGGGTCTGGAGTTTGCAGTGCATTGCCAGGGCTTCATGCATGGAGCGGGTGTGACACTGTGAGTGCTCTGGCTAGCCAAGGAAAGATAAAGGCTTTGAAGCTTGTGCAAGCGAATGAGCTGTATCTTCAAGCATTCACAGATCTGGGATCTTCGTGGAATGTACCAACAGACGTCTTCAATAGCATTCAGGCCTTCACGTGTCAGCTGTACGCCAAGAACACGAAGATCGTCGGTGTTAATTCGCTCCGTTATCACATGTTCTGTGCAAAGAAGGGCCAGATCGAATCTGGACAATTGCCGCCTTGTGAAGACTCCTTGATGCAGCATACGCTTAGGGCCAACTATCAGGCGGCTATCTGGCGACGCAGCCTTGAAAACCTACCAGACGTCCCAACACCATCAGCAGGACATGGTTGGGAACTCGATGATGGCGGTTCGCTCACAATCCGATGGATGGCGGGTCTACCAGCTCCAGATGTCGTCTTGAATCTCATCTCATGCACATGCAGAAGGACGTGTCGACCGTCAGATTGCTCCTGCATACTGAATGGGTTGAAGTGCACTGTTGTGTGTAAGCTGCAGGGATGCTCCAACATGGTGCAGGATGATGCTATCGTGGCTCAGGATGCCAATGACTCTGATGGCGACTCTGATGATTAACTTTGTGTGCACTGTATATTGTATAGCATATGTTGTTCTCTATTATAATGCAGGCCAAATTGCCTGAAAATCTTTATAGACAGATAAACGGTTTAGCAAAATGTATAATTTGGAAGATCATACCGGTGTTATTTGACTAAAACATGACATGTTCAATGATACCTCCGCTTGCTTATTAGGAATATACATCGTATGGTGTTAAAATCAGCTCCATACGTCTTTCCAAACTCTAGTAATGAATAATTAATATAATTGGCGGCCATTTTGAAATCCAAGATGGCCACCAAAGTGCAGATTTCCTATGTAACAATTTCCGCCTGCTTATTAGATATCGTATGGTGTTAAAATCCTCTCCGTACGACATTCCTAACTTGCGTTATCGTCAGAATAGATAATGCCAGCGGCGGCCTAAGTCATTTTATGCCTCTTTACATTTATTTGTTGTAAACTCGTGGTGGATGATATGTTGTAGTTTTTGAGTTATTTTTATAGACAGATAAACGGTGTAGCACAATGCATAATTTGGAAAATCATACCAGTGTTGTTTCACTAAAAAAAGTACAAGTCTAATAATAAAATATTGAAAAATATATGATTTTTTTTCGATAATTGATTTTTATAATAATTAATCTAAAACAAAATGCTTCATATTATTTTTTATTTAGACGGTACACATCGGACGTATATTTAGCCGTCAACCGCACATCGATAGCTAGTATAGAAAGAAGTCCAGATACACGTGCAACAATGTACCCCACCAAATGGGCATTTTCGAGCTGGGTGGTTTCAAAGATGGCGTCCATCCGGGCACTAAGCTACTGTTCTCAGATGTCCATCACACCTTTTCTGACACTTGAGACATTGGTCTAATGGAAAATCATAATGAGAATTACTCCCCCCGCCGGAGCATTACTTTTGGTCTGGCTCAAGGACTAATACTAATGGCAAATATGGGGCTAGAAGCAAAAATGGATGCTCAGGGTGAGCAAATGGGGGCAATGAGGGACGAAGCGAGGGGTACCGGTGAGGGATTAAAACATGGGTTAACGGGGGTGGAAAATAGAATGGCTGCCCAGGAGAATCAGTTAGAGGGGGTGAAAAATGGGTTAATGGGGTTAGAAAATAGGATGGAGGACAAATTGCGGGAAATAGGGGAACAATCTGCCCGGGAAATCAAACGAATGGGGAACCAGATAGAGGAGGTGCAAATCGGGTTAGAAAGTAAACTGGATGCTCAGAGGGATGAATTGGGACAGATGAGGGTGGCATCTACAAAAGAGATGGAGGAGATGAAAGAGGGGATACGACGAGGTGTAGGTGAGGAGGTTTTGGGGCTACGCGAGGAGGTAAAGCGAGGTGAGAAGCGTATGGAGAAAGAAGTGAGGAATAATACGGCTAGGTTACAGGGGGGAATAGAGGGTCTGACGAAGGGAGTAGAACAGCTGACAGTCGGACAAAGGGAACTAGCGGACCAAGTGGAAAAGAACACTGCAATCATCGGGGGTTTAAAAGCGACACAAAAGGACATTAAAAACGAATTAATAGCAACACAAAAGGAATGTCAGATGGTACATGAGGGGTTGACGAAGAAGTTGGAGGAGGTGACAGAAGTAATGGAGACGAAGGACCGAGAGGTGAGGACGCACATAGAAACGGTTAAGGTGGCGTTAGAGGAAGAGATAGAGGGGGCGCACCGGGAGATGAAGGAAGTAAAGGAAAAATTAGAGGTGGAAGAGGGGGTGAGTGAAATTAAGAAGAGACGGAGGGAAACTAAGAGGGAGATAAAGGAGGAAGTCATGGAATATGTACAAGGCCTGTGTTCAAATCATGATGAGGTTCTCACTAACCAAATAAAAAGTTTGCAGGTGGCAGAGGAGGTGCGACGACAAGGTACGGAGGTGAGTGGCAATGTATATGATGTGAGGAAAGCTTCAGTCGGCTTGGGGGTTGCTATGGATCCGGGTGTTCGTGAGAGGCCGTTGGTGAAGTGTGTGACAGGTCAGGTGTGCAAAAAAAGAGGTGTGCGAGAATGTCCGACCATGGGGTGTGTGAGGAAAAAGTGCGCGCCGACCATTGAGTGTGCTGTCGAGAGCGAGTCGGTCATAGCGCGTGTGCGAGGGAGCACATGGAAGCGCGGTGTGGTAAGTGTTACGGAGGAAGTAACGAAAGAGTGTGCGCAAGAGGATGCGCGAGAAAGGTGTGTAACGGACAGGTGCATGGGAAAAGTGCATGCTGTCAAGAATAAGGGAGAATGCACGCCTGTGGTGAGTGTTACAGAGGATGTAACGGGAGGGTGTACGCAAGAGTGTGCGCGAGAAAGGTGTGTAACGGACAGGTGCATGGGGAAAGAGTGCGCTGTCAAGAGTAAGGGTGAGTGCGCGACCGAGAGTGGAGGTGAAAGTAGGGAGAGTGACACGGAGCATGAGTTGGTTGTGACAGGTGAGCGAGGATGTACACCTGGAATGGAAGGATGCACACCTGGAATGGTAGCGCGTGTGTGGGAATGCACACTTGAGTTGGTCGTGAGGCACGTGGTTGGGTGTGCGAGTGAAAGCACACCTGTGATTGTCACAGAGGAGGTGACCAAGGAGGGGCGCGAAGAGGTGTGTTGGTGAGGTGTGCGAGCGACGAATGTGTGCCAAGGTGTTCGGTGGTCAGGTGTGTGACCAAGTCTGTGAGCGGAATGAGTGTACCGAGGTGTGTAAGGAAAGGTACGAGGAGCATGGGAACGGCTGGAGGTATGAGCAAGCAAGGGGTAGCGTATGCGTGTAAGCATGCAGGTGAGGCATCGACGGTAACCGGGTTAGCGGTTAGAGCGACTTTTAGCCGAATCGGGCCCTCGGTGCGTGCCGGGCTTCGCGTGCCACGAGAACCAGCGGGGATCCGAGCCACGGCGGGTTCGAAAGGACCGCCGTACGCGATCCACGCTGGGCCTCGCTTGGAACGGCCGCGTCCGTGCTCCACTAGGCGGAGCGGGCAGCCCAATAGGAAGGGTCGTCATGGCGACCACCTTTTGTTGAGACGTGCCGGCAGGTCGAGATCGGGACATTGGATGGCTCCACGCCGAGGTGGTGCGTGGGATCTCGGCCCGGGTAAGCCCCCGTCCCTGCCCCGAATGCGGGACGTATCCAGCCGCTGGCACAAAACAGCCCGTATTCATTGCTCGGCTGTACGAAGCCGAGCTTTAGAAGGGAATTGGCGCACCGAGAGGATCTAATAAGTAGACGGGTGATGAGGATAGTGTTTTGGCCCCGAAATTAGAAAAAAGGCAAAATTTGATGATTGGTACGGTGATTAGCGGTAAATGGCAAATTTTTGATTTGTTGGATTTGGACGAGCGAAATTGATAGGACCTCCCCGATGTGGTGGGATGGCAAATCCACCATCCCTCACAACGAGGGGGGCAAAGGAGCAATAGATTATGGGGTTTATGGCAGTGAAAACTAGCCCGGGTGGGTTAGGATATTGTGTGTAGGGATCTAGAAGATGACATTAGGTAACGTTAAGATTAGTTAGTGACAAGGATACCAGTAGTGGGGACGCAGGTAGATTAGCGTGGATGATAATGACGTGGGAGCGCAATAGTTTAAAGGGACGACTGGGAAGCGCAAGTTTCAGAGGGGAGTAGTTAGCTGAGATGATGCCGTGTGTTTGAGGATTGAACAGGTGTGATTGCACAGGTGTGCAACTGAACAGGTGTGTGGAGCAGTGTATGAGTGAGTGAAGGTGATTGTGTATTGTGCTGACCAAATGGTCCAGGAAGAGGAGGAGGGTGCAGGTGGCACCAGGTATGATTGCACAGGTGTGCAATGACAGGTGAATGGAGGACAGGTGTATGGAATAAATGGTATGGAGTATTGGAATGGATGGTCGTGGAGTGAGTATGGTGGAAATTGTGGAGTGGATGGTGCGAAGGTGTGAATGGGGGAAGAGTGGACCCCCATCACGGATACCCGGGGCGGGTAGTGTAAGTGTTAGGTAGAGGGTACAGGTAAATTGTGGTTGGATATTGGCATCTGTGGTGCGGGTGAAAGAATGGTCTTTGGATGGGTGCATTAGTGTTGTGGAAATGGCTGGGCGTGTAGCCTGTTAGTGTGTGTAGTTGGTTTGGGCACTCCACCACTGTGAGGATGTCGGCCAGGTGAGGCCGCAGGTGGGCTCTGGGAGCCGGTAGTTGTTGTGGATGGGGCCCGAGGATCTGGAGGACGGACCCGGGTAGCCCAGTGCCAGAGGGCACCAAGGGGTGACAGAACCAGGAGGGGTCTTCCCCAGTTAGTTAGGTTAGGGTGAGGAGCTAGGTAAGCTCGGGTGGCAACTACAGTGGTGGAGGTGTGCAGGTGGGTAGACCTGCTGGGAGAGCTACACGCCACAGCCCAGAAATTGTGCGAGGGCACCGGGAGATGAATCGGGGGAGTGAGACCCCAAATTGAGAAGCACCACAGTTTGGTCAATGGGAATTGGTTTTTAGAACCCATAGTGTAAGTTGGCCAATGGATTGGCAGGGAAAGGCCCCGGGTAGTGTAAAGTGTGTTAAGGTCATTTAGAAGATAGTTAGGATTGAAGTCTCCTCGCACCATCTGCATCCACTCACCTGAAATGACGTACCTCCACACCATGCCATGTTTTGTTATTTTATTGTGCAGATGTTTGGAATGTGAGACGCATCATGACGTGGGTGTGACATTGTGCTTGATGTTCCATCTCTTCCTCCTTATGAGGATTGATGACGAATTGGGTGATGGCAAATTTTGGATAGAGGGATTGTGGTGACGAATTTGGTATAGAGGAAATATGGGGAAGACGTGACAGTAGTGACGAATTTGTAAATGGGTAGATTTTGTAAATATGGGGTAAGGGCAAGGTTAGTGTAGGTGACAGGGGGGTGACGTACGGTAGGGACGAGCTTTCTCACTTCGCCCTCCGTACGCATTTCGCCTTGCATTGCCTTATTGATGTGTACCCTTGTGACCTTACCCCTCGCTCAATTGTCTCTTTTGTCTCCCACATGACCTGTGCGCCATTGGGTGCCGAGGGGAGCGTGCGTGAGTCCTCCATTGTGCGCCCGGAATTCCCAGAACCAGCTGTCTGCATCGATGCACCACATTATGGACCACATGTCTGTGGCCGAGCACCACTTATGGACCCCATGGGTTGGGGCATGGCCCCTCTGCTGGAACCGGCCATGAGGGCCCGAAATCTTGCTGGCAGACCTTGGCCACAGGGCACCGATGCCCCACAGGTGAACCACACTAGTCGGCCCTGTGGGCCATAAATAAAATCAAATAAAAAGGACACATTGGGTGCATTTTTCAGTTCAAATAGGCCGCCAGTAAGAAAATGAAAGAATGACAACATCTGGAAGAACAAATAATAATAACCAGCAGAGGGAGCCGAAGAGCAAGAGATCACCTGCAGGGTTAGGGGTTGTTGATTTATTTTTTATTGTTGAACATTGATGAACAATGGTGACTGCACCGATTGGTGCTTGGGTGTGTATTGGTGCGTTTTTGGGTGCGTTCATGGTGCATTGATGCAGAGCAGACTGTCTCCCCCCCAGAAAGAACAATCACAGGTCCTGGGTTAGTCTTGTAAATAAAAATAGCGTCATTGTAAATAATGCTCCCCACCGTCAGTGTGTAGTTTGAAGACCATTCCGCAATTCGGTTAACTGTGGGCGTAAGTCTGTTAGGCAGGGTGCAATGGAGCAGTGGGACACATTTAGTTATGTTTTAAAACTGTCGCACTCAGGGTCAGGTTAAAAGTAGAGGGAACTACACCTACGTGTCACACTAAATAAAAAAAGTTGTCGGCCCGGGACGTGCCTAAGAGGAGGAGGGTGCAGTGTTGCGGATATGAGGACTGCATATTTTTTTGATTGTGTGCTTTATTATTATTATTATTGTTTATTCTGTGCCCCCTGCCTCCGGAGCTGTGTAAAGGTAAAAGGGCATCCCATAATTAGTCCACAAGCATACACGTCAGCCAATAATAGAATACCCCTGTTCGATAGTTATATCTTATTCTGTGTTTTAGGGTAAGGCTGTGTCTCCCATTAATTGAAGTACTCCATTGCACCAGTGAAAGAGAAAAGATCCCCTTTCATTCCCATCCCCAAAATCTCCATTTCCTTTCACATCCCCTTTCGTCATTGCCAAGCCTCGATTGCCAATTACATCCCCTCCAAAACCACCATTGAACATGTGCTCGGGTCGGGGAAGAGGGGCGTGCCCGCCCGTCGTCATCAAGGGCGGAGCCAGAGGGTCGCGTGACCAACCAGGGCCGAGGTGAGCACACCGATGGGCGTGTCCTGAAGGCCGGCGGCTTGATCGCCGGAGGCGCTATAAAGGCGCGCGCGCAAGAAGCGTGGGGTGGTCGGTGGTGAGGAGTGAGTGGACCAAGAGAGAGAAAGAGTGGTTGGACCAAGAAAGAGAAAGAGTGGTTGGACCAAGAGAGAAAGAGTGGTTGGACAGGGAGACGTGCAAGAGTGTTGTTGAGTTGAGGGTTTGGACCAGACGAGTCAGACGAGTCCTGGCAAAGCAAGCGGCGGCCACAGCAGCAACAACACCCAACAGCCGCTTGGGGCCTGGACGGCGGTTTTGAGCAGGGCCGCGAAGGAACGGCGGCTGCTAAACGCGCCGATCGTGCAGCAGGACCCCCTTGGACCTTCCTCTCCCTCCAGCCATCCACCTCCTGCCTTTCCACCCTTCTTGTGTACGTGAGTTTGTTCTGTGTGTCTTGTCCCTGGGTATTTAATTAAGTCTGTATAAGCTAGTATTTGCACTGTGTCACCTGCGTCTTATGTGTTGTAAATAAACGTGACTGCTTTCTTTTTGCTTGTGTGTATAATAAATCCAATTACTCTTCTGTCCGTCTTCTCGTCTTATTCCTTTTCCTCTTTGCATTTCGTCGTTTTAGTCTTTTCCAGATTGGGCAGCTGCGGTGCGATACGGCCAAAGTTCTGGGTGAATCGGGTGAGTCGGGGAACAACTGTTCGGTCGCGGAGCCTTCGCTCGGCAAACAACATCCTAAACCGCGATCAGTAACAATATATATATCTATATATATTGTGAGAAACCACCGGTGAAACCACCTGTTCTCACCCAGATTTGGTGCCCCGCCCACCGCGTGACGTGGCCTCCTTGGAGCCTCACGCGATCGGGAGGCGATTCGGCACGTGATTGGGGGAGGGTCAGAGAGCGCGGTCGCCATCTTATGCAACGGACGTGACTCGAAGGCCGAGTGGGAAATAGATAAAGGGATTTCCCTTAATCTTCACGACAGCCGCGTTGGGCTGATCGGTTACCGTTCTGTATTTTACGAGTGAGTAACTCCGGAAGAGAACGAGTGATTCCCGGATCTCGTGGATTGGAACCGTGAGTGATCTTGCCTGCGTCCTGTTTGGAGCTTCTCTGGCCGACCGTTCCTGCAGGCCTTGTGCGGTGTATTCCACTCTGTTACCCTCCGAGTCCCGGAGATCGTCGATTGGAACCGCGAGTGATCTTGCCTGCGTCCTGTTTGGAGCTTCTGGGGCCGACAGTTCCTGCAGGCTTTGTGCAGTGTATTCCATTCTGTTACCATTTATGGTTTTTGTGATCGAGCCAATAAAGCATCGTGCCTTACCCCTAGAAGGCCGATTAAAACACAATTGTGTTTCTTGAGTTCTCTCTGTCCACTCCGTGGACTACTTGAAGCCCGGACATTAACGTCCGTATTCCGTGCTGGAAACCATTTCACAGCCGGGATCGCGACAATATATATATATATATATATATATATATATATATATATATATATATATATATATATATATATATATATATATATATATATTGCGGTTTTGAGAACCCCTCACTTTGTAAATAATATTCCATCATTTAAAAGGTCAAAGGTCGCACCCATAGTTAGGCCACAGCAACACGTAGGACACCATAGGAACTTTCAGTTATTTCCTTAGTATGTGTTTCAGATAAGGCTGCGTTTCCAATAGTTGAATCTGCGTTGCATTAATCAAATAAGATAGGGTCCCAATCCATTCTGGCCATTTTGCCAACCTCTCTCTCCCAATTCTGTTATGCGCCTTGGTTAGCGTGCGCACAGGCGCCGCCATTAACCACGCGGTCAAGCTCGAGGAAGAAGGGGGCGGAGCGCCGGGAACGAAGCGTGGCCCTGTCAACTCGCCGTCAAGGGCGGAGCCGGTGAGCCCTCGCCAACCAACCAGGGCTGAGGTGAGCTCGCTGGCGGGCGTGGTTTCAAAGAGCGCGGATTGATCTCAAAGCGCGATATATATAAGCGCGCGCGAAAAGCCCTTTCACGGACTTCTTTTGGCGGGCTCCTTTTGCACGAACTGATCCAGGAGCGCACATTTGCAGAGGACTGCGCAGTGGATGATCGATTGTAACGAACTCGTTGGGAAAGGCGCTTTATGAACTTATTGATTGGGAGGCGCGCTTGTTTCAAAGGACTGCACGGATACTGATTGCAGGAACTGCCTGTGATACGAGCCATTGATCGGGAGAGAGAGAGAGAGCTGGCACGAGCTACGTATTACGTACGCCGCATCCCAGTCCCCCCGATATATGTAACCCCGAGATACGTAAGGTCCGCTCGCGTCCGTCGATACGCGCGAAGCTGCCTGCCGGGTTTCGCCCGCGGAACCGGAGCCTGGACTGGAGCCGGATCCCATCGCCTGGACCATCTGCCTGGACCTTCCTCCCCTACCACTACAATCCCGTGTGAGTGTGTCTGTTCGTCCTGGGGTCGTAATAAGTTAAGACTGTTTCGGTAAGCCTGCCCTGTGTCCTGCTTTTTCTTCTTCTTCTTGTATATTCCTTTCGTTTCTTCTTCTTCTTGAGTGTAAATAAATCACCTTGTTATTTCGTGGTTTTCCTAATCCGATCGCCTCCGTCCTTTCTTTCAATTGAGTACCTGTGACACGAATTGGAAACCGCTCAGGATCGGGTTAGTCTTTGTTAATGGCTCGGGCCACGGATTGCTAACCGCTCGGCAATTTCCATCTTATCCGTGGTTCGAGCGGGAGTTATTTCCCTGCTTTACGGTCGGGTTAGTAAGTAGGTATTTGGGACTTCATTGACCAATCACCCTAGCTAATTCCGACCGGAAGGAGCATCATAGCTTCCAGGATTGGGGGACGGCCAGCTTAAAAGACAAGAGGATTAACCCCCCCTTGATACGGGGAGCGCCGACCCCCGAATCCGCAACAATATATATATACACGTGTGTATGTGTATATGTATATATATATATATATATATATATATATATATATATATATATATATATATATATATATATATATATATATATATATATATATATATATATATATATATATATATATACTAGCTGAGGTACCCGGCTTCGCCCGGGTTGAATAAGAATAATACAAATATATGATGAAAAGAACATGTATATTTTAGAGCAATTTCACTACATTTCCTAAATGACGTTTTTTCAATTTTCAATTTCTCAAAATCTCTGGGTATACAACATTTCTGGTCTTCTTACTTGGTGCCAAGACATAGAGATTGCTTGGTTTTCCAATCCTTGAGCAGCCCACGTACAGCTGGCCATGGGCAAACACTTGTTCTGTGAAGTTCAGGCCTACAACCTTCATCGATTGCCCCTGCGCCTTGTTGATGGACATAGCAAAACATAGCCTGATTGGGAACTGAATCCTCTTGAAGGAGAATGGAAGGTCAGGTGGAATAAGTGGTATCCTTGGAATGAATACTTTCTCTCCTCTGTATTGTCTTGAGAGGATGGTTGCCTCTAGGACATGCAGCATCATTTGCTGGATTATCAATCGTGTTCCATTACACAGCTTTGGTGGATCAAGATTCCAAAGAAGCATGATTGGTGCTCCCACCTTGAGAATCAACCTGTGTGTTGGGAGTCCTTGAGGCTGACGACTGTTGAGAAACTCAGTTGGGAGGTTTACTGCCTGATCTTCATGTCACTTTGGCAAGAGAATCATAATTTCTTTCATGACCGGGCAGCGAACGTCATTATGTGCGACATTACGTCACTACTACGGACGTGAAAACATTTGTTTTCCTTAAAAATATATTTAAAATAAATAAAATAGTACATAAATTAACAATAAAAGAAGCTAAAAAACAATTTAAAATACAATAAAAAGCACAATAAAAAAATATAAATATGTACGTACAGTATACTGTATGTACGCGCAACTGCTGATTCTCATTCAAAACAGAGGCGACGTACAGTATTCCTTTACTGTGTCTGTGTTAGCCATGGGTCCGAAGAAGGATAATGCTAGTGTTTCCAAGCGTAATGTGGTTACGATGGACGATAAGGTAAATCTGATTAAAAGTTATGGAAAAGTGTCGGTGATAGCGCATAGACCTTATCGCGAATCGGAACCGCAATGCGTCATGGGGATCGGAAAGGGGCAATAGCGCCGCCACAAACGACACCATGGAATTGCAGCTGGCCCGGTTTTTTAAACCATTGATATTAAAATAGAAAGTAGCCTATACGACCGGAATTTTATGCTGATTCCGAATCTGTGTCTAAAACTTTTCTCCGATGTGTAGTTCTTGAGTTATAAGCGGACATCCAGACAGACACACACACACACACACACACACACACACACACACACACACACACACACACACACACACACACACACACACACACACACTCCTCCTTTATTTATATAGATATATACTACAACAGACAAAATCCATCTCTCAGTGACGGTGAGCAACATAAAATGCACAAAGTTTGAGTGGCCATCCAGACTGACAACCAAAAACATTTTCCAGAAGGCCACCACAAATAAACCAGATATTTGGAAATACACAAAATGTTCATTTAAAGCTTCAGTGCCATCAAATTTGTATTTTGTGAAATACTTTGTCAAGGAATGTTCGCAATCAAAACATTTCAGTGACGAGGGAAGACAGAAAAACCACAACTTCCCACCCCTCCCCCACATTTTCGTTTGTTCCTTTTCTATTTCATCATTGCTCTCCCCTTCCTCTTCCTGCATTCCAGCTTGTTTAACCCATACGTCTTTCTCCCCCTCCCCATGATCTCATCACTTCTGTTCTGATGTTGGTGTTTCCCACTTTATTTTTTTTCATTCCATTCTGTCCAAGCTCTTTCATGAGTCTCAATCATGTACACAAAAAGAAGTGCCAAATATAAAAAACAAGCAATATAGAAGCAAACAATTCCAAGAAAAAGCACAACCTTTACAGCATTTACATGTGCATTCAAGTGAGGATGACGGCGACAAAGACGACATACAACACGAAGGAGATACATAATTGTTGGTTCGGGTATTTGTAACTACAAACTGGTGTCAGCAATTTGGATTTTAGCTATGCTGTATGTTCAAAGGCCTGTGAAAAATGCAATGGTATTGTTGCGAATATGGAATTTGGCCTCCATATCCGCTTGTAAATATTCCCCTATTTCCCCAATACTCCCCAACTATCCCCAATCCCCCATTCCCTAGTCCCATTGTCTGTAAACAACAATCAGTAGAGCCGACCTTCCCCTTATTCCCCCATTAAATGTCGTGCCCAGGTCCACCGCACCACACGTAGACAACTTTCGGACATCTTGCTAGTTATTCTTAGTCTATGTCAGTTAAGGCCTCGTTTCCATTAATTATGACTCTTCGTTGCACCAGAATGTGATTATATGGCACCAGTAGTGAGTTTAGGACCTTTCCCATACCTCCTCCCATCTTCTTCCCCGTCTACAACAACAGAGGGGCACGGCGCTGCGCGGGGGGGGGGAGTGTGCGTCCTCCCACCGGCTCGGTTAGCCGCCATCGACAATGCGCTCCAGACAACGCGCTCCAGACCATGCGCTCCACGGGGTTACCACAAAGGGGCTCCTTGTCAGCTCCTCGTCAAGGGCGGAGCCGGTATCCCCCCCGCACGCACCCAATGAGAAGCAACGTGCCGATTCCACGAGGCGGAGCTAACGAGCCGAGGGCGTGTCACTCCCCGCCGGATATACGCGGCCCCGCGCCGGATGTGACGTCAGATGCGCCCCGAGCTTGAGCTTTGAGAAGCCAAGAGAGCCACCTCCGAGTGCTGAGAGACCTCCTGCATCTTTTGGACCGAGTCGATCCTGCCCTGAGCCCAGGTGCACCTGGAGCCATCGATACCCGCTTTCCTGCCATCAATCCCCGTGTGAGTCAGCCTTGTCCCGTTTACCTGTCGTCTGTTGGGGTTAATATAAGGTTGTGTCTAAGTGCCTATCTTCCTTTGCTGTCCCTCTCGTCCCTGTAATCTGACCTTCCATAACGAATATAATCTCCTCCGGAGGTCTTGAGAACTGAACCCTTGGAGTCGTGTCATTTGAAACCCAGCCGTGTGTCCTTTTCCTTTATTGCCCTAGCGTAGCGCGACTAGTCAACGTTCGAGTATAATCTTGTGCAGACGTGGTCATACCAAAACCGCTCGGTAAATAACATCCAAGCCACGTCTGTAACAATTGGTGTCAGGAGTGGGATTCGAACCCGGGACTAAATTTATTAGGCCCAAATTTGTAACAAGTAGAATCGATTCGGAGCGCGTTTCCCACGCGTTATTAGGCCCAAATTTGTTACAGTTACACTTAGCAGTTACAGGCAGCTGTACAGATGAGTATGGAGAGCCAAATTGAGCGATTGGGTGAGCGGTTGGGGAACCGGATGGATGCTCAGGGTGAGCGATTGGGAAACCAAATTGAAGAAACAACGAACGGAATGAGGGCCGATAGAGAGGCAAGGGAGCAGAGGGACAGAGACCGCGGGTTGGGCGAAGGGGTCCCAGGAGTGCGCGAGGAGGTGAGGCACTGTAAGGAGCACATGGAGAAGGAGGTGAGAAAGGGGACTGTAAAGTTACAAGGGGGCATAGAGGTCCTGACGCAGGAGGTGGAACAGCTGACGGAGGGACAAAAAGAACTAACGGAGCAGGTTCAAAGGAACACTGCGGTATTAGGAGGGTTAAAAGTGACACAGAAAGAACTAAAAGACGACTTGATAGCGACGAAGAGGGAATGTCAGATGGTACGAGAGGGACTGACAGCGAGGTTGGACGAGGTGGTAGAGGTAATGGAGACGAAGGACCGGCAGGTGAGGACGCACCTGGAAACGGTCAAGGTAGCCTTGGAGGACGAGCTTGAGGAGACGTACCGGGGAATAAAAGAGGTGAAGCACAAATTAGAAGAAGTGGAAGAAGGGGTGAGCGAAATTAAGAAGCGACGGAGAGGGGATAACAAAGAGATAAAAGAGGAGATAAAAGAATTGGTCCAAAGTCTGTGTTTGGATCGTGATGATGTGCTCATTAACCGGATGAGGGATTCGCAGGTGATGGAGGAGAAGCGAAGAGGAAGAGGACCCGGTGTAAGTGGTGACCAATATGGTCGTGCGTATGATGCGCCAGGGGATTTAATAAGCTTGGGGGTCGAGATAGACCCGGGTGTTCGTGAGAGGCCGTTGGTGAAGTGTGCGACAGGTCTGGTGTGCGAAAAAGGAGGTGTGCGAGAAAGTCCGACTCTGGGGTGTGTGAGGAAAAAGTGCGTGCCAAGGAGTAGTGAGGGCGCTGGCGAGAGTGAGTCGGTCGTAGCGCGTGTGCGAGGGAGCACATGGAAGCGCGGTGTGGTGAGTGTTACAGAGGGTGTAACGGGAGAGTGTGCGCGAGAAAGGTGTGTGACGGGCAGGTGCCTGAGGAAAGAGTGCGCTGTCAAAGGCAAGGAAGAATGCACACCTGTGGGGAGTGTTACAGAGGGTGTAACGCAAGAGTGTGCGCGAGAAAGGTGTGTGACGGACAGGTGCATGAGGAAAGAGTGCGCTGTCAGAAGTAAGGAAGAGTGTCCACCTGTGGTGAGTGTTACAGAGGGTGTAACGGGAGAGTGTGCACGAGAAAGGTGTGTGACGGACAGGTGCATGGGGAAAGAGTGCGCTGTCAAGAGTAAGGGTGAGTGCGCTGTCAGGAATGGAGGTGAAAGTAGTGAGAGTGACATGGAGCGTGAGTTGGTTGTGACAGGTGAGCGAGGATGTACACCTGGGATGGAAGGATGCACACCTGGAATGGTAGAGCGTGAGTGGGAATGCACGCTGGAGTTGGTGGTGAGGCACGTGGTTGGGTGTGCGAATGAGAGCACACCTGTGATTGTCACAGAGGAGGTGACCGAGGAGGGGGCGCGAAGAGGTGTTTTGGTGAGGTGTGCGAGCAACGAATGTGTGCCAAAGTGTTCGGTGGTCAGGTGTGTGACCAAGGCTGTGAGTGGAATGGGTGTACCGAGGTGTGTAAGGAAAGGTACGAGGGGCATGGAAACGGCTGGATGTGTGAGCAAGGAACGGGCTGCGGGATGTAAGCATGCAGGTGAAGCATCGACGTTAGACGGGATAGAGTTTAGAACGACTTATAGCCGAATCGGGCCCTCGGTGCGTGCTGGGCCTCGCTTTGAACGGCCGCGTCCGTGCTCCACTAGGCGGAGCGGGCAGCCCGATAGGAAGGGTCGTTATGGCGACCACGTTTTGTTGAGACGTGCCGGCAGGTCGAGATCGGGACATTGGATGGCTCCACGCCGAGGTGGTGCGTGGGATCTCGGCCCGGGTAAGCCCCCGTCCCTGCCCCGAATGCCGGACGCATCCAGCCGCTGGCACAAAACAACCAGCATCCATTGCTTGGCTTTACGAAGCCGGGCTTTGGACAGGGATTGGCGCACCGAGAGGTATTAGTGAGTCGACTGGGTGATGAGGTTAGTGTTTTGGACCCAAAATTAGAGAAAAACAAAATTTGATGATTGGCAAGGGATTGGCAGTAGTGATTGGCAGATGATGGGTAGTGATTGGCAAAATTTTAATTTGTTGAAATTTGATGTGCAAAATTGGTAGTGAGAGACCCCCGGTGGGTAAGGGTGGCATCCCTGCCACCCTTCCCATATGGGGGCAAAGGAGCAATAGCTTATGGGGTGTATGGCAGTGAAAACTAGCCCGGGTGGGTTAGGATATTGTGTGTAGGGATCTAGAGAAGATGACCTTAGGTAACGTTAAGGTTAGTTAGTGACTGATACCTGTAGTGGGGACGCAGGTAGATTAGTGTGGATGATAATGACGTGGGAGCGCAATAGTTTAAAGGGACGACTGGGAAGCGCAAGTTTCAGAAGGGAGTAGTTAGCTGAGATGATGCCGTGTGTGTGAGGATGGAACAGGTGTGATTGCACAGGTGTGCAATTGGACAGGTGTGTGGAGCAGTGTATGAGTAGTGAGTGTGTGGATCAGCGCGAATGCGCTTGGGGAGAGAAGGGTGCAGGTGGCACCAAGTGTGAGAGCACAGGTGTGCAAGTACAGGTGTGTGGAGAGAGTTGGAGTAAGTGGTACGGAGTGGTGTGCATGGTGCGAAGGTGTGGATGGGGGAAGAGTGGACCCCCATCACGGATACCCGGGGCGGGTAGTGTAAGTGTTAGGTAGAGGGTACAGGTAAATTGTGATTGGATATTGGCATCTGTGGTGCGGTTGCAGAATGGTGTTGTGAATGGGTGCATTAGTGTTGTGGAAATGGCTGGGCGTGTAGCCTGTTAGTGTGTGTAGTTGGTTGGGCACTCCACCACTGTGAAGATGTCGGCCAGGTGAGGCCGCAGGTGGGCTCTGGGAGCCGGTAGAGTTGTGGATGGGGCCCGAGGATCCGGAGGATGGACCCGGGTAGCCCAGTGCCAGAGAGGGCACCGAGTGGGGAGAGTGCCAGAGGGCCTGCCCCAGGTAGTTAGGTTAGAGTAAGGAGCAGGTAAGCTCGGAGGCAACTGCAGTGGTGGAGGTGTGCAGGTGGGTAGACCCGCTGGGAGAGGTACACGTCGCAGCCCAGAAATTGTACGAGGGCACCGGGAGATGAATCGGGGGAGTGAGACCCCAAATTGAGAAGCACCACAGTTGGCCAATGGGAATTGGTTTTTAGAACCCATAGTGTAAGAGGGCCAATGGTTTGGCCGGAGAAAGACCCCGGGTAGTGTAAAATTGTTAAAGTCACTTAGGAAATAGTTAGGATTGATGAACCTGTCGCACCATACGCAGCCACTTACCTGTGGTGATGATGATGACTCCACACCTGTGTTTTCTTTGTTTTGTTGCAGGAAATGAGATTGCTGTTGGATTTGTGAGACGCATCACGACGTGGATGAGACATTGGGGTGATTCCATCTCTCCCTCCTTAGGAGGGACTGATGATGAATTGGTGATGGCAAATTTTGATGTTGAGTTGAAAATGGCAAATTTTGATGAGAGTTGAAAATGGCAAATTTGATTGGTTAGGAGGGAGAGAAGACGAATTTGGTTTATGGGAGGAACGGGGAAGACAGTAGGGATGTTTGTTGATTTGTAAAGTAGATGTTTATGGGTAGTGTTGTGTTTTGTGGATGCAGTCAGGGGTAAGGGAGGGGCCATGTAGGTTACCTGGTGGGGGGGGCGTACGGTAGGAACGTACCTGTCTCACCTGGTTCCCATGTGCCCCCAGTGTGCATCACCTTACATTGCGTGCACTTTTGCGCCCTTACCACCTTACTCACTTGTCTGCTTCTTTGTCTCCCACCTCCGAGGATCTGGCTTTGGGGTAGAGAGAGAGGAGAGAGAGGTGCTGGCTTCGCAGTTGTGGGCCTGCACTTTCGCTGCTTGCTGCTTGGATCGATACACCATACGGACCGCAATGTTTGTGGCCACCCACAATGGACCGCAGTTCTTTTGCGGCCAAGCACCACCCATGGATGGACCTATGGGTCAACGTGGCACCGATGCCAAACAGGTGAACCACTAACAGTTGGCCCCCTGACGGCCACAATATAGAAATGGACGCGGTTGGCGCCTTTCTTTATTTTTGAAAAGAAGTAAGAAGGCCAAGTGCACCACACGAAGGCAAGACCAGCGGCAGAACATCGGCCGGCTGCGACACCACCGGTGATTTATAAACACTTTATTGGTGCACCGGATGGTGCTCACTGTGTGATGGGGTGGTGCTTGATGCTTGGAAGGGGTGCTCTGCACATTATTAAAGGCCGTAGGCCACAGAGCACTCGTGGGTTGGTGTATCGATGCTAGCATGCGTGCTCTCTCTATGCATAACATCTGCATGTGTTCCTCCAAAAACAGGTCCTGGATCGTAGTGTAAATATCAGCGTAGTCTTGTGTAAATAATGCTCCCTACCGGCTGTATGTTTAGTTTGAGAATTCTTTCCGGATTCGGTTATCCTGTGGGTGTGTTTCTGTGAGGAGAAGGGTGCAACGTCGCAGGGGGACATATTTACTCATTTGTGAATATCTGTAAAACTGTCGCACTCAGGGTAGAGTTAATAGTAGAGGGAACTACATTGCGTGCCACACTAAAGTAGGTAAAAATTTATCGGGTCGGGACGCCCCGAGGGTAGAGAAGGGTGCAATGTTGCGAATATGGAATTTGGCCTCCATATCCGCTTGTAAATATTCCCCTATTTCCCCAATACTCCCCAACTATCCCCAATCCCCCATTCCCTAGTCCCATTGTCTGTAAACAACAATCAGTAGAGCCGACCTTCCCCTTATTCCCCCATTAAATGTCGTGCCCAGGTCCACCGCACCACACGTAGACAACTTTCGGACATCTTGCTAGTTATTCTTAGTCTATGTCAGTTAAGGACTCGTTTCCATTAATTATGACTCTTCGTTGCACCAGAATGTGATTATATGGCACCAGTAGTGAGTTTAGGACCTTTCCCATACCTCCTCCCATCTTCTTCCCCGTCTACAACAACAGAGGGGCACGGCGCTGCGCGGGGGGGGAGTGTGCGTCCTCCCACCGGCTCGGTTAGCCGCCATCGACAATGCGCTCCAGACAACGCGCTCCAGACCATGCGCTCCACGGGGTTACCACAAAGGGGCTCCTTGTCAGCTCCTCGTCAAGGGCGGAGCCGGTAACCCCCCCGCACGCACCCAATGAGAAGCAACGTGCCGATTCCACGAGGCGGAGCTAACGAGCCGAGGGCGTGTCACTCCCCGCCGGATATACGCGGCCCCGCGCCGGATGTGACGTCAGATGCGCCCCCAGCTTGAGACGAAAAGACGCCACCTCGAGCGCTGTGCAACCTTCCGCATCTCTGGACCGGACCGGGTCGATCCTGCCCTGAGCCCAGATGCACCTGGAGCCATCGACAACCGCTTTCCTGCCATCAACCCCCGTGTGAGTCAGCCTTGTCCCGTTTACCTGTCGTCTGTTGGGGTTAATATAAGGTTGTGTCTAAGTGCCTATCTTCCTTTGCTGTCCCTCTCGTCCCTGTAATCTGACCTTCCGTAACGAATATAATCTCCTCCGGAGGTCTTGAGAACCGTATCCCTGGTGTCGTCATTTTAATCCCAGCCGTGTGTCTGTTCCTTCATTGACCCAGCATCGCGCGACTAGTCAACGTTCGGGTATAATATCGAGTATAATCTTGTGCAGACGTGGTCATCCCAAAACCGCTCGGTGAATAACATCCAAGCCACGTCTGTAACAATTGGTGTCAGGAGTGGGATTCGAACCCGGGACTAAATTTATTAGGTCCAAATTTGTAACAAGTAGAATCGATTCGGAGCGCGTTTCCCACGCGTTATTAGGCCCAAATTTGTAACAATTAGAATCGATTCGGAGCGCGTTTCCCGCGCGAAATTATAACGGCGAAATTTGAATTTGTTTTACGAAAAAAAAAAAAAAAAACCGAATTTTGAAAGTCGCGCTATGGCGGATCAAGACAGCTGGGGTCCGGTAAAGGAGAGTGAGGTAGGGTCGATCCAGGACCAAATTGAGGGACAAGAGGAGAGCGAAGCAGTGAGGGCGGCAGGTTCGCAAAATAGCGCCGTCACGCACGAAGTAGCGGGCGCGCAAAATGGCGCCTCGCAAGAGCGCGTGGTAGCCGAGCCCGCTGTATCAACGGGCTTTAACATGCAGCCGATTGACATGCAGGCCCTCATTGCGCAGTTACAGGCAGCTGTACAGATGAGTATGGGGAGCCAAATTGAGCGATTGGGTGAGCGGTTGGGAAACCGGATGGATGCTCAGGGTGAGCGATTGGGAAACCAAATTGAAGAAATAACGAACGGAATGAGGGCCGATAGAGAGGCAAGGGAGCAGAGGGACAGAGACCGCAAGTTGGGCGAAAGGGTCCCAGGAGTGCGCGAGGAGGTGAGGCACTGTAAGGAGCACATGGAGAAGGAGGTGAGAAAGGGGACGGTAAAGTTACAAGGGGGCATAGAGGTCCTGACGCAGGAGGTGGAACAGCTGACGGAGGGACAAAAAGGACTAACGGAGCAGGTTCAAAGGAACACTGCGGTATTAGGAGGGTTAAAAGTGACACAGAAAGAACTAAAAGACGACTTGATAGCGACGAAGAGGGAATGTCAGATGGTACGTGGGGGACTGACAACGAGGTTGGACGAGGTGGTAGAGGTAATGGAGACGAAGGACCGGCAGGTGAGGACGCACATGGAAACGGTCAAGGTAGCCTTGGAGGACGAGCTTGAGGAGACGTACCGGGGAATAAAAGAGGTGAAGCACAAATTAGAAGAAGTGGAAGAAGGGATGAGTGAAATTAAGAAGCGACGGAGAGGGGATAAGAAAGAGATAAAAGAGGAGATAAAAGAATTGGTCCGAAGTCTGTGTTCGGATCGTGATGATGTGCTCATTAACCGGATGAGGGATTCGCAGGTGATGGAGGAGATGCGAAGAGGAAGAAGACCTGGTGTAAGTGGTGACCAATATGGTCGTGCGTATGATGCGCCAGGGGATTTAATAAGCTTGGGGGTCGAGATAGACCCGGGTGTTCGTGAGAGGCCGTGGGTGAAGTGTGCGACAGGTCTGGTGTGCGAAAAAGGAGGTGTGCGAGAAAGTCCGACTCTGGGGTGTGTGAGGAAAAAGTGTGTGCCAAGGAGTGAGGGTGCTGGCGAGAATGAGTCGGTCGTAGCGTGTGTGCGAGGGAGCACATGGAAGCGCGGTGTGGTAAGTGTTACAGAGGGTGTGACGGGAGAGTGTGCGCAAGAGTGTGCGCGAGAAAGGTGTGTGACGGACAGGTGCATGAGTAAAGAGTGCGCTGTCAGAAGTAAGGAAGAGTGTCCACCTGTGGTGAGTGTTACAGAGGGTGTAACGGAAGAGTGTGCGCGAGAAAGGTGTGTGACGGCCAGGTGCATGAGGAAAGAGTGCGCTGTCAGAAGTAAGGAAGAGTGTCCACCTGTGGTGAGTGTTACAGAGGGTGTAACGGGAGAGTGTGCGCGAGAAAGGTGTGTGACGGACAGGTGCATGAGGAAAGAGTGCGCTGTCAGAAGTAAGGAAGAGTGTCCACCTGTGGTGAGTGTTACAGAGGGTGTAACGGGAGAGTGTGCGCGAGAAAGGTGTGTGACGGACAGGTGCACGAGGAAAGAGTGCGCTGTCAGAAGTAAGGAAGAGTGTCCACCTGTGGTGAGTGTTACAGAGGGTGTAACGGGAGAGTGTGCGCGAGAAAGGTGTGTGACGGACAGGTGCACGAGGAAAGAGTGCGCTGTCAAGAGTAAGGGTGAGTGCGCTGTCAAGAATGGAGGTGAGAGTAGTGAGAGTGACAAGGAGCGTGAGTTAGTTGTGACAGGTGAGCGAGGATGTACACCTGGGATGGAAGGATGCACACCTGGAATGGTAGAGCGTGAGTGGGAATGCACGCTGGAGTTGGTGGTGAGGCACGTGGTTGGGTGTGCGAATGAGGGCACACCTGTGATTGTCACAGAGGAGGTGACCAAGGAGGGGGCGCGAAGAGGTGTTTTGGTGAGGTGTGCTACGAACGAATGTGTGCCAAAGTGTTCGGTGGTCAGGTGTGTGACCAAGGCTGTGAGTGGAATGGGTGTACCTGGGTGTGTAAGGAAAGGTACGAGGAGCATGGGCACGGCTGGATGTGTGAGCAAGGAACGGGCTGCGGGGTGTAAGCGTCCAGGTGAAGCATCGACGTTAGATGGGGTAGAGTTGAGAACGACTTATAGCCGAATCGGGCCCTCGGTGCGTGCTGGGCCTCGCTTTGAACGGCCGCGTCCGTGCTCCACTAGGCGGAGCGGGCGGCCCGATAGAAAGAGTCGTCATGGCGACCACTTTTTGTTTAGGCATTCCGGCAGGTCGAGATCGGGACATTGGATGGCTCCACGCCGAGGTGATGGGTGGGATCTCGGCACGGGTAAACCCCCGTCCCTGCACCGAGTACCGGACGTGTCCAGCCGCTGGCACAAAACAACCAGCATCCATTGCTTGGCTTTACGAAGCCGGGCTTTGGACAGGGATTGGCGCACCAAGAGGTATTAGTGAGTCGACTGGGTGATGAGGTTAGTGTTTTGGACTCAAAATTAGAGAAAAACAAAATTTGATGATTGGCAAGGGATTGGCAGTAGTGATTGGCAGATGATGGGCAGTGATTGGCAAATTTTTAATTTGTTGAAATTTGATGTGCAAAATTGGTAGTGAGCGATGGGCCCAGTGGGTAAGGCTGGCATTCCTGCCACCCTTCCCATGTGGGGGCAAAGGAGCAATAGCTTATGGGGTGTATGGCAGTGAAAACTAGCCCGGGTGGGTTAGGATATGGTGTGTAGGGATCTAGCGAAGAGATTGACATTAGGTGACGTTAAGTTTAGTTAGTGACTGATACCTGTAGTGGGGACGCAGGTAGATTAGTGTGGATGATAATGACGAGGGAGCGCAATAGTTTAAAGGGACGACTGGGAAGCGCAAGTTTCAGAGGGGAGTAGTTAGCTGAGATGATGCCGTGTGTGTGAGAATTGAACAGGTGTGATTGCACAGGTGTGCAACTGGACAGGTGTGTGGAGCAGTGTATGAGTAGTGAGTGTGTGGATCAGCGCGAATGCGCTTGGGGAGAGAAGGGTGCAGGTGGCACCAGGTGTGAGAGCACAGGTGTGCAGGTACAGGTGTGTGGAGAGAGTTGGAGTGAGTGGTACGGAGTGGTGTGCATGGTGCGAAGGTGTGGATGGGGGAAGAGTGGACCCCTTTCACGAGTACCCGGGGCGGGTAGTGTAAGTGTTAGGTAGAGGGTGCAGGTAAATTGTGGTTGGATATTGGCATTTGTGGTGCGGTTGCAGAATGGTATTGTGGATGGGTGCATTAGTGTTGTGGAAATGGCTGGGCGTGTAGCCTGTTAGTGTGTGTAGTTGGTTGGGCACTCCACCACTGTGAGGATGTCGGCCAGGTGAGGCCGCAGGTGGGCTCTGGGAGCCGGTAGTTGTGAGTGGGTGCCTGAGGATCCCGGGTGTGGATCGGGCAGCCCAGTGCCAGAGAGGGCACGGAGTGGGGAGAGCGCCAGAGGGCCTTCCCCAGGTAGATAGGTTAGGGTAAGGAACAGGTAAGCTCGGAGGCAACTACAGTGGTGGAGGTGTGCAGGTGGGTAGACCCGCTGGGAGAGGTACACGCCGCAGCCCAGAAATTGTGCGAGGGCACCGGGAGATGAATCGGGGGAGTGAGACCCCAAATTGAAGAGCACCACAGTTTGGCCAATGGGAATTGGTTTTTAGAACCCATAGTGTAAGAGGGCCAATGGTTTGGCCGGAGAAAGACCCCGGGTAGTGTAAAGTTGTTAAAGTCATTTAGGAGATAGTTAGGATTGATGAACCTGTCGCACCATACGCAGCCACTTACCTGAGGTGATGATGATGACTCCACACCTGTGTTTTCTTGGTTTGTAGCAGGAAATGAGATTGCTGTGGATTTGTGAGACGCATCACGACGTGGATGAGACATTGGGGTGATTCCATCTCTCCCTCCCTAGGAGGGACTGATGATGAATTGGTAATGGCAAATTTTGATGAGAGTTGAAAATGGCAAATTTGATTGGTTAGGAGGGAGAGAAGACGAATTTGGTTTATGGGAGGAACGGGGAAGACAGTAGGGATGTTTGTTGATTTGTAAAGTAGATGTTTATGGGTAGTGTTGTGTTTTGTGGATGCAGTAAGGGGTAAGGGAGGGGCCATGTAGGTTACCTGGTGGGGGGGGGGGGGGCGTACGATAGGAACGTACCTGTCTCACCTGGTTCCCATGTGCCCCCAGTGTGCATCATCTTGTATTGCGTGCACTTTTGCGCCCTTACCACCTTACTCACTTGTCTGCTTCTTTTGTCTCCCACCTCCGAGGATCTGGCTTTGGGGTAGAGAGAGAGGAGAGAGAGGTGCTGGCTACGCAGTTGTGGGCCTGCACTTTCGCTGCTTGCTGCTTGGATCGATACACCATACGGACCGCAATGTTTGTGGCCACCCACAATGGACCGCAGTTCTTTTGCGGCCAAGCACCACCCGTGGAAGGACCTATGGGTCAACGTGGCACCTATGCCAAACAGGTGAACCACTAACAGTTGGCCCCCTGACGGCCGCAATATAGAAATGGACGCGGTTGGCGCCTTTCTTTATTTTTGAAAAGAAGTAAGAAGGCCAAGTGCACCACACGAAGGCAAGACCAGCAGCAGCCACACAATGATTCATAGACACTTTATTGGTGCACCGGATGGTGCTCACTGTGTGATGGGGTGGTGCTTGATGCTTGGAAGGGGTGCTCTGCACATTATTAAAGGCCGTAGGCCACAGAGCACTCGTGGGTTGGTGTATCGATGCTAGCATGCGTGCTCTCTCTATGCATAACATCTGCATGTGTTCCTCCAAAAACAGGTCCTGGATCGTAGTGTAAATATCAGCGTAGTCTTGTGTAAATAATGCTCCCTACCGGCTGTATGTTTAGTTTGAGGATTCTTTCCGGATTCGGTTATCCTGTGGGTGTGTTTCTGTGAGGAGAAGGGTGCAACGTCGCAGGGGGACATATTTACTCATTTGTGAATATCTGTAAAACTGTCGCACTCAGGGTAGAGTTAATAGTAGAGGGAACTACATTGCGTGCCACACTAAAGTAGGTAAAAATTTATCGGGTCGGGACGCCCCGAGGGTAGAGAAGGGTGCAATGTTGCGAATATGGAATTTGGCCTCCATATCCGCTTGTAAATATTCCCCTATTTCCCCAATACTCCCCAACTATCCCCAATCCCCCATTCCCTAGTCCCATTGTCTGTAAACAACAATCAGTAGAGCCGACCTTCCCCTTATTCCCCCATTAAATGTCGTGCCCAGGTCCACCGCACCACACGTAGACAACTTTCGGACATCTTGCTAGTTATTCTTAGTCTATGTCAGTTAAGGCCTCGTTTCCATTAATTATGACTCTTCGTTGCACCAGAATGTGATTATATGGCACCAGTAGTGAGTTTAGGACCTTTCCCATACCTCCTCCCATCTTCTTCCCCGTCTACAACAACAGAGGGGCACGGCGCTGCGCGGGGGGGAGTGTGCGTCCTCCCACCGGCTCGGTTATCCGCCATCGACAATGCGCTCCAGACAACGCGCTCCAGACCATGCGCTCCACGGGGTTACCACAAAGGGGCTCCTTGTCAGCTCCTCGTCAAGGGCGGAGCCGGTAACCCCCCCGCACGCACCCAATGAGAAGCAACGTGCCGATTCCACGAGGCGGAGCTAACGAGCCGAGGGCGTGTCACTCCCCGCCGGATATACGCGGCCCCGCGCCGGATGTGACGTCAGATGCGCCCCGAGCTTGAGCTTTGAGAAGCCAAGAGAGCCACCTCCGAGCGCTGAGAGACCTCCTGCATCTTTTGGACCGAGTCGATCCTGCCCTGAGCCCAGGTGCACCTGGAGCCATCGATACCCGCTTTCCTGCCATCAATCCCCGTGTGAGTCAGCCTTGTCCCGTTTACCTGTCGTCTGTTGGGGTTAATATAAGGTTGTGTCTAAGTGCCTATCTTCCTTTGCTGTCCCTCTCGTCCCTGTAATCTGACCTTCCATAACGAATATAATCTCCTCCGGAGGTCTTGAGAACTGAACCCTTGGAGTCGTGTCATTTGAAACCCAGCCGTGTGTCCTTTTCCTTTATTGCCCTAGCGTAGCGCGACTAGTCAACGTTCGAGTATAATCTTGTGCAGACGTGGTCATACCAAAACCGCTCGGTAAATAACATCCAAGCCACGTCTGTAACAGTATCTTTAATACTTACAAGTGTAAAATGATGGATTAACCCGTCATCTTCACACACAAATGGCACAAAATACAATCAAATACTTTGCCTGCAAAGAGAAATACTATGGCAACATTACCTTTACAAATGAACGAAAGACTGGAATGAATTGAGTGCCACAAAATGCCAGGACCCTTTGTTCAATAAATACGACCAAAGAAAAACAGGAAACAAGTAGGAGCAAAACAAACAAACAAAAAAAAAAACATCCATTCTTCAAGATTCATTATGAGTATGGTTGCATTTTTACGGTTGCATCTCAGTTCCTGAGAAGACTGCAGGAACAGGAATCAAAGCTTGATGGATATGGAGTGTATCGATTATCTCCTGAAAAGCAAAACCAGGAAGGGATGAATTATAGTTATTTTACAAGCGCATCAACTTAATCTCTTAAAGTGTAAGTTTTATGATCTTTTATCTTTATGTTCTTTTATGTTCTTAATTTTATGTTCTTTTATCCTTGCGCTTCTTGAAGAAAAAAACAAACTGGCGGGATATTGTAATCGGCTCTGTCCATCATGCTATCTCCTAAACATTTGGGCAGAAATTCACCAAACGTGGTCGTTATGATCACCACATGGCAAAGGTGCAAGAGCAGTATCATTTTTTCCCCCCACCCCCTGGGTCAGAAAGTCAAATACCAAAACATGGAATTACAGGCACATTTTAAACACTTTAATGAAACTTTGTATATGCAATCAACATTGGGGGGTGCATGAAATAGGTAACTATTTTTTTGGATTTGACCACCGGTTCATACTCCAATGGGTGGAGATTTGGGTTCATCAGGGTCAAAACGGCTTAAAAACAGATATATAGCTCAGACCTGGCCAACCGGTTTGTGAAAGACTTGGGGCAAAACCTCTTCCTGGTTAACCCACACAAAGATGAGAATACCTAACTGGGGCTGTTAAAGTATCGAGGACATTAACAATAGAGCATACACACATGCACACACTCACTCATTTTACATTAAAATAACATTAATGTCATTGAGAACATTTACATTGGATTGCACCTGTATGGGCAACATACAAGAGCAAAAAGGAGAGCTGGAGATAAGGTGAGGAATGATGTGGAAGTGGTCTGGAGAGGGTGGCACTGATAGAGAGACAACAGAAGCTGCAGGTCTGAGAACAATTGTGCCAGAAGGATTGCGAGAATGAAGAGGGTGGATGGAAGGAGTATGGATGAACTGAGGTTGGAGATTGGTGTGCAGATGAGCTTGACGGAGAGATTGGTGAAATGCTGGCTGAAGTGCGCTGGACACTTGGTGCGGATGGAGGAAGAAAAAATGGCAAAGAGAGGATAGGTTTAGGGAGAGGGAGGAGGAAGAGGTAGACCGTGGCTGAGATGGGAGGATTGTGTGAGGCAATAAGGTAGCGGTTGTTGGAGGGTGGGGAGAGTTGGTTGAGGACAGAGGGAAGTGAGGAGTATCATGGTCAAGGCAGGGCAGAATATTAGTACCATTGGACCTCACCTCTTAAAGGCAAGAGAAGAAGAAGATGAGGTCTTAATTATTTATTTCAAACACTTGCAACAACAATACTTTTTTTTTTTCTTTTTTTAAAATACAGAATCGAGGCTTGTGAAAGAGCCAACATTTATCACACAAACAAATCAAACAGACAAACAAAATATATAAAAAGAGGGAGCGGTAGACAAGATGGGGAGAGAAGGGGAAGCACACAAACACAACATTTGAGAGCAGGGACATCGGGAGATGTGTGGGAGGGAGAGGGCTTGGGGCGAGGAGGGCGTGGGAAGAGGGGGGGGGGGGGGGGTGGGAAAAGTATAAAACACAAGGACACCAATGACTTCCAGGAAAGAAGTTGGTATTTCAAAAAAGTGGATTTGGGGTGAAATTAGCGGGGGTAGAAAAGATCAAGGTTTTGGATGGGGGAAGATGGGATTTTTATTATTTTTTGTATACAATATCGAGGCTCGTGAAAGAGCTAACATTAATCACACAGAAAGACAAACCAACACATAAAACATATAACATGGGGAGCGGGAGACAAGATGGGGCGAGAGGGGGAAGAACACAAACACAACATCTGAGAGCAGGGACATCGAGAGATCTGTGGGAGGGAGAGGGCTTTGGGGGGGGGCATGTGAAGGGGGAGGGGGGTGGGAGAGGTATAAAACATATGGACACTGCCAGAACTTCCAGGAAAGAAGTTGGAATTTCAATCAAACAAGGTGGATCTGGGGTGAATTCGTGGGGGTAGAAAAGATCAAGGTTTTGGATGGGGAGAGATAAGAGATGGTGGTGAACAGCTGTTTTAAAGACCTGGAGGGAGGAGTGGGATTGAAGGGAGTGTGGGAGTTTGTTCCAGAGGCGGGAGAAAAGAGGAATGAAAGAGTGAAGGTGAGCAGAGAGCCACGATTTCGGCAGTTTAACCATCAGAGGGTTGCTGGCAGATCTTGTGAAACCTGTAGGAATATTTGGGGGACAAAGCACAGAGAGAGCTGGGGGAGCAAGGCCAGAGAGGAGTCGGTAGAAGACAGAAAGACCACCAACCTGCCTGCGGTGAGTGAGTGAAAGGCCCTCGGAGGGTGGTGAACAGCTGTTTCAAAGACCTGGAGGGAGGAGTGGGATTGAAGAGAGTGAGGGAGTTTGTTCCAGAGGCGGGAGAAAAGAAGAACGAAAGAGTGAAGGTGAATAGAGAGTGTGATTTTGGCAGTTTAACCATAAGAGGGTTGCAGGCAGATCTTGTGCGACCTGCAGGAATATTTGGGGGACAGAGCACAGAGAGAGCTGGGGGAGCAAGGCCGGAGAGGAGTCGGTAGAAGACAGAAAGACCACCAACCTGCCTGCGGTGAGTGAGTGAAAGGCCCTCGGAGTTAGCTTCATCGTGGGAGATTCCAATGATTCTGAACGCTTTGCTTTCAACAGCGTGAAGACGAGCTAGGTGTGAGGCAGGAGCACCAGCCCAGAGGGGAGAACAGTATTCCATTGAGCTGCGGATGAAAGCCTTGTATGTGGTGAGGAGCTCAGGTGTGCCAAGGAAGGACTTCGCACGACGGAGGATGCCCAGTCGGCGACTGGCTTTGGAGGCCAGCTTGGAAATGTGGTTTACCCAGGAAAGATCATGGCAGATAGTGAGACTCAAAAGCTTGAGTGACAGTTATTCCAAACTACTCACTATGAGTGACCCAAGAGCTCATTCTCTTGTTTTATCTACCAGTGGCACCACTGTCAGATCATTGCATTTTGTCAACTAGCACTTTCGTGAGGCTCGATTTTTCGACTGAAAAAAACAAACAAACAAAATCTAAACATTTCCTAAAAGGTGGAGATCAAGCTCGGAATTTTTTCTATTTTCTTTCTTCTATATGCGGCAGACGGTAGGTACACAGGATCTCTGGAGCTCAGCCAGAGTGATCATCGAGTTCTTGGTCACCTCTCTTACCAAGGCCCTTCTCCCCCGATTGCTCAGTTTGGCCAGGCGGCCAGCTCTTGGAAGAGTCCTGGTTGTTCCAAACTTCTTCCATTTAAGAATTGTGGAGGCCACTGTGCTCTTGGGAACCTTCAATGCAGCAGAATTTTTTTTGTAGGCTTCCCTAGATCTGTGCCTCGACACAATCCTGTCTCTGAGCCCTGCCGGCAGTTCCTTCGACCTCATGACTTGGTTTTTGCTCCGACATGCATTGTCAGCTGTGAGACCTTATATAGACAGGTGTGTGCCTTTCCAAATCATGTCCAATCAATTGAATTTACCACAGGTGGACTCCAATCAAGGTGTATAAATATCTCAAAGATGATCAAGAGAAATGGGAGGCACCTGAGCTAAATTTCAAGTGTCATAGCAAAGGGTCTGAATACTTATGTGAATGTGATATTTCAGTTTTTTCTTTTTAATAAACTTGCAAAACTTTCTAAAATCCTGTTTTCTCTTTGTCATTATGGGGTATTGAGTGTAGATTGATGAGGGGAAAAATGAATTTGAACGATTTCAGCATTAGGCTGCAACATAACAAAATGTGAAACAAGTGAAGGGGTCAGAATACTTTCTGAATGCACTCACTGTGCATCAGATTCTCAAAACATTGGCCACTGACTTCATTAAACCTCTCAAACATTTCTCACGACACTGGTGCCACTTAATATTATCTGCCCTTTCGGAATTTCATCGAAAATGACGCCTTTGTAATTTATTTTATAAAAGCACTTAATTCTCCATGAGCCTTGGACTCTCATTTTTGCAAGAAAATTACAATTAGTGTTCAAAACAACTACAGTATTCTTTATTGAAGAATGTAGTCAAAACAAACATTTTACCTTCCATTTCTGCATGGACAATGATGTGATCATCTGTTTGTTGCCCGAATGATCCATCCTCTCATGGTGCAGCGGAACCAATCCTGTATCACATTGACACAAGCTATTAGTGCAGAGAAGCCGGAGCCATATATTGGGTTATTCACAAACACAGGTTTCCTGCAACTACGGCAGCGCAACGCCCCGCTAGGAGTTTACAACAATAATTTGACAATTATCTTGATCGGAGTGCATATGGACTGGGAGAATACTGCTGAAAGTGAAAACTGGTTATTATCATATTGTGTGCTTGTGCTTGTGAAAGGACCGGGGGAGGGGGGAGGGGCGGATGCTCCATGAGGAACTTGATTAAGGTAAGCAGTCAATTAAAAAAAATTATACATATATATATATATATATACATATATATATATATATATATATATATATATATATATATATATATATATATATATATATATTGTTGCGGATATGGGACTTGGCCTCAATATCCGCTTGTAAATACTCCCCTATTTCCCCAATACTCCCCAACTATCCCCAATCCCCCATTCCCTAGTCCCATTGCCTGTAAATAACACTCTGTAGAACCGACCTTCCCCTTTTTCCCCCATTAAATGTCGTGCCCAGGTCCACCGCATCTCACGTAGACAACTTTCGGACATCTTGCTAGTTATTCTTAGTCTATGTCAGTTAAGGACTCGTTTCCATTAATTCTGACTCTTCGTTGCACCAGAATGTGATTATATGGCACCAGTAGTGAGTTTAGGACCTTCCCATACCTCCTCCCATCTTCTTCCCCAAACAACAACTACAACAACAACTACAACAACAACTACAACAACTACAACAACGGCGCGCGCGGGGAGTGTGCGTCCTCACTCCGGCTCGGTTAGCCGCCATTACCCATGCGCTCCACGGGGTTACCACGAAGGGGCTGGCTGTCAGCTCCTCGTCAAGGGCGGAGCCTGGTAACCCCCCCGCACCCAATAAGAAGGGCGGACCGATTCCATCTGGGGCGGAGCTAACGAGCCGAGGGCGTGTCACTCCCCGCCGGATATACGCAGCGACTTACCGGATGTGACGAGAGATGCGCCCCCAGCTTGGAAAAAGAGAAGTCACTACCTCCGAGCGCTGAGAGACCTCCTGCATCTTTTGGGCCGCGCTATCCTGTCCCTGAGCACAAGGTGCACCTTGTGCTGGCCATCGAATACCCGCTTTCCTTGCCATCAATCCCCGTGTGAGTCAGTTTTTGTCCTGTTTATCTGTGGTCTGTCGGGAATAAGATAAGTGTGTCTAAGTGCCTGCCTTTCTATGCTGTCCCTCTTGTAGTTGTAATCTGACCTTCCGCCCTAATATAACCTCCTCCGGAGGTCTTGAGAACTGAACCCTTGGTGTCGTGTCATTTTAATCCAGCCGTGTGTCCTTTCCTCAATTGATCTAGCGTAGCGCGATTAGTCAACGTTCGGGTGGAATCGGGTAAGTTTGTTAGGTCGCGGTCACCAACCGCTCGGTCTATAACATCTAGCCGCGATCAATAACAATTGGTGTCGAGGAGTGAGATTGGACCCGGAGCGCGTTTACGCGCTCGAAATTATAAAGGCGAAATTTGATTGTGTTTTACAAAATATAAAAACCCGAATTTTGAAAGTCGCGCTATGGCAGACCAAGTCGGCTGGGGTCCGGTAGTGGAGAGTGAGGCAGGGTCGGTCCAGGACCAAATTGAGGGACGCGAGGAGAGCGAAGCAGCGAGGGTAGCAGACGCACAAAATGGCGCCTCGCTGGTCACCGCGCCCGCGACCGTGGCAGCGCCCCTGGTGGATTCGAACCTTTTCCTCCTGCAAATGAGGGCCTTTATGGAACAAATGGGAGACCAAATTGGAGGTTTGGGGAGCCGGATGGATGCTCAGAGTGAGCAAATGAGGGCTGATAGTGAGCGATTGGAGGGCCAAATGGGGGTAATGAGGGACGAAGCGAGGGGTACCGGTGAGGGGTTAGACAATAATTTTAAGGGATTAGACGAGAAATTTGGGAAATTAGACAGTAGATTAGGGGAAATACAGGAGGGGTTAAAGTGGGTAGAAAACAGAATGGCCGCTCAAGAGAATCAAATGGAAGGGATGCAAAAAGGGTTAGAGGGGTTAGAAAACACCATGGAAGGCAAATTGAGGGACATGAGGGACCAAGCGGAAAGGGAAGTTAAACAAATGGGGCAGCAGATAGAGGGGGTCAGAATGGGGGTAGAAACCAAACTGGATGCTCACAGGGAGGAAATGGAGCAGATGAGGGTGGCATCTGGGCAGGAGATGCAAGTGATGGGAGAGGAGATCAGAAGAGGAGTGAGTGAGGAGGTCGGAGGAGTGCGCGAGGAGGTGAGGCACTGCAAGGAGCACATGGAGAAGGAGGTGAGAAAGGGGACTGTAAAGTTACAAGGGGGCATAGAGGACCTGACGCAGGAGGTGGAGCAGCTGACGGTGGGACAGACGGAGTTAGTGGAGCAGGTTCAAAGGAACACTGCGGGATTAGGAGGTTTAAAAGCGACACAGAAAGAACTAAAAGATGACTTGGTAGCGACGAAGAGGGAATGTCAGATGGTACGTGAGGGACTGACAACGAGGCTGGACGAGGTGATAGAGGTAATGGAGACGAAGGACCGGCAGGTGAGGACGCACATGGAAACGGTCAAGGTAGCCTTGGAGGACGAGCTTGAGGAGACGTACCGGGGAATAAAAGAGGTGAAGCAGAAATTAGAAGAAGTGGAAGAAGGGATGAGCGAAATTAAGAAGCGACGGAGAGGGGATAAGAAGGAGATAAAGGAGGAAGTAAAAGAATTGGTCCAAAGTCTGTGTTTGGATCGTGATGATGTGCTCATTAACTGGATGAGGGATTCGCAGGTGATGGAGGAGAAGCGAAGAGGAAGAGGACCCGGTGTAAGTGGTGACCAATATGGTCGTGCGTATGATGCGCCAGGTGATTTAAGAAGCTTGGGGGTCGAGATGGACCCGGGTGTTCGTGAGAGGCCGTTGGTGAAGTGTGCGACAGGTCTGGTGTGCGAAAAAGGAGGTGTGCGAGAAAGTCCGACTCTGGGGTGTGTGAGGAAAAAGTGCGTGCCAAGGAGTGAGGGTGCTGGCGAGAGCGAGTCGGTCGTAGCGCGTGTGCGAGGGAGCACATGGAAGCGCGGTGTGGTAAGTGTTACAGAGGGTGTGACGGGAGAGTGTGCGCAAGGGTGTGCGCGAGAAAGGTGTGTGACGGACAGGTGCATGGGGAAAGAGTGCGCTGTCAAAGGCAAGGAAGAATGCACACCTGTGGTGAGTGTTACAGAGGGTGTGACGGGAGAGTGTGCGCAAGGGTGTGCGCGAGAGAGGTGTGTAACGGACAGGTGCATGAGGAAAGAGTGCGCTGTCGGGAGTAAGGGCGAGTGCGTTGTCAAGAGTGGTGGTGAGAGGAGTAAGAGTGACACGGAGCGTGAGTTGGTTGTGACAGGTGAGAAAGGAAGCACACCTGGAATGGTAGAGCGTGAGTGGGAATGCACGCTGGAATTGGTAGTGAGGCACGTGGTTGGGTGTGCGAATGAGAGCACACCTGTGATTGTCACAGAGGAGGGGGCGCGAAGAGGTGTGTTGGTGAGGTGTGCGACCAACGAATGTGTGCCAAAGTGTTCGGTGGTCAGGTGTGTGACCAAGTCTGTGAGTGGAATGAGAGTACCTGGGTGTGTAAGGAAAGGTACGACGAGGAGCATGGAGACGGCTGGATGTGTGAGCAAGGAACGGGCTGCGGGGTGTAAGAATCCAGGTGAAGCATCGACGGTAACCAGGTTAGAGGTTAGGTCGACTTTTAGCCGAAGCGGGCCCTCGGTGCGTGCTGGGCCTCGCGTGGAACGGCCGCGTCCGTGCTCCACTAGGCGGAGCGGGCAGCCCGATAGAAAGGGTCGTCATGGCGACCACTTTTTGTTGAGGCATTCCGGCAGGTCGAGATCGAGCCATGGGATGGCTCCGTGCCGAGATGGTGCGTGGGATCTCGGCCCGGGTAAACCTCCTTCCCTGCACCGAATGCGGGACGTATCCAGCCGCTGGCACAGAACAACCCGCATTCATGGCTTGGCTTTACGAAGCCGGGCTTTGGACGGGAATTGGCGCACCGAGAGGCATTAGTGAGTAGACTGGGTGATGAGGTTAGTGTTTTGGCCCCGAAATTAGAGAAAAACAAAATTTGATTGGCAAAGGATTGGCAGTAGTGATTGGCAGATGATGGGCAGTGATTGGCAAATTTTTGATTTGTTGAAATTTGATGTGCAAAATTGGAAGTGAGCGATGGGCCCGGTGGGTAAGGGTGGCATCCCTGCCAACCTTCCCATGGGGGCAAAGGAGCAATAGATTATGGGGTGTATGGCAGTGAAAACTAGCCCGGGTGGGTTAGGTTATATTGATAGGGCCCTAGAAGATGACATTAGGTAACGTTAAGTTTAGTTAGTGACTGATACCTGTAGTGGGGACGCAGGTAGTTTAGTGTGGATGATAATGACGAGGGAGCGCAATAGTTTAAAGGGACGACTGGGAAGCGCAAGTTTTAGAAGGGAGTAGTTAGCTGAGATGATGCCGTGTGTGTGAGAATGGAACAGGTGTGATTGCACAGGTGTGCAACTGGACAGGTGTGTGGAGCAGTGTGTGAGTAATGAGTGTTGTGGATCAGCGCGAATGCGCTTGGGGAGAGAAGGGTGCAGGTGGCACCAGGTGTGAGAGCACAGGTGCAAGTACAGGTGTGTGGAGAGAGTTGGAGTAAGTGGTACGGAGTGGTGTGCATGGTGCGAAGGTGTGGATGGGGGAAGAGTGGACCCCTTTCACGAGTACCCGGGGCGGGTAGTGTAAGTGTTAGGTAGAGGGTATAGGTAAATTGTGGTTGGATATTGGCATTTGTGGTGCGGTTGCAGAATGGTATTGTGGATGGGTGCATTAGTGTTGTGGAAATGGCTGGGCGTGTAGCCTGTTAGTGTGTGTAGTTGGTTGGGCACTCCACCACTGTGAGGATGTCGGCCAGGTGAGGCCGCAGGTGGGCTCTGGGAGCCGGTAGTTGTGAGTGGGTGCCTGAGGATCCCGGGTATGGATCGGGTAGCCCAGTGCCAGAGAGGGCACCGAGTGGGGAGAGTGCCAGAGGGCCTTCCCCAAGTAGTTAGGTTAGGGTAAGGAGCAGGTAAGCTCGGAGGCAACTGCAGTGGTGGGGGTGTGCAGGTGGGTAGACCCGCTGGGAGAGGTACACGTCGCGGCCCAGAAATTGTGCGAGGGCACCGGGAGATGAATCGGGGGAGTGAGACCCCAAATTGAAAAGCACCACAGTTTGCTCAATGGGAATTGGTTTTTAGAACCCATAGTGTAAGAGGGCCAATGGTTTGGCCGGAGAAAGACCCCGGGTAGTGTAAAGTTGTTAAAGTCATTTAGGAAATAGTTAGGATTAATGAACCTGTCGCACCATACGCAGCCACTTACCTGTGGTGATGACGACTCCACACCTGTGTTTTCTTTGTTTTGTGTTGCAGGAAGTAAGGATTGCTGTTGGATTTGTGAGACGCATCACGACGTGGATGAGACATTGGGGTGATTCCATCTCTCCCTCCCTAGGAGGGACTGATGATGAATTGGTGATAGCAAATTATGATGTTGAGTTGGAGATGGCAAATTTTGATGAGAGTTGAAAATGGCAAATTTGATTGGTTAGGAGGGAGAGAAGACGAATTTGGTTTATGGGAGGAACGGGGAAGACAGTAGGGACGTTTGTTGATTTGTAAAATAGATGTTTATGGGTAGTGTTGTGTTGTGTGGATACAGTAAGGGGTAAGGGAGGGGCCATGTAGGTTACCTGGTGGGGGGGGGGGGGGGGGGAGCGTACGGTAGGAACGTACCTGTCTCACCTGGTTCCCATGTGCCCCTAGTGTGCATTACCTAATGTTGCGTGCACTTTTGCGCCCTTACCACCTTACTCACTTGTCTTCTTCTTTTGTCTCCCACCTCCGAGGATCTGGCTTTGGGGTAGAGAGAGAGGAGAGAGAGGTGCTGGCTACGCAGTTGTGGGCCTGCACTTTCGCTGCTTGCTGCCTGGATCGATACACCATATGGACCGCAATGTTTGTGGCCACCCACAATGGACCGCAGTTCTTTTGCGGCCAAGCACCACCCATTGATGGACCTCTGGGTCAACGTGGCACCTATGCCAAACAGGTGAACCACTTATAGTTGGCCCCCTGACGGCCACAATACAGAAATGGACGCGGTTGGCGCCTTTCTTTATTTTTGAAGGAAGTAAGAAGGCCAAGTGCACCACAGGAAGGCAAGACCAGCGGCAGAACATCGGCCGGCTGCGACACCACACCATGATTACTAAACATTTTATTGGTGCACCGATTGGTGCTGGGGTGGTGCTTTTGGTGCTTGGATGGGGTGCTCTGCACATTATTAAAGGCCGTAAGGCCACAGAGCACTCGTGGGTTGGTGTATCGATATGCTGGCATGCGTGCTCTTCTATGCATAACATCTGCATGTGTTCCTCCAAAAACAGGTCCTGGATCGTAGTGTAAATATCAGCGTAGTCTTGTGTAAATAATGCTCCCTACCGGCTGTATGTTTAGTTTGCGAATTCTTTCCGCGATTCGGTTATCCTGTGGGTGTGTTTCTGAGAGGAGAAGGGTGCAACGTCGCAGGGGGACATATTTACTCATTTGTGAATATCTGTAAAACTGTCGCACTCAGGGTAGAGTTAATAGTAGAGGGAACTACATCTGAGTGCCACACTAAAATAGGTAAAAATTTATCGGGTCGGGACGCCCCGAGGGTAGAGAAGGGTGCAATGTTGCGGATATGGGACTTGGCCTCAATATCCGCTTGTAAATACTCCCCTATTTCCCCAATACTCCCCAACTATCCCCAATCCCCCATTCCCTAGTCCCATTGCCTGTAAATAACACTCTGTAGAACCGACCTTCCCCTTTTTCCCCCATTAAATGTCGTGCCCAGGTCCACCGCATCTCACGTAGACAACTTTCGGACATCTTGCTAGTTATTCTTAGTCTATGTCAGTTAAGGACTCGTTTCCATTAATTCTGACTCTTCGTTGCACCAGAATGTGATTATATGGCACCAGTAGTGAGTTTAGGACCTTCCCATACCTCCTCCCATCTTCTTCCCCAAACAACAACTACAACAACAACTACAACAACAACTACAACAACTACAACAACGGCGCGCGCGGGGAGTGTGCGTCCTCACTCTGGCTCGGTTAGCCGCCATTACCCATGCGCTCCACGGGGTTACCACGAAGGGGCTGGCTGTCAGCTCCTCGTCAAGGGCGGAGCCTGGTAACCCCCCCGCACCCAATAAGAAGGGCGGACCGATTCCATCTGGGGCGGAGCTAACGAGCCGAGGGCGTGTCACTCCCCGCCGGATATACGCAGCGACTTACCGGATGTGACGAGAGATGCGCCCCCAGCTTGGAAAAAGAGAAGTCACTACCTCCGAGCGCTGAGAGACCTCCTGCATCTTTTGGGCCGCGCTATCCTGTCCCTGAGCACAAGGTGCACCTTGTGCTGGCCATCGAATACCCGCTTTCCTTGCCATCAATCCCCGTGTGAGTCAGTTTTTGTCCTGTTTATCTGTGGTCTGTCGGGAATAAGATAAGTGTGTCTAAGTGCCTGCCTTTCTATGCTGTCCCTCTTGTAGTTGTAATCTGACCTTCCGCCCTAATATAACCTCCTCCGGAGGTCTTGAGAACTGAACCCTTGGTGTCGTGTCATTTTAATCCAGCCGTGTGTCCTTTCCTCAATTGATCTAGCGTAGCGCGATTAGTCAACGTTCGGGTGGAATCGGGTAAGTTTGTTAGGTCGCGGTCACCAACCGCTCGGTCTATAACATCTAGCCGCGATCAATAACAATTGGTGTCGAGGAGTGAGATTGGACCCGGAGCGCGTTTACGCGCTCGAAATTATAAAGGCGAAATTTGATTGTGTTTTACAAAATATAAAAACCCGAATTTTGAAAGTCGCGCTATGGCAGACCAAGTCGGCTGGGGTCCGGTAGTGGAGAGTGAGGCAGGGTCGGTCCAGGACCAAATTGAGGGACGCGAGGAGAGCGAAGCAGCGAGGGTAGCAGACGCACAAAATGGCGCCTCGCTGGTCACCGCGCCCGCGACCGTGGCAGCGCCCCTGGTGGATTCGAACCTTTTCCTCCTGCAAATGAGGGCCTTTATGGAACAAATGGGAGACCAAATTGGAGGTTTGGGGAGCCGGATGGATGCTCAGAGTGAGCAAATGAGGGCTGATAGTGAGCGATTGGAGGGCCAAATGGGGGTAATGAGGGACGAAGCGAGGGGTACCGGTGAGGGGTTAGACAATAATTTTAAGGGATTAGACGAGAAATTTGGGAAATTAGACAGTAGATTAGGGGAAATACAGGAGGGGTTAAAGTGGGTAGAAAACAGAATGGCCGCTCAAGAGAATCAAATGGAAGGGATGCAAAAAGGGTTAGAGGGGTTAGAAAACACCATGGAAGGCAAATTGAGGGACATGAGGGACCAAGCGGAAAGGGAAGTTAAACAAATGGGGCAGCAGATAGAGGGGGTCAGAATGGGGGTAGAAACCAAACTGGATGCTCACAGGGAGGAAATGGAGCAGATGAGGGTGGCATCTGGGCAGGAGATGCAAGTGATGGGAGAGGAGATCAGAAGAGGAGTGAGTGAGGAGGTCGGAGGAGTGCGCGAGGAGGTGAGGCACTGTAAGGAGCACATGGAGAAGGAGGTGAGAAAGGGGACTGTAAAGTTACAAGGGGGCATAGAGGACCTGACGCAGGAGGTGGAGCAGCTGACGGTGGGACAGACGGAGTTAGTGGAGCAGGTTCAAAGGAACACTGCGGGATTAGGAGGTTTAAAAGCGACACAGAAAGAACTAAAAGATGACTTGGTAGCGACGAAGAGGGAATGTCAGATGGTACGTGAGGGACTGACAACGAGGCTGGACGAGGTGATAGAGGTAATGGAGACGAAGGACCGGCAGGTGAGGACGCACATGGAAACGGTCAAGGTAGCCTTGGAGGACGAGCTTGAGGAGACGTACCGGGGAATAAAAGAGGTGAAGCAGAAATTAGAAGAAGTGGAAGAAGGGATGAGCGAAATTAAGAAGCGACGGAGAGGGGATAAGAAGGAGATAAAGGAGGAAGTAAAAGAATTGGTCCAAAGTCTGTGTTTGGATCGTGATGATGTGCTCATTAACTGGATGAGGGATTCGCAGGTGATGGAGGAGAAGCGAAGAGGAAGAGGACCCGGTGTAAGTGGTGACCAATATGGTCGTGCGTATGATGCGCCAGGTGATTTAAGAAGCTTGGGGGTCGAGATGGACCCGGGTGTTCGTGAGAGGCCGTTGGTGAAGTGTGCGACAGGTCTGGTGTGCGAAAAAGGAGGTGTGCGAGAAAGTCCGACTCTGGGGTGTGTGAGGAAAAAGTGCGTGCCAAGGAGTGAGGGTGCTGGCGAGAGCGAGTCGGTCGTAGCGCGTGTGCGAGGGAGCACATGGAAGCGCGGTGTGGTAAGTGTTACAGAGGGTGTGACGGGAGAGTGTGCGCAAGGGTGTGCGCGAGAAAGGTGTGTGACGGACAGGTGCATGGGGAAAGAGTGCGCTGTCAAAGGCAAGGAAGAATGCACACCTGTGGTGAGTGTTACAGAGGGTGTGACGGGAGAGTGTGCGCAAGGGTGTGCGCGAGAGAGGTGTGTAACGGACAGGTGCATGAGGAAAGAGTGCGCTGTCGGGAGTAAGGGCGAGTGCGTTGTCAAGAGTGGTGGTGAGAGGAGTAAGAGTGACACGGAGCGTGAGTTGGTTGTGACAGGTGAGAAAGGAAGCACACCTGGAATGGTAGAGCGTGAGTGGGAATGCACGCTGGAATTGGTAGTGAGGCACGTGGTTGGGTGTGCGAATGAGAGCACACCTGTGATTGTCACAGAGGAGGGGGCGCGAAGAGGTGTGTTGGTGAGGTGTGCGACCAACGAATGTGTGCCAAAGTGTTCGGTGGTCAGGTGTGTGACCAAGTCTGTGAGTGGAATGAGAGTACCTGGGTGTGTAAGGAAAGGTACGACGAGGAGCATGGAGACGGCTGGATGTGTGAGCAAGGAACGGGCTGCGGGGTGTAAGAATCCAGGTGAAGCATCGACGGTAACCAGGTTAGAGGTTAGGTCGACTTTTAGCCGAAGCGGGCCCTCGGTGCGTGCTGGGCCTCGCGTGGAACGGCCGCGTCCGTGCTCCACTAGGCGGAGCGGGCAGCCCGATAGAAAGGGTCGTCATGGCGACCACTTTTTGTTGAGGCATTCCGGCAGGTCGAGATCGAGCCATGGGATGGCTCCGTGCCGAGATGGTGCGTGGGATCTCGGCCCGGGTAAACCTCCTTCCCTGCACCGAATGCGGGACGTATCCAGCCGCTGGCACAGAACAACCCGCATTCATGGCTTGGCTTTACGAAGCCGGGCTTTGGACGGGAATTGGCGCACCGAGAGGCATTAGTGAGTAGACTGGGTGATGAGGTTAGTGTTTTGGCCCCGAAATTAGAGAAAAACAAAATTTGATTGGCAAAGGATTGGCAGTAGTGATTGGCAGATGATGGGCAGTGATTGGCAAATTTTTGATTTGTTGAAATTTGATGTGCAAAATTGGAAGTGAGCGATGGGCCCGGTGGGTAAGGGTGGCATCCCTGCCAACCTTCCCATGGGGGCAAAGGAGCAATAGATTATGGGGTGTATGGCAGTGAAAACTAGCCCGGGTGGGTTAGGTTATATTGATAGGGCCCTAGAAGATGACATTAGGTAACGTTAAGTTTAGTTAGTGACTGATACCTGTAGTGGGGACGCAGGTAGTTTAGTGTGGATGATAATGACGAGGGAGCGCAATAGTTTAAAGGGACGACTGGGAAGCGCAAGTTTTAGAAGGGAGTAGTTAGCTGAGATGATGCCGTGTGTGTGAGAATGGAACAGGTGTGATTGCACAGGTGTGCAACTGGACAGGTGTGTGGAGCAGTGTGTGAGTAATGAGTGTTGTGGATCAGCGCGAATGCGCTTGGGGAGAGAAGGGTGCAGGTGGCACCAGGTGTGAGAGCACAGGTGTGCAAGTACAGGTGTGTGGAGAGAGTTGGAGTAAGTGGTACGGAGTGGTGTGCATGGTGCGAAGGTGTGGATGGGGGAAGAGTGGACCCCTTTCACGAGTACCCGGGGCGGGTAGTGTAAGTGTTAGGTAGAGGGTATAGGTAAATTGTGGTTGGATATTGGCATTTGTGGTGCGGTTGCAGAATGGTATTGTGGATGGGTGCATTAGTGTTGTGGAAATGGCTGGGCGTGTAGCCTGTTAGTGTGTGTAGTTGGTTGGGCACTCCACCACTGTGAGGATGTCGGCCAGGTGAGGCCGCAGGTGGGCTCTGGGAGCCGGTAGTTGTGAGTGGGTGCCTGAGGATCCCGGGTATGGATCGGGTAGCCCAGTGCCAGAGAGGGCACCGAGTGGGGAGAGTGCCAGAGGGCCTTCCCCAGGTAGTTAGGTTAGGGTAAGGAGCAGGTAAGCTCGGAGGCAACTGCAGTGGTGGGGGTGTGCAGGTGGGTAGACCCGCTGGGAGAGGTACACGTCGCGGCCCAGAAATTGTGCGAGGGCACCGGGAGATGAATCGGGGGAGTGAGACCCCAAATTGAAAAGCACCACAGTTTGCTCAATGGGAATTGGTTTTTAGAACCCATAGTGTAAGAGGGCCAATGGTTTGGCCGGAGAAAGACCCCGGGTAGTGTAAAGTTGTTAAAGTCATTTAGGAAATAGTTAGGATTAATGAACCTGTCGCACCATACGCAGCCACTTACCTGTGGTGATGACGACTCCACACCTGTGTTTTCTTTGTTTTGTGTTGCAGGAAGTAAGGATTGCTGTTGGATTTGTGAGACGCATCACGACGTGGATGAGACATTGGGGTGATTCCATCTCTCCCTCCCTAGGAGGGACTGATGATGAATTGGTGATAGCAAATTATGATGTTGAGTTGGAGATGGCAAATTTTGATGAGAGTTGAAAATGGCAAATTTGATTGGTTAGGAGGGAGAGAAGACGAATTTGGTTTATGGGAGGAACGGGGAAGACAGTAGGGACGTTTGTTGATTTGTAAAATAGATGTTTATGGGTAGTGTTGTGTTGTGTGGATACAGTAAGGGGTAAGGGAGGGGCCATGTAGGTTACCTGGTGGGGGGGGGGGGGGGAGCGTACGGTAGGAACGTACCTGTCTCACCTGGTTCCCATGTGCCCCTAGTGTGCATTACCTAATGTTGCGTGCACTTTTGCGCCCTTACCACCTTACTCACTTGTCTTCTTCTTTTGTCTCCCACCTCCGAGGATCTGGCTTTGGGGTAGAGAGAGAGGAGAGAGAGGTGCTGGCTACGCAGTTGTGGGCCTGCACTTTCGCTGCTTGCTGCCTGGATCGATACACCATATGGACCGCAATGTTTGTGGCCACCCACAATGGACCGCAGTTCTTTTGCGGCCAAGCACCACCCATTGATGGACCTCTGGGTCAACGTGGCACCTATGCCAAACAGGTGAACCACTTATAGTTGGCCCCCTGACGGCCACAATACAGAAATGGACGCGGTTGGCGCCTTTCTTTATTTTTGAAGGAAGTAAGAAGGCCAAGTGCACCACAGGAAGGCAAGACCAGCGGCAGAACATCGGCCGGCTGCGACACCACACCATGATTACTAAACATTTTATTGGTGCACCGATTGGTGCTGGGGTGGTGCTTTTGGTGCTTGGATGGGGTGCTCTGCACATTATTAAAGGCCGTAAGGCCACAGAGCACTCGTGGGTTGGTGTATCGATATGCTGGCATGCGTGCTCTTCTATGCATAACATCTGCATGTGTTCCTCCAAAAACAGGTCCTGGATCGTAGTGTAAATATCAGCGTAGTCTTGTGTAAATAATGCTCCCTACCGGCTGTATGTTTAGTTTGCGAATTCTTTCCGCGATTCGGTTATCCTGTGGGTGTGTTTCTGAGAGGAGAAGGGTGCAACGTCGCAGGGGGACATATTTACTCATTTGTGAATATCTGTAAAACTGTCGCACTCAGGGTAGAGTTAATAGTAGAGGGAACTACATCTGAGTGCCACACTAAAATAGGTAAAAATTTATCGGGTCGGGACGCCCCGAGGGTAGAGAAGGGTGCAATGTTGCGGATATGGGACTTGGCCTCAATATCCGCTTGTAAATACTCCCCTATTTCCCCAATACTCCCCAACTATCCCCAATCCCCCATTCCCTAGTCCCATTGCCTGTAAATAACACTCTGTAGAACCGACCTTCCCCTTTTTCCCCCATTAAATGTCGTGCCCAGGTCCACCGCATCTCACGTAGACAACTTTCGGACATCTTGCTAGTTATTCTTAGTCTATGTCAGTTAAGGACTCGTTTCCATTAATTCTGACTCTTCGTTGCACCAGAATGTGATTATATGGCACCAGTAGTGAGTTTAGGACCTTCCCATACCTCCTCCCATCTTCTTCCCCAAACAACAACTACAACAACAACTACAACAACAACTACAACAACTACAACAACGGCGCGCGCGGGGAGTGTGCGTCCTCACTCTGGCTCGGTTAGCCGCCATTACCCATGCGCTCCACGGGGTTACCACGAAGGGGCTGGCTGTCAGCTCCTCGTCAAGGGCGGAGCCTGGTAACCCCCCCGCACCCAATAAGAAGGGCGGACCGATTCCATCTGGGGCGGAGCTAACGAGCCGAGGGCGTGTCACTCCCCGCCGGATATACGCAGCGACTTACCGGATGTGACGAGAGATGCGCCCCCAGCTTGGAAAAAGAGAAGTCACTACCTCCGAGCGCTGAGAGACCTCCTGCATCTTTTGGGCCGCGCTATCCTGTCCCTGAGCACAAGGTGCACCTTGTGCTGGCCATCGAATACCCGCTTTCCTTGCCATCAATCCCCGTGTGAGTCAGTTTTTGTCCTGTTTATCTGTGGTCTGTCGGGAATAAGATAAGTGTGTCTAAGTGCCTGCCTTTCTATGCTGTCCCTCTTGTAGTTGTAATCTGACCTTCCGCCCTAATATAACCTCCTCCGGAGGTCTTGAGAACTGAACCCTTGGTGTCGTGTCATTTTAATCCAGCCGTGTGTCCTTTCCTCAATTGATCTAGCGTAGCGCGATTAGTCAACGTTCGGGTGGAATCGGGTAAGTTTGTTAGGTCGCGGTCACCAACCGCTCGGTCTATAACATCTAGCCGCGATCAATAACAATATATATATATATATATATATATATATATATATATATATATATATATATATATATATATATATATGATATTGTTGCGGTTTTAGAACCCACACTTTTGTAAATAAATAATCACTTGTAAATATGACATTAACGGTTAAAGGTTGCACCCCGAGTTAGTCCACAAGCAACACGTAGGCCACCATAGGAACTCAGTTATTTCATTATTATGTGTTTTAGATAAGGCCGTGTTTCCAATCGTTGAATCTGCGTTGCGTCAATCAAATAAGGAGTAGGCCCTTTCATCCATTTTGCAACCTCCCTCTCCAAGCAACGCCATTACACGCCTCTGCCAGCAGCGGCAGCCTTCGCTGCGGCCCGTGAGCTCGCTCAAACGACGCCATAAGCCATGCAGTTAGGCCCGAGGAAAAAGGGGGCGGAACGCCAAGAACAAGGGGTGGCCTGTCAACCAGCCGTCAAAGGCGTGGCCGGTAAGCCCTCACCAGCCAACCAGGGCTGAGGGAATATCACAGGTGGGCGTGGCTTTATGAAGCGCGGAGTGATCTTGGCTCGCATGATATAAGCGCGAATGCAAAGCCCTTTCACGTACTTATTTCGGAAGACTTACGCGGTGTTGGAGGCGCGCACATTTGCAATGAACTTGTACGGACGTGTTGGAGGCGCGCGCATTGAAAGGACTTTGAGAGGGAGAGCGTTTGGCGCGAACGTACAGTTATTACGTACGAAGCATCCCAGTCCCCCCGCTATATGTAAGGTCCGGTCGCGTTCCAACGATACGCAGAGCTGCCTGCCGGGTTTTCGCCCGCTGAACCGGAGCCTGAACTGGAGCCTGGACCCCATTGCCTGGACGATCTACCTGGACCTTCCACCCTACCAGCTACAATCCCCGTGTGAGTGTGTATGTTTGTCTGGGGTCATAACTTAAGACTGTTTTTAAGACTGCCCTGTGTCCTGCTTCTTCTTCTTCCTCTCTTGTACATTCTTTCCTTTCCTTTTCGTTTTGTTTTGTAATAAATTCACCTGTTCTTTCTGGTTTCGTCTTAATCCCTTCGCTTTCGTCTTTTCTCAATTGAGTACCTGTGGCACGATTAGGAACCGCTACAATCGGGTCTAGTCATTTGTTAATAGCTCGGATCGCGGATTGCTATCCGCTCGGCATTTTCCATCACATCCGTGGTTCGAGCGGGAGTTATTTCCCTGCTTTACGGTCGGGTTAGTAAGTAGGTATTTGGGACTACTTTGACCAATGACCCTAGCTAATACCGACCGGAAGGAGCGTTATAACTTTGAAGGACTCGGGACGGCCAGCTAAAAAGACAAGGGGATTAACCCCCCCTTGATAAGGGGAGAGCCGACCCCCGAGATCCGTAGCAATTGGTGTCTGGGAGTGGGATTTGAAGCCCGAACCAAATTTTTTATCATCTGGACAAATTTGGTCAAAATTTCGAGCGGCCGAAATTTTATACAAGATCTAAATTAAATCGTGCCATGGATTATAATCAAGGCGATCGGATGCCAGTGGGGGAAAATGAGGAGCCAGAGGAAGGGTTAGAGTCAACCCAGGACCCCAGGGAAGAAGTGGGAGAGATGGAGGAGGAAAACGAAGAAGGTGTGGTAGCGGGGGTTGCAGGCGCGCAAAATGGCGGCGCCGCGCACATGGCGGCGGAGGCCGAGCCCGCGGTGGCGGCTGGGGCCGCTGTGCAAATGGGGTTTGACCTCAGATTATTCCTGACCCAACTGTGTGCCAAAATGGATAGAATGGGGGAGCAAATGGGCAACCAAATTGGGGGATTGAGTAAGGAGATGGGAGAAATGAGGGCCAATAGTGAGCAATTGGGAAGTCAAATTGGAGGGTTAGACGTCAAATTAGGGGGATTAGAGAACAAATTAGGGGCCCAATTGGAGGACGTGAGTAGCCAAATGAATGAAGGGATAATGGGGCTGGAAAACAGAATGGCTACCCAGGAGAACCAAATGGAAGGAATGGAGGATGGGTTGACAGGGTTTGGAAACAGAGTGGGTGGCCAGATAGAGCAGATTGGGAGAGACAGACCGCAGATCGGGCGGAAGGGTTGCGGGGGTACGCGATGAGGTAGCGCGGCTTGAGAAGCGCGGGGAAAGCGAGCCTGAGCAGAGCACAGCCGGGTGGACGGGTATAGAAACCGCGACCCGGGGTATGGGGAAGCCGGCGACCGCAGAATTAGAAAATTTGATTTTATTAGCACCAGCGGTCGTCGAGCTTAACAAGGAAAAAGAAATTAAAAGAGAAGCAATAGTGGAAATTGGGGCGGAAGAGACGGCAGACCTAGAAAAGCACTCGTGGAAGGAAGGAATGGAACTTGTGCAAAGTCCATGTTCACATCATGATGCCATACTTGCTAATCCTTATCAAGATTTGCAGGTGCGTGTGGAGAAGAAGATCCCGAAGGTAAGCCAGGCTGTATATGGCGCGAAAAGATTTGGCGCGAAAGGATTTTTCGCGCGCTTGGAATCCAGACGGCACCCGGGCGTTCGTGGAAGGTCCTTTGTGCGCTGTGTAAAAGTGAGATGTACGAGAGGAAATGGCGCGCGTGTGAGACAAAAGTGTGCGCCGGAGCGAGAGTGTGATACCGAGTGCGAGAGCACATCGGAGTGTATGTGTGATGAGTGCGGTACAGAGTCTGCGTTGGAAGAGAGGGGGATGGATGAGAAGAGTGTGCGAGGATGCACACCTGAGTTGGTTGTGGCGAGTGTGCGGGAGAGCACACCAGAGCGTGTTATTGGGTGTGCGACAGGAGATTGCACACCCGTGGGTAGGTGTGCGCTGAGTGGGTGTGCAACAGAGTGCACACCCGTGAGTGTTACGGAGTAGGTAACGGAGGAGAGGTGTGTAACAGAGGAGTGTGTGATGATGGGGTGTGCGAGTAGAATGGATGCGCAAGAATGTGCGCGAGAGGAATGCATGGAATGCATGGAGTGTATGGAGATGCCTGGATGTGCGAGTAAGAAAAGGAACGTGTGGTGTGAGCATGCGAGTGGAGCATCGACGCTGACCGGGGCAGCGGTTGGGCCGACGTATAGCCGACGCGAGCTCTCGGGGCGTGGTGCGCTTTGTGTGCTGCGGGGATCGTTGCCGCGTCACTCCTGCAAGGAGCGCCGTGCACGATTCGGGCCGGGCTCCGCCCTGTATGGTCGGTGCCGTGTCGTAGCGGCACGATTCCGGGGGAGAAGGGCCAGGTCGGTCCTTTGCCCCCTCGTGGGGGCGGTGTTCTGACCGGGTGAGGTTGGGTCATCGGGCCGGAGACCGGAAGGCTCCGCGCGCCAGGATGGACCCTGGAATCTCGGACCGAGTATGCCTCCTCCCCAGAATCGTAAATGCCGGACGGACCCAACCTACAGGAGACAGACCACCAGGATACATGGCTCGGTTTTTCAAAGCCGAGCTGTGACGAAAATGTATTACGGCGCACCGAGAGGCTCGAGAGTAGTGGACTGATGGAATAGCAACAGTGTTGAGAAATGGTATACGGTGTAGAGGAATGGTGGCTCTACCATCCCTCACATCGTATTCTTTGGGCAGAGGAGCTATAGATCTATGGGGTGGCAGTACAAACTAGCCCGGGAGGGTTAGGATAAATGTATAGGGACCTAGAGATGACCATAGGAGACTTGAGAGTTAAGTTGTGACTTTTGTACCTGTAGTGGGGACGTAGAGTAGAGTAGTTGGTTGATAACGACGAGGGAGTGCTTAGTATAAGGGATGATGGGGCGCACTCGTATTAGAAGGGAGTAGATAGCTTAAATGATGCTGTGTGTGTGAAGAAATTGTGTATGAGCAGGAGCTGGAGGTTTCGCATGAAATGAGGCATTACGTATGAAGTCCTTATAGTGCTGGTTAGCAAATGAGGCAATGCTCGAGAATGATGTGTGTGGAATAAATGGTCTGGAATGAATGGTGTGGAGTAGATGGAGTATGGATTGAGTGGGGTGGAGTGTATGGTGCGAAGGAGTGGATGGGGGAAGGATGGACCCCTTCACGAATACCAGGGGAGGGTAGTTTAAAAGTAGGTAGAGGGAGTAGGTAAATTTGGTTGGATATTGACATCTGTGGTGCTGAAAGTAGCAAAGTATTGCTTGATTGGTGCATGAGTAAAGTGGAATGGCTGGGCGTGTGGCCTGTTAGTGCGTATGGTTGGTTGAGCACGCCACCACTGGTAGTCTCTCGGCCAGGTGAGGCCGCAGATAGGCTCTGGGAGCCAGGTTAGAGTTGAGTAGAGTTCAGCGGGGCCCAAGGATCCTAGGGAGAGGACCCGGGTAGCCCAGTGCCAGAGTGGGCACTGAGGGGGTAAGCGCCAGGGAGGGCCTTCCCCAGTCAGGTAGGTTATGGTAGGGTGAAGGAGCTCGGCAAGCTTGGGTGGCGACGTTCAGTGGCGGAGATGCGCAGGTAAGTAGGACCTGCTAGGGGAGCCACACGACCCAGCCACGAAATTGTGCGAGGGCACAGGGAGAAAAATCGGGGGAGTGAGACCCCAAATTGGAGAATACCACAGACTGGTCAATGGGAATTTGGTTTTTAGAACCACATAGAGTAAAGATGGCCAATGGTTTCGCAGGGCAAGACCCCGGGTAGAGTTAAAGTGTTAATGTCATTTAGAAGGATAGATAGGAGAAAATCTCTTCGCACCATCCGCATCCGCTCACCGAGGTGAAAGACTCCACACCAGATTTTGTAAACGATTTTGGAGAATGAAAGATGCATCTTGACGTGGATTTGACATTGTTGTGATTCCATCTCTTCCTCCTTAGGAGGGATTGGTGACGAATATGGAATTAGAGGGGATGGGAAAGACAAGACGTTAGCAACGAATTGCAAATTGTGTAAATACAGGTAAGGGCAAGGGTAGGGTAGGTGACATGGGGGGTGACGTACGCTAGGGACGAGCTTTCTCAGCTCGCTCTCCCGCGCCCTTCATATCGCATTACTTTGTTTTGATGTGTACCCTCGCGCCCTTGCCCCGCTAATCTGCTTGTCCTTCCTTCCCCACTCATGGACCATGTTCTTTTGTGCCCGAGGGGAGTGTGCAGGTGCCGCAGTTGTGTGCCCGCACCCTTGCTGCCTCCTGCCTGCACTGATGCACCACATATGGACCACACGTTCTGTGGCCTGGCACCACATATGGACCACACGTTCTGTGGCCTGGCACCTCTGCTGGGACCGACCGTTGTTGCCAGCGGTGTCTGGTTTGCGGACCACTGTTTTATGTGGCATCCATGCCCAGCAGTGGACCACCTGAGTTGGCCCTGCTGGCCATACAAATAATAAAAAGCAGACGCGGTGTGTGCCCTTTTATTAATAAATAGTAACATCAAGCAAGAAGATCAAGGCACGATACATCGGCCCAGCAGAGAAGCAAGAAGACATCAGACATCCTTTATTATTTCTGAAATGTTTTTTATGTGCATTTATCATCCGGAATCTTGGAATCATCTTTGACCAAACCCTCTCCTTCGACAAATACACTAAACAGATCACAAAGACAGCCTTCTTCCACCTGAAAAACATCGCCCGTCTCCGTCCATCCCTCTCCTCTGTGGCTGCAGAAACCCTCATCCACGCCTTCATCACTTCCCGTCTGGACTACTGCAATAGCCTCCTTTATGGTTCACCCTCAACAATCACCAATAAACTCCAATACATTCAGAACTCCGCTGCCCGTCTACTCACCCATTCCCGGACCCGTGACCACATCACCCCCGTCCTTTACAAGCTTCACTGGCTCCCCATCTCCCAGAGAATCCAGTACAAAATCCTCCTCTTGACCTACAAAGCCCTCCATAACCTGGCCCCATCCTACCTGGCTGACCTCCTCTCCAGACACACTCCCACCCGCAACCTCCGCTCTGCTGGTACCAACCTCCTGACCACCCCCATCCGGACCAAATTTAGATCCTGGGGGGACAGGGCCTTCTCCATCGCTGCTCCCACCCTCTGGAACTCGCTACCTCACACCATCAGAGACTCCTCCTCACTCACCACATTCAAAACATCACTCAAGACCCACCTGTTCAACACTGCATTCAACATTTAACCCACAGCATCTAACCCCTGACTATCTCCTCTCCTTCTCCCTCCTTTGTGCTTTGAATATTTCCCTATTGATTCTTCTTTTTTTGCAATTGTCTTTATGTTTTGCTATGCGTTATGTTTTGCACTCTGTCAAAGCGTCTTTGGGCTTCCTGAAAAGCGCTATATAAAATAAATGCATTATTATTATTATTATTATTTAGGTGATGGTGCTTCTTTGGTGCTCTTTGTGCTTTTATGGTGCTTTTGGTGCATTTTGTTTATTATGGTGCATTTTATTGGGTACATATGGCGTATGGTGTATCGGTGCAGTGCATGGCAATGGCATTTTCCTGTTTTCAAACATCTCTTCTTTTCCCACAAAAGTCAGGTCCTGGGTTGCAGTTTGTAAATATAATTAGTGTTTTGTAAATAATGCTCCCCACCAGTTAAATGTGTAGTTTGAAGACCATTCTGTAATTCGGTGAATTGTGGGTGTGAGTCAGTTAGATATGATGCAACGCAGTAGGTGGGACATATTTAGTATTAAAACTGTCGCACTCAGGGTGAGGTTAAAAGTAGAGGGTAACCACACCTAAGTGTCACATTAATTTAAAAGATAGTTCCTTTTGTTTCGGCTCGGAACGAGCCTGGAAAAAGGGAGGGTGCAGTGTTGCGGTTTTAGAACCCACACTTTTGTAAATAAATAATCACTTGTAAATATGACATTAAAGGTTAAAGGTTGCACCCCCAGTTAGTCCACAAGCAACACGTAGGCCACCATAGGAACTCAGTTATTTCATTATTATGTGTTTTAGATAAGGCCGTGTTTCCAATAGTTGAATCTGCGTTGCGTCAATCAAATAAGGAGTAGGCCCTTTCGTCCATTTTGCAACCTCCCTCTCCAAGAAACGCCATTAAGCGCCTCTGCCAGCAGCGGCAGCATTCGCTGCTGCCCATGAGCTCGCTCAAACGACGCCATAAGCCATGCGGTTAGGCCCGAGGAAAAAGGGGGCGGCACGCCAAGAACAAGGTGTGGCCTGTCAACCAGCCGTCAAAGCCGTGGCCGGTAAGCCCTCACCAGCCAACCAGGGCTGAGGGAATATCACCGGCGGGCGTGGCTTTATGAAGTGCGGAGTGATCTTGGCTCGCATGATATAAGCGCGAACGCAAAGCCCTTTCACGGACTTATTTCGGAGGACTTACGCGGTGTTGGAGGCGCGCACATTTGCAAAGAACTTGCACGGACTTGTTGGAGGCGTGCGCATTGAAAGGACTTTGATAGGGAGAGCGTTTGGCGCGAACGTACAGTTATTACGTACGAAGCATCCCAGTCCCCCCGCTATATGTAAGGGTCCGGTCGCGTTCCAACGATACGCAGAGCTGCCTGGCGGGTTTTCGCCCGTTGAACCGGAGCCTGGACTGGAGCCTCAACTGGAGCCTGGACCCCATCGCCTGGACCATCTACCTGGACCTTCCACCCTACCAGCTACAATCCCCGTGTGAGTGTGTATGTTTGTCTGGGGTCATAAGTTAAGACTATTTTTAAGACTGCACTGTGTCCTGCTTCTTCTTCTTCCTTTCTTGTACATTCTTTCCTTTCCTCTTCTTTTTGTTTTGTAATAAATTCATCTGTTCTTTCTGGTTTCGTCTTAATCCCTTCGCTTTCGTCTTTTCTCAATTGAGTACCTGTGGCACGGTTAGGAACCACTACAATCGAGTCTAGTCATTTGTTAATAGCTCGGATCGCGGATTGCTATCCGCTCGGCATTTTCCATCACATCCGTGGTTCGAGCGTGAGTTATTTTCCTGCTTTACGGTCGGGTTAGTAAGTAGGTATTTTGGACTACTTTGACCAATGACCCTAGCTAATACCGACCGGAAGGAGCGTTATAACATCTAAGGACTCGGGACGGCCAGCTAAAGAGACAAGGGGATTAACCCCCCCTTGATAAGGGGAGAGCCGACCCCCGAGATCCGTAACAATATATATATTTATATATATATATATATATATATATATATATATATATATATATATATATATATATATATATATATATATATATATATATATATATATATATATATATATATCTATATATACATACATATATATATATATATATACATATATATACATATATATATATATATATATATATATATATATATATATATATATATATACATATATATACATATATATATATATATATATATATATATACATATATATACATATATATATATATATATATACATATATACAGTGGAACCTTGACTTACGAGTTTAATTCGTTCCGTGACCGAGCTCGTAACTCAAATTGCTCGTATCTCAAATCAAATTTCCCCATTGAAATGCATTGAAATGCTATTAATCCGTTCCAGCCCGCCAAAAACCACACCAATTTTTTTAAAAATATACAGAAAATATAAAAATATCTCGCGCTTTATATTTCACCTGTATGCAGCATACAAGTTGGCAGGATGGCCTGGACTGGAGGTACGCACACTTGACTCTAAAGTCTAAACTGTCCAGCCTGGGTTTGAATCCCGACCCAGCTATAACCTGTCATGGGTGAATCACAGGCAGGGTGATTCATCAATGTGTGTACCGCTAAACTGGGCGCCCCGTTTGCGTCCCATTAGTTGTTGGATGTTAAGGATCTCACCGTGTTTTCCACAAAGAGAAGGCGAGCTATCGCTGGCATTCTGAACAAGTTGTGGCCTGGCATGCTCTTCTCCTCTGTCGTTATCTACGTCCTCCTCGACACCTCGCTCATGTTTTTCGACGATTGCGTGTTTTATATCCAAGCACATCATCCTCTTCTTCTTCTCAGCACTGCACTTGCCACTCACTTTCTTAGGCCCCATGGTTAAAACTAAGAAATTTTCCGAAATAACCAAAATGCGGAAAAAAAAATGCAGCGCTGTACGACAGAGATACGTACTGTACGTGCACGGCAAGATAACCACGTGACCAGAACCCACCTGGCGGCGTGAACTCGAAATAACCAAAATGCGAAAAAAAAAATGCAGCGCTATACGACAGAGATACGTACTGTACGTGCACGGCAAGATAACCACGTGACCAGAACCCACCTGGCGGCGTGAACTCGAAATAACCAAAATGCGAAAAAAAAAATGCAGCGCTATACGACAGAGATACGTACTGTACGTGCACGGCAAGATAACCACGTGACCAGAACCCACCTGGCGGCGTGAACTCGAAATAACCAAAATGCAAAAAAAAAAAATGCAGCGCTATACGACAGAGATACGTACTGTACGTGCACGGCAAGATAACCACGTGACCAGAACCCACCTGGCGGCGTGAACTCGAAATAACCAAAATGCGAAAAAAAAAATGCAGCGCTATACGACAGAGATACGTACTGTACGTGCACGGCAAGATAACCACGTGACCGGGTGGCGAAAGCTCGTAACTCGGATCTCGGCTCGCATCTCAAAGCAATAAACCGCCCGAGCGACGGCTCGTATCTCGAAAAACTCGTAAGTTGGGGCACTCGTAAGTCAAGGTTCCACTGTATACATATATATATATATATATTCATTAAGGCTTGTAGTTTATTGTACATTTGCTGTACATAGTACATAAATATATTAATCACACATTGATTGCACTTTTTATTTTCAAAATAATGCATGGTCCTCGGAGTTGTCCGAGTGCCCACGAAGGCCTAGTTAACCATCCTGCAAGAAATTATCATGTTCAACTGGGGAGGAATCAATTATCAAGTGTGTAGCAAGGCTAGAAGTGTTTTGTGAAAACCTCGGCATGGTCTGCAATGTGGGAGATATTCATTGTAGGGAAGATTGGCCAAACGAAAAGGGTATTTATTGCCCAGCTATTAAGAGCATAAGCTAGCAGTTGTCAAATTTAGTATACTGGTACACCCACAGACTCCGGGAGGGGCAGGAAGGGTCATTCCTCTTTGGGGTAAGTAGATTACAGTCGATCTATGGGCGGGTCTCAAGAACATTGGGTGTGTGTTCATTTACCAAGTTTCTTGTGGAGAGATCACCAAGTGGTTTAAGCATTTGAGCAAGCACTCCATTCAAAACCATTAAGGAACGGCTGGCTTGGCAAGCGCTAGCTAGCTGCTTGGTAAAGGAGCACAACCCGAGCTTCTCCCTTTGTTTCGTATGAAACAGCAGGTGCGAGTTTCAAAAGTTCGCTACGAAAAATGCCACGGTAGTGGCAGAAAGGGCCATGTTATTAACCCAACATTTGTGGGTCATATAGAGTACAGTAGCTCTTCGCTCAGTTTTGTAAGTAAATCTTACTTCACGGATGTCGAGATTCCTCCAAATTTCTTCATTTAGTGTTATAAAGAGCATTAGCGACTGTTTAAAAAGCTAAGCTTACGTGTTTGTGGTTTGTTATATTTTTACTTCCTGTAGAAGCCGTTGCTCCCACAGAAACACCATGATAACTATAAGCTATTTATACACGTTATCACTGCAGGAAAAACGCCTTGGGGAAGTGGGACAGACGCATCCTGGGGAGATGCTTAGAAGGAAGTGCCACATGGAGGTTCTGACCGTACAAGGCGGGCTACCCTACAGCCACAGTCACTCAAGGTGGCAATGACGAGGGATGTCAAGCTGTCATCCTTCTCTTGTGGTTTGAAAATCCAGTTATCAGACCTCCAGAGACGTAACGAATTGTCAAGAAAATGTTAGTTGCTAGCAAGGGGCCACAAGCCATGTGGACTATCTTGTATACAACTTTTTGGATGTGTAATTTGTGTGCTACCCTCTGAATGGTAAGATGTCACACTGATAAAAGATAATCCCCCATCAAAATAAGAAATCCATAAAAAGAATGACTTTGCACAGTCGCTCATAAACATAAAAGTCCAACTTTTTTGCCAATTGCATACCAATGCGCAGCATCCCTTGTTCACCACATTCAATGCTGACAAGTCCATCCTGAAAATAACAACAAAAACCAGTCTCAAATAAAACGCAACAGTCAAAATAAAATAATTTCTTAAAGGCACACCACCCTCCTCTCTATCCAAATTCTGTTCTGCCAATCTAGATGATTGATGGCAGGGATAACTTTGACAAGGAGCTGCAAAACGTATGGCAGGCAGGAAAAGTAAGATATAGGCATATAAATGCAGTACGATCAAAATGATGTTTAAACATATCAACATTTGTACATGCAATTCCGTCTCACCTTAACAAGAAATGAGAGATGAAACATGTTTTCAATTGTTCGGGAAAAAGAATTTGGATCGATGACGAACTCGTACAGCCCAAGGGGTGCATCTTCCGTGAAAAGGACAATAATCACACAAGATAACTGAATTACAAATAATATCCGTCAAATGGTTTAAGGAGAAGTTTATGCAGCGATCCATTTCCATCAAGCATAAAAATAAGGCAGCTTTTGGTGTATGAAGCAATTCGGAAATGTAACGAACTCGACTATTCATGGCCTAGGCCTCAGAGGTATGCACACTCGACTCTAAGCTGTCTAGCCTGGGTTTGCATCTTGGCCCAGCTATGAACTGTCATCCCGGTGTTTCATCAATGTGTCCCTAATATGGAGGTTAAATTGGGCCTCCCACCTCCCAACATTAGTTGGTGGACGTTAAAGATCCCATAGTGTCCTTCAGGAAGAGTAGGTGAGCTATCTCCGGCACCATTCAAATTCCAAATTTCTGCCCTAAATTCAGTCGTCAGATGTCAGACTTGGCCAGCTGGTTCACGAAAGACTTGGGCCAAGCTTCTTCCCCCAGCCAACCACAATAACGAGGGAAAAATTGTGGATCGTAAATAAGAATGAACCCAATCACTTCATTCAACACACATTTTTGAACCTTAGACAACTGCATGGTAAACATTGGAGTATAGCCCTCAATGTGCAGTATACGTGATTGTCCCATTCTGCATTTGGAATATGGACAGGTTTGCCCACTTGCCTATAACAAGAGCACAATGTGGGTTTCAGAAGAGACAAACGGATTGTTTTAACCACACTCAGTGGTGTAATGGTTAGATCATCCACTCAGTCTAAGACGTTGGAGGTTCGAACCCTGGCCAAATTATAGCAAAAACTAAAAATGGTACGTGCTGCCCCTTGCTTCAAGTTCAAGCATAGAGCACGGACAAACAATAATCTCGTAACATAAGCGCAGGCTTTGATGGGCCGAATGACCTCCTCATGCATCAAAGTCAATTGTAAGGGAACTCGTGTTTTATTTATTTTTGCAAGTCGACATTACTGGGAACAAGTAACAATGCGAGTGACGAATGATCAGTTCAAGTAAAAATTCTGTATATTTAGCTCCAACCAAATATCCATGTAATGAAATTGTGTCTAAGTTGAACCAAGGTGCTATGCTGCCTTCGACCACTGAGAGGCTTCCATAAGAACTCGGACGGACATCGCTCCGACACATTCCTGTGACATTTATTCTGTGTGGTAGTGCATACTCGAATGGTGCATATTGCTAGATGCTCCAGGCTTGCTTGCACTAAATTGCTAATCCATTGTTACTTCTATGATTATGGTATATTGGTATACTGATACAATGCTTGTGATTTCTTACAGGTGTTGCTAGAGATCGAAACTGAATTAAACCTACTATTGGGACAATGTTGTAGATCTGGTTTTTACAACAATTAATTCAGTTTCCTCTCTTCGTGCTGAATGAGACCAACATGGCTCATAAGCTGATCCAAGTTCCAGTTTTCTGCGCGGACCCCCAAGCGCCGGACGCATCCGCTCAATTGCTTGCTACACTGGTTGAAGCTCCTGACTAATCATCTGAATTCGCAGGAGGGAATCACCGCTGACACGAAGCTTGCGGTGTTGCAATCCAAGGTGAATCATACTGTGTACATGTCCATTACACAGTGCGCTACGTACGATACTGCTATGGCCGAGCTGAAACGTATTTACATCAAAACACAAAGCGCGGTCTACACCCGACATTTGCTTGTGTCTCGACGACAAGAGCCCACGGAGACTATAGACCAATTCGCTCAAGACCTCCGACGATTATTGAAGGACTGTACCACTGAGGTACGCACCCATGCACAAGTCTGGGATGACCTTGCTCGCGATGCTTTTGTCTCAGGCATTAGATCGCAGGTCGTCAGACAAAGACTACTCGAACAAGACGACTTGACCCTAGAAACAGCCCTTCGGTTATCTCACGTGTACACCGAAGCACAGGTACAAGCCGACTCGTATGAACGCCCATACGTCACTGCAGGGATATCCTGACAGACACGACCGGAGAGAGCTTCCGCCGAACTAGAGGATGCTGCATCCTCGCCGGAATTGGAGGCACCTGATGCGCTCGAGGACCCCGACCCGAGTTTGACAGCGGCCGCTGCTGCTGGACCCAAGCCAGGAAATAACGCTAAGTGCTATTTCTGCGGGAACCGGAACCGTCTCAGGTCAGTTTGTCCGGCTAAGGAGGCGAAGTGTCATTTATGTTCGAAGACGGGTCACTTTGCAAAAGTTTGTCGTTCGTCGCGAGGCGGGCGAGCTCGCTTGATGCTGAATGTGCTTATCTCCGTGCCCGTGGAACAAATGGCGCCTCACCCGGCCTTGATTGGAATCGCCCCTCTCCGTGGGCCCCGAACTGAGAGGTCGACCATGATGAGACTTGCCGCGTCGACTAAACAATTCGCGCAATCACAGCGGTACGCGGCACGATTGTCCTTGACAGGAATTCTTTCGACGCCCAGCCCACTTCCGGGTTTGGCTCCCCGATCTGCGTACGCTGGCTTCGAATCTCCGCGCGTGGCGCGAGCGCCCTCTGGTGGCGGCACGACCGACCTACGATCCACTTTGACCACACGAAAGCTGGGATCTCCGCGCGTGGCACGAGCGCCCTCCGGTGGCGGCACGACTGGCCTACAAGCGACTTCAACTGCACGAAAGACATTAGCTGGCGTCGGATCCACACGTGAGGCTTGAGCGCCTCCTCTCGACAACTCGACATCTGCAGGGCCACCTGGCCTGTCCCGCGCTATTATCCCACTCATGATTGAAGGAATTTTTGCAAATGCTTTAATTGACACCGGATCCACTGATAGTTATGTCGATTTTCGACTTGTTCAGAAGCATGGCTGGCCGATTCTCGGAACAAAATGCAGAATCTTCATGGCTTCTCAAGGGCTATGGCTTAGCACGAAGGGGGAATGTCGACTGAAGCTTGTAATTAAGGGTCGAATGTTTCCGGATGTGCATTTAATGGTCTTACCAGCATTATGTGCAGAAGTTTTGCGAGGACATGATTTTCTCTGGCGACATGGGCGTTTGGAAATGGAATTTGGTGGTACTGACACTCTTGCTGTGTGTGCTCTTGCAGGGATAGAAATTGAACCACTGTCGCTGTTTCCCAATATGACTACTGACTGTACTCCGGTGGCTGTTAAATCGCGACGCTACTCACGGGCTGACACGCAATTCATTGCTGAAGAGACTGCGCAGCTGTTAAAGGAAGGTATTATAGAACCTAGTCGGTCCCCTTGGCGGGCCCAAGTTTTGGTGGTTCGAACAGAATCGCACCGCAAACGCATGGTAATCGACTATTCGCAGACGATTAATCGGTTTACCCAATTGGACGCCTACCCGCTCCCGGGAATGGATTCTCTGGTACGGCAGGTGGCACAATATTCGGTATACAGCACTCTCGATCTACGTAGTGCGTATCATCAGATTCCAATCTCTGAGGCAGATCGCATCTACACTGCGTTTGAATCCGGACAGAGGTTGTACCAGTTCATCCGGCTGCCTTTCAGGGTCACGAATGGGGTAGCGTGCTTCCAAAGGGCTATGGACGACCTCATCGCTAAGGAGAATTTAACCAATGTCTTTGTTTATCTGGATAATCTCACGGTTTGTGGGTACGACAAAGAACATCATGATGCTAATCTGAAGCACTTCCTCGAGGTTGCGCACAAGTATCGCCTGACTATGAACGAGGCTAAATGTCGCTATTCTGCTCGAACGATAGATCTCCTGGGGTACACCGTGACCCACGGCTCTATTGCTCCGGATAAGGAGCGTCTGCGACCCTTGCTCGACATGGCCCAGCCCTGCGATCGAGCTTCTTTGAAGCGTGCTCTCGGGCTGTTTGCTCATTACTCTAAGTGGGTTCAAAATTTTTCCGAGAAACTCCGCCCACTTGTCGATTGCGATGCGTTCCCCATGAGTGGCGCTGTTAAGGCTGCTTTCCATGGCCTGAAGTCCGACATTGCTGGTGCCGCTGTGTCGACGATAGACGAAAACAAGTCCTTTGTTTTGGAAAGCGATGCTTCGGATCACGCGATAGCTGCTACACTCTCTCAAAGGGGAAGGGGGGTTGGAGGGGGGGGGGGGGGTGGCCTGCGGCTTTCGTTTCAAGGACTCTCTCCTCCGGGGAGCGAAGACACTCGTCTGTTGAAAAGGAGGTGAACGCCATCATTGAGTCTATCAGGTGCTGGCGGCCATATTTGCTTGGGAAATGTTTTGAGATCATTACGGACCAACAAAGTGTTGCCTTTATGTACGACACGCAACATGCTCAACGCATTAAGAATGAGAAAATCACTCGCTGGCGGATTGAACTAGCCGATTTCTGTTACAAAATCAAATATCGCCCGGGGAGGGATAACCTCGTTGCAGATGCTTTGTCACGGCCTGCGGTGTGTGCGGGTCTCACCCCCTTTGAGGATCTGCGCATCCTTCATGACACCTTGTGCCATCCCGGTGTGACGCGTTTCGCTCATTATGTGCGCAGTCGAAACTTTCCCTATTCCGTTGAGGATATACGTCGGCTCTGTCGCACCTGTTCCGTATGCGCTGAACTTACACCTCGCTTCTACAATCCTCCGATGGGTACGCTGGTCCGGGCCACTCGGCCGTGGGAGAGATTGGCAATGGACTTCAAAGGACCACTGCCGGCTTCACCGGCTTCGAGTAGTTCTTGTTATTTACTCACGATCATTGATGAGTTCTCCAGATTCCCTTTCGCTTTCCCGTGCAGCGATATGTCTGCGGCTACGGTTATCCGATGTCTGCAGAACTTGTTTTCTATGTTTGGCAATCCGGCCTTTGTGCACACTGATCGAGGTGCGGTGTTCTTATCCCAAGATGCGAGACACTTCTTGCTCCAACATAATATCGCTTCTAGCTATACTACTCCGTACAGGCCTCAGGCGAACGGACAGGTGGGACGATTTAATGGCATCATATGGAGAGCCATTACTCCGAGCCTGAAGTCCCGCGGACTAGGGCTGGACCGATGGGCTTGGTCGCTACCTTGGGCGTTAAGTTCGATCAGGACTTTACTGTGCACCGCTACTAATCAAACTCCCCACGACCGTATGTTTCGCAACCCGCGTCGATTGGGCAGTACCCGTCCTCTGCCGGGCTGGCTTGCTGAGCCCGGACCGGCCTTCCTCAAACGCGCGGTTCGCACAAGTAAATACGACCCTCTCGTTGACAAAGTGCATGTTCTCCAAACCAATCCCGAGCACGCTCGTGTACTGTTGCCCAATGGACGGGAGTCTACAATCTCAGTGCGCCATCTTGCGCCATCTTGCGCCATGTGGGGATACTGACGAGCCGGCTTACGGTATAGTCGATCCGACAATGGAAAATCTACCGGCTACTCCATCACCACATGCACCCGATCCGTATGGCTTTGTGGGGCCACCGCTGTCACCCGATTTAGGCGGACATTCCGATGCGGGGGATTCCGGCCTCGGGGATGTGGTACCAGGTGTCTATCGGACACGCGCCGGGAGAGAAATTTGCCGCCCCGACCGCTATGGTTGGACTGATTGACAAAGACTGACAACTGCTGCTCATTGATATTACTCTGCTGCTAACTGATGATATGTGCTGCTAGCTTGATTCCTACCAAGCGGAAGTGTAGTTTTAACGGCGGGGAGAATGTAATGAAATTGTGTCTAAGTTGAACCCTGGTGCTATGCTGCCTTCGACCACTGAGAGACTTCCATAAGAACTCGGACGAACATCGCTCCGACACATTCCTGTGACATTTATTCTGTGTGGTAGTGCATACTCGAATGATGCGTATTGCTAGATGTTCCAGGCTTGCTTGCACTAAATTGCTAATCCATTGTTACTTCTATGATTATGGTATACTGATACAATGCTTGTGATTTCTTACAGGTGTTGCTCGAGATCGAAATTGAATTAAACTTACTATTGGGACAATGTTGTAGATCTGGTTTTTACAACAATCCACATCATATATGAATGTTTTGGAGTTCATAAAGCTCTTATTTATTTGAGTAGACCGCACAATTTCTGTAACTGCAGTAGTTTTAAAGATGGAAAGAATAACCCAATATTTTGGTTTTGCAATTTGCAAAGAAAAAGGTGATAATAATGTTGTTAAACGGACAAGAACAACAAATGCCCCACAAACAAAGAGGAGGTGAAACACCCTAGATGAGTTTAAATGTGTTCTGTCCATTTTAGCATCGGATAGAAAAAATTAACTGGAACGGCACTCGGTAGAGCATAAACCTCCACCAGGCTGAACAGTTTACGTTTTGTATCCGCTGATAGGCCGGATCTGAATTCGGACCTGAACCAAATTCTAATCGGCTTGTTCTCGTCACCTAACTTGTCACTCCATCTAGTTTTGTCATTATCCGTCCACAAGTTTTTTGAAATATCAGGCTTTATATCGTTTTTGGCCCGATCACTCATTGGTGAAGAAGCACTTGAAAATAAAAAAATTCTCGTATCCAGATCCATATTCAGATCTTCACCAAAATATAATCATTTCGTCCTTGTCACACACCCAACCTCTCCACCAAATTTCGTCTGAATCCTTAAACAACAATAACTTTTTGAGACATCCTGTCCACAGACAGACAAACAAACAGACAGGGGTGAAAACAACCTCTGCCCAACTTCGGTGGCAGAGGTAAAGATAAGAAGGAGAACGGCAGGAGCTACAACATTCTACTGAGATCTCGCGAGATCTTGGAGACGGCGGCAGGGATTTTCGAAGCTCCACACGGTCTCCACGTTTTCAAAGTTAAGTCTGTTCACAATTGTATTTTGTCGAAACTGTATTTATCTTTCGGGGTGTGAAGTTGTAGTGTGCACCTTGGAAGTTTCTCGGTGTTTATCTTTCATAAATTAATCGTCTGTTTGCCGCGTCGCGAGCAAGGCCTTTGCCGCGTCGCGAGCGATTTGAAATCGAAGTTAAGTAATTGTTCCCATTTCTATTTTCGTTATAACTGTATTTATTTTATGGTGTGTGTACGTATATTGTGTCCCGAGGAGGATTTTCGGTGCAAATCTTTCATACCTGTATTGAAAATCGTGTTAATTCGTGTCGTGTCTTGAGGCCTTGTACAGTGTACAACCTTGAGGCTTTGTTTTTCTCTCAGCGGTCCGTCGTTTGTGCTCCAATAACTTTCGTTCTCTGTTTTCCCAGTCTTTTCACCCCATAGCCTACTTCCTTGTGTAAATGTCAACTAAAAAAAAAAAAAAACAAACAAAAAAAACAACATTTCCTTCTCTGTTCTCATTCGTTTATTCATTCTTATTCGTTCGTTCATTCTTCGACCACGTGTTTCTCCCCCATTTCCCCAGATAGTTTTCACTGTTATTAACCTTCAATGTTTACACTTTCCCATCAAGTTCTGTATTCCGTCATATATTATAACACCTTTTTCTTCTTCTTCTTTAAAAGGCTGCTTTCGACTTGCTCACCAAATCTATTCATCCCAAAAAAAAAATTCCATCTCCTATAGTGCCTTTTTTCGACATTCCCTAAACTCTCCTGCACTCCATCCTCCCTCCAGCATCCTTAAACGTATTCTTAACTCGAAGGTCACAAGAAACTCATTTTGCAATAAATGTTCGTTTCCCATTAATCGTACACTTTCAAAAATCCAATCTCACTCCTGCCCTCCAAATCTTCCCCATAACCCCTCCCCTCCAAATCTTCCCCATCACCCCTCCCCTCCAAATCTTCCCCATCACCCATCCCTTTCAAATCTTCCCCCTTTCCCCTCCCCTCCTAATCCTCCCCATCACCCATCCCTTTCAAATCTCCCCCCTTGCCCCCTCCCTCCTAAACTACCCCCTCACCCCTCCCCTCCAAGACTCCCCCTCACCCCTCCCCTCCTAGACTCCTCCCTCACCCCTCCCCTCCAAATCTCCCCCATATCCCATCCCTTTCAAATCCCTCCCCTTTTCCCTTCCCTCCCAAACTCCCCCCTCGCCCCTCCCCTTCAAATCTCCCCACCCTCATTTCTTCTCAATTTCCCCCCTCTCACTCCCCCTCCTCAAAGCGTCCTCCCCGCTTCTTCCCCCTTCCAACTCTCACCTCCATCTCCCCCAACCTTCTGCCTCGCTCTTCCCCCTCCTCAAATAACACCTCATTGTGCCTCACCCAATCACCATCAAACCTTTTGTCCGCCCCATCCTTCCCTTTCTCCGAGCTATTCTGAAATCTCTGACACACCTTCAACAGCTCTCCCTACCTCTTCCACCTCTTCCACATCTTACCCTACCCCTCCTCCCCCCTGTTCTGTATCTGATGCTCCCCCTTCCTCTTCATTAACGGTATGGACCTCAAACATCCGGGGCCTTCATTCAAACTTAACTGATCTCTCCATACAGGTTGCTTCTGTCAAACCAGACGTGATCTGCTTAACAGAAACTTTCCTCCTTCATGATGTCTCTGATTCCTTAGTATCTCTCCCGGGTTACTCCCTCCTCCGGTATGATAGACCTGAGCCTCGTCCTGGAGGTGGGGTTGCTATCTTTATCAAAAACTTTCTTCCTCACTCGCCCTGCACTGCACTCTCTCCACCTCACCCACAGGAATACCTCTGGCTACGGCTTCCCCTTCGCTCCCACCTCTTGTTCATATGTGTGTTGTACCGTCCACCAAACAGCGATGACTCCATCTACATCTCGCTGTCTGATAATATGGACCAACTTCTATCTACTCATCCCAACTCTCTCTTCCTCATATGTGGTGATTTCAATTTGTCAACATGCTAGTTGGCTGGGTGTGGGTACCTCTCTCACCAGCCATGGCTCCTCAGCAAAGGACTTCTGCGACTCACTGGGACTGACACAATCTGTCAATTTCCCGACCCGGATCTCAGTCAACGGAGCATCTTCTCTTCTGGACTTGGTTATGTCTAACTTCCCTGAAAATGTCTGCTGCTCTTCTTCTGCTCCAATCGGATTATCTGATCATGTCCTTGTTAAAGTGGACATCTCTCTGACCATTCTCAGGGAGCCTGCTCAGCGTCGACGAGTCTGGCATTTCACTCAGGCCAACTGGCACGGTCTTCAAGCAGCCATCAATCATCTGGACTGGTCTCCCATCTCTACCACCTCTGACATCAACTCATCCTGGGAACTCTTCCAAAGTAAATTGCTCTCTCTCATGCACAGATTTATCCCATCTCGTCTTCAGTTGTCATACCCTTCCTCCCGTCCATGGTACACGGAATCTTGTGGTGAGGCTGTTTCCCAGAAATAACTTGCCTTCGTCTCCTGGAAAGCAAATCCAACAGAAGGAAATCTCATTTCCTTTCACAAAGCCCGAAACAAGTGTGTGTCCACCCTCAGGAGAGCCAGGAAACAATATCTCTCCGTTCTCAAGACCGAACTCTCTTATCTGTCTCCCTCTTCCAAATCCTGGTGGCATCTGGTCAAATCTGTTTCTGGTGTTTGTTCCCCCTCCATCCCCTCCCTTACCTCAAACGGCTGCACAGCTGACTCCGCACGTGAAAAAGCTGAATGCCTCAACTCTGTGTTTGCCTCTAAATCTTGTGTCCCAAACCCATCCCTCTCTGTACCCACCATACCCAGTCGTACCCAGCTGCTCCTGGACTCCGTGTCCTTTCCTCCTGACAAGGTGGAAAAGTTTCTGTCAACCCTCGACTCTGATTCTGCAACTGGACCTGACGGCATCAGCCCACGGGTCTTAAAATCCTGTTCTTCTGCTCTTTCACTCCCTCTCTCTGTTCTCTTCACCCTCTCATTTGCTCAAGGTCAACTGCCATCTACTTGGAAATCAGCCAACATCACCGCTTTGCACAAAAAGGTGCAAAAACAGATCCAAGCAACTACAGACCAATCAGCCTTCTCCCAATTATCAGCAAAGTCATGGAATCCATCATTGCTTCGGATATGAAATCTTTCCTCTTCTCCAATGGCTTGATCTCTGATCATCAATTTGGTTTCAGACCAGGTCACTCTACTCTGGACATGCTGCTTCTGCTGTCTCAACAATGGATGGAGGTCCTCAATGTCAAACAGGAAATTAGAGCTGTCTCCCTCGACATATCACGTGCCTTCGATACGGTCTGGCACCCCGCTCTGCTCACCAAACTCTCCTCCTTTGGTATCCATGGAAATCTCCACGCATGGCTGGCAGACTTCCTCTCTAGTCGTCGTCAACGTGTGGCCCTGAATGGGTTTCTCTCATCTCCTCTTCCTGTTCAGGCTGGAGTTCCCCAAGGCAGTGTTCTGGGCCCTGTGCTTTTTCTGGTCTTCATCAATGATCTCTCTGACTCTCTTGAAAATCCTCTCTATCTCTTTGCTGATGACTCCACTCTCTGCCGCTCCATTCCTCATCCCTCAGATCGGCAGTCTGCAGCCTCCTCACTCTCTGCAGACCTGGACAAAATCACAGACTGGGCAAACAAGTGGAACATGTCTTTCAATCCTGACAAATCTCACACTCTTACGATGTCTCTCCGAAAAGACCGACTGGACAACCCTCCCATCTACTTTCTGAATAATCCTCTCCAAGAAGTTCTGTCACTCAAGCTTTTGGGTCTCACTATCTGCCATGATCTTTCCTGGGAAAACCACATTTCCAAGCTGGCCTCCAAAGCCAGTCGCCGACTGGGCATCCTCCGTCGTGCGAAGTCCTTCCTTGGCACACCTGAGCTCCTCACCACATACAAGGCTTTCATCCGCAGCTCAATGGAGTACTGCTCTCCCCTCTGGGCTGGTGCTCCTGCCTCACACCTAGCTTGTCTTCATGCTGTTGAAACCAAAGCGTTCAGAATCATTGGAATCTCCCGCGATGACGCTATCTACGAGGGCCTTTCACTTAATCACCGCAGGCAGGTTGGTGGTCTTTCCGTCTTCTACCGACTCCTCTCCGGCCTTGCTCCCCCAGCTCTCTCTGAGCTCTGTCCCCCAAATATTCCTGCAGGACGCACAAGATCTGCCTGCAACCCTCTTATGGTTAAACTGCCAAAATCAAGACTCTCTGCTCACCTTCACTCCTTCATTCCTCTTTTCTCCCGCCTCTGGAACAAACTCCCTCACTCTCTTCAATCCCACTCCTCCCTCCAGGTCTTTAAAACGGCTGTTCACCACCATCTCTTATCTTCACCAATCCAAAACCTTGATCTTTTCTACCCCCGCTAATTTCACCCCAAATCCACTTTTTTGAAGTGACTTTTGACTTCTTTCCTGGAAGTCCTTGGTGTCCTTGCGTTTTATACCTATCCTGCCTCCCCCCAGGCCCTCTCCCTCCAAAAACATCTCCTGATGTCCCTGCTCTCAAATGTTGTGTTTGTGTGCTTCCTCCCCTTCTTGTCGACCGCTCCCATTTTTATATACTTTGTTTGCTTGTTTGTTTGATTTGTTTGTTTGATAAATGTTAGCTCTTTCACGAGCCTCGACTCTGTACACCAACAAAAAAAACCAAAAAAAAAAACCAGTCTAAACCCACTTTGTGAAAAAGAGGAACAGCTCAAAAAAGGTAAAGATGAAGATAATAACATAGTTAATGATTTTGATATCTATCATCCACATGGCCTGTCGGTTGCCCAATAACCAGATGGAAGCAAACAGTGGAGAATGATCTAATCGAAACAGGAATCACTATGGAGGAAGCACAACATGTAGCCCAAGGTCGGAAAGGGTGGAAAGCTGTGGTTCGGGCGTCATGCGGTGGGAGGACAACAACAAAGATCTACATTATAAAAGGAGCCGTGTCTGTCTGTCTGTTTGTCGTGTTATAACTTGAAAACGGATTAACAGATTTCAATAAATCCAACGATGGTAGATTTGGGTAACTCATGGGAGTGTTTGTGATCAAAAACATTTTTTTATGGGTACATGGACACGCGTGTCAAAACTGCAAATGCCAACACGTGACATTGGTTGTCCCTGCCCGGAAAGCAGGATCTCCCAAAAATCCGTTTTTCTTCTTCCCCATAGATTAGCCATCACAGCAAAAATTGGTATTTCTGTCAGCGAAGCGACGGGTCTTATATTTTAGTATTGATAAAAGGAGAACTCACCATCTTTCTTCACATATGCTGATAAAATATCCAACACACGCTTTATTTCTTTTTCTGTTGCCTTGTCACGGTTATGTTCAACTTGAGGAACCTACAAAAAACATTCCAATATTTTTTATGACTTTTCCAACAGTATATTGTTAATCTGGACACCTTCATTCATTTGAATACAGATAAAAGCACCATGGTATAGGTTTACTTTATATTTATTTAGAAACATCTGCAATAATCCTTTAAATATAGAGTGCTTTCTCCATTTTAATTTTGGACAGTATAACAACAGTGGAGTGGAGGAATGGTTGATCAGAGTAGTGATGGCAATGTATAAAAGAGCGTGCACAGCTGTAAGGACGAAGGACGGGAACAGTGGTGAGTTTAAGGTGAAGGTGGGAGTGCATCAGGGGTCGGTACTAAGTCCACTACTATTTGTAGCTGTGATGGAGGTGCTGACTCAGAACGTAAATGAGGGTTTACCGTGGGAGTTGTTGCATGCAGATGATCTGGTGTTGATTGCAGAAAGTATGGATGGACTGAAGGAGAAGATGAACAAGTGTAAGGAATGTATGGAGACAAAAGGTCTGAAGGTGAATATCGGAAAAACGAAGGTGATGGCAAGTGGTAAAGCATGTGGTGAGGTGGAAAGAACTGGGAAGTGGCCGTGTGCTGTGTGCAGGAAGGGTGTCGGAGTGAATTCCATTCAATGTACAAAGTGCGCTGAGTGGGTTCATCAAAAATGTAGTGGTTGGAGAGGGTCATTAACCAGTGTGGCAGCTACATTTAAATGTAAGGTGTGCACAGAGGGAGCTGCAGAAGGAGGAAATGTTGAGTTGGATCTTGGAGACGGCGTGAAGCTGGAAGGTGTGAAAACATTTTGTTACCTAGGAGACATGCTGAATGGAGAAGGTGGATCAGACTCGGCAACGGTTGCTCGAGTGAGATGTGCATGGAAGAAGTTTCGGGAACTGAGTGGCGTGCTGACGAGGAGGGGAGTGTCATTCAAGCTGAAGGGAAAGATGTATGCTGCATGTGTGAGAAGTGTTATGATTTATGGGAGCGAGACATGGGTAATGAACATAGAGCAGCAACGAAGGCTGGAAAGGGTGGAAAGGCGAATGGTTCGGTGGATGTGTGGAGTATCGTTGAGAGAGAGGAAGACAAATGATGAATTGCGAAAGATGATGGGAATAGAGCCTGTGATGAATGCTGTGAAGAGAAACAGTTTGAGATGGTTTGGTCATGTGTTGAGGAAGGATGAAACTGACTGGTTGAGAAGAGTGATGGAAATGAATGTAGAAAGAAGTGGAGGACGGGGAAGACCGAGAAAGACTTGGCGAAAGATGGTCGAAGAAGAAATGCGGGCAAGGGGGTTAACAAGGGGAGATGCAGAAAATAGGGCAAAATGGAGAAGATTGTCATGGGGACCGCAAGGCTAACCCCCACTCTTGCAGGGAAAATGGCCTTAAAATGCATGGTTGTTTGTTGTATAACAACATTGGATATATTTCAGGGGAGACGGGAGAGGGGAAGGGGTAGAAAAACAGCAATGGGATAACAGAATTCAAATCATTTGGGTTGGGACTTGAAGAGTCACACTGCTCGTGCTTTGCTTTGGTACAACTGCTACACTTATATATGCCTAGTTTGGAAGGTGCCAGGTGTAGTTCTTATCTATCCATGACATCTGCGATTTCATCACTGAGCAGCCACCGGCCAAACTGGACCTTTTCAAAATGAGTTTGGGCCGGTTAAAAGAAAAAAAAAAAAAAAGAACAATTATTAAGGTAAATATTCATCGAGCATGACCAATTCCGTGTGACTTTTGTGGTGAAAGCAAACCATTGGCCTAGGCAGCCAAAGGGGACTCCAGTGACAGTCACAAAGGGTCTCCTCACAAACTACCTGACCGATATGGATCAAATTTTGTTTGATGCATCGAGACAGCAAGGTCTCATGGTGTTGTGCTCTCCATCCATAAGCGCCGCTCATAAAGAGAATTATAAAAGAGGGGTTCTGCCCCAAATATTGGTATTTCATTCAAAAATCTTTCTTTGTACAAAAAAAATCTCTTTCTTCAAAAAATTTTCTGGTCTTTCTGTCTTTTACCGACTCATATCCGGCCTAGCTCTCCAAGCTCTATCTGTGCTCTGTCCCCCAAATATTCCGACAGGTCGCACAAGATCTGCCAGCAACCCTCTTCTTGTGAAATTGCCAAAATCAAGACTCTCTGCTCACCTTCACTCTTTCATTCCTCTTTACTCCCGCCTCTGGAACAAACTCCCTCACCACTCTCTTCAATCCCACTCCTCCCTCCAGGTCTTTAAAACAGCTGTTCACCACCATCCCTTATCTTCCCCCATCCAAAACCTTGATATTTTCTACCCCCGTTAATTCACCCCAGATCCACTTTCTTGAAATACCGTCTTCGTTCCTGGAAGTTCGAGCAGTGTCCATGTGTTTTATACCTTTCCCCCCCCCCCCCCCCGCCTTCCCATGCCTCCTCCCCCCAAGCCCTGCCCTTCTCACAGATCTTTCGATGTCACTGTTGTACTTGTGTGCTTCCGTCTCTCTCCCCATCTAGTCTCCCACTCCCTTTATTGTATGTTTTGTTTGTCCGATTGTTTTTTTTGTGATTGATGCCTCGATCTTGTATACAAAAACAAACAAAAAAAAGGATTCTAAAGGAGAAATACTAAGAAGAGTCCTAAATTGGCGGCCATAGTGTAGAAATTGCAGGTGGAGACATTTAAACTATCCAACTAAACGATGGAACTGCCACACACGGCTCATTTTATATATATCGACTTCATAAAACAGCATTTTCATACCCGTGTCGGCATGCTGCTTGGCTCTGCCTTCTGTTTCACACGATGAATTCGCTCCAGTGGAGGAGCAGGCATAACGGGGCCGGATGTGAAAGAGCCGAGCCTGAGAGACCAAATGTTATTCATGAATCCATTGGATTATTGTATATGCATGTTCTCGCCAAGGTGGTACATATGAGTAACAGGGATTACATAATAAATGGAGAGGATGGGGAAACCATATTCATAAAATCAAATAAATCAAACTTGATCATAACTCCTGCACTTTCAATTTGAATAAATACTTTCTTTGCTACTATGCTACAGTCAACAACTTAAAAAAAAAACAAAAAAAAAACTAGGGGCAATACCCCTGGTGCTCACCTGGTAGAATAAACAGTATAATACACTGACTAGGGGTATTTTAAACCAATTTCAATGGTTGCTAGAAGACAGCGCAGCATGTGGAATCATACTAACATAATCATAAGACTTTAAACAAAGAAGACAAGCGTTACGCCGAGGTCCCCCATCGGTGAAGTGATGCGAGTTGACAAAGTGGAAGACGCAGAAAACATGGAAGAGTCGATAATATTTGCGAGTGGGTTGGAGACACACCCACACACCAGATTAGAAGTTAGTAGTTCGTTTATTTTTTAAGATATTCCGCTCACAAGGTTCAGACATATATGGTGGCGGCCATCTTGGATTTTGATGTGGCGACCCAATTTTCAATAGCGTGTTTCCTTATGCCTAGATAGTCGCGCACCAGATTAGAAGAGAGTAGTTAGTTTATTTTTCAACATATTCCACTCACAAGGTTCAGACATATATGGTGGTGGCCATCTTGGATTTTGACGTGGCAACCCAATTTTCAATAGCGTTCTTCCTTATGCCGAGATACACCCACACACCAGATTAGAAGTTGGTACTTCGCTTATTGTTCAAGATAGTCCGCTCACAAGGTTCAGACATACATGGCGGCGGCCATCTTGGATTTTGACGTGGCGACCCAATTTTCAATAGCGTTCTTCCTTATGCGTAGATACACCCACACCAGATTAGAAGTTGGTAATTCGCTTATTGTTCAAGATATTCATCTCACAAGGTTCAGACATACATGGCGGCGGCCATCTTGGATTTTGAGGTGGCGACCCAATTTTCAATAGCGTTCTTCCTTATGCATAGATACACCCACACCCCAGATTAGAAGGTAGTCGTTCATTTATTTTTCAAGATATTCCGCTCACAAGAGTACGCACTCACGGACAGACGGAAACACGCACGGACGCAACACGGACGGAGTGTAAAACCATAGTCCCCCTTTCGCTCCGCGGTGCGACGGGGGACAAACCCCTCCCCCCCCCCCGTATTCCCCCCCTCCCGTATTCCCCCAAAGGGGCACATTTTTTAATGCCGTGAACAAACATTAGGTACATCACGGGTGACGAAGATTGTGGTGAAGTTTCATCTAAATTGCGTGTGTAGTTTGAGAAGAAAGCAAATACCTATTTTGGTGGGCAAACCCCCGTAGAGCCCCAAAGGGGCAGATTTTGTTAATGCCGTGAACAAACTTTGGTACAGCACGGGTGGTGATAGGTTGTGGTCAAGTTTCATCGAAATTGTGTGTGTAGTTTCAGAGAAGAAAGCAAATTCCTATTTTGGGGGGGTCAAACCTGGATCCACTTTGATCCCCGGTAGACCCCCTTGAACAAACCTTGAACAAACTTTAGTCACAACACAACAAATATCATTTGTGCCAAGTTTGGTCACAATCCCTTCAGCGGTTTCGGAGAAGAAGTTGCAAATGTTTACGGACTGATGATGCGCCATCGCATAAGCTCCCCTGAACTTCGTTCCAGGTGAGCTAACAAGAAAGAGCAATGAGAGATTGCAGACCCTCACCAGGACTTGTTTTGTGAGGTGTATTTTGTGGAGTGTTTTTGTACATTCTTTCATTATTTTGTACAACCCCACTTTCCTCAGACATGCGTGATACATGACGTCCTCTTTATAAAACTGAATTCAATATTGTATTTTAAATATATATTTTAAAATGAGGCTGTCCTCACGGTCTTTTGAGTCCCCGGGGTCTTTTGCATCCTCGGAGTCTTTTGGGTCATCAGGGTCCTATGGTGGTTAATGGATGTACGTAATTAATAGACATTATGCAACTGACTTCAAACAGTACATAATTAATAGATATATTGAAAACTCACATGGCTGGAGAAGATAATATAGTAAGTTTCTTCTTCTTCAAACAATAACAACTGCTGGCCTGAGTAGAAATAGCTCAGATGGCAGAGCACTGGTACGGTTCACCAGAGGACCTGGGGTTCGATTCCTGGTCTGGGCATGTAATTTTCCCACATATGTCAATTAATTCGTTATAATCCTGTTCATTTATTTAATTGTGTTTCTACGCTCCCAGTGGTCTTAGTAATAGTGGACATGGATTTGTCCTCCCAGTGGAGGAAGACCCTCTCGTGAGCAGGCCGTTGGTGCTCCTATGGTTGGAAGCGAGTGCCCTAGAAGCAGGGACAGAGAGTGGCAATTATGTGTGGGGAAAATTCCATCCTTGGTCAGGGTCACCCAGATAGTTCAGATGGCAGAGCACTGGTACGGTTCACCAGAGGACCTTTTTTCTTATTATTTTTGAAATTTTTGATAATTTACCAAAATAATTGAAAATTTAATACAGAAACATCTAATTATCATAAGTATTCAACCCCTTGAGTCAATACCTCAAGGAAGTGCCTTTGGCAGCAATTACAAATTCGAGTCTTCTTGAGTATGTCTGTATCAGCTTTGCACATCTAGATTTGGGAGAGTTTCTCACATTCTTCCTTGCAGATTTTCTCAGGTTTTGTCAAGTTGGATGGGGAGCATCGGTGAACAGCAATCTCTAAGTCTTTCCACAGATTCTCAATGGGATTCAAGTCTGGGCTTTGGCTGGGCATCTCAAGGCCTTTCACGTTCTTGTTCTGAAGCCATTCCAGTGTTGATTTGGCTGTATGCTTGGGGCTATTGTCCTGTTGGAATGTAAATATTTGCTGCTTTTGCACTCTTAAGCAGGTTCTCCTCAATGATTTTTCTGAATCAAGCTATATTCATTGTTCCCTCTATCCATACAAGTCTACCAGTCCCTGCCACTGAAAAGCATCCCCATGACATGATGTTGCCACCACCATGCTCCATGCTGTGCTTGGTTTCCGCCAGACGTAGGGCTTTGCATTCAGGCCAAAGAGTTCAATTTTCGTCTCATCAGACCACAGAATATTTTGCCTCATGCTCTCAGTCTTTCATGTGCCTTTTTGGAAAATCCAGGCGTGCTATGTGCCTTTTTCTCACGAGTGGCTTCTGTTTGGCCACTCTCCCATAAAGCCTAGATTTGTGAAGTGCTGCAGAGTCTGTTGTCCATCCAGCAGGTTCTCCCATCTCAGCCAAGGAACTCTAGTTCTGTCAGAGTGGTCATTGGGCTATTGGTCACTTCCATGACCAAGGTACTTCTTGCCCAGTTGCTCAGTTTGGTCAGATGGCCAGCTCTAGGAAGAGTCTGGGTAGTTCCCTATTCTTTGTATTTCCTAATGATGGAGTTTACTGTGCTATTAGGAGCTTTCAACACTCTAGAAATAGTTTTATACCATTTCCCAGATCTATGCCTCTTCACAATTATATTGTTATGAATTTGGGTAGAGGAATATCTAGAGCCAGATAGATCTGCAAAGGTAGGTACTCGACTGTCGTGATAGGGAATCTACCTGTAATAAGTTCTATGTTTAGACCGGATATCGGTATAAGTCGTATCTGTGAACCCCACCGCGAGGGGGGCGGGGTATGCTAATTAGTACAGGGATTATGGATAAAATTGCTTTGTTTGTCGTTCCTTCTGTCGCCAATCCAGTGTCCATTATGGCAACGCACTCATTTAGACACTTAGATAGGTCCCTTAGTGCACACATTAATTAAATCCCCTCCCTTACAAAAAGATGCACCAGAAAGACAAGCAGGAAGCGGCCGCGTACAACGCCGGCGTGGGCGTCAAACATTGTGCAAGGCAGGCTATCGCCACGCCCAGGGAACGTGTGATTGGTTGGTGCGGAAGGCGCGAACCTTCAGCCAATCAGCGCGGAAGGCGCCAAACGTCCATTTAGAAGGGGGTCGCTAATTGGAGGAAGAGCGCCGCTGACGCCGGAAGGCGGGAAACACCATGAAGAATCGAGGCTCTGATTGGTAACGTGCCAGAACTGACATCACACCGCGCGTGACAAAACGTCTGGATCGCGGGCATTTCGCCCCTTCACACTGGACCCTTCGTGCTGGAGATCGCCCCTTCGTGCTTGTGTGGCTCTGCGCTGGACCTTTCGTGCTTGAAGCTCTCTCTGCGCTGGACTCCTGGAGATCTGTTGGTTCTTCTTCCCTGCGTGGTCGTTGGCATCTTCCCTGAATCTTCGTGATACTTTTGGTGCTGTTGGTCCTTCTTGGCGCTCGGTGCTTTTGGTGCTGTGAGCGGACGGACCTTGTGTGCGACCGACGAGGAGCTTGGAGCGAGGCGTGCCGCTGAGTGGGTCGCTGGGGGCCTGGTGGAGCGCACAAACTAGGCGGACGGAGGCTTCTTTGCGTCGGCATCAGGGCCGGATGGGGCCGCGTTGGATGACGGACGCACCACTGCAGACAGTTAAAGACGCACCACATCTCACACAAATACACGACGAACGTTTTATTTTATTAAATCATTTCCTTTGTGTCATATTTGAAGTCTGTGTGGGGACGTCCCAATTTAGAATTAGGTTTTATCGTCACGTTTCCTTGTTCTCGGGTTCCGTTCAATAAACGTGTTTATTTTTGTACATTTTACCCTGGATTCCCGTTGGAGTTCATTCCCTCTACAAGCACGCGCTTGTCGCTTCTTCTTCTTCTTCCTTCTTCCTCCCGTGCTTGTTAGTCAAATGCGCCACTGATCGTCGCCTCAAGTAAAGCCGTTCGGTCATCCGCGGTCCTCCGGTGTTAACCGAGGGATTCGCGTGACAATATCTTGGAGTTCTACGGACAGTTCCTTCGACCCCATTGGTAAGGTTTCTGCTCTGACATGCACTGTCAACTGTGGGACCTTATATAAAAAGGTGTGTTTCTTTCTAAATCATGTCCAATCAATTGAATTGGCCGCAGGTGGACTCGAATCAGGTTTTTTTTTTTTTTTTTTTTTTTTGTATACAAGATCGAGGCTCGTGAAAGAGCAAACATTAATCACACAAAAAGTCAAACCGACACAAACCAACACATAAAACACAAAATAAGGGGAGCGGGAGACAAGATGGGGAGAGAAGGCGAAGGACACAAACACAACATTTGAGAGCAGGGACATCGAGAGAACTGTGGGAGGGAGAGGGTTTGGGGGAGGTGGGAGAGGTATAAAACATATGGACACTGCAAAGACTTCCAGGAAAGAAGTTGGAATTTCGAAAAAGTGTATCTGGGGTGAATTAGCGGGGGTAGAAAAGATCAAGGTTTTGGATGGGGGAAGATAAGAGATGGTGGTGAACAGGTGTTTTAAAGACCTGGAGGGAGGAGTGGGATTGAAGGGAGTGGGGGAGTTTGTTCCAGAGGTGGGAAAAAAGGGGAATAAAAGAGTGAAGATGAGCAGAGAGCCTAGATTTTGGCAGTTTAACCATAAGAGGGTTGCTGGCAGATCTTGTGCGACCTGTAGGAATATTTGGGGGACACAGCACATACAGAGCTGGGGTAGCTTGGCCAGAGAGGAGTCGGTAGAAGACAGAAAGACCACCAACCTGCCTGCGGTGAGTGACTGAAAGGCCCTCGGAGTTAGCTTCATCGCAGGAGATTCCAATGATTCTGAAAGCTTTGGTTTCAACAGCGTGAAGTCGAGCTAGGTGTGAGGCAGGAGCACAGGCCCAGAGGTGGGAACAGTATTCCATTGAGCTGCGGATGAAAGCCTTGTATGTGGTGAGGAGCTCAGGTGTGCCAAGGAAGGACTTCGCACGACGGAGGATGCCCACTCGGCAACTGGCTTTGGAGGCCAGCTTGGAAATATGGTTTTCCCAAGAAAGATCATGGCAGATAGTGAGACCCAAAAGCTTGAACGACAGAACTTCTTGGAGAGGATTGTTGAGAAAGTAGATGGGAGGGTTTTCGAGTCAGTCTTTTCAGAGAGACATAGTAAGAGTGTGAGATTTGTCAGGATTGAAAGACATGTTCCACTTGTTTGACCAGTCTGTGATTTTGTCCAGGTCTGCAGAGAGTGAGGAGGCTGCAGACTGCCGAGCTGAGGGATGAGGAATGGAGCGGCAGAGAGTGGAGTCATCAGCAAACAGATAGAGAGGATTTTCCAGAGAGTCGGAGAGATCATTGATGAAGACCAGAAAAATCACAGGGCCCAGAACACTACCTTGGGGAACTCCAGCCAGAACAGAAATCCATTCAGGGCCACACGTTGACTATGACCAGAGAGGAAGTCCGCAAGCCAAGCGTGGAGATTTCCATGGCTATCATAGGAGGAGAGTTTGGTAAGCAGAGCTGGGTGCCAGACCGTATCAAAGGCACGTGATATGTCAAGGGAGACAGCTCTGATTTCCTGTTTGGCATTTAGGATCTCCATCCATTGTTGAGACAGCAGAAGCAACATGTCCAGAGTAGAATGACCTGGTCTGAATCCAAATTGATGTTCGGAGATCAAGCCATTGGAGAAGAGGAAGGATTTGATATCCGAAGCAATGATGGATTCCATGACTTTGCTGATAATTGGGAGCAGGCTGATTGGTCTGTCGTTGCAAGGATCTGTTTTTACACCTTTTTGTGTAAAGCGGTAATGTCTGCCCGCCCCCCCCCCCCTTTTCTGATGACACTGCCAAAATCAAGACTCTCTGCCCACCTTCACTTTCTCATTCCTCTTTTCTCCCGCCTCTGGAACAAACTCCCTCACTCTCTTCAATCCCACTCCTCCCTCCAGGTCTTCAAAACAGCTATTCACCACCATCTCGTCTCTTCCCCCATCCTAAACCTTGATCTTTTCTACCCCCGTTAATTCACCCCAGATGCACTTTCTTGAAATACCGACTTCTTTCCTGGAAGTCTTAGCAGTGTCCATGTGTTTTATACCTCTCCCATCCCCCTCCCCCCCCCCCTTCCCATGCCTCCTCCCCCAAGCCCTCTCCCTCTCACAGATCTCCCGATGTCCCTGTTCTCTACTGTTGTACTTGTGCGCTTTCCTCTCTCTCCCCATCTTGTCTCCCGACCCCGTTATTATGTTTTATGTGTCCGTTGTTTTTTTCGTGGTTAATGTTAGCTCTTGCACGAGCCTCAATCTTGTATACAAAAAGAAAAAAAGAAAAGAAAAAAGGAACCTGTCATGTATTTGCAATCTGCATGCTCTACCTTTTTCGTTTTTCTTTCAGTGTGTAACACAAACACGTTGAAACACATGAAGTAAAACACGTGAAAATGAGGATCTTTTATAACACTCGATTGTTGTCATGGGTGTGGTGGTTGTTGTTGTTCGTGGGCCCCTTCTATGTCGTTGTATATATTTTTCTATTGCTTCACAAAATATCACCACTGAAAATATAATTTTGTATGCTTGTTCAGTGTTCTTCTAAAAATCTAATGGGTTTCTCCTGTCGTTGAAAAATACATGTTTCCGTTCAAACTGCTGCGTGAATAAACCATACATTAGCGCTTCTACCTCTTTTTCAAACTCGCAAAGAGGCTTTTAGAACTGGCAAATTCGTGATTAAACAAACGATTTTTTACGGCGTAGATGTTTGGTTCCTGTGTTTACAGTGTTTGTCTCTCCGTATGTGTGTATGTATGTCCGTTACATATTTATCCGACATATTGGGTGAGTTTAATAACCGACAATTACGCTTCTGAAAGGTAGAATGTAATGCCATTTGTCTTTGCCAGTTATGTTTCTTTGAACACCCTTTAGGGAACGTTCATATATAATGTCATATACCTGGTTGGGGCAAATTATCAAACTTGATGATTGGGGGGAACTGAAATTATGATAACAGGGTGATGATATATGACAAGGGGATGGGGTGGGGGTGGAGGGGGTGCATGCCCCCAGATCATATATAATTAAAACTTTGATTAAGGGCTCTTCAAACATTGAAGCATTTCTTATGACTGCCTCCAACCACCCTGAGCCTGTTGTTGTCTTAATGGTTTGGGTGGGGGGCTTGGGATTCTAGGGTCCTGAGTTTGAATCCCAGTCAGCTGTTGAATTGGGTCAGGTCGGGTTGACTCAGCCTGTCATCCTTCCGAGTTCTGCAAAATGAGTACCAACTCACTGCGTCCTCTCTCAAGGAGGTTGGTGGCAGGATTTGCACTACGGCCGCCGTAAAACACCTCATTCTTTAACACACACAGTGGTGCATGTCGGGATGATGCTGCGGTTACTTTGATAGTGTTGACTAACTGACCAACATAAAGAATAAACTAGAGTCTCAATGCAATCTCTTCACTTCCATGGTGACAGACAGCTTAGAGACATAAAATACTTCAAAATGATTTAATACTTACATTATTTGCTAACTGGTATCACCATCCAGGTCATACTATCCTTTTCAACTAAAGTATGAAACAAGGCTGGCTATGCCGCTGTTAGACTTTCGGTCTTGTTTTTCATCCAAATGCTCTCATTTGCATATTTGTTTTCATTTAGCCTACCCGGTGACATAATAGTTTGAGCTTCCACTCTGTGTGTAAGAGGTAGGTAATTCGATTCTGACCCTAGCCGGGTCATACCAAATACATTAGTGTCGCTGTAACTAATAGTGCTCTGGGAAATCAAATCACGTTTCCCAATTTCAGTGGCTGCAGTTGTCTAAAGTAAATTCCAGTGTGGTCTCATGCGTTTGTTTACACATGCTTGTGTGAATTTATGCTGCAGCTCCTCCATGACCCTTAGAATCAATAAAATGAAATCATAAAAAAATTGCACTCTTGAAATCACTGAAGGCAAAAACTCAAGAAAACAAAATATTCATTGCTCTCACATCACATGAAATGTAGGAGATGATTGGATGTATTTCGATGCTTCTCGCCCCAGTTGGCACCATGCATCTCGTGGAAAAAGCTCCACCTCTCCAATTGAATCATTCAACTGTGCTTCTTCTAAAGAATCAGGACTGGCAGTTCTTGACCCACTGGGCCTTGACAAATCATGAACGTTTTTATTCCAAAGACCTAATCCTGAATCCCTGTAACCCAAAAATTTAAGCTGGGAGGAAGACATAATGGTCAATAAATTTCACACATCAGTAAAATAATAATAACAATAATATTCAATATTAAGCATGTGATCAAAGAAAATCAATAATATAAAGCAATTACTTTGGTATTTTCATACTTGTTACACATAAAGTACACAAATACCCCCCCCCCCCAAAAATTACCGTGTTTGCAGCGAATAACGACGAATCAAAAGTGACTCCTCCTGTTTGCAATTTAGATGCCGAATCATTCCCAAGTGATGCAACCAAGACAATCAGCTGCGAATCAAGAACAGCCTCGCGTGGTTGATTAACTGTAACATTGGTGTTTGGGGGGGGGGGGGGGGGGGGGAGAGGGGATGCAGGTTAGATAACCACAGCTTGTCATCAATGATAGCAAACATGACAGCAAATTGACGAGAACACAACAAACCGGTCATCAGACAAAATTGATTTATTGGTAACGGGGTAATAGGGGACGTTCAGGATGATGCAATCTGTCCTGGAATGCTCGGCACACGTGCACAGAAACCCCTGTGAACAGCAGTCTATGGGGCAAGTTAATGTATATTGTACATGCGAGATAAGGATCGTTAGCTAAAATGGCTCACAAAGGTTCAAACAGAGGCCGACAATATTGGAAAAGTACCTGAGAGAAGAGTATGTGCCTCTGCATGACGAAAACGTTGGAGAACCTTTTCAGCTCGCCCAAAGGGCTGAGATCTTATAACTGCCCATACTATAAAATCCGGATGACATGGGCTGGTGCAAGGCCTAAATTGTGGATGGGTAAATTCTACCCAAAACCAGACCATCGCTGCCAACGAGTGGACTTTGAACCTTCCGGGAGTGCTGCCTGTGAACATGGCAACCTTGGCAATTTATTTAATTAACGTCTTCAATTGGAAAGACAATGCCATGCATCATAACCAACAAAGTAATGGCTAATAACTCTTCGACAAAGAATATCTTAATGATGTGAAAATCCACAAAGCCTATGCCAACTACATTTTTGTGGGAGTGAGATGTACGAGGCACACACCGTATCTGGTTTGGGTGCTTCTGATGCACACACCGGGTTGTATCTTGGGCTTGTGAATGAACGAGGTAAGTTTAAAATAATTATGTTTACTATTAATCATGTTGGGAAGCCTCGTGCTGGCTTAATGGTTAAGGTGGCTGGCCTAAGATCTTAGGGTCCTGAGTCCGAGGCCCCGTAATACCGTTGGATTAACACCAGGTGGGTTGACTCAGCCTGTCATCCTTCGGAGGTCAGCAAAATGAGTACCAGATGACTGGTTAAAGAGAGGCATCAGCGGCAGCTTCGTCCCCAGAAAATTATGCAACCAGCAGCCACAGGCTATACACAAACCAACATCATTTTTGGAGAGGGTGGGGGTGGAGGATGATGGGGCAGTGGGTGGGGGAACTGTGAGGTCTGTTGTAAATAAATGGTTTGTTTGGTTCTGTGGGCACACACAAATCTATATTACATTTCTGCATCTATTGCTAGTGTGTGTGTGTGTGTGTGTGTGTGTGTGTGTGTGTGTGTGTGTGTGTGTGTGTGTGTGTGTGTGTGTGTGTGTGTGTGTGTGTGTGTGTGTGTGTGTGTGTGTGTGTGTACGCTAGCCACTGCTGTATTAACAGGAAATGAGAGGAACTCGACACCTCTCATCCACAGATATTTCTCACATTTTCTATATTTCGATTTGCATCCAGAGTCCGATTTGCATCCAGAAACAATAATTATGGTTTACCATATTGAAATTGCCACTCATTCATTTAAATGCTGAAAATAATGTTTGAAAGACTATTTGATTTGGATTTCACACTAGCAACGTCAAGTTAAAAGTGCTAGCATGAGCGAGTCACTAAAACACATATACAACGCATGTGCAAAAGGCCTCGTTAGCATTCATACGTCATTTTGAAAGTCCCGAAAGTCCTGTATTACACGAAGAAATTAAACTTTTTGAAAGTGGTTTTTTCATCACGGTGCATATATTTTCCTATATCAGCCCATAATTCTTTGTCCTGTCATTACCTGCTTTGTCCTTCTACCGTGGCATGTGTGAGGCCAAAAGAACAGTTATTTTGAGGATGTTCCATTTCATTGTTGGTTTTGTGGGTGTGTATAATTATCAGTAGTGGGTTAAGGACTTTTTTTAGGGTTGAGCTTTTCACTGTTATTGTTCTTGCTTCCGTTTGTTTCCTTCCATTATTAAAACTGACTTGGTCTTGGGTGAATCCTGATAGTGATGGGTGTCTTTGGTGATTAAAGCAAAGTCTGTTGAGAGATTAATTGGCCACGGTGAGTCAACACCGCACCCCCAGATTGCGTTGCACATCAGGCACGTTCGGCATCATTTGCATACGACTTGCGACACCTCATCGGCACAACACTGGGTTGATTCAGACTTCCAATCTGCTCGGTATCGTGGCAATGTAAATAGGGAATGTAATGTAAATAGGGGGAAGACCTCAAAGCAATCGACCATTGCAGTCATATTAAGACAACTCTCAGGATTTTAAACCGGCCAACCGGATAACCACAATGATATAAATATACAGTATATAAACCAGAAGGAGCAATCAGAGATTGCAGACCGTTGCCAGGACTAGTTTTGTGTGGTGTGTTTTGTGTGGCAAATAAATGGAAGGATGTACTAAATGAAAGCTCATTGATTGCAAATGAAACGTCTGAAATGGTCGAAAGGTATTTGGCATAAAGGCATCCCTGCACTGGATTTGCACCAGTCCCTGAGCAGACCAGAAAACAAAGATGGGTGGGGGAAGCACGAAGAGGGCAGAGTTCACCGAGAGAAGGACTCGCACACCATGTGCAAGTGAGGTCACTAGTGGGGGAGGCCAGTGAGCCCTCCCCCCCCCCCTTCCCCCATCAGGCAGCTCTACCAGTGAGTCAAGAGAGGCTACGCCCCCTCATTGTGTTTATCACTGCACCTCCTGGATCTTCCTCCCAGGAGATCCAGTTTAACGGGACTAGCAGCATCAGTCGTGGTTTGTATAACCATAAGCAGCACACTATGGCATTTGATAAATATTAAATGAATGCTTTTTTTTTTCAAACCGGGAATGGAATAAAATAGAGTAGGAAGATGGAATTTTCGACTGACATGCAGCGTGAAGCAAGTATGTATCTTGGCGCAACCGAAATCTCCTGTGCTGTGGGTGAATGAATATGGCGGTAGGCACGCTTTCGGTGGCTTCAAGACCATGAACCAGTTAACGTTGGACAACCTATCTTGTTAGTATAGAGATTAGTGATACAAACACCGAGGTCTTCACATGTGTTGGGAGTCTTTACATACAATATGAGAAAATGAGGAGGAAAATACAGTAATACAATCAGCGTCGTTTCTGATTCTTAGTATTTAAATAGATATAATACAGACAAAACGCTGGGAAGGCAATGGCAAACCACCCAGTATAAGCCTTGCCAATAAGCTGCTTCGGCAGCACCAATGCGCTGTAAAGAGTATGGTACAGATTGTTTTTTATGCCTCCACCGACTAAGTCGCCGGAGGCATTATGTTTTCAGGTTGTCCGTCCGTCAGATAGGTTTTCATTAACGCAAAATCTTGAGAACGGCTGAAGGGATCAAATTAAAACTTCATACAGGTATATATAATGATGTAAAGATTAACTGATTAGATTTTGGGTTATGAGGGCAAAGGTCAGTCAAATGTCAGATGTCCAGTCAGGTAAAAATTCTGTTACCGAGCTATCTTATGAACCAGTCATGGGATTTCCACCAAACATGGTATAAATTATATACACTCGGTGTACAAAACATTAGGAAGACCTTCCTAATATTGAGTTGCACCTCCTTTTGCCTTCAGAACAGCCTCAATTCATCAGGGGATGGACTTGTCGTGCGTGGGCACCTTGTCTCAACTCGGACAGTGTACAAGAGATTTATTAATAGATAAGGATACATGCATGGGAGACGTAGCGTTTAGGTCAGTAACACCACCTCGGATGACATCACGGTTCTTAGCACAACCAGCACCAACATCTCAGCGAGCCACAACCCGTATTGGGCTTCTTATAATTTCCCCCAGGATCAGAATAACTCATAACAACGCTCCAAGTTGACAATAAGCCTCATTCTGAGACAATGTTTTGCCAAGGCCAAACATGGGATATGGTCAACAGTTTATACGCTAGTCAGGCAGACGCCAATGAAAATATGTCACAGTGTGTCGCTGCTGCCACCATCAGGATAGGGAATTCAATGAAATCCCCCACAGACTCTACAAGGTGTCGAAGGCGTTCCCACAAGGATTTTGGCCCATGTTGACTCCAATACTTCCCACAGTTGTGTCAAGTTGGCTGGTCGTGGATCTCGACTCCGAATAGCTTGTTCCATCTCATTCCACAGATGCTCAATTGGATTGAGATCCGTTGACTGGCCAGGCCACTGCAGTAAGGTGAATTCACTGTCATATTCGTGGAACCATTCCTGGACAATCCTAGCCTTGTGTCATGGGCATTATCCTGCCGAAGAAATCCATTCGCAGATGGATACACTGCTGCCATGCAGGGATGCACCTGATTGGCAATGATGTTGAGATATCCTGTGGCATTCAAATGCTGTTCTACTTTTATCAAGGGGCCCTATGTGTGCCATGAAAACAAACCCCCCACACCATCACACCACCACACCACCACCAGCCTGAAATGATGACACACGGCATGTACATCGTGATGGATGACACACAGAATGATGGAGGCATGTACTCGTGTGGTTTTCTTCATACCCTACTCCTCCCATCAGCGTGAAACAGCAGGAACCGGGATTCATCAGACCGGCAATGTTTTTCCAATCCTCCAGTGTTCTGTGTTTTCGTTCCTTAGCCCACTGCAACCGCAGGTTCTTCTTTTTTGCTGAAAGAAGTGGAACGCTGCACAGCGCTATAATACCCTATTCGTGTAAAGGTACAATGAGTTGTGTGGTCTTTTTTGGGGTCTTTCAGCACCAATGTTGTACTGGACTGTCAGTTGACTAACTGTAGCCCGTCTGTTGCGATGCACAATTCATGTCAGCCTCCTTTGGCATTGTTCATGAGCCGTTTTCGACCATTGGCTTGCAGTTGGCTGGATGTCCTTTGGGTGGTGGACCATTCTTGATTCACTGGGAAACTGTCGAGTGTGAAAACACTAGCAGTGTTGCAGTTCTTGACACACTCAAATCAGTGTGCCTGGCACCTACTACCATACAACAACAACAACAACAACAACAACAACAACAACATGCATTTTAAGGCCATTTTCCCTGCTAGAGCGGGGGTTAGCCTTGCGGTCCCCATGACAATCTTCTCCATTTTGCCCTATTTTCTGCATCTCTCCTTGTTAACCCCCTTGCCCGCATTTCTTCTTCCACCATCTTTAGCCAAGTCTTTCTCAGTCTTCCCCGTCCTCTACTTCCTTCTACATTCATTTCCATCACTCTTCTCAACCAGTCACTTTCATCCTTCCTCAACACATGACCAAACCATCTCAACCTGTTCCTCTTCACAGCAATCACAGGCTCTATTCCCATCATCTTTCGCAAATCATCATTTGTCTTCTTCTCTCTCAACGATACTCCGCACATCCACCGAACCATTCGCATTTACACCCTTTCCAGCCTTCGTTATTGCTCTACGTTCATTACCCGTGTCTCGCTCCCATGAATCATAACACCCCTCACACATGCAGCATACACCTTTCCCTTCAGCTTCAATGACACTCCCCTCCTCATCAGCACGCCACTCAGTTCCCGAAACTTCTTCCATGCACATTTCACTCCAGCAACCGTTGCCGAGTCTGATCCACCTTCTCCATTCAGCATGTCTTCAAGGTAGCAAAACGTTTTCACACCTTCCAGCTTCACGCCGTCTCCAAGATCCAACTTAACATTTCCTCCATCTGCAGCTCCCTCTGTGCACACCTTACATTTGAATGTAGCTCCCACATTGGTTAATGACCCTCTCAGACCACTACATTTTTGATGAACCCACTCAGCGCACATTGTACATTGAATGGAGTTCACTTCGACACCCTTCCTGCACACAGCACATGGCCACTTCCCAGTTATTTCCACCTCACCACATGCTTTACCACTTGCCATCACCTTCGTCTTTCTGATATTCACCTTCAGACCTTTTGTCTCCATACATTCCTTCCACTTGTTCATCTTCTCCTTCAGTCCATCCATACTTTCTGCAATCAACACCAGATCATCTGCATACAACCACGGTAAACCCTCCTTTACGTTCCGAGCCAGCACCTCCATCACAGCTACAAATAGTAGTGGACTTAGTACCGACCCCTGATGCACTCCCACCTTCACCTCAAACTCACCAGTGTTCCCGTCCTTCGTCTATACAGCTGTGCGTGCTCTTTTGTACATTGCCATCACTACTCTGATCAACAATTCCTCCACTCCTAACTTCCTCAATGCCCATGTCAATACTTCGAGTGGAACCCTGTCGAATGCTTTCTCCAGATCAATAACAAACCCAAGACACAACTTCTTCCTCTTCTCCATGTACTTCTCCTGCAACTGCCTCACAATAAAGAGCGCATCTGTCGTTCCTCTTCCTGGCATAAATCCAAACTGCATTTCGTCGATCTTCACCTTCTTCCTAATCCTCCTCTCCAACACCCTTTCCAATACCTTCATTCCATGCTCCAATAACTTTATCGCTCGGTACGAGCCACACTCCAGAGGGTCACCTTTCCCCTTGTATAGAGGGACGAGGGTACTCAGTTCCCAATCCACTGCAATGCGGCCTTCTTTCACCACCAGATTACAGATCTCTGTCATTCTCTTCACAACCCAACTTAACTTCCTGCTGCCTTCAACATATCTCCCACATCTCCCGTCGGCCCTCCCGCTTTTCTACTCTTCATTGCTTTTATTAACCCTCCCGCTCGGAGGCCCTCCCCCTTCATTAACCCTGGTGTTGGGCTAGCGGCTAGGGTGCCGGCTTAGGATCCTAGGATCCTGGGTTCGAATCCCGGTCGATCGCTGAATTAACGCCAGGGGGGTTGACTCAGCCTGTCATCCTTCCGAGGTCGGCTAATTTGAGTACCAGTTCACTGGTAATTCCCTGTTTGTCGCTAAAGGCGGCAAAAAGGGTTGGCGTCAGGAAGGGCATCCGGCCGTAAAACATTGCTTCAAAAAGGGGACCAAAAAAACAACAACAACCACGGTTCCCGAAAAAGGGCAACCCCCGCTTGCGGGGGAAAATGGCCTCTAAAGGTGGTTTTTATTGCTTTTATCGCTTCCTCAACTTCCTTCTCAGTTATCTTCTCTGCCGGTCCTAAAACTGGGTTACTCTCTATGTTGTCATCCCATTCATGCTCTGCATTCAACAGTATTTCCATATATCTCGTCAATCTTCCTTTAATTCCATCTGGGTCCACAACGATTTGTCCCACTTCATCCTTCAAGCAACTCGCCCCCATCACATCACACCTCTCTTTCGCTATCTGCTTTGCAATCCTGAATACCGCTCTCTGACCCTCTTCCGAATCCAAGCGTTCTCCGAACATTTTCCTACCTCTTTCTTTGCAGCCTTCTTGGCTGCCTTATAACTTTCATGCTCTGCTTTTTCTGCTCCCGTACCCTTCGCCTTCTGCCACTCCTTGAACTTCTTCTTCTTCTCGTCAATCCTCTTTCCAACTTCATCATCCCACCACCATGTTTCCGAGTGCCTCGGTGGTCCTTTTGTCCATCCACATACCTCACCAACGGCTCCCAACAGACTAGCTTTCATTGACATCCAACCACTTTCAAGCTCAACCACATCATCCTCTACCCTACTCAGCCTCTCTTTTAATGCCTCCCTTACTGTCACCTCTTTCAACCTCCACACCTTCATTCTCGGTTGGTACTTCACCCGTCGAGCTCTCCTCGCACCTTTCACCCTTATGTCGCAGACAACCAAGTGGTGCTGTGAAACAGCCTCCTCCCCTGGGATCACCTTTGTGTCCCGGAGGTGCCCCCTATCTCACCTATGCACCATCAGGTAGTCAACGGTTGTCGTCGACCCACCTGACATGTATGCAACAAGCTTATTATCCTCTTCCTGGAACTGAGTATTACAAATCAACAAATCAGCTCCATCAGTAAACTCCAAAATCCTTTCACCTTCTCCATTTCTCACACCATGTCCATAACCCCCATGAACTCCCTCAAAACCATCCATACTCTTTCCCACATGTCCATTTAGGTCTCCTCCTACCACAACAACTTCCTCATCTTTCACGTTTTCCATCAGCTTCTCTATCGCACACCAGAACTTGTCCTCTTCATCGCTCCGACCAACCTGCGGAGCATATCCTGAGATGACGTTCACCAAGAGCTTTCCAATCATCATTTTCACCATCATCAACCAGTCACTCACTCTCGTCACACTCACCACACTGTCTACAAACTCCTCAGAAAACAGGACACCAACACCATTCACGCCCTCCGGGCATCCTTGCCACACAAACTTGTATTTCTGTCCCTGCCTACCCTTCACCATTCTCACACCACTTCCCTTCCATCTCGTCTCTTGCACACAACACATGTCCACTCTTCTTCTGACCAATACTTCCACCACTTCTCCTGATCTCCCTGTCATTGTCCCTACATTCCATGTCTCAAACCTCAGAAACCGATCTCCACTTCAGGCTGTACCCTGCCCATATGTAATTGTAATTGTCATGGTTCACTTTTTGGCAATTGTCATGGCACCTACTACCATAACCTGTTCAAAGGTACTGAAATCTTTTGTCTTGCCCATTCACCCTCTGAATGGTACACATACACAATCCATGTCTCAATTGTCTCAAGGCTTAAAAATCCTTCTTTAACCGGTCTCCTTCCCTTCATCGACACTGATTGAAGTGGATTTAACAGGTGCAATCAATAAGGGATCATAGCTTTCACCTGGATTCACTTGCTCAGTCTATTTCATGAAAAGAGCAGGTGTTCCTTATGTTTTGTACACCGAGTTTTATGATGCAAAGATAAACCGATTCGATTTTGGGGTTAACAGGTCAAAGATCAAAGATCAGAGGTGGTTTTGCGAAGTTTGCATGCTAAGTTACAATTATTTTGTGACCACGATAATTTAACAGCTGAATGGATCTTAGTCAAACCTGGTGCAGGTATGTATAATGAGGTAAAGATGAACTGATTAGATTTTGGTGTCACGAGGTCAAAGGCCAAAGGTCAGAGGTCATGTTAAGTAACAATTATGTTGCCGTGTAAACTTGTGAACAAGTGATGTGATTTTGAACAAACTTGGTATAAGTATATATGATGCAAAGATGAACTGATTGGATTATGGCATCAACAGATCAAAGGTCAGAGGTCATGTTAGGTAAAAATGTGATCACTTGAGAACAGCTAAAGGGATTTAAATCAAACTTGGTACAGGTATGTATAATGATTTAAACATGAACTGATTATATTTTTGCGTTACAAGGTCAAAGGTCATGTTTGGTAAAAATCCTGTTGCCATGATAACTTGTGAACAAACCAGTGATGGGATTTTGCCCAACTTGGTAGAAGTATTGTTGCGGTTTTGGGAAACCGCTCAGGTTCAATGGCAACCACCATATACAGTGCATTCAGAAAGTATTCAGACTCCTGCACTTGTTTCACATTTTGTTATGTTGCAGCCTTATGCTGAAATCGTTTAAATTAATTTTTTCCCTCATCAATCGACACTCAATACCCCATAATGACAAAGAGAAAACAGGATTTTAGAAAGTTTTGCAAATTTATTAAAAAGAAAAAACTGAAACATCACATTTACATAAATATTCACACCCGTTGCTATGACACTTGAAATTTAGCTCAGGTGCCTCCCATTTCTCTTGATCATCTTTGAGATGTTTCTACACCTTGATTGGAGTCAACCTGTGGTAAATTAAATTGATTGGACATGATTTGGAAAGGCACACACCTGTCTATATAAGGTCTCACAGCTGACAATGCATATCGGAGCAAAAACCAAGTCATGATGTCAAAGGAACTGCCTGCAGAGCTCAGAGACAGGATTGTGTCGAGGCACAGATCTGGCGAAGCCTACAAAAAAAATTCTGCTGAATTGGAGGTTCCCAAGAGCACAGTGGCCTCCATAATTCTTAAATGGAAGAAGTTTGGAACAGGTATTACAAATCCACTCTGTGGGCTCTAGGAAGAGTCCTGGTTGTTCCAAACTTCTTCCATTTAAGAATTATGGAGGCCACTGTGCTCTTGGAAACCTTCAATGCAGCAGAAATTTTTTTGTAGGCTTCCCCAAATCTGTGCCTCGACACAATCCTGTCTCTGAGCTCCGCAGGCAGTTCCTTCGACCTCATGGCTTGGTTTTTGCTCCGATATGCATTGTCAGCTGTGAGACCTTATATAGACAGGTGTGTGCCTTTCCAAATCATGTCCAATCAATTGAATTTACCACAGGTTGACTCCAATCAAGGTGTAGAAACATCTCAAAGATGATCAAGAGAAATGGGAGGCACCTGAGCTAAATTTCAAGTGTCATCGCAAAGGGTCTGAATACTTATGTCAATGTGATATTTCAGTTTTTTCTTTTTAATAAATTTGCAAAACGTTCTAAAATCCCGTTTTCTCTTTGTCATTATGGGGTATTGAGTGGAGATTGATGAGGGAAAAAATGAATTTAAACGATTTCAGCATAAGGCTGCAACATAACAAAATGTGAAAAAGTGCAGGGGTCTGAATACTTTCTGAATGCACTGTAGGTCCCTTAAAGGAGTTATTTCATAGGACAAGATTACAATAGTCCCTTCAACTTATCTAGTGGGTTAGTACGTCATAATGCGTTGGAGCAAGGGTAGAGAAGGTTCTTCCTCTTTTCATTGTGGGTAATAATAGCGCACCCTGTGTTCATTTAATAGGAGGCTTGGTTCTGCGAGTGCTGGAGGAGGATGAACCGCCTCATTTGCATATCGCGCCATAATCCAATGACCCCTTTCTTTTATTCCCAATCTTCTCTCACGACCCACAAGGACACAGATTCCACACTATTTCACACCACACGATGGCACCCATACCATGTCACCTATATCATAATTACAATTAAAGGATTCTACAGGCTGAGGTGCTCGTATGGTGAAAATTTCCTGTCAATCGGTCCAACAACTGCAGAGAAAATGATTTTTAAAGGAAATAAATCCGAAAAATGGCAGCGGCACAATCATTCACATGGCCTGAAAATAAAAAATTGAGAGTTTCTTCTTCACACAATAATAACTTCCAGACTGTGCAACCAATCATGTTGAAATTTTAAAAACTTATTCACCTTTATGACAGCTACATAACATTAAGGTTTCATGTTAATCAATGCAGCGGTTCAAGAGATATAAGGTTTTTAAGATTGTTGTTCAATTATTCATTGTGGCCAAACCATGTGACTTATCGCTACTTCCCAAATAAAGTTTTAACTTCCAGACATGGGCAACTTAAGTCTGAAGTTTCCCTTTGATATCTTCCAAAATAATGAAGGAGATAGGTTTTAAAGTTTATACTTCAAAGCGTCATAACTCCTAAACGATGCGACGTTCGAGTTGTTGGATTATCAGAGGGAACTTAAACTCAAGGAGTTGGAATGAATGAGAGAACGGTGAGAGGTAGCATCCATGCCGGCTAGTTCGACAACCAGTCACAACGCCTGGGATGTTGGTAGGCATGTGAGGCTGGTTCCACCCTTCAATGAAAAAGAGGTAGCCAAGTTTTTTTTACACTTTGAGAAAGTGGCTCAAATGCTAAAATGGCCTGTGGGGTCCTGGACAATGTTAGTGCAAAGTGTTCTGGTGGGTAAAGCTCAAGATATCTATTCGGCTTTACCGATTGACAAATGTACAGATTATGAGGAAGTGAAGAAAGCCATTCTCAAAGCCTATGAATTGGTCCCTGAAGCTTACCAGCAAAAATTCCAGAATGCCAGGAAGAGAGAGAGTGAGACCCATGTGGAGTTTGCCAGAATGAAGGAAACCATGTTTGATCGGTGGTGTGACTCGAAGGGGATTGGGAAAGACTTCGAACTGTTGCGACAATTGATCTTGGTGGAGGAATTCAAACAGTGTGTCCACGAGGACATTAAAGTACATCTGGAGGAAAAGAAGGTACCAGAGTTGTATGAGGCAGCAACCGTGGCAGATGACTATGCCTTGACACACAGGATGGAGTTCCACAAACCTAACTTCCCGCCTAGAGTTCGCCAGGGGAGTTATGGTACATCTGGTGCGGAGAACGAAGATTCATGGGGGCGGCCCAGAGATGACCATGAGGACACATCTGATACCACGACTTTTAGGGATCAGAAGACTACAGTTCCAAGACAGACTTATCTTCCGGGGGGCTCGAGGCAGACCACGAGTTTTTCCTCCGGGCCTACTTGCGCTTTTTGCAAGAAACCTGGGCATTTGATGTCCCAATGTTACGCCCTGAAAAGGAAAAATCAGGAGCTGAGTCAGACTAGTACAACTCCGAATGCATTGGCAAATGCGAGAAATCGTCCTTGGAGGACAGTGCCTTGTGAAGGTTCCCATGCCAAAGTTACGGCATCACAGAACGACCTTGTTCAAGAGGGTTACAAACCTTTTATTTCAGACGGGTTTGTGTCACTGGATGGAAACCTGACTAACCAAAGACCTGTTAGGGTATTGAGGGACACAGGAGCACATCAATCTTTGATGCTTGAGGGCATTTTGCCATTGTCAGAGAAGACGGCAACTGGTGTTAGTGTTCGTTTACAGGGGGTTGGTGGCTATGTTAAAGCCCCACTTCATGTCATCCATTTGGTGTTAGTGTTCTGGTGTTAGTGTTAGTTTACACCAGTAACACCAGAACACTAACACCAGAACACTAACTAACGCCGGCTGATGAGCCCCGTCCGTGATGGGGACTGGGGCTTGAGACAGTGTCCCACGAACGAGGAATTCCCAGTAAGCGCGAGTCATCAGCTCGCGTTGATTAAGTCCCTGCCCTTTGTACACACCGCCCGTCGCTACTACCGATCGGACGGTTTGGTGAGATCCTCGGATCAGCCCCTGCACGGGCCGTTCTCGGCTCGTGCCGGTGCGCCGAAAAGATGAGCGAACTTGACTGTCTAGAGCAGGGGTCGGCAACCTTAGGCACGCGTGCCACCATTGGCACGCGGCAGCGTAATCATTGGCACGCTGGCGAAAGCAGTGCCCTCTCAGTTGCATGACAAATCACTTCTTGAACAGCCATTGGCTGTTGCGCGGCCTGTCTTATTTAGTTTGATTGACGGTACGGCCTCCCGCTCACATTTCCCACAGTGCAGTGAAGCGGTTCAGGTTCGGTAGATGATGGCAACCCCGCTAGCTAAGAAAGCTGAAGTAAAGGTTCGGGCATTCCAGCCCTCATGGACAGAAGAGTGGGGTTTTGTTTTTCAGAAGGACCGTGCTGTGTGTACTTTATGTTTTGAAAATGTTGTTTGTCGAACGTTGAGTGTTAAGCGCCATTTTGAGACAAAGCACGAGAAAACTTTCAAAGATCAGGCAGACAAGGCAGAATCCATCAAACGTGCCGTGTCCAGGTATGGGAAGCAAGCCAACACCCTCAAAATCTTTGCCATTGCTAAAAACCATGCGACTGAAGCAAACTATCGCATTGCTCATTGCATTGTGAAACGTGGAAAGCCATTCACGGATGGCGAATATATTAAGGAGGCTTTTCTCTGTAGCTCAGAGGTTCTGTTTGAAGGCTTACCATCAAAGAGACAATCAAATCAAGAATAAAAGATATTCCCATGTCAGCTAGAAGTGTTGAGCGACGCATTGAAGAAATGGCCTCCCGCAGTCGTTTGACAACCGACCACTCCGAAGCATGTGTGCAACTTAAAGTGACTAACTACAACCCCCAGATAATGGAGCTCAGCAAAGGAAAGCAGGGCCAGGGATCACACTGACTGGTAGGCATCTGTTTATTTGTAGTACACATGGGTTTGCATATGTAGCTGTTTGTCCATCTCTTTTTTCCCAACTCAGATGTGGATGTTTTCATGAGGATGGCAGCATTCTTGTATAGTACTGGTATTTCTATTTGATACACTTTATTCTCACTTTTTGACATTTGTTTCCAATGCAATACTTTGTAAATGAGTTACTGAAAGCAGTGTTTTGAAATGGGGTCCGTGCATATAATTTGTAACCTCATTGGGGACAAATTTTACAATGATAAAATGATCATTACAATGTCCTAATTATGAGAGATAAATGTTTCTTTAAAATGTTGTTGCTATGCATGTAGCCTGTATGGATGTTGTTGCTATGCATGTAGCCTGTATGGATGTTGTTGCTATGCATGTAGCCTGTATGGATGTTGTTGCTATGCATGTAGCCTGTATGGATGTTGTTGCTATGCATGTAGCCTGTATGGATGTTGTTGCTATGCATGTAGCCTGTATGGATGGAATAAAATTCCATGACTGTTGGAAGTATTTTTTTGATGTGGTGTCATAATTAAACTTAATGTTGATATGGCACACTAATTAACAAGAACATTTCAAACTGGCACTTCATGTCAAAAAGGTTGCCGACCCTGGTCTAGAGGAAGTAAAAGTCGTAACAAGTTAACTGGTGTTAGTGTTCGTTTACAGGGGGTTGGTGGCTATGTTAAAGCCCCACTTCATGTCATCCATTTGCAGTCTGATTTGGTGTCAGGACCTGTCACCGTAGGTTTACAAGCCACTCTTCCTGTAGAGGGAGTATCTTTTGTTATCGGGAATGATTTGGCCGGTGGTCAAGTTTCTGGTAACCCGATGTTTGTTAAAAAGCCTAAAAATAACGCCGCGCAGTTAGAGCAGGAGATTCCGGGTATCTTTCCATCCTGTACCGCGACTCGTGCTATGGGAAGGAAGCGCTATGAAGAGAAGAGGAAGGTACTGACGTCACGCTTGGCACAGACGCGTCTTGTCAAGTACCCTGAAAATAAGTGTCAGCACACACGAGTCATGAATGGAGGCAATGTTGGCAAGCTCTTTGTAGGTGGACTGAACTTCAAAACAAGGGAAGATGTTCTGGACTCTGTCTTTGGCAAATATGGACCGCTCTTGGAAGTGCTGCTAATAAAAGACAGGGAGACGCAAAAGTCAAGAGGGTTTGGCTTTGTCACGTTTGAAAACCCAAAGGATGCCAAAGATGCAGAAAAGGATTTGAATGGCAAGGATTTGCATGGTCGGACCATAACAGTAGAGAAGGCAGGCCATGGGCGTCGAGGGGGCTACAGAGGAGGAAAACGTGGAGGTAGTTTCAGGGGTGGCTATGGCTCCCGGGGTGGGAGTAGTAGTTTTGGTGGTGGCCGCAGTCGATATTACTATGGAGGCTCCCAGAGTTACGGCAGCTCCCGAAGGGATGATTATCAGGGTAGTGGACGAGAAGGAGACCGCTATTCACGTGACTACAGCGACAAGCGTTCCAACCATGATTATTATGAAAGTTAGGAAGAGTTGAAGCACTGAATGCTGCGGAGCAGCCGAGCCAAGATTCCCACACGGATTAACCGTGAACTCCACGTTCCTAAAGGCGTCCATGTAGTGAACTTTCCTACACGGATTAACTGTGAACTCCACGTTCCTAAAGGCGTCCATGTAGTGAATACTTCCAGGCCTCACCACCCAACCACCATGAAACCTGGCTCTCAGCTCGGCCTCCCTAAAAAAGTGCTATAGATTTGCTTGACTTTGGATTTTTGATCACACCCCCTTAACCTTCATTCAAAAAATGAAAAATAAAATTAGAGGTTGATGAGATGGAGTTTGGCTTTGCAGGAGTTCAACTTGGAAATTGAGAATGTAAAGGACAGGCACAATGTCGTTGCTGATGCTTTGTCCAGAGTGAGCTAACGTTGGAAATATCTGTAGGTTGTTTGAAGTTTTGCTGCTTTACTTTTGGGAAATATTGATTATTGTTGCTCACGGGAATTGATGATTTGGGCGTGAGTTTACTTTTGTTTGTTGGGAGAGTTTTGCCTTCAAAGAAAGTTTTCACCATGTTCAAACTTTCTTTCTTGAGGGGGGTGGGGGAGGAAGTGTTACGGATTCATCACTTCCGTTGTTGTGGTTTTCATCCACTTGAAACATTTCTGGTTCCATGTATCATTATTATTATTGTGGTTTGAGGGAAATGACGGTTATTGTTGTCAAAAGGTAAAAAGGTTAATGTTTTAAATGAAACCGGAACTGGACGACGACGAAGCGGAAGGGGAAAGAAAAAGGGTGGAACGAGTGAAGTCGGAGAAGAAGCAAGTCGTTTCTTCGTCCTGAGCGAATGTTGGCTAACAACAGTCACTAGCGAACTTTCGGGGTTCCCATGAAAGGGATCCCTATGACAGCGTGGTTAGCACTGTGACGGATTAACCTGCGTGTCAGGTTTTGCTATTGATTCAGGAGAGAATCATCGCAGTGCTGTTGCGCCATGAGACCAGGCCGTCGGCCATTTTGACTCGTGCAGGACTTGTGCTTCGCTCGCGGTTTCGTTTCCTTTCGACAATTCTCACCGCATTCAGACGTCGATCTGGGGCGTGTGTGTGACGTGGCTTTTTGAAGGCTAATTCGTCCATACCCGAGGGTGTGATCTCTCAGTCGCCTGTAGGGCGCCTTTGGATTTCCCAGTCACCTTGAGGGCGCCTTTGTACAGCTTCGGCTGTGTGACTGCCCTTGCCATCCGCATGGGATTCTGGTCTCGATTGGACAGCGTTCTCGCGATCGCTGAAGCAAATCAACTTCGTCTTGAAGCCGGGAATAAGAGACATTGGGGAATGTTCTTGTTACACTCACTTGGAGCACAGTGAGTTATATATTACAAAACTGATGGTACCATCATAGGACATATTGATTGTACTTTTGAATACTATTGTTGTTGTACTGTTATTCTTGTGTGATCTTAATACAATATTTGTTTGTGAGTAACAATTGGGGTGGCTTCTCCATTGATCTTTGACACACAGAATAACACATTTTTCTGCCGTGACTTCTCTCGAGGCTCGGAGGTACACCGTGACCAGGGGGTCGGGGAGGAGCACGTAACAAAAAAACAAAACAAAAACAAAAACCACCTTTAGAGGCCATTTCCCCCGCAAAGCGGGGGTTGGCCTTTTTCGGGCACCGTGGTTGTTGTTGTTTTTGTTGGTCCCCTTTTTGAAGCAATGTTTTACGGCCGGATGCCCTTCCTACCGCCAACCCTGTTTGTCGCCTTTTACGACACACAGGGAATTACCAGTGAACTGGTACTCAATTAGCCGACCTCGGAAAGATGACAGGCTGAATCAACCCCCCTGGCATTAATTCAGCGATCGACCGGGATTCGAACCCAGGATCCTAGGATCCTAAGCTGGCACCCTAGCCGCTAAGCCAACACCAGGCTGGAGGAGCACGTAACACCTATGTCATAATTAGCAGTAAAAAATTATACAGGTCTAGCTAATCAATTGGTGAAATATGTGTGCCAATCGGACCAACGGTTGCAGAGAACATTTATTTTAAAGTTTTTGGACCTGGAAATAGGAGGCGGGGGAGAGTGGGGGAATAAACTATAGTAATAACAATAGGTATTTCTTTACATTGTATGTGGAGGAAACCTAATAAAAACTTCTTGATTCGGATGCCGATGGAAGTCTGTCTGGTGAGTCGGTGTTCTACAAACCTTTTTCAATGAGGTCCTCAGCTTGTTCCAGAGTAGATGCGAGGACATTGTTTTCTGCTCTCATAATTTCTTCAGGATTGTCTAAAACCACGGTAGTAACAATATTAAATTGGTTAGCAAAGTTTTTAAGCAAATCATTTTCTTGAAATATCAATGTCTAAATATTGCATGGAATCAGGGTATTAGAAAAACAAAAAACAATTCGCACCTGTGACCGAAGGAAGCACTTCAGTTTGACATTGTAAGCGTTGTTATTACTAACATATACGAGTCTATAAGCATATATATATATATATATATATAAGTTCAAAACACACCTGGTCACAAGTGTGCCGCACTGACCGGGTCCTCAGTCGAGGTCCTCAGCATCATCCCGTTTCGGCCCTTCAACCTCGATACGGTCAGCTAAGGTGGGCCAGCAGGGGCACGTACACATCCACATGCAGCAACTGCATCTGGATGCGTACATACCCCCACCCCCAGCCAGTGCGAACAACAACAACAACAACAACACCTCCACATCCAGAATCCACAGCACCAAACAAACATGGTGGAACACTCAAACACCCACCTTTACACCCTTCACCACTCACCAACAAAACACACCAGATCATTCATACACATACATACACACCCATACACACACATACATACAGAACACCAACCAAACAACCACCTACACTTACATCATACACCACTCAACACACAAAAACACACTCATGCAAAAATTAATTCATGCAAAAACACACACCCTCACCCACTCACTCATATACACAAAATAAGAAGTAATAATGGTAACAAAAAAAATAAAAATAAAAAAATATAAAAAATACACACAACCAACCTACACCGTTCGACGTGCCTCCATAAACTTCCTCCATATCCAAAATGAGCCTTTCAAGGCAACCTGGGCCACCTCGTCACACATCCTCCTTCTTTCTGTCCCACACACTCCCAGCCCAGCAAGAAATGCAGAAAAGGAATTGCCAATATACCCTCTACACCCCACCTCAAATGGCTGACACGAAACGCGCCAACCCTTCTCCCGGCACTCTGCCTCCAGATATATATATATACTAGGGCATGCCCGTACTATATATATATCTAAAATTATATCCCCCCCCTCTATTTACATGAAATGGTTTGGTCCAAAGCGAACGGCTTGCGAGTACGGTGACAATCCCCCCCCTCTATTTACATGAAATGGTTTGGTCCAAAGCGAACGGCTTGCGGAGTTTGGTAAAGAAATCGCCATAGCGTGCTCAAACGCGCAGGAAAGCGAAAGAATCGCAAATTAGTTTTAAAACATAGTATCGCGCCAACATAGCGCCAACATAGTTGTGAAATAAATGAATACGCTCTCAAATGTGCCGTCCGAGGCAGAGTCTGTTCGCCACGTTCGGCACACGTGATAGCTCGCTGCTCTCTGATTGGTTGAATCGTTTTTTGGACATAGCTCGGTAACTACTTGTCCGATTAATTTCAAACCTTGAAAAGGCACATCCTCGGGTCCCCAGCAATATACCTGGCAAGTTGCAAGTATATCGGACCCGTGGTTGTCGAGAAACAGCGGTTACAGACAAACAAACACACACACAGACACACAGACACACAGACACACACACACACACACAGAGATTACTGGAATTATATTATATATATATATATATATATATATATATATATATATATATATATATATATTGTAACGATTTTGAGAAGTGTGTAACGAATTTGAGAAGTGTAACGGTTTTTGAGAAGTGTAACAATTTTGGAGGAAGTGTAACGAAGTGGAAACGTTACAATGTGAACGTTACAATGTGAACGTTACAAAAGGTACGGTAACACCCTGTTAATGTAAATAATGGTCGCAGTCAGCGTCCTAGTTAATTGCATGAAATGTACACGCAGGCCACGATATATCTTTTAAATAGTGTATTTCCTTATTCCATGTAGGCTAAGTATGTGTTTTCCCACTAGATTGACTTTGCATTGTATCAAACAAAATAAGCGTAGGCCCTTCCAATTTCCCCAAAACCTCCCTTCCAATTGCCTTCCGCATTTTGGCCGGTTTTCTTCAAACCACCATTGGCCACGAGGTAAGGTTGGGGAAGAAAGGCGTGTCTCCACCTCGTCATAAGAGGGAAGGAGTGAACCAGCCCTACCAGCCAATCAACACCGCGGTGAGTGACCCGGTAGGCGTGCCCTCGGAGTCGGCGGCTTGATTTTGCGCGAGGTGATAAAAGCGACTGCAAGGGACTGCTTTACGAGAAGAGCTGGAGATGACCCTGGGAGAGGAGCAAAGAGGCTGCACCAAAAAGGAGCGGTGAGATGCGAAACGCTCCGAGCAAAAGAGGAGAGGTGCTCGGCAAGGAGACCAGCTTTGGAGAGACGCGCTGAAAGGAGGGAGACGGCCCCGCCCCAAGAAGAGGAGCAGGTGTGCCGAACCAGCGCGTGACGTCTACCGCGGTGGATACACGACGGAGGGTTTCCCGCCAAAACCGCGAGGAATTGCGAACTGCGCGCTCCCGACCTTGCCTCCCTCTCAAGCAATCCATCTCAAGCCTTACCTGCCTGCATTATCCCCTGTGTAAGTGTGAACGTCCTGTCCTGCTCGTTTGTCTTGGGGCTAAGTAAAAATGAATAGTGTAAGTTAAGGATTCGCTGTGTTACTGCTTCTTCCATCCATTGCTTGTGTGTGTATAATAAATCTGTTCTTCCTCCGTATTCTTCTTCTTCTTTTTCATTCTCTTTCGGTCGCTTTAGAGATTTCCCGATTGAATATCTGTGGGGCGATCTGGTCAACGTCGGGTGGAATCGGGTTTTAATCGGGGAGTAACTGTTCGGACGCGGTTAAATACACCACCGCTCGGTCAATATAACATCTAAAAGCCGCGTCTGTAACAATTGGTGTCGAGGAGTTGGATTCGGACCTGGGACTAAATTTGTTAGGCCCAAATTTTGGAACACCAATTGTACTATTAGAGTAACAATTGGTGTCGAGGAGGGAGATCGGACCCGAAATCGGACCCGAAGCGCGCTTAACGCGCTCAAAATTACAAGCTGCCGAAATTTATTTTGTTTTATAAAGCAAAACCCGAATTTTGAGATCGCGCCATGGACAATCAAGGCGATCGGATGTCGGTGGGAGAGATAGACAGGGTGGAATCGACCCAGGACCTCGGGGAAATGTATGTGGAGGAAAGGGTGGAGGAGAGTAAAGAAGGTGTGGTTGAGGGGGTATCAGGCGCACGAAATGGCGTCCTCGCGCACGTGGGTGTAGCGGCACCAAATTTAGCCGCGGCCGTGGTCGCGGTAGCCGAACCCGAGATGCCAATGAATTGGAACCTGTTTATGAAACAGATGATGGCCTTTATGGTAAAAACAGACGATAATTTCAAAGGGATGGAAAACAGGATGGGAAACCAAATGGGGGTAATGGGAAACCAGATGGGGGTAATGAGGGACGAAGCGAGGGGTACCGGTGAGAAGGTAGACAAAAATTTTGAGGGGTTAGACAACGGGATAAAAGAGGTAAAGAATGGGTTAACGGGGGTGGAAAACAGAATGGCTGCCCAGGAGAATCAGTTAGAGGGGGTGAAAAATGGGTTAATGGGGTTAGAAAATAGGATGGAGGACAAATTGCGGGAAATAGGGGAACAATCTGCCAGGGAAATCAAACAAATGGGAGAGCAGATAGAGGAGGTGAAAATCGGGGTAGAAACCAAACTGGATGCTCAGAGGGATGAATTGGGACAGATGAGGGTGGCATCTACAAAAGAGATGGAGGAAATACGACGAGGGGTAAGTGAGGAGGTTTCGGGGCTACGCGAGGAGGTAAAGCGAGGGGAGAAGCGTATGGAGAAAGAGGTGAGAAATAATACGGCAAAGTTACAAGGGGGAATAGAAGATCTGACGGAGGAGGTGGAGCAGCTGACGGAGGGACAAACTAAGTTAGTGGAGCAGGTTCAAAAGAACACTGCGGTACTAGGAGGGTTAAAGGCGACACAAAAAGAAATTAAAAACGAATTAATAGCGACGCAGAGGCAATGTCAGATGGTACGGGAGGAACTGACAATGAGGGTGGAGGTGACAGAGATAATGGAGACAAAGGACCGGCAGGTGAGGATGCACATAGAGACGGTCACGGTAACCCTAGAGGACGAACTTGAGGAGACGCACCGAGAAATAAAAGAGGTTAAACAAAAACTAGAGGAAGTGGAAGAAGAGGTGAGTGAAATTAAGAAGGGACGGACAGAAACTAAGAGAGAAATCCAGGAGGAGGTAATGGAATATGTACAAGGTCTGTGTTCAAATCATGATGTGATGCTCACTAACCAAATAAAGAGTTTGCAGGTGGCAAAGGAGGTGCGGAGACGAAGTACGGAGGTGAGTGGCAATGTATAAGATGTGAGGAAAGCTTCAGTCGGCTTGGGGATTGGTTTGGATCCGGGTGTTCGTGAAAGGCCGTTGGTGAAGTGTGTGACAGGTCAGGTGTGCGAAAAAAGAGGTGTGCGAGAATGTCCGACCATGGGGTGTGTGAGGACAAAGTGCACGCCGAGGAGTGAGTGTGCCGTCAAGAGTGAGTTGGTCGAAGCGCGTGTGCGAGGGGGCACAGGGAAGCGCGGTGTGGGGAGTGTTACGGAGGAAGTAACGAAAAAGTGTGCGTGAGAGGATGCGCGAGAAAGGTGTGTAACGGACGGGTGCAGGAGGAAAGAGTGTGCCGTCAAGAGTGAGTTGGTCGAAGCGCGTGTGCGAGGGGGTACATGGAAGCGCGGTGTGGTGAGTGTTACAGAGGAAGTAACGAGAGAGTGTACACCTGTGGTGAGTGTTACAGAGGGTGTAACGGGAGAGTGTGCGCGAGAAAGGTGTGTAACGGACAGGTGCATGAGGAAAGAGTGCGTTGTCAAGAGTAGTGGTGAGAGTAGTGAGAGTGAAACGGAGCGTGAGTTGGTTGTGACAGGTGAGCGAGGATGTACACCTGGAATGGAAGGATGCACACCTGGAATGGTAGAGCGTGTGTGGGAAGGCACATTTGAGTTGGTAGTGAGGCACGTGGTTGGGTGTGCGAATGAGAGCACACCTGTGATTGTCACAGAGGAAGTGACCGAGGAGGGGGCGCGAAGAGGTGTGTTGGTGAGGTGTTCGACCAACGAATGTGTGCCAAAGTGTTCGGTGGTCAGGTGTGTGACCAAGTCGGCGAGCGGAGTGAGTGTACCGAGGTGTGTAAGGAAAGGTACGAGGAGAATGGGAACGGCTGCATGTATGAGCAAGAAAGGGGTAGCGTATACATGTAAGCGTCCAGGTGAAGCGTCGACGGTAACCGGTTTAGCGGTTAGGGCGACTTATAGCCGAATCGGGCCCTCGGTGCGTGCCGGGCTTCGCGTGCCGCGAGAACCAGCGGGGATCCGAGCCACGGCGGGTTCGAAAGGACCGCCGTGCGCGATCCACGCTGGGCCTCGCGTGGAACGGCCGCGGCCGGGCTCCACTAGGCGGAGCGGGCGGCTGGATAGGAAGGGTCGTTATGGCGACCACGTTTTGTTGAGAGGTGCCGGCAGGTCGAGATCGGGACATTGGATGGCTCCACGCCGAGGTGGTGCGTGGGATCTCGGCCCGGGTAAGCCCCCGCCCCTGCCCCGAATGCGGGACGCATCCAGCCGCCAGCACAAAAGAAATCGCGTTCATTGCTCGGCTGTACGAAGCCGGGCTGTAGACGTGAATTGGCGCACCGAGAGGATGTAATAAGTAGACGGGTGAGGGTGATAGTGATAGTGATTTAATACGAAATTTAGAAAAGTGGGTAGAATTGGCAGTAAATGAAAATTTTTTGAATTGGTTGGAATTTGGACGAGCAAAATTGATAGAGAGACCCCCGATGTGGTGGGATGGCAAATCCACCATCCCTCACGGGTGGGGCAAATGCGCGATAGCTTATGGGGTGTATGGCAGTGAAAACTAGCCCGGGTGGGTTAGGATATATCGTGTGTAGGGCCCTAGAAGAGATTGACATTAGGTAACGTTAAGTTTAGTTAGTGACTGATACCTGTAGTGGGGACGCAGGTAGATTAGTGTGGATTATAATGACGTGGGAGCGCAATCGTTTAAAGGGACGACTGGGAAGCGCAAGTTTCAGAGGGGAGTAGTTAGATGAGATGATGCTGTGTGAGGATTGAACAGGTGAGAATGGAACAGGTGTGATTGCACAGGTGTGCAACTGAACAGGTGTGTGGAGCAGTGTATGAGGGAGTAGCGGTGATTGCGTGTTGTGTTGACCAAATGGTCCAGGAAGAAAGGAGGGTGCAGGTGGCACCAGGTATGATTGCACAGGTGTGCAACGACAGGTGAATGAAGAACAGGTGTATGTGGCTGTGTGGAATAAATGGTAGTGTGGAATATCTGGAGTATTGGACTGGATGGTCGTGGAGTGAGAATGGTGGAAATTGTGGAGTGGAGTGGATGGTGCGAAGGTGTGAATGGGGGAAGAGTGGACCCCCATCACGGATACCCGGGGCGGGTAGTGTAAGTGTTAGGTAGAGGGTACAGGTAAATTGTGGTTGGATATTGGCATCTGTGGTGCGGGTGACAGAATGGTATGTGGATGGGTGCATTGGTGTTGTGGAAATGGCTGGGCGTGTAGCCTGTTAGTGTGTATAGTTGGTTTGGGCACTCCACCACTGTGAGGATGTCGGCCAGGTGAGGCCGCAGGTGGGCGCTGGGAGCCGGTAGTAGTTGTTGTGGATGGGGCCCGAGGATCCGGAGGACGGACCCGGGTAGCCCAGTGCCAGAGGGCACCATGGGGTGACAGAGCCAGGAGAGGGGCTGTCCCCAGTTAGTTAGGTTAGGGTGAGGAGCTAGGTAAGCTCGGGTGGCAACTACAGTGGTGGAGGTGTGCAGGTGGGTAGACCTGCTGGGAGAGGTACACGTCGCAGCCCAGAAATTGTGCTAGAGCACCGGGAGATGAATCGGGGGAGTGAGACCCCAAATTGAGAAGCACCACAGTTGGGCAATGGGAATTGGTTATTAGAACCCATAGTGTAAGTTGGCCAATGGATTGGCAGGGAAAGACCCCGGGTAGTGTAAAGTGTGTTAAAGTCATTTAGAGGATAGTGAGGATGAAGGATCTCCTCGCACCATCTGCATCCACTCACCTGAGGTGACAGGTACTCCACACCATGCCATGTTTTGATTATTTTTTATGATGCAAATGTTTGGATTGTGAGACGCATCATGACGTGGGTGTGACATTGTGCGTAATTCCATCTCTCCCTCCTTATGAGGATTGATGATGAATTGGTGATGGCAAATTTTGAAGTAAAGGGATTGTGGAGACGAATTTGGTATAGGGGAAATATGGGGAAGACGTGACAGTAGTGACGAATTTGTAAATGTGTAGATTTTTGTACATATGGGGTGAGAACAAGGGTAGGGTAGGTGACAGGGGGGTGACGTACGGTAGGGACGAGCTTTCTCACTTCGGCCTCCGTACGCATTTCACCTTGCATTGCCTTATTGACGTGTACCCTTGTGACCTTACCCCTCGCTCAATTGTCTTTCTTTTGTCTCCCACATGACCTGTGCGCCATTGGGTGCCGATGGGAGCGTGCGTGAGGTGGCCATTGTGCGCCCGAGATCCCCAGAACCAGCATGCATTGCGTTGATGTACCACTTTATGGACCGCTGTTCTGCGGCCAAGTACCACTTGATGGACCCCAGGTTCTGGGGCAGGGCACCTCTGTTGGAAACCGGCCATAGTGGCCAGGGAATCTTGCTTGCGGACCTCGGTAAGGTGGCACCTATGCCAAACAGGTGGACCACCCTTAGTTGGCCCCTGAGGCCCTAAATAAAAATGGACACAAGTTGTGCTTTTTATTATTTCCAACTAGGCCGCATGAAGCCAGAAGACGTCGGGAAGAACATCGGCCCAGCAGAGAAAGAGAAGACCACCACCAGTTGTTTTGTTGCGTTTATTATGAGCCATGGTGACTGCGCACTGGATGGTGCTTTTGGGTGCTTTGTGGTGTTTGGTGCTTTTGGGTGCTTTGATGGTATTGGTACTGGTGCATCGATGCAATGCGTGCTGTCTCCTCCCTCCCAACAGGAATTTCTTTCTCTTGTTCCCTAAAAAGAAAAAAAAGAAAAAAACACAGGTCCTGGGTTGCGTTGTAAATAAGAAATCACGTCATTGTAAATAATGCTCCCCACCGTAAATGTATAGTTTGAGAATAATTCCGTAATTCGGTTAGCTGTGGGCTTGAGTCTGTTAGACAGGGTGCAATGCAATAGGGGGACATACTTATTTGTGTTTTAAAATTGTCACACTCAGGGTCAGGTTAATTGTAGAGGGAATTACACCTACGTGTCACACTAAGTTAAAGTTTAATAGGCCCGAGTACGGACCCGAAGAAAGGGGGGTGCAGTGTAACGATTTTGAGAAGTGTGTAACGAATTTGAGAAGTGTAACGGTTTTTGAGAAGTGTAACAATTTTGGGGGAAGTGTAACGAAGTGGAAACGTTACAATGTGAACGTTACAATGTGAACGTTACAAAAGGTACGGTAACACCCTGTTAATGTAAATAATGGTCGCAGTCAGCGTCCTAGTTAATTGCATGAAATGTACACGCAGGCCACGATATATCTTTTAAATAGTGTATTTCCTTATTCCATGTAGGCTAAGTATGTGTTTTCCCACTAGATTGACTTTGCATTGTATCAAACAAAATAAGCGTATGCCCTTCCAATTTCCCCAAAACCTCCCTTCCAATTGCCTTCCGCATTTTGGCCGGTTTTCTTCAAACCACCATTGGCCACGAGGTAAGGTTGGGGAAGAAAGGCGTGTCTCCACCTCGTCATAAGAGGGAAGGAGTGAACCAGCCCTACCAGCCAATCAACACCGCGGTGAGTGACCCGGTAGGCGTGCCCTCGGAGTCGGCGGCTTGATTTTGCGCGAGGTGATAAAAGCGACTGCAAGGGACTGCTTTACGAGAAGAGCTGGAGATGACCCTGGGAGAGGAGCAAAGAGGCTGCACCAAAAAGGAGCGGTGAGATGCGAAACGCTCCGAGCAAAAGAGGAGAGGTGCTCGGCAAGGAGACCAGCTTTGGAGAGACGCGCTGAAAGGAGGGAGACGGCCCCGCCCCAAGAAGAGGAGCAGGTGTGCCGAACCAGCGCGTGACGTCTACCGCGGTGGATACACGACGGAGGGTTTCCCGCCAAAACCGCGAGGAATTGCGAACTGCGCGCTCCCGACCTTGCCTCCCTCTCAAGCAATCCATCTCAAGCCTTACCTGCCTGCATTATCCCCTGTGTAAGTGTGAACGTCCTGTCCTGCTCGTTTGTCTTGGGGCTAAGTAAAAATGAATAGTGTAAGTTAAGGATTCGCTGTGTTACTGCTTCTTCCATCCATTGCTTGTGTGTGTATAATAAATCGGTTCTTCCTCCGTATTCTTCTTCTTCTTTTTCATTCTCTTTCGGTCGCTTTAGAGATTTCCCGATTGAATATCTGTGGGGCGATCTGGCCAACGTCGGGTGGAATCGGGTTTTAATCGGGGAGTAACTGTTCGGACGCGGTTAAATACACCACCGCTCGGTCAATATAACATCTAAAAGCCGCGTCTGTAACAATATATATATATATATATGTATATTGTTACATATTTATGGGAATGTATGTGAATTACTATTCAGGTCTTTGCTTATCAATGTGTAGTCGATTAAGGGTTGTTGTGGTTGGAGGGTCAGGAGCCCTTCTGGAAAAAGAGACCGGAAACGGAAGAAGAAAGACACGAGGTCGAGAGAAGCGACGAGGATTCTTCTTCCTCGCCCCGCTCCGACGAGAGGTGGGATCGATATTGAGCCGTGTGGAAAAGCGGCGTTCCCAATCCCGTCTGGCGAGAGGAGTTACCGGGACGGGTACCTACCCGGTGGACACGTCAAGCTGCCGTGGGGCCGTGCACCGACCCAGCGTCTGGCACCGTTCGCGGCACCGTCTACAAAGACGCGTACGGGTCGCACGTTGGGGCCTAACATGCGTGGCAAGCGGCGTGTGGCTTTTGCCTGCTTTACAGTACCCGCTTCGCGTGGCCAGGAGGGGGCTGCAGCCATGGTTCCCGGTACGATACCTGCCCGGTGGAAAAACGTCCACCCGGGGTTCGTTCAACCGCCCGAGTGCGGCGAAGCCGACCATCATCTTGGTCAGGAGGGGCCCAGAGACATTGTGAGGGACAGAGACCAAAGGGGGTCGTGAGTACAAAAGGGGACACACGTATGTAAGATGGCCATCTTAATCATCTAGGGGATTGATTGTTGAGTGTGAATTGTGGATGGTGGATTGCTCGGGGAATATATCCTTGATTGTATCATTGAAATTGTATGGTATCATTACCATTGAAATATATCATTGAAAATCAGTTTTCTCTTGGGTGGAATTCATAGGGATTGCGTTGCGAAAGCGCATATATAATACCACTTTCTGGCGAAGTTCCTCTCACGGTCCGGGGGTCACCGAGACCAGGTAGTCACCGAGGGGACCACGTAACAATATATATATATATATATATATATATATATATATATATATATATATATATATATACATACTGTATATATATATATATATATATATATATAAATAAATAAAGTTACATACATATATATACACATACATAAAGTGCCTATAGAAAGTCCACACCCCCTTTCAAAATTTTCACCTTTTGTTGTCTGATTTGGATTCAGTTAACAAAGGATTCTAGCCTGGAATTAAATTGCATTAAATCAGACCTTTCCCACCTTTATTTGCACATCGTATCCCGCAACTTGCAAGTGAAAAACTAATTGTACAAATTTCAGAAAATTATTTAGAAATACAAAACTATAATATCTTGGTTTGATAAGTGCCAACCCCCTTATAATAGCAATTGTAAGTTAGCTCGGGGGTAACCAATCACCTTCAAAATCATGATTATCATTAGGTGGGAGGCGTGGGAATTTGTGATGGCGCATCATCGACTTCACTCTAGTTCGTTTTGGGGTTACCTTTGCATTTTGTATAAAACCACCTTTAGAGGCCATTTTTCCCCGCAAGCGGGGGTTGGCCTTTTTCGGGGACCGTGGTTGTTGTTGTTTTTTGGTCCCCTTTTTGAAGCAATGTTTTACGGCAGGATGCCCTTCCTGCCGCCAACCCTTTTTGTCACCTTTTTACGGCAAACAGGGAATTACCAGCGAACTGGTACTCAATTTGCCGACCTCGGAAGGATGACAGGCTGAGTCAACCCCCCTGGCGTTATACACTAGAAAAATATACACTAGAAATATACACTAGAATTTTGTATACACTGGAATATAAGACCTATCGCTTCGCTGATGGGAATACCAATCTTTGTGTAATTGTGAAAAAAAAACAGATTTTGTTAATGGAGAAAAATAAATTTGTATTGGGAAATGTATTTGTATTTTGGAGAAAAATAATGTAAATGAGTATGATATGGCTTCGTGGATTTGGAATCAACGTGGTGGATAAAACATCTTTGTAGGGAGAGGGATACGTGGTTATGTTTACTTCCTGAGAGTGGTTTCATTGAAATCCAATCTCAAGTTAACAAAGGATTCTTGGGCGACTCTTCTCTCCGTGCAGAGATAACCAACTTTGGATCGTGGAGATAAAAATATATATATACTGTATATTTTTTGAATGAAAAACATTCCTGGGAGTTACCCGAATCCACGGTAGTTGGATTTATTGAAATCTGTTAATCCGTTCTCATGTTATAACATGACAGACAGACAGACAAACACGGCTACCTTTTATAATATAGACTAGAATATAAGACCTGTCGCTTTGCTGACAGAAATACCAATCGTTGCTGCGATGGCTAATATATGGGAGAAGAAAAAAAAAAAGGATTCTTGGGAGATCCTGCTCTCCGTGCAGGGATAACCAACGTCGAATGTTGGCATTCGCAGTTTTGACACTCGTGTCCATGTAGCCATAAAAATAAAAAAATTCAACAATTTTTGGGGATCACAAACATTCCGGGGAGTAACCAAATCAACCGTAGTTGGATTTATTGAAATCTGTTCTCAAGTTATAACACAACAAACAGACAAACAGACAGACACGGCTCTTTTTATAATATGTGCTAAATATATGTGCTAATATGCATATGTGCTAATATGTGCTAATATAATAAAAAGACACGGCTCTTTTTATATGTGCTACTAATAATATTGTTGCGGTGGACGGAGCGAAATCCCATTCCCGGTACCAACACGTTACGGTGCTCGGACAGGAATCCCGCTACTGAACACCGAACCCTCCGGCGGTACACCAATTTAGATGGCCGAGCGAAAACCGTTGGTAAGCACCAGAGTGATGGTAATGTCGTTACGGCCAATCTTTACTCTGGGTACGAACAATGGCGGATCAATGGAGGAAAAGACATTCACGGACAGAGAGAAAAGGAAAACGTTTTAACAATTTGATTTATTTACAGATATTTACAATGTAATTATTTAAATAGGAAAGAAAAAGGGGCGAGAAGCAGGAACTTAGCTTATTCTACGCCTTATTACGATTACTACAAATAAACACCACATGGGCCCAGCACACTTTCACGGGGGAAGGGAAGGGGAATGAACAAACAAACGTAGGAAACCTGATAGCACAAAGGCTACAATGCTCTGGATACCTCCCAGCACGGCAGAGTGAGGTCGATCATCATCACGGATTTGGGCAGGTAAGGTCGTGCACACGTGCACCAAAAGACAGTCCGGCAGCCAGTGGAGAACAATGAACACGTGCAAAACGAGCAAGTTCAAGGCCTCTTTTCCGTGTCCACGTGCAGCGAGAGGGAGCAGGGAGAGTCCGGCCAAGAGAGCAATCACGTGCAAAGGCTGAGTGAACCCGGCAGAGAGAGACATGCCCAGAGTCGAATAATCTTGCAGACACGTGGTGAGTGGGCCGAGGGAGAATGGCCAGAGCGAGCGAATGCACGTGTGCTGAGTCACAAAGTCCACGCCCAAGAGAGTGCAAAAACGTGTTCAATCCCTTTGTTCACCCTCGTCGAGGGAGGGGGGAATCTTGTAGGTGTCCTTGCTCCCTATTGGTGGAGCTCATTACTCCACCCCACAAGTTCCCCCAAAATGATTCAGGACCTGATTGGTGGGTTTCTGAGCCTGGACACCATGGTGTGCCTTTGAGCCAGGTGCGTTGACTGGCAAATTATCCCTTATGAGTGGAGGACCTGTCCTTCCTTTCCCCAACGCATAAAGACATAATAACCCGAAATAAGGGAAAAGGACTAAGTTAATGGTCTGCTATGAAATAACTATTCTAAGGGACCTGTATGGTGGTTGCCATTACTTTTTAGTGGTTTCCCAAAACCGCAACAATATGCATCCTGTCTAACCATATAGAGGTATAAGAGTTACTTATTCTTTCCTGTCCTTTCTCTAAAAGGGCCGAAGCTATAAGAAGGATTTCCGAAAACAGGATTTCTGTGATTTGTTGCTTGTATCAGAAGCGTGACCACCATTTTCACGACACTAGTAGATGCCCCGAAATGCCCCTATGAACTACTATCTCATATACAAGCTGAGTCAGGACCATTTGGAACTGTGTTTTTTTTTTTCCTGCCCCGAGAGCATGTGAGGAACTTTAATAACAACACGACTGCTCGTTAGTTTCAAGGTGCGTATAAGCATCGCCTGATGAGACGCAATGTGAAGAATGGCACCGGCAGTTACCTGCTGAAAGACGACTCTTCACACATTGTTGGACACAACAGTAGATGACGATCAGGTACAGATGTTGATGACAATAAATGGTAGCTGACGATGACATACTGGTGAAGACGGCATCATCCTGCTACACCACGATTAAACTGCTCCGTCTTTGCAAACGAGCTACAGAAGCTCTTATTGGGACACGTGTTGCAAAACAGATGCCAAATTTGATTGTGGTTCGGAATGATCAGTGACTGCGTGTATTATATGCCAGTGTTATGGACTTTCACAAACTTGCTGGGATATGAAACATTCCTATTGACATTTGTAATTCTTTTCAAAATCAGGATTTGATTGTTTACTCCGAGCCATTAACGCAGGATAACTTTGTGTCTTGATTTCCAGTTGATTAGTTGCCTGGGCATTTTAATTAAGTTTGTGAGCCACTAACAATGGAACAAAAGGGTTTTATTTGTGTTTTCTTGTGAAATATTAATCCTTAATGTGAGCACGTTTGCTTTCTATTTGATCTGTCGCTCTTTTCTCTCTCACTCCATTCTTTTGGGTTTTTTTAAAATCAACATCTTGTTGATAGTTACCCAATCCCAACAAGCACATATCATTCATAGATAAACTCTGTGTGTGTGTGTGTGTGTGTGTGTGTGTGTGTGTGTGTGTGTGTGTGTGTGTGTGTGTGTGTGTGTGTGTGTGTGCGCGCGCTTGTCTGTCTGCACTCACGTGCATCTATCTGCGTGTACCCGCCTGTGTGCGTGCGTCTGTGTGTGCGTGTGTCTGTCTGTGCTCGTCGGTGTGTGTGAGCGAGTCTGCGTGTGTGTGTGTGTGTGTGTGTGTGTGTGTGTGTGTGTGTCTGTGCGTTCATCTGTGTGCATGAGTGTGTCTGCCTGCGTGTGGGTGTATGTGTGTGCGCATCTGTCTGTGCCCGCGCGTGTCTATCTGTGTGCACCTGCCTGTGTGCATGCGTCTGTCTGCACTCGTATGTGTGTGTGAGCGAGTCTTCCAGCGTGCGTCTGTCTGTGTTCGCGTGCGTCTATCTGCATGTACCTATCTGTGTGTGCGTGTATGCGCGCGTGTGTGTGTGTGTGTGTGTGTGTGTGTGTGTGTGTGTGTGTGTGTGTGTGTGTGTGTGTGTGCTTGTCTGTCTGCACTCGCGAGCATCTATCTGCATGTACCTGCCTGTGTGTGTGCGTCTGTGTGTGTGCATGAGTGTGTCTGCCTGTGTGTGTGTGTGTGTATGTCCGTGTGTCTGTCTGCGCTTGAGCGTGTCTATCTGCGTGCACCTGCCTGTGTGCGTGCGTATGTGTGTGAATGAGTATGTCTGCCTGCATGTATGTATATGTGTGTCTGTGTGTGTGCGTCTGTCTGCGCTCGTCTGTGTGTGTGTGTGCGTCTGTCTGCGTTCACGCGCGTCTGTCTGTGAGACGTGCGTGTTAGCTACCTCCGATATTGCGTGCATACACCAACAAATGAACAAACATGGTGGACAATGGCTTCAAAAATGAGCATCCTCTCCTTTCCAGTTAATATAGAGATCAGTGGTTCGTACATATACATCAAGACATTCCCTCACGGTCCCCCTGTGCTGTCTTTCCCTCGTGGTCCCCCTGTGCTATCTTTCCCTCGCGGTCCCCCTGTGCTGTCTTTCCCTCACGGTCCCCCTGTGCTGTCTTTCCCTCGTGGTCCCCCTGTGCTGTCTTTCCCTCGTGGTCCCCCTGTGCTGTCTTTCCCTCACGGTCCCCCTGTGCTGTCTTTCCCTCATGGTCCCCCTGTGCTTTCTTTCCCTCGTGGTCCCCCTGTGCTGTCTTTCCCTCGCGGTCCCCCTGTGCTGTCTTTCCCTCACGGTCCCCCTGTGCTGTCTTTCCCTCACGGTCCCCCTGTGCTGTCTTTCCCTCACGGTCCCCCTGTGCTGTCTTTCCCTCGCGGTCCCCCTGTGCTGTCTTTCCCTCGCGGTCCCCCTGTGCTGTCTTTCCCTCGTGGTCCCCCTGTGCTCTTTCCCTCGCGGTCCCCCTGTGCTGTCTTTCCCTCGCGGTCCCCCAGTGCTGTCTTTCCCTCGCGGTCCCCCTGTGCTGTCTTTCCCTCGCGGTCCCCCAGTGCTGTCTGTCCCTCGCGGTCCCCCTGTGCTGTCTTTCCCTCGCGGTCCCCCTGTGCTGTCTTTCCCTCGCGGTCCCCCTGTGCTGTCTTTCCCTCGCGGTCCCCCTGTGCTGTCTTTCCCTCGCGGTTGTCCTGTGCTGTCTTTCCCTCGCGGTTGTCCTGTGCCGTCTTTCCCTCGCGGTTGTCAGCTCTTTCACGAGCCTCGATTGAGTATATAAAAAATAAAAAATAAAAAATAAAAAAAAAACTTGATGGGAACCGGGTTCAAGTATTAATGCAACTGTACATTTTATTTCCACATTAGATTAACTAGGGCGTGCCCGCACGTACGTGCTTGCCCGTACGTGCGTGCAAACAACAATAAAAAAAAACTTTGAAACCACGTAGCAGTAACGACCACAGAACCCCCCCCTCTATTTACATGAAATGGTTTGGTCCATTCGCAAAGCCAAAGCGCACGGCTTGCGAGTACGGTGAAACCACGTGGCAGTAACGACAACAGAACCCCCCCCCCCTCTATTTACATGAAATGGTTTGGTCCATTCGCAAAGCCAAAGCGAACGGCTTGCGAGTACGGTGACCATACCTTGGGAACCACTTGTCCGATTAATTTCAAACCTTGAAAAGGCACATCCTCGGGTCCCCAGCAATATACCTGGCAAGTTTCAAGTATATCGGACCGGTAGTTGTCGAGAAACAGCGGTCGCATACAGACACACACACAGAGATTACTGGAATTATAGATAGATTAACATTAACGATAAACGACATCATTAACGATAACGACATTAACGATAACGACAATTAACGATAACGACATTAACGATAACGACATTAACGATAACGACAATTAACGATAAACGACAACGATTAACGCAAGGACATTAACGAATGCTTTCACGTCTGTCTTCAGAAAGATTTGTTCACATGAGCAATGTCGCCTTGCTTTACACTCTATAGTTATAGCGTTGGGACTGTCCCTCGTCTCTGGTGATTACCTTTGATTTGGTCCATGAGAGTACGGTATTGTTGCCGAATCTCTCGACGCCTTTGTTCCTCTTCATAATTTCTGTCGTCTCCATTCACTCTTCCTGGTGCTGCCATGGTGGAAGTTATTTTTGCTGATGTGCGGTGAAAAGGACGGATCACCTCAACAATCTGCCACACTTATGCGCATCCCATAAAAAACAACAACAAGTACAGATGACATCACGTGTTCCGTTCTGGCGCGACTCCGTTGACTGACATTTGTCAGAATTTTATTATATTCTTGTATATTTTGTGTATAATTATTTTGTGAAACAGATATATCGTCCTATATAAATTTCACTTCAAAGGGATGAACAAAATAACAGCAAGTGGAAAAAAACTGGAACCAGCTTCACTCGATAAATCACAGCTATACACCCGAAAGCAAATAATAATAATAATAATGCATTTATTTTATATAGCGCTTTTCAGGAAGCCCAAAGACGCTTTGACAGAGTGCAAAACATAACGCATAGCAAAACATAAAGACAATTGCAAAAAAAGAAGAATCAATAGGGAAATATTCAAAGCACAAAGGAGGGAGAAGGAGAGGAGATAGTCAGGGGTTAGATGCTGTGGGTTAAATGTTGAATGCAGTGTTGAACAGGTGGGTCTTGAGTGATGTTTTGAATGTGGTGAGTGAGGAGGAGTCTCTGATGGTGTGAGGTAGCGAGTTCCAGAGGGTGGGAGCAGCGATGGAGAAGGCCCTGTCCCCCCAGGATCTAAATTTGGTCCGGATGGGGGGGGTCAGGAGGTTGGTACCAGCAGAGCGGAGGTTGCGGGTGGGAGTGTGTCTGGAGAGGAGGTCAGCCAGGTAGGATGGGGCCAGGTTATGGAGGGCTTTGTAGGTCAAGAGGAGGATTTTGTACTGGATTCTCTGGGAGATGGGGAGCCAGTGAAGCTTGTAAAGGACGGGGGTGATGTGGTCACGGGTCCGGGAATGGGTGAGTAGACGGGCAGCGGAGTTCTGAATGTATTGGAGTTTATTGGTGATTGTTGAGGGTGAACCATAAAGGAGGCTATTGCAGTAGTCCAGACGGGAAGTGATGAAGGCGTGGATGAGGGTTTCTGCAGCCACAGAGGAGAGGGATGGACGGAGACGGGCGATGTTTTTCAGGTGGAAGAAGGCTGTCTTTGTGATCTGTTTAGTGTATTTGTCGAAGGAGAGGGTTTGGTCAAAGATGATGCCAAGATTCCGGATGTGAGGGGAGGTGGACACTGGGAAACCGTCGATGTTGAGGGCAACCGGCAAAGTTATGGGTGGACTTGGTGAGCGTTTTTGGGCCAATGATGATTATTTCAGATTTATCACAGTTAAGTTTGAGGAAGTTGATTTGAAGCCAGGATTTTATTTCAGTGATGCAGTTTGTCAGGATAGAGTGGGTGGCGGTGGAGATGGACTTGGTGGAGATGAAAAGCTGGATGTCATCGGCGAAGCAGTGGAATTGGAGACCATGACGGCGGATTAAGTGACCGAGGGGGGACAGGTAAAGGATAAAGAGGAGGGGGCCAAGAACTGAACCTTGGGGGACACCTTGGGGGAGGGGAGCAGTGGGGGATTTGCAGTTATTGATGGAGATGAACTGACGTCTGTCAGAGAGGTATGATTTAATCCAAGAGAGGGCAGTGCCGGTAATGTTAAAGGTGGTTTCAAGTCGGGTGAGGAGGATGGTGTGATCGATGGTGTCAAAGGCAGCGCTGAGGTCGAGGAGGATGAGAATGTTGAGGTTGCCAGCATCAGAGGAGAGGAGAAGGTCGTTGGTGATTTTGAGGAGAGCAGTTGGACCAATTGTTACAGACGTGGCTTGGATGTTATTTACCGAGCGGTTTTATGGTATGACCACATCCCCTAACCGAATGTGCCCTCCCCCTGCCTTCAATCAATGCTATTCCTCTTTCTAAACCTCTATCGCCAGCATTGCTTTCGCTACAAACTACTACAAACCATAATCTATATTCTCAAGCCAGTCTGACCTCCCACATTCCCCCTCTCCTTGTCATCTCCCACATCCCCTAGTCTCCAAACTCACCACCTCCACCCCCTTCTCCAGCTACCGCACGCTACCGCAATGAGCAAAACTCCCGCGTTTTTAACATCACTTCCGTCAATTCCGTGTTATTTATTTATTTTGTCCACTTGCATTTTGAGATACTTTCTACTTTACCATTTGAGCTTTTGTCATCAAATTTTTAACAAACCTTTATTATGAGAAAATGGAGAACACTAATTAATCAATTTGAATTTCGTTAAAAAATCAAATAAAAAAACTGTTTTCGTCATGTTTAGAAACCGTAAGAAGAAGAGGAGGTAAATGGAAGGAGCAGAAGAAGAAGAAAAGGACGGACGATGAAGAAAAATACGAAGAGGAAGAGGAATAAAGAAACAGAAAAAGAAGATGAGGAAGAAGAGGATGATGATTAAGGTGTGGAAAGTTAGAGTACAAAGCTATGCGGACGCCCTAGCTGTAGTAAGTTCAGGAATCTCCTTCAATCAAGTGGTTTATTAAAGACAATACCAAGCTCTCACAGACCACACGACCATCATGACGAGCCGCCATCAACCACCGAAGCCACGCCCCTACACGTCACTACGCAGTACGTATTACCAAACACGACACAAGCAATTTTTTTCTCTCTCTGTAGATTTCCCCAATTAAATGGCCACAAAGTTACCACATTTAAAATGACTACAAAGGAAATAAATAGGCGACATACACGGTGAGAACCCTTTGATTGTTTGTTTATCGGTCAGACGAATTACCCAAATGTACCCAAATTTAAGTGAATTTACCCAAACGAGCAACGGTACCCGCCCTAAGGGCGGGGTTTCAATTAGGAAGCCGAAATGAAAAGGCAAAATATCAGAAATTGAAGGCAGAAATTTTTTCTTTTAAACAATTCATATAAACATCCGTCAAATCATATCACATGTAAATCATCAAAATCAAAACAGTATCTTCAGAATTTCAATAAAAGCCACATCACTGTTCATATCGGTAAGTACTAGTACCCGACTACAAAGCCGCAATGAGCCGGCGAAGCCAAAGCCTCTTGCCGCTATTTTATCCATCACTATGGCATCAGTAGGTTAAGTAGTTGGTAGTAGGTAGGTGTAGTAGGTACCGTACCTAGTTCAAAATGACACCATTTGCATTCTGGATGAGATTAAAATTTATAAAATTTCCTTCTTGATTAATTCGGTGATTTCCGTCTCAACTTCGGATATTTCTGGCCTTGAAAAACTATGCCCTACGGCCGCGAGATTTCTAAAAAATAATTCTTCGTCAATTTTAGAATATTTGACGCTGTTTTCAGCGTCCGAAACGCGGTAAAAAGCTTTTTTGAAATATTTTTTCAAATGCTCGAATCTCATTGGTTCCGGTAATTAGTGACAATTTTCGTTGAATATAACCAGGGCCCGTGCGGGCCCGGGGAACGAGGTTGGTCTTAAAGTATTTTAATTACAAATTAGAGGTGCATAAGATTGTGAATCAAAAAAAGACGGGTGAAACAAACTCCTATTGAACTTTTTCGCAATTTTTTTATGCATACTTCCGCATCCGGAAGATGGCGGCCCCCATGGAGTGATTTGGTTTTTGAAATATTTTTTCAAATGCTCGAATCTCATTGGTTCCGGTGTTTGGTGACGATTTTCGTTGAAGATAACCAGGCCCGTGCGGGCCGAGGTTGGTCTTAAAGTATTTTAATTACAAATTAGAGGTGCATAAGATGGTGAATCAAAAAAAGATGGGTGAAACAAACTCCTATTGAACTTTTTCAATTTGTTATGCATACTTCCGCATCCGGAAGATGGCGGCCTCCATTGAGCGATTTGGTGCGTCAAAGCTTCGAAATTCTCAAGGGATCCAGCAAAATCTGGCTTTTCAACATAATACGTATGCGTTCATTCACAACACCGGCTTCGCCGGCTACTAGTACCCGACTGCAAAGCCGCAATGAGCCGGCGAAGCCAAAGCCTCTTGCCACTATTTTACCCATCACTATGGCATCAGTAGGTTACGTAGTTGGTAGTAGGTAGGTGTAGTAGGTACCGTCGGTGTAGTAGGTGTAGTAGGTGTAGTAGGTACCATTTGCATTCTGGATGAGATCAAAATTGATAAAATTTACTTCTTGATTAATTCGGTGAATTCCGTCTCAACTTCGGATATTTCCGGCCGTGAAAAACTATCCCCTACAGCTGCGAGATTTCTAAAAAATAATTCTTCGTCTATTTTAGAATATTTGACGCCGTTTTCAGCGTCCGAAACGCGTAATAAGCTTTAAAAATATATTTTTCAAATGCTCGAATCTCATTGGTTCCGGTGTTTGGTGACGATTTTCGTTGAAGATAACGAGGTTGGTCTTAACGTATTTTAATTACACATTAGAGGTGCATTAGATTGTGAATCAAACAACGACGGGTGAAACAAACTCCTATTGAACTTTTTCGCAATTGTTTTATGCAAACTTCCGCATCCGGTCAATGGTGGCCTACATTGCGTGATTTGGTTTTAGAAATATTTTTTCAAATGCTCGAATCTCATTGGTTCCGGTGTTTGGTGACGCCTTTCGTTGAAGATAACCAGGCCCGTGCGGGCCGAGGTTGGTCTTAAAGTATTTTTAATTATAAATTAGAGGTGCATAAGATTGTGAATCAAACAACGACGGGTGAAAGAAACTCCTATTGAACGTTTTTCAATTTGTTATGCATACTTCCGCATCCGCAAGATGGCGGCCTCCATTGCGCTTCGGAATTCTCAAGCCAAGGGATACAGCATAATCAGGTTTTCGACATAATACGTACGCGTTTATTGACAACACCGGCTTCGCCGGCTACTAGTACCCGACTGCAAAGCCGCAATGAACTGGTGAAGCCAAAGCCTCTTGCCACTATTTTACCCATCACGATGGCATCAGTGGGTTAGGTAGTTGGTAGTAGGTAGGTGTAGTAGGTACCGTACCTGGTAAGACTTGGTAAAAGAGAAGAGCAGACAGTCCTCCCCAATACCTACATACAATAAATGTCACAAGAAGCTTAAGGAAGTAACGATACGATGTGCTAGCTTCGGGCCTATTTTAAGAAATTTTAACTGGGCTTAATATATGTTTTCACAGTATGTGTGTAGTCCTCTAACTTCAGTCGCTTTCAGGACTGGTTCTCTCCAGGCACTGCGGCTTCCTCCACCAGAAGAAGTTAGCTTGCAGTAAGATCAGTGCCGACAGATCAGACGATAGCGCCGTTTCAACAGCAATGTGTGACTGTCGTTCACCGGCTTCGCCGGCTATTATTACCGGTACATCGTGTTTCAAATCGTGATATCAACTTTTCTTTAGGGAAAAGAATTGAATGATTTTGTACCTCTTCTTCAGCTTAGAACTTCAGGATAGGCGACATTGCTGATAAAAGTTTCTTTTCTCTCTTTGAAGTTCTTGGCAAACATTTTTATATTGTCACTGCTGCCAACACGACTCATGGCGACGTAAAGCTGTCCATGGCTGAAGAAATCTGTCTTTAGGTAGATGCCTACCTTTTTTAATGTCTGACTTTGATTGAGCCTTGTTAGGTACTGGTCATTGCAAAGCAGAGTCGGACAGGGAATTGTTTTCGCTGCATCTGGAAGGGGAACAGGTTTTTGGATGGAATGATTGGAATCCTCGGTATGCTCTTCTGCCTCAAGAAGGGAGCTCCGATCATGCTGCTGCGAAACATTGACCCTAAAAATGGCCACTGCAATGGGAGTCGTTACATTGTGGACACCTGATGCCGAATCTCATCGATGCGACACTAGCTACTGGGCCTCATGCTGGAAACAAGATCTTCATACCGAGGATTCCAATCATTCCATCTGAAAACCTGTTCCCCTTCCAGATGCAGCGAAAACAATTCCCTGTCCGACTCTGCTTTGCAATGACCAGTAACAAGGTTCAAGGTCAGACATTACAAAAGGTAGGCATCTACCAAAAGACAGATTTCCTCAGCCATGGACAGCTTTATGTCGCCATGAGTCGCATTGGCAGCAGTGACAATATAAAAATGTTTGCCAAGAACTTCAAAGAGAGAAAAGGAACTTTTATCAGCAATGTCGTCTATCCTGAAGTTATAAGCTGAAGAAGAGGTACAAAATCATTCAATTCTTTTCCCTAAAGAAAAGTTTATATCACAATTTGAAACACGATGTAATAATATTTACCGATATGAACAGTGATGTGGCTTTTATTGAAATTCTAAAGATACTGTTTTGATTTTGATGATTTACGTGTGATATGATTTGACGGATGTTTATATAAATCGTTTACAAAAAAAAAATTCTGCCTTAAATTTCTGATATTTTGCCTTTTCATTTCGGCTTCCCAATTGAACGCCCTTAGGGCGGGTACCGTTGCTAGTTTGGGTAATTCGTTGGACCCCAGAAGACCAGTGTTATCTGAATGACATTAGCAACATGGATATCAGTGTCGAAGCGAGTAAGTTTCTCTCTTTGTTCTATTTAACGTTTTTATACCTCCCTCCCTCACACAGTTCCAGTTGAGTACCAGTTCACTGGTAATTCCCTGTGTGTCGCAAGAGGCACTAACAGGGTTGGCGGCAGGAAGAGCATCTGGCCATAAAACATTGCTTCAAAAAGGGGACCACGGTGCCCGGAAAAGGCCAACCCCAGCTCTGCAGGGAAAAATGGCCTCTAAAGGTGGCTCTTCTTCTTCTTCCTCCCTCACACAATGCCCTCCCGAAAGTGGGCGGAGGCATTATGTTTTCGGGTCGTCCGTCCGTCCGTACGATCTAAACCTCGTTTTTCTCAGCAACCACATGTCCAATTGAGACGAAACTTTCAGGGTAGGAGTGACACCCATGCAGAATGTTTTTATGATAATTGTGACATCACAGGTGACGTGGTATGGCAACCATCTTCGTTTAAACACACACACAGAAAAAATTATTTCTCAGAAACTGCTAAATGGAAAAATTTGAAACTGGGCACATTGTTAAGTACTCCCAATGGGGAACAAAAGTATGATAATGATGACGTCATTGGTGAAGTGGAATACCAGCCATAAATGTTTTAATCGAATACCTTATCCTAAAAATCTGAAATTGCATGCATGTGATATATGACCCATTTGTATTGAAATATTAAATTTATGACATCATAAGGTCACATGGTTTGGCAGCCAGATTGGATTGAAGGAAAATATTAAATAATTATATCTCAGAAACCACTTACCCTATCGACACGAAACTTTACAAATGTCATCTAACACTTGCTGCATATAGTTTGAAAATGATGACGTAGGTCACATGGTTTGGCAGCCATCTTGGATAGAAAAACTAATCTTATCCGATCAACACGAAACTTTACAAACGTGATCCCCTACCCATGCATATGCATTATGCATAGTGTACATTTCTATGTCACATGTCATATGGTGTGGCAGTCAAATTTGCTTGAAAGCCGATATTTATAAACAAGACCGAAAGTCGAACAGCGGCATAGTTGGGCTTGTTTGATACTGTAATTGAAGAGGATAGTATGACCTGGGTGGGAATAGCAGTATTAGCAAATAATGGAAGTATTAAATTTTTTGAAATACTGTAAGTCTCTAAGCTGTATGTCACCATGGACATGAAGAGATTGCATTGAGACACTGGTTTATTCTACATGTTGAGTCAACAATGAACTAACCATACACCACTTCAATCCAGCAACTTTTCAGTCATGACAAAGGGATCGAAGTGTTACGATTATATTTAATGTATTATTAACGTTATTATTATTGTCCTGTCATCAGCGTTTAAGACCGCCTGATGAGGGATGGCCGAAACAGTTTTTCCTCCCGAGGCGAGCAGCCGAAAATGGCGATTATTGTGGCAAAATGGAAATCAAATTGGCGAAACTCCATGGTCCTCTCAGCCAATCATGAACTTTGGAGCGTGGTCTCATGTCCTTTTTTGACCGCCCACTGTTTCTCCGCCTCGACTGGGCAGGGCCTGCTTATGAGGTCCATTAAGGCGGGGCTTAGTGTCCTGGAACCTGCCTGGCTTGCAGTGGACGATTATTGTTGTTTAATGGAGGTTTTCATGGCTGGCTTTGTCAGCAAAACGTAAAGGGAAAATTACAGAGGGAAGATCACATATTGGGGAAAACCAACCTTCATACCTAACTAATTATCACTGCTTCACCCCTCGTATTAAGAAACATGAACAATCTTAAGCTACAGTCTCCCTACTTAAGTACATCGAGATTTCTCCTACACGTCCACGCTATAATTATACAGTCCTACCTTTACTATGGGATTCCTTCATCTACCCCCACAAACGTAACATTATTATTACGAAAACGATACTACTGTATTAGGAAACCTAGGCTAATTTGTTCGAAGTGGCCTGAATGTGAGGCATGAAGACATGAAGCCTAAGTTCTAAACGTACTGTCATTGGAACACCCATAACACCTATGCTTTCAATACACCTTTCAATGATTGTCAATTTAACAATCGGTTTGTTTGTGTTTCACATTGAATGGAAAACGTAAAGGTAAAGCATGGCGATTGTGATATATGACAGGTTCGACAACATGTTCGGCCTGAATGGCATATAAATCAAAATGACGGTGTGTGGAGTCAGTCGACATACGACGTAACGACATCACAGATGTAATCACCTCACATCACCCCTGCCATGTGACCAGATCATCAGCTCTGATTGGTGTACGTTTGTGAGGGACATACACACATACATACATACATACGGACAGACAAACACTATTCTAGATGGCTTTGACCTATGAGCTACGCCGTAAAAACCCTTCTCCGAAACTGCTTCACCAATCGATGTGAAACCTGTCATGTCTGGTAAAAATTTGATACTTGAGAACAGCTGAAGGGATTTAAATCAAACTTGTTTATTCTTAGGACAGCCAATGAGGGTATCTACCTGTTGTCATGGGCAGGGACTACTCGGAGGCATATTGGCGATGCAGTCGAATTGCTCTGGTTTTGTCAGGTAGAATACATTTACATGTATGAGAGTAGGCAATGAAATACCTTAGTCCATATAGGATCCTATAGATTAGCGCGTGCCGTATGCCGTGTAGCCACCTTCCTGTATACAAGTCATGGTCGGATGTCCGGGTAAGCGTTATGTGTCTCCATGTGGGGGGTGGAGCTATGCTAATTAGTTAGGGCATATGGATAAAATTCCCAGTGTGTAATCACTGCACATCGGATTTTTATGTGAAAAAATAAAAAATATTTTTTCACATAAAACAGCTTTTCTGCGCGCAAAAAAATTATTTTGCTATTTTCGGAGAAAAAAAATATTTCGCCCTTTTTCGGGAAAAATAAAAGAAAATGGCCTTTTTGGTCGAAAATGTCTGGCAACGCTCAAAAAAATTAGGGAATTTTTCGAAATTTTTAACTGCGATCGATCTCAAAAACAAAACGTTGCGTCCACTTGCGTGCGTTGCGTCCCCAGCGTGTACAGCAGTGAGGCGGTGTACTACAGTGAGAGAGTGTACACAAAGTGTGAACAAGTCTCCTCTCAAGATGAGTGCTGCTCTTCGTGTCAAGTGGCTGAAGGAATTCAATGCTGGCGGCGATGGGGCCACCTTCAAGTACGTGTCGAGTGACACGGCTTTCTGTTGAGCTTGTGAAAAGACTTTCTGGGCGAAACAGAAGTCTGAGCTGGCCCAACATGTCCGAGGAGACCGCCACAAGAGCAACTTGGCCTTGAAGAAGAAGAGGACGGTCACGCAAGCCACCACGGAGGACTTTGGTGGCGGAAAGAGGCACAAGTGCGACGTCGTGGCTCAGGAGCTGTGCCAGGCCATGCAGGCCGCTGGCATCCCATGGTCGAAATTTGAAAACCCTGCCCTCCGGTCGTTCCTGGAGAAGCACATCACTCTCCAGATCCCCAATGAAAGCTGGATTCGAAAGCACTACCTCGACAAGTGCTACGACGAGGCCTTGGCGGGGATCCGTGCCGACCTCGGACAGCAGCCCATCTGGCTGTCCGTCGACGAGACGACCGATTCGGCAGGTCGATATGTGGCCAACATCATCGCGGGATGCTTGTCCAAGGAGGGGTACTTTCGTCCCCACCTCGTCCAGTGCATGTTTCCGGAGAAGACCAACTCCGGGGAGATCGTGCGCGCAGTCAATGACACGCTGTGCTATCTTTGGCCTGATTTCAAGCCGGAGTGCCTCAAGGTCCTCGTCAGCGACGCCGCAGCCTATATGATCAAGGCCGGCCATGCCCTGAAGGAACTCTTCCCGGACTTGCTGCATGTGACTTGCGTTGCCCACGCGCTCCACCGTGTCTGCGAGACAGTCCGAGAAATGTTCAAGGACGTCAACGACCTGATTGCCACGACGAAGAAGGTGTTCGTCAAAGCCCCGTCGCGTGTTGTCCTTTGGAAGGAGCAGCAGCCCAATGTTTCTCTCCCCCCGGAGCCCATTCTGACTCGGTGGGGGACGTGGATCAACGCCGCGGTGTTTTACGCCGGGCACTTCGAGGCCGTCAAGGACATGGTGGACCAGCTGAACGATGACGACGCGATGGCAATCCGGAGTGCCAAGGACCTGTTCGGAAAGGCGGACATCAAGCTCAGTTTGGTCTTCTTAAATGCCCACGTGTCGTTCATCCCGAAGATCCTTAAGCAGCTGGAGGAGGCCGGCATGGAGCTGGCCAAGGCCTTCCAGCTCCTTGATCAGGCCAAGGAGGAGCTCGAAAAGATCTGAGGCTGCCGTAAGGAGATCCTGCTCACCAAGTTCAAGGCGGTGCTGCAGCGCAATCCCGACATTGGTGTGCTGAGGACAGTGGCTTTGATCCTGGATGGAGATCAGCACGGATCTGAGGTTGGTGTGCCGGCTGGAGTCAAGCTTGCCGACATCCCCCTCTTGAGGTACTGCCCCATCGTCAGCGTCGACGTGGAAAGGTCCTTCTCCGTCTACAGAAACGTCCTCACCGACCGCCGACACCGCCTCACCAAGGAGAACATTACCAAGATAATGATTTCAAACACCTACTTTAACCGTTCCTAAAAGGGTCTTGTCAATTTCTTCTAGTCCTCTACTTATCAAACAATGCGGTTGCAATAAAGGTACCTGAACGTCATTTTTTACCTGTTTACTAGCCCAGAGTGCTTAATGTTGTGCAGGAAAAAGCTAACCATTTTTTGTTCTTTTTTTGACTGATTTCTGAAAAACTTGGTAATAATAAAAAATGAATAAAATGGGGGAAAAAAATATTTCGGGATTTTTTCACATAAAAAAAAAAATTCCACTTTTCAAAACATAAAAGGCCTATTTTCTTCACATAAAAATCCGTAGTCTAGTAATCACCTCTGTATTTTTCCCTTCGTTATTATAAAGCACACTCGGCCAGCCATGCGATCGGCACGTAATTGTAAAATAACATAATCGCCGACGATACCAGACACCACTACACCACCCAGCTCAAATCTTCTCGATGGGTGCCAGGTCTGGCCATGAGGCCAGACCCTGAAAGGCGATTAGTTGGGACGATTCGATGGCGCTCGTTGATTGGAGTGCGGGTGACGTCGGAGAGAACATTCTAGCGTCGGAGCAAAAAGGGACACGTCCCGCCATTTTCTCTCTCTTGTTCTGGGCTGGGCTTGATCACGAACAGTCGCATTTGTGTTCTCTCTCTTGGCCCGGGCTCTTCGCACAGCAGTCACAATTCCTGCTCTCTGTTATTCACACAGCGGTCGCATTCGCATACGCATTTCCCTATCTCGGTCCTGGCTTTGGTCGCAGGCGGACGCATTTCCCTCTCTCTGTGTTGGGTTTCGTCGCGAGCAGTCGCATATTCTCTTTCTGTCCTGGGCGGTCTAGTCAGGCAGCTTAGCAGCATATTTATCGAAAATGGGGAACGGCTTGACAAAAGCGCCATTTTTATTTTGGTGGTCCATTAGACCATATCCAATAGATTTAGGACCGGAGGCAAGAAATATACAGTGTTCTTCACCTTTTTATTGGACAAAAACCAAGGACAAAAACCAATTATGTATATATTTTCAACAAGGAGGCTAACTTTTATTTCATTACATGCAGTGTTATTTGTAAAACTTCTGCATGCCTGCATAATAAATCTTACGCTTCCATGTAATAATAATTAGTAATACTAGGGCATGCCCGTACTATATATATATCTAAAATTATATCCCCCCCCTCTATTTACATGAAATGGTTTGGTCCATTCGCAAAGCCAAAGCGAACGGCTTGCGAGTACGGTGACAATCCCCCCCCCTCTATTTACATGAAATGGTTTGGTCCATTCGCAAAGCCAAAGCGAACGGCTTGCGAGTACGGTGACAATCCCCCCCCTCTATTTACATGAAATGGTTTGGTCCATTCGCAAAGCCAAAGCGAACGGCTTGCGGAGTTTGGTAAATAAATCGCCATAGCTCGGTAACTACTTCTCCGATTAATATGAAACCTTGAAAAGGCACATCCTCGGGTCCCCAGCAATATACCTGGCAAGTTTCAAGTATATCGGACCCGTGGTTGTCGAGAAACAGCGGTCACAGACAAACGACACACACACATACACACACACATACACACACACATACACACACACATACACACAGAGATTACTGGAATTATAGATAGACTAGGGCATGCCCGTACTATATATATATCTAAAATTATATCCCCCCCCCCTCTATTTACATGAAATGGTTTGGTCCATTCGCAAAGCCAAAGCGAACGGCTTGCGAGTACGGTGACAATCCCCCCCCTCTATTTACATGAAATGGTTTGGTTCATTCGCAAAGCCAAAGCGAACGGCTTGCGAGTACGGTGACAATCCCCCCCCCCCCTCTATTTACATGAAATGGTTTGGTCCATTCGCAAAGCCAAAGCGAACGGCTTGCGAGTACGGTAGAACCCCCCCCCCCCCCCCTCTATTTACATGAAATGGTTTGGTCCATTCGCAAAGCCAAAGCGAACGGCTTGCGAGTACGGGTAAATAAATCGCCATAGCTCGGTAACTACTTCTCCGATTAATATGAAACCTTGAAAAGGCACATCCTCAGGTCCCCAGCAATATACCTGGCAAGTTTCAAGTATATCGGACCCGTGGTTGTCGAGAAACAGCGGTCACAGACAAACGACACACACACATACACACACACACATACACACACACATACACACAGAGATTACTGGAATTATAGATAGATAATACCGAGTGTTTATACAAATGTGTTATACTTGTGACTCGCGCACCTTTCATATATTTAACATGTACGCAACTACAAGGATGTAATGACAATATAGCTTTAGAACAGACAACATGTTGTTCAAGGTAATTTGTCCAGCAATTTATGTATTTACGATTTTAGACTAACTCCAATAGCTGATGATTTATTTGCATAAATGCATTGCTCGATATTATGCTGTGCGAGTCGTATTTGCGCAAAAGTCAAACACTGTATATGTCTTGCCTCCGGTCCTAATTCTATTGGATATGGTCCAATGAACCACTAAAATAAAAATGGTCCTTTTGTAAAGTCGTTCCCCCAAAAATTGCTAAGCTGCCTAACTAGTCATATTCCTGGCTTGCGTGCAATTGTAAAGAGGAAGAGTCCGTCTCGTTCTCTCCCTCTCTCAGTGCTGGCTTTGTGACGGCTGTGCTTTGTGCTGTGTGCGCTTGAGAAACAGCGGCGCTTTGTGGAGCGTAGAACGAGCGGAGGAGGAAGGAGTTTTGCTCCCGCTTCACGGCTCAATGTGCCGTGTGGCGATTCGTGCCATCCAGACCAAAGTTAAGTGCCGGCAGGCAGGAACATTATTTATTTTCATTTAACTTTCCCTGGTGTTGTAAACGAGTCCTGGTGGAGGAGCCTCAATTAGGAATTGGTTCACTGTACATTCATTTTTGTTATCCTGCCATTATTTTCATTAAACCCATTATTACCTTCGCAAAAGCGGAAGGTTATGTTTTGATCGCTGTGTATTTATTTGTATGTCTGTGTGTGTGTGTGTATGTTATTCGCATAACTCAAAAAGTATTCAACCGAATTGCATGAAATTTGGTGGGATGATTGGTTATTATACGGGACACATTTGATTAGATTTTGGGAGCAATCGGGTCAAAGGTCAAGGTCAAGGTCACGAAAAGGTCAAAATCGTATTTTTGTTGTTCTGTTCCCTACACTCCCATGCCAAGTACAGAACAGTAGCTGCGGCGAAGGTATGCGCTCTACCGAGTGCCCGTTCTAGTTTGTTACATTTTTAATTCCTTGTCTTGTAGGCTTATTTGTTTGGGGGTTCGCGGATCGCATCCGGCCGTGCCGGTAAGCACTTGCTACCCCCACCCCCACCCCTCCGCGCATGCAAAAGGTACCGCCATAGTTGGTTATACGCCTTGGAGTTAAAGCTCATTTGGCCATCTGTCACCCTGAGGTCTTCACTACAGGAAAGACACACGACAATACACAGCAGCTGGATTTTTTAATTTTTTTTGTATACTGAATCGAGGCTCGTGAAAGAGCTAAAATTGATTATTATTGATTGAAAGTTGATTATTAAATAGGCCAGCACCAGTACCCCTAGAAATGCACTCCTGTGTGTTTTTTTTTGTTGTTGTTCAGTATAGAGGGGAAATTTTTTTTCAATATGTGTGCAATGTTGAATTGTTTGATTTATTTTATTTTATTACTTTTCAGCCACGAGTAGATAAGGGAGCCACTGCTTCAGTCCTGTACCATTGAGGGAGAAACTGACGTTTGTACGTGTGTGACACCTCGGCCTGAAACTTCTTGCATGGAAATTGCCAAAGGTACCACCACGTCTCCGGGAATAGTTGCACCACTTACAGCTGTTCAACTTATTGATGGATGCAACCATTCTAACCACGAGCCTGCACAAAGCATACCACCTTGGACAGAAAAATTCAGAACCCTGCATTTTCAACAACATTGGTACGAGTGGTTTCCTTGGCTCCATTATTCATCACAAATAAAAGGAATTGTGTGTTTTCAGTGTGCCACAGCTGATGCTGAAAGACTCCTGCAACTACTGGTTTTAGCAACTGGAAGAAAGCAATTGAGAAATTCACGATACATCAAGAATCAGCTTGCCACAAACATGCAGTATTTAAATTGGATCGACAAAATAGGGGGCAGTTAAACGTATCAGACGAACATGTCTCTGCACATAAGAACCAGCAAAACAAAAATACAATGTACCTGATGAGAATAATTGTCAAATCTATAAGGTTTTTGCTTGGACAAGGTTTGGCAAACTGTGCAACCTACAGATTGAAAATGATGCTGATATGAAGCTGTAGCTTCAGCGCTGAACAAACCTCGGCTTGGCTTTAACATCAACGTACTATATGGGCAAACATACGCCAGAGCTGCAAACATGCATGGAAAGTACAATGGCTACCAAACAATTATTTCCCCTAGCTCTATACTCCCATTGTGCTGCTTACTCTTTGAAGTTTATATCTCAATAAGCATGTGATGCAGATCCTATATTGAGCAACACCATACAGTTGGTGCAGGAACTTGGGACTTGCACAGAAGAAGCAGAAAATAGAATCGCGTGTTTTCATAGATCAGCGCAAATAATTCTGGATGTATCGAGATCCTCAGCGGTCATCGATCGGGATGCTGCAGAGACAGAACATGGAGACATGAAAGTCTTCCTGCAGTTGTCATGATATATTGCGTCTGCCGTGTATAGATCACTCGAAACCCATTTGAAAATCCAATATGGCCACTATTTTTTCAAGATGGCCACCAATGATCCAATGAATTATTGTTTTCCTCATTGAAATTGATACTGTTATCCTATTTTAAATATCTAAGTGTGGATGTACATGTTTTTACGTATGTAGACACTGATTTTGCAAATTCTAATCCTATAAAACACTTTTCCATGATTTCTGGTTGTTTTGATGAAAGTATGTGTCATCACTGATCAGAAATTTACAGTTTATACTTACAGAAATGAAAAGTATTTTCTTTATGCAAATCATTAGTATACAGTCATCAGAATTATATGGTTTTCATTTGGCAATGTTTAAAAGTTTAATAAAGTCAACAAACCAGGAGTTGTGGCAAGAGGTCAATGATGAAAAAGAGTGAATGTTAATGCACTACCAGGGCACCCTGGTAACATCACTGCTGTGTAACCCAGCATTGGGTTCAGTGTCAGATAATTAACTTGTACTCGATATTTAGCAATTACTTCATGTCCCAAATGCTATCTAATCCTCTCCATTCGGTTAGATAGGCACACCTGATTCAAACTTGTGGATTTGGTCAAACTGTACAAACAGCGACATGAACAACTGGGAGTAGAATCACCACTTGTCAACTCAACGAGGCTAACGCACCAGCTTTTGGCACAAATGCCTGAACTAGAAGCTCACCAAAAAGGACGGGAAGTACGAGCGCCAGTCAATAAGTAACCTTAAAATGGCGATTATAAATTCGAGAATGTAATGTATGTAATAATTGTAGACGACATATGTTATATCTATGGGTAAGAGTCATGGTTTGCCTGTTTTATATCTGGCAACATTGAGTGTATGACATCAGTAGAGCAGTTCCAAGATAGGGGCTCCCTTCGAAGCATGCACCAGGGAGGAGCAACGTTCTGCATCCGTTTATTGGGAAGTGAGGGTGTGAATCCCAGTGAAATCCATCGCAGAATGAAGATGCAATATGGTGACGCATGTTTATCGATGCAGCAGGTGTACGACTGGGATAGGAAGTTTAAAAGTGGAGTGTCCAGTGTGGCAGATTCTGCTTGCTCGGGCCAGCTTCACACAGCCGGCACAACAGAAATGGTTGCAGAAGTTGAGTGCTTACTAAGGGAAAACCGTCGCATTACGCTGGATGAAGTGGTCTCCCAATTGAACATTAGCCATGGTTTAGCACACCATATCATTCACAACGTGCTGGGGTTCAGCAAAGTGTCTGCAAGGTGGGTGCCCAGACAACTCACACCAGAACTGAAAAAACGGTGAGTGGACGCATGTGAAGAACTTCTGCAACGTTATGAAACAGAAGGCGATGCTTTTTTACAGTGTGTAGTGACTGGGGATGAAAGCTGGGTCCACTACTTTCAGCCTGAAACGAAGAGGGCAAGCAAAGAGGGGCGCCATTCAACTTCACCAAACCCAAAAAATTCTGCACTTAGCCGTCCGCTGGGAAAGTGTTGCTGACGCCCTTCTGGGATAGCAGAGGCCCACTTGTAGAGCATTACATGCCCAGGGGGCCCACAGTCACCAGTGCATCATACTGCGACCTCCTAAAATCATCTGAAACCAGCAATCAGATCAAAACGTCATGGACTACTCACTACCGGTGTTTTGTGCAGCATGACAATGCTCGGCCCCATACTGCCTGCGCTACAGCTGCAACAAGATCTGCATTTTGAGTGTCTTCCTCATCCACCATACTCGCCAGACCTTGCCCCTTCGGATTACCACATCTTTGGGCCACTAGTACTCAGCCCTCTTTATATGTTTCACCAAGGCTGATTTGGTTTGGGGAATTGCATCCTTGGCTCGTCCTTTTTTCGTGAACAACTTTTGCCGAGCTTCGTCTATGTTCAGCATACTGCTTGTACGGTCATATAGTAGTATGGTGAATTGTTCCAGTACCTCCATGTCCTTGTCGGTGTTTTCTGCTAGGCCCGTGGACAGAGCAAGAAAAAATGGAGTAACTTCCTCATATGCCATCGTGACGTCAACCGATATGCCTCCACCCACATTATTACATTATTATACATACTTGTACCAAGTTTGATTTAAATCTCTTCAGCTGTTCTCAAGTATCAAATTTTTACCTGACATTACCTCTGACCTTTGATTCCGAAATCTAATCATTTCATCTTTGCACCATAATATATACTTCTATCAAGTTTGGTCAAAATCGCATCACTGGTTCACAAGTTATCACGGTAACAGGATGTTTACCTAACATGACCTCTGACCCTTGACACCATGACCCCAAAACCTAATCAGTTCATCTTTACCTCATTGTACATATTTGCACCAAGTTTGACTTGGATCCCTTCAGCCATTCTCAAGTTATCGAGGTAACAAAAACCTATCATGGACAGACGGACAGACGGACAGACAGCCGGACGGACAACCGGAAAACAGAATTCGTCGTCGGAGGCATAAAATTGTGACAACAATGGTGAACATATTTCACTTTGCTGACTCTGCACTTATGCTGCCTATTAGTGGACCAATCCAGTTTCCAGGTTACATCATACATGCAACATGCTATCAATCTGGGATGGATGATATTATGATAAATGGACACCTCTAAGTTAATTTAATTGCAATACGAGGAACAATTCCTAAAGTTGAAAATGCATTTTAAAAAACAGCCACCACGGCTGACTTTTTCTGGGTGGCTCCACTTCTGAAAATATTGTTGCGGATTTGAGAATCCTGTGTTTTTTTATTGTTGTCATGAGAATTGTTGTAAATATCACCCTCCGCTGTAAAGGTCAGAGGTCGTCCCCCTAGTTAATCCATATACATGCACGTAGCGAATCATATATTCTTCTAAATAGTTATCTCCTTATTCTATGTAGTTTAAGGCTCTGTTCCCACTAGTTGACACTTCATTGCATCGAATGAAATAACATAGTTCCCCTTCCAACTGAACAGCCTCCATTGCCAACTGTATTGGGCGGTTTTCTGCAAAGCCTGCATTGCCAACTGCATTCACCCTCCATTGCCCATGTGGTCAGCTTGGAGAAGAAAGGCGTGTCTCCGCCCTCGTCATCGGAAGGAGGAGTGAGCCAACCCCGATTAACCAACCAAGGACGAGGGGTTTGGCTTGAAAGGGGCGGAGAGAGAACGATCGGGGAGGTTCACGAAGGTTCGAGGGTGTGGTCTATATAACCCGTCCCGCGACGCCCCCAAAGGATGAGTCCTTGGAGAGCACGCGACGCACCTGAGGAAGCACGCCTGAGCTTTTAAACCACCGCAGCTTTGGGACCATCGAAGCTTTGAGACAACCGCAGTGGTGACCACGGCAGCTTTGAGCTTTTGCGAAGCGCCGCCGCCGGGCGAACACGATTGAGGAAGGGCGGCGGCTGCTCACTCCCGGCCCGGCCGTCCTCCCGTGTCCAGCCGAACCTTCCTCCCCTTCCAGTCATCCGTGCCTGGCCTCATCCATCCATTCGTGTGAGTCTGACCGTAGTCTGTCTTTTGTCTTGTCCTGGGGTTAGGTAAGACTGTTTAGGTAAGTTAATAACTGCACTGTGTCTTCTGGTTCTTCCATACTTTCTGTAAATTATTTTATTATCTTTCCTTCTCCTTGGTTCCTTTGATTGTGTACATATTAGTAATAAATTATATTTGTATTTCCGACCTTTGTTCTTCTTCTTCATGCTCGTCCGGTCGCTTTAGTGATTTCCCCATTGGACACCTGTGGCACGATTTGGCCAACGAATAGGAATCGGGTCTAGTTCTTGTTAATAGTTCGTGCCGCGTTTGCTAAACCGCTCGGCAATTAACATCTATCCGCGGTCGCGAACGAGGTTGCGCACCTGCCTCTCCGGAGGGAGCTTGTGCAACTTCAGGACCACGTCGGTCAGTCATAGACGAGGGGATTAATCCCCCCTCGATAAGGGGAAAAGAGGCCGACGGAGAGATCCGTAACATTTGGTGCCAGGAGTGGGATTCGGAACTGAAGCACGCTTAGCGCGCTGAAATTACGAGTGGCCCACAATTTTATATAATATCCTAAATTTAAAATCGTGCCATGGATGGTCAAGGCGATCGGATGCCGGTGGGGGTAGAGTTAGAAGAGGGGTTAGAATCAACCCAGGACCCCGGGGAGGATTTGGGAGTAATGGAGGAGCGCAATACACATTGGGTTGTGGGGGTATCAGGTACACAAAATGGCGCCCTCGCGCACGTGGTTGCAGCGGCACCAAATGTCGCCGCGCCCGTGACCGTAGCAGCAGCCGCACCCTTTGTACCACCAACGGCTGCCGAAATGCAAACCTGTTTGGCTGAAATGAGGGCCTTTATGGCCAAAATAGTTGAAGGGGTTTGTAACAGAATAGAGGGGGACAAATCAAGGGCCGATAGAGAGCCAATGGGAAATGATTGGAAAACCAAATTCGGGGGATTGAGTAAGGAGGTGGAAAAGATGGATGCAATGCCAATGAGGGAAGAAGTAAGGGCCAACACCAATAACTTAGGAAGCAAATTGGAGGGACTCGGAAGCAAATTGGAGGGAGTCGGAAGCAGATTAGGGGACAAACTGGAGAGCATAATTGGCCAAGCCAAATAAATTAATGAGGGGTTGGCGAGGGGGCAGGCCGCATATGAAGGAAGGGAAGCGGAGAGGGACAGAGACCGCAGGTTGGGCGAGGGGTCCCGAGGGTGCACGACGAGGTAAAGCGGGTCGAGGAGCACTGGTTGGGCAGAGTGGAGAAAAGCACAGGTAACTGGACCGGGGTAGAAATCGCGACCCGGGGTATGGGGCAGCCGGCGACCGCTGAGGTAGAAGAGGGAATTTTAATAAAGCGAGCGGTCGTCGTGGTGAATAAAGAAAAAGCAGTAGTGAGTATAATTGAAATTGAAAAGACGACGGAGGTAGCCCAGCAGTTGGAGGAAGGAATGGAAACTGTACAAAGTCCGTGCTCACATCACGATGCTGTGCTTAATAACCCCAATAAAGATTTGCAGGTGTTGGAGCGAAGGAGAAGAATCCCCAAGGTGAGTCGTGCTGTATGTTGTGCGGGGAGGTTTTTCAGCAGGAGGATGTTTGGCGCAGAAAGAATTTCCGTGCGTTTGGGATCGAGAAAGCATCCGGGCGTTGGTGAAGGGTCCCCTGTGAGTGGAAATGGCGCGCTTGTGGAAAAAAAGTGTGCATCGGGGAATGAGCGTGTTATAAAGTATGGGAGTGATACCGAGTGCGAGAGCGAATGCACGTCGGAGGGTCTGTGTGAAACAGAGTGTACGGAGTGTGACACGGAGAGTGAGTTGGTGGTGGAGCGAGTGCGAGAATGCACACCTGGAATGGTCGAACGTGTGCGAGAGTGTACACCTGAGTTAGTGGTGGCGCGTGTGCGGGAGGGCACATCGGAACGCGTTAGTGGGTGGATGCAAGAGTGCACGCCCATGGTGAGTGTTACGGAGGACGTAACGGAGGAGAGGTGTGGAATGAAGTGTGCGAACGGCGAGTGTGCGCAAGAGGGTGCGTGAGAGGTGTGGTGTGTAACAGGGAGTGCGGTGGTGAAATGGACGGAGTGTGTGGGATGTACGGGCGACGTTGGCACGCCGGGTTTTGTGAGTGTGAAACGTGTCGCGTATGCGAGTGAAGCATCGACGTTAACCGGGTTAGCAGTTAGGGTGACGGATAGCCGAGGCGAGCACTCGGGGCGCGATGTGCTTTGTTGGATGCGAGGCCCGGCACGGGTCGGTGCTGCGTCGCTTCTCTTGGAAGCGTCGTTGCCGATTCGGGCCTGGCCGCGCCCCGCACGGTCGAGTCCGGGCTTTGCCGGGCAAGGCGACTGGTCCGGTTCAGGGACAGGTTGGAGGAAGCGGAACGGTGCCCCCTGGCGGGGACGGGGTTCTGACCGGGCGAGATTGAGCCATCGGGCCGGAGGCCGCAAGGACCCGCGCCGAGATGGTGCGTGGAATCTCGGCCCGACCAAACCGCCTCCCTTGAGCCGAATGCCGGACGGATTCAACCTGCAGGCGACCAAACCACCCGAATTCATTGCTCGGCTTTGCGAAGCTGAGTTTTAATGAGGTAACGATGCACCGAGGCTCAGATATAGCGGACTGTAATGATGATAGTGTTTTGATCCGAAATTTAGAATAGTGAATAGGATTGGCTGCAATTTGATGAGCAAAATTTATAGTGGAAGATGCCCGATGTGGTGGGATGGCAAATCCACCGTCCCTCACACGGGGGCACATGAGCGCTAGTTTTATGGGGTTTATGGCAGTGTAAGCTCGCCCGGGAGGGTTAGGATAAAATGATAGGGATCTAGAGAAAATGACCATAGGTAACTGTAGCTTTAAGTAGCGACATTGGACAGGTAGTGGGGACATAGAGAGGGTAGTTGGATTATAATGACGAGGGAGCGCAATAATATAAGGGGCGACGGGGAAGCGCGAGTTTTAGCAGGGCACCAGGTAGATCAGATGATGCCGTGTGAGTGTCAGAAGTGTATTGTGAAAAGTGTGGGTGAGTGTATTGAATGAATGAAGAAGCCTGGGAGGAAGGAGGGTGCAGGTGGCACCAGGTGTAATTGCACAGGTGTGCAAGTGAACAAGTGTATGGAACAGTGTATGAGTGAGTAATAGTGATTGAGTGTTGTGTTGAGCAAATGGTCCTGGAGGAAGGAGGGTGCAGGAAGCACCGGGAGTGATGGCACAGGTGTGCGAATACAGGTGTATGGAGAATGGTTGTGTGGAATACATGGAGTATGGAATATATGGAGTATGGAATGGATGGTGTGGAGTGAGTATGGTGGAAACTGTGGAGTGGAGTGGATGGTGCGAAGGTGTGTATGGGAAGGATGGACCCCATCACGAATACCCGGGGAGGGTAGTTTAAGAGTTAGGTAGAGGGAGTAGGTAAATTGTGGATGGATATTGGCATCTGTGGTGCGTGTGGAAGAATGGTGTTTGGATGGGTACATTGGTGTCGTGGAAATGGCTGGGCGTGTGGCCTGTTAGTATGTGTAGTTAAATGGGCACTCCGCCACTGTCAGGATGTTGGCCAGGTGAGGCCGCAGGTGGGCTCTGGGAGCCAGTAGAGTTGTTGTGGATGGGGCCCGAGGATCCGGAGGACGGACCCGGGTAGCCCAGTGCCAGAGGGCACCGAGTGGGGAGAGCGCCAGAGGGCCTTCCCCAGGTAGATAGGTTAGGTAAGGAGCAGGTAAGCTCGGAGGCAACTGCAGTGGTGGAGGTGTGCAGGTGGGTAGACCTGCTGGGAGAGCCACACGACCCAGTCCTGAAATTGTGCAAGGGCACAGGGAGTTGAATCGGGGGAGTGAGACCCCAAATTGATGAAGCACCACAGTTTGGTCAATGGTAATTGGTTCTTAAAACCGCATAGAGTGTAAGACGGCCAATGGATTGGCAGGGAAAGACCCCGGGTAGTGTAAAGTGTGTTAATGTCATTTAAGAGGATAGTTAGGATTGAAATCTCCTCGCACCATCTGCATCCACTCCCCTGAGGCGATGACGTAACTCCACACCATGCCATGTTTACCTTCGCAAAAGCGGAAGGTTATGTTTTGATCGCTGTGTATTTATTTGTATGTCTGTGTGTGTGTGTGTGTGTATGTTATTCGCATAACTCAAAAAGTATTCAACCGAATTGCATGAAATTTGGTGGGATGATTGGTTATCATACGGGACACATTTGATTAGATTTTGGGAGCAATCGGGTCAAAGGTCAAGGTCAAGGTCACGAAAAGGTCAAAATCGTATTTTTGTTGTTCTGTTCCCTACACTCCCATGCCAAGTACAGAACAGTAGATGCGGCGAAGGTATGCGCTCTACCGAGTGCCCGTTCTAGTTTGTTATTTTTCTGTGCAAATGTTTGGAATGTGAGACGCATCATGACGTGGGTGTGACATTGTGCTTTGTGTTCCATCTCTCCCTCCTCATGAGGATTGATGATGAATTGGTGATGGCAAATTTAGACAATGGGATTGTGATGACGAATTTGGTATAGGGGAGATATAGGGAAGACGAGACAGTAGTGACGAATTTGTAAATGTGTAGGTTTTGTAAATACGGGGAGGGGCCAGGGGGGGGGGGTAGTGTAGGCCACATGTGGGGGGCGTACGGTAGGGACGAGCTTTCTCACTTCGCTCTCCGTACGCACCTCGTTCTGCATTACCTGTGTAACGGGGTCCTCCCCTATCGAGTCCCCGGCAGAAAGAGGTGTTGTCCTTGTGTGAAAACCAGCCAATCAACCAACGAGTCCACACCAAGGGATACGAACAAACCACAATGTATTATGACCCTTCAAACCCACAATATTTTATCACACTTCAAACACCATATAATTCATCTCTACAGGTGGTACCACCTTATTGAGTCCCTTAACCCCCAAACTCACGGCCCTTTCCCCAATGTCTCTGTCCTCCTCCAAGGCGACGTCGATTCGCTCCAGCGCGTGGAATCAATGTCCGGTTCCAATCCGTGGAAGCGGAGATGATCGAGCCAACCCGCAGGTCACGTGGTCCAATCCCCAGCACGATAGTGGTAGAATGGGAAACCGGCCAAAGATGATTTCGGGTATGTACCCGGTGGCGGTTCAATCCGCGAGTCTCCTCAATAACCCTCCCACAGCCGCGGACTTGTGGGTTGCACAGTCGTCCCTGGCAGCCTGCCGGAGAGAAACGCCTGGTCGACGCGCCGCCAAAAACCCAGGCACGGCCGGTGATGCGCGTGGCGAAAGTGGCGGTCGGCTTTCTCTCACTGCTCGGTCGGGAGCTGCAATCCGACCACGTTTCACTGCTCCGTCGGGAGCCGCAATCAGAACACGTTTCACTGCTCGGGCTGGAGCTGCAATCAAAATACTTTTCACTGCTCGTTCGGGAGCGGCAATCAGAACACGTCTTACTGCTCGGTCGGGAGCGGCAATCAGAACAAGTCTTACTGCTCGGTCGGGAGTGGCAATCACAACACGTCTCCCCGTTTTCTCTTCGCTCCACCCCTTTTCTCCGCTCCACCGCTTCCGGTCTTGATCCGGATTTCCGGCCACATTTCCCCAGGAGGGCTTTTAATTCTTCTACCCACAACAGTAATCATAACAATCATCATTCAGGCCGAATACGTAACACTTCCCCCCCTCAAAAAAGAAAGTTGGAACACCGCGAAAACTTTCTTTGTATGCCCTCTTTGAACAGGCAAAAGTAAATTCACAAACCAAATCAGCAATCCCTGGGGCAACAATATTCAACCTTCCCCAAAAATAGAGCAACCAAAATTTTACACAACCCCCAGAACTTTCCCAAAGCTAATTCCCTCTGGACCAAGCATCAACAACTTCTAGTTCCTCTTGAATGAAGGTTAAGGGGGGGTGGTGACCAAAGCCCCAAAGTTAAACAACTCGATAGCACTTTTTCCGGGAGGCCAAGCTGAGTATTCACTACATGGACGCCTTTAGGAATGTGGAGTTCACGGTTAGTCCGGGGAGGAAAGTTCATTACATGGACGCCTTCAGGAACGTGGAGTTCACGGTTAGTCCGTGCAGGAAAGTTCACTACCTGGACGCCTGTACGAACGTGGCATTCACGGTTAGTCCGTGTAGGAGTCTGGGCTCGGCGGCTCCGCCGTATCTAAAGTGAAACGTGCTCCGCTGCAATCCGACAATCATTCTTTCGGGAGATGCCGTAACTCTGGGAGCCTCCATAGTAATATCGGCTGCTGCCACCACCAAAACTACCGCCACGTTGTCCGCTTCTGTAGACCTCCCGACGCCTACGAAATGCCTTCCCTACTGTTATGGTCCGACCCTCCAACTCCTTACCATTCCAATTCTTCTCTGCCTCTCTGGCGTCCTTTGTGCTTGCAATCGTGACAAAACCGAACCCTCTTGACTGTTGCGTTTCCCTGTCTTTTACCAACTGCACTTCCACAAGCGGCCCATATCTGTTGAAGACAGAGGTCAGAACCTCCTCCTCTGTTTTGAAGTTCAGTCCCCCTACAAATAACTTGGTACTTTCGTCGCCATCCCGAGCTGGGGTGGTGTTATTTTCCCTGCTGGGCTCTTTACCAACCCTCGGGTTACCATAAACTTGACCCCCGGCCAAATCAATCCCGATAACCACAGATACTCCCTCTACAGGAAGCGTGGCTTGTAAACCGACGGTGACCGGTCCTGACACCAAATCGGATTCCAAATGGATGACATGAAGTGGGGCATTAACACAGCCACCGATCCCTTGTAACCGAACACTATCACCAGTTGCTGTTCTCTTTGACAATGGCAAAATGCCTTCAAGCATTAAGGATTGATGGGCTCCGGTGTCCCTCAATACCCTAACAGGTCTTGGGTTAGTCAAGTCTCCCTCTAGGGAGACAAACCCCTCATAAATAAATGGTTGGTAACTCTTCTGTGGGCGATTTCTTACGTTTGCCATCGCATTCGGAGTTGTACTAGCCGGACTCCGCTCTGGGTTTTCCCTTTTCATGAGATAACAACTGGACATCAAGTGTCCAGGTTTCCGGCAAAAGGCGCAAGTAGGCCCTGAGGGGAACCTCATGGTCTGTCTCGAGCCCCCCGGAAGATAAGGCTGTCTTGGACCCATAGTCTTCTGATTTCGAAAAGTGGTGGTATCAGAGTGGTCCCCATAATCCTCTCGAGGCCGCCCCCAAGGATTCTCGTTCTCCGCCCCTGATGTACCATAGCTCCCCTGGCTAGGCCTGGGCGAGAAGTTCGGGTTGCGGAACCCCATCCTGTTTGTTAATGCATAGTCATCTGCCATGGTGGCGGCCTCATACAGCTTTGGTACCTTCCTTTCCTCCAGGTGAACTTTAATGTCCTCGTGGACACACTGTTGGAATTCCTCCACTAGGATCAATTGTCGCAATAGTTCGAAGTCTTTCCCGACATCTTTTGAATCACACCACCTATCAAACATGGTTTCCTTCACTCTGGCAAATTCCACATGGGTCTCACTCTCCCTCCTCCTGGAATTCCGGAATTTTTGCTGGTAAGCTTCCGGGACCAATTCATAAGCTTTGAGAAGGTGTTTTTTTAATGCCTCATACTCTGCACATTGGTCAATCGGTAAAGCCGAATAAATCTCTTGAGCTTTACCCACCAGAACACTTTGTACTAGTATGGACCAGTACTCCTCAGGCCACTTTAACTGTCGAGCCACTTTCTCAAAGTGGGGAAAAAACTTGGCTACCTCCTTCTCATTGAAGGGTGGGACCAGCCTCACATGTCTGCCAACATCCCAGGTGTTCTGACTAGGTGTCGAACCAGCTGGCATGGATGGTACCTCTCCCCGTTCTCTTATTAACCCCAGCTGCTTGATTTTAATTTCCTGCTGAAGCTCCATGTCACGTTCCTTTAACTCCCTTTCGGCTCTTCTTTCCTCCGCTCTTTCCCCTGCTCTTCTTTCCTCGAGGTCTCGGTCCTGTTCTATTCTTTTTTCCTCAAGTTCTCGGTCCTGTTTTACTCTTTCCTTCTCTGTCTTCCTTTCCTCTGCTTTTAACCTTTCCTGGCTCTGCAGTTGCATCTCCAGTTTCCGGAGCTCCACATTTTCTTGTTCCTCGGGTAACCAATCCAAGGCTACCTCTGTCCATGTGCCCTGTCCCACCAGAGCTTCTATCACCAATGTCTGCATCTCTGCTTTCCCCATATTAACTCGGACCTCCAAGTTAAAATGTCTGGCCAATATCAAGAGTTCTGATTTTTTTTAACGCTTGGAACTGTGCCTCACTAGGGGACGCCGCAAACTTTTCGGCATCAAACACCATGGTGACTATCCGTGAGCACCTGTTAACCTTCACCCCAAAATTTCCCAACAAACAAAACAAAAGTTTTTCCTCTTTTTATTTTTTTGTTGTTGTTTGTTTTTGGGAAAATTTTGGGAATTTGGAAAAAGTTCCAAACTTGGGAATTCTTTCCCGGACTAAATTTAGGAATTTCTCAGCTCCCGGACGCAGACCCAATTGCGAGTCCACGAATATCAATTGGACGAGCCCCCAATTTCTGTTACGGGGTCCTCCCCTATCGAGACCCCAGCAGAAAGAGGTGTTGTCCTTGTGTGAAAACCAGCCAATCAACCAACGAGTCCACACCAAGGGATACGAACAAACCACAATGTATTATGACCCTTCAAACCCACAATATTTTATCACACTTCAAACACCATATAATTCATCTCTACAGGTGGTACCACCTTATTGAGTCCCTTAACCCCCAAACTCACGGCCCTTTCCCCAATGTCTCTGTCCTCCTCCAAGGTGACGTCGATTCGCTCCAGCGTGTGGAATCAATGTCCGGTTCCAATCCATGGAAGCGGAGACGATCGAGCCAACCCGCAGGTCACATGGTCCAATCCCCAGCACGATAGCGGTAGAATGGGAAACTGGCCAAAGATGATTTCGGGTACGTACCCGGTGGCGGTTCAATCCGCGAGTCTCCTCAATAACCCTCCCACAGCTGCGGACTTGTGGGTTGCACAGTCGTCCCTGGCAGCCCACCGGAGAGAAACGCCTGGTCGACGCGCCGCCAAAAACCCGGGCACGGCCGGTGATGCACGTGGCGAAAGTGGCGGTCGGCTTTCTCTCACTGCTCGGTCGGGAGCTGCAATCCGACCACGTTTCACTGCTCCGTCGGGAGCCGCAATCAGAACACGTTTCACTGCTCGGGCTGGAGCTGCAATCAAAACGCTTTTCACTGCTCGGTCGGGAGCGGCAATCACAACACGTCTCCCCGTTTTCTCTTCGCTCCACCCCTTTTCTCCGCTCCACCGCTTCCGGTCTTGATCCGGATTTCCGGCCACATTTCCCCAGGAGGGCTTTTAATTCTTCTACCCACAACAGTAATCATAACAATCATCATTAGGGCCGAATACGTAACACCTGTTTTGATGTGTACCCTTGTGACCTTACCCCTCGCTCACCTGTCTTCTGTTCCCCTGTCTCCCACCCGAGGACTGTGCTCTCTGGGCACCGAGGGGAGCGTGCGGGAGTCCGCCATTGTGTGCCCGAATCCTTGCAACCAGCTGCCTGCATCCATGCACCACTTATGGACTACATGTCTGTGGCTGAGCACCATTTATGGACCCCACGGGTTGGGGCATGGCCCCTCTGCTGGAACCGGCCATGATGGCCCGAGATCTTGCTGGCAGACCTTGGTAACATGGCACCTATGCCATACAGGTGAACCCCTCATAGTCGGCCCCTGTGGGCCATAAATAAAATGCCGACACGTTTGTGCAATGTTCATTTTATTATGTCTAAATAGGCCGCCAGCAAGAAGAACCTGAAGGAAGACAACATCAAGAAGAACATTGGCCAGCAGAGGGAGCCGAAGAGCAAGAGCACCAGGGGTTTCTTTTGTTTATTATTGACTGTGGTGACTGTGCACTCCGGTGCATTTTGGTGCTTTATGGTGCTGATTTTTGGTGCTGGTGCGTCGATGCAGAGCAGGCTGTCTCCCCCTCAAAAGAACAATCACAGGTCCTGGGTTAGTTTTGTAAATACCATTAGCGTCAGTTGTAAATAATGCTCCCCACCGTTCATGTATAGTTTGAAGACAATTCCGCAATTCGGTTAGCTGTGGGCGTAAATCTGTTAGGCAGGGTGCAATGCAGCAGGGGGACATACTTATTTGTGTTTTAAAACGGTCACACTCAGGGTCAGGTTAAATGTAGAGGGAACTACACCTACGTGTCACACTAAAGTTAAAGTTTTATAGGCCCGAGGACGTGCCTGGAGGATGAGGGTGCAGTGTTGCGGATTTGAGAATCCTGTGTTTTTTTTATTGTTGTAATGAGAATTGTTGTAAATATCACCCTCCGGTGTAAAGGTCAGAGGTCGTCCTCCTAGTTAATCCATATACATGCATGTAGCGAATCATATATCCTTCTAAATAGTCATCTCCTTATTCTATGTAGTTTAAGGCTCTGTTCCCACTAGTTGACACTTCATTGCATCGAATGAAATAACATAGTTCCCCTTCCAACTGAACAGCCTCCATTGCCAACTGTATTGGGCGGTTTTCTGCAAAGCCTGCATTGCCAACTGCATTCACCCTCCATTGCCCATGTGGTCAGCTCGGAGAAGAAAGGCGTGTCTCCGCACTCGTCATCGGAAGGAGGAGTGAGCCAACCCCGATTAACCAACCAAGGACGAGGGGTTTGGCTTGAAAGGGGCGGAGAGAGAACGATCGGGGAGGTTCGCGAAGGTTCGAGGGTGTGGTCTATATAAGCCGTCCCACGACGCCCCCAAAAGATGAGTCCTTGGAGAGCATGCGACGCACCTGAGGAAGCATGCCTGAGCTTTGAAACCACCACAGCTTTGGGACCATCGAAGCTTTGAGACAACCGCAGTAGTGACCACGGCAGCTTTGAGCTTTTGCGAAGTGACGCCGCCGGGCGAGCACGATTGAGGAAGGGCGGCGGCTGCTCACTCCCGGCCCGGCCGTCCTCCCGTGTCCAGCCGAACCTTCCTCCCCTTCCAGTCATCCGTGCCTGGCCTCATCCATCCATTCGTGTGAGTCTGACCGTAGTCTGTCTTTTGTCTTGTCCTGGGGTTAAGTAAGACTGTTTAGGTAAGTTAATAACTGCACTGTGTCTTCTGGTTCTTCCATCCTTTCTGTAAATTATTTTATTATCTTTCCTTCTCCTTGGTTCCTTTGATTGTGTACATATTAGTAATAAATTATATTTGTATTTCCTACCTTTGTTCTTCTTCTTCATGCTCGGCCGGTCCCTTTAGTGATTTCCCCATTGGACACCTGTGGCACGATTTGGCCAACGAATAGGAATCGGGTCTAGTTCTTGTTAATAGTTCGTGCCGCGGTTGCTAAACCGCTCGACAATTAACATCTGTCCACGGTCGCGAACGAGGTTGCGCACCTGCCTCTCCGGAGGGAGCTTGTGCAACTTCAGGACCACGTCGGTCAGTCATAGACGAGGGGATTAATCCCCCCTCGATAAGGGGAAAAGAGGCCGACGGAGAGATCCGTAACAATATTTTTGGGTACTCCATAACTTTGCCAAGTTTCATGCTTGCATGACAAAACACATATAGGTTTTGTCACATATCTGCCCTACTACATACATGCTTGGCCACAAGTCCAAATATGATGGAAACTTGTTTGAAGGATGTGTTGAAGAAGCCAGTCCAGGCCAGCACTTCTTCAGTTTGTGTGCATGATTGAACATGGAGCAGACATTAAATCACAGCTAACATGTGGTGTATCAAAAAATGATTTGTCTATGGTACAATTGCTGCAGTATAGCTGCTATTTGGAGTCGGTCAGAAAGTCAGTCAGAAATTCATAGTCCTGCAGACTGGGGATGGGTGCAACAGGAAGAAAAATGGTTGATGTGTTGGACTACACTTTCACCTATTGCGAAAAGTTGCAACGAACTGATGAAATGTGGATGCAAGATTGAATGTCAGGGAAGATGCAAGTGCTATAGCTTTAGTCTCAGCTGCAAGACCTCAAAGTCATCAAAACAGCTGTTCACCACCATCTCTGATCTTTCCCCATCCAAAATTTGATGTTTTCTACCCCCGTTAATCCACGCTAAATCCACCTCCTTCAAATTTCGTTTTCTTTCCTGAAAGTCCTTGTATTGTCCATCTTGTTTATCCCGTGTACCCCACAAAAAAGATGTTGGTAATTATTGCATTACCGTATTGTTGCGGATATGAGGACTGTATATTTTTTGATTGTGTATTATTATTATTATTGTTTATTCTGCGCCCCCCTGCCTCCGGAGCTGTGTAAAGGTGAAAGGGCATCCCATAATTAGTCCACAAGCATACACGTCAGCCAAATAATAGAATACCTCTGTTTGATAGTTATCTCTTATTATGTGTTTTTAGAGTAAGGCTGTGTCTCCCATTAATTGAAATACTCCATTGCACCAGTGAAAGAGATAGATTCCCTTCATTCCCACTCCCAACACTTCCATTCCCCCCCTTTCCGTCAATTGCAATTCGCATTGCCAACTGCATGTTGGGCGGTTTTCCCTTCATCCGCCATTGACCACGAGGCAGGGTTGGGGGAAGGAAGGCGGGTCCCCACCTCGTCAGAGAGGGGAGGAGTGAGCCAGCCCCACTCGACCAACCATGAACAAGGGGTTTGGCTTGAGAGGGCGGGGAGAAAACGTTTGGGGGAGGTTCGAAAAGGTTAAGGGGCGGGGCCTATATAACCCACGGCGGGGGTGTTCCCAAGGGAGATGCACTTTGAGTTGGTCACAAAGAGTTGGTCGTCAAGAGAGAGTCGTGAAGAGTCAGTCAGTGGAGTCGGTCGTCAGTTGGTTGCGGTGAGGAGTCGGTGGTGGCGGTCAGTGGTTGCGTTGGTTGCGGTGAGGAGTCGAGGAGGGAGGAGATCAGAAGACAGGAAGGCCTTGAGTTGGACTAAGAAAGAGAGGAAGTTGTTGGACTGGGTGGGACTAAGAAAGAGAGAGAAAGAGTCCTGAAGCTTGTGAGGGAAGGAGAGAGAACCCGTCACACCAACCCCCCAAGCTCCGCGTTGGCTCCACCAAGCGTTAACCTCCACCAAGGCTCCACCAAGCTCCGCGTTGGCTCCACCAAGCGTTCACCTCCAGCCATCCACCTCCTGCCATTCCTGTCATTCCCCGCGTGAGTCAGTGTCTTTGTTTGTTCTGTCCTGGGAATAAGTTAAGTCTGTATAACTATAAGCTAGTATTTGCACTGTGTCACCTGCGTCTTATGTGTTGTAAATAAACCTTGATTGCTCCGTTTTGCTTGTGTAAATAATAAATCCCATTACTCGTCTGTACGTCTTCTCGTTTTATTCCTTTTCCTCTTTGCATTGCGTCGTTTTCGTCTTTTCCCTATTGACTAGCTGCGGTGCGATCCGGCCAACGTTTGGGAGATGAATCGGGTGAGTCGGGGATCCTGTTAGGTCGCGGTAATACACCACCGCTCGGTCATCATAACATCTACCCTCGGTCATCATAACATCACCACTGCTCGGTCAGCACCTCCGCACCGCGCAGTGCCCCCAAAAGGTGTACTCCACCTTCGTCCGGATTCCAACCGTTGCCTCTGCACACGTATTCAAACTGTGCCAGGTACACCCTCAGATCACTCTTGCCGTCATACGGCGCGAGTGGGACCTTGTCGGCGCCCGAAGGCCGGACCCCGTGCGTCACTCCTTGTGCGATCAGCGTGGGACCAAACCCTTCGGGCCCCCACAGTACACTATTCCCGGGGGCCTCCCGCACATCCTCCGTCCCTCCAAACACTACCCCTCTTGGTGTCGATGCCTGGGTCACCCTTCCGCAACCCGCTACCCACTGCATACCCACACACCCTTGCTCACCAATACCCCTCTCACTCCCCATAGTCGGACCTCCTTGCACACCTCCTCTATCCATACACTCCGGACCAGCCATACACCTCACCATTGGTCCCTCACGAACACCCAGGTCTACACCAACCCCCAAGCCTACTGAATCTCCCCTCACAGTGCTCACACCATATACATTTCCGAGTATATCGCCACTCACCTTGGCACCTCGTCGTCGCTCCTCTTCCGCCACCTGCAAACTCTTTATTTGGTGAGTAAGCACATCTTCATGATTTGAGCACAGACCTTGTACATATTCCATCACCTCCTCCTTTATCTCCCTCTTAGTTTCCCTCCGTCTCTTCTTAATTTCACTCACCCCCTCTTCCACATCCTCTAATTTTTGCTTCACCTCTTTCATCTCCCGGTGCGCCCCCTCAATTTCGTCCTCTAAGGCCACCTTGATAGTTTCTATGTGCGTCCTCACCTCCCGTTCTTTCGTCTCCATTGCCTCTGTCACCTCGTCCAACCTTGCTGTCAGTCCCTCATGTACCGTCTGACACTCCTTCTTTATGACTGCTACGTCCCTCTTTATTTCCTTCTGGGTCGCCTTCAACCCCTCGATCACAGCCGTATTCTTTTTTTACCTGTTCCTTCAACTCCCTTTGTCCCACTGTCAGCTGCCCCACCCCCTGCGTCAACTCCTCGATTCCACCTTGTAACTTTGCCGTCCCATTTCTCACCTCCTTCTCCATACGCTCCTCACCTCGCTTTACCTCCTCGCGTACCCCCGAGACCTCCTGGCTCACACCTCGTCTGATCTCCTCCCCCATTTCTCCCATCTCTTTGGTAGATGCTGCCCCCATCTGTTCCAAATCATTCCTCTGGGCATCCAATTTGGTTTCTAACCCGATTTTCACCTCCTCTCTCTGATCTCCCATCTGTTTAATTTCCCGGGCGGATTGCTCCCCTATTTCCCTCAATTTGCCTTCCATTGTGTTTTCTAACCCCGTTAACCCATTCTTCACCCCTTTCATCCCGTTGTCTAACCCCTCAAATTTAATGTCTAAACCCTCAAATTTATTGTCTAAACCCTCAAATTTAGCTTCTAGCCCCCCGATTTGATTTTCTAATCGCTCCCCTATCCTTTGTTCTAGACTACCCACCCGTCTCTCAATCCCCCGATTTGATTTTCTAATCCCTCAAATTTATTTCCCAACTGTTCACTGGTACCCCTGGCTTCGTCCCTCATTTCTCTGATTTCCGCCCTTGATTTGTCCATCTTTTCATCTATTTCTTTACTTTGCACCACGAAGCATGCCCTGATTTGCGCCATGAAGGCTTGCATGTCGCCCACCCCCATCTGCGCAGTGGGCGCGGCCACCGCGCGCTCGTGCGAGGCGCCATTTTGTGCGCCTGAAACCTCGTGCGCCATCTCGTGTACCTGATACCCCCTCAACCACATTCTCATTGCTCTCCTCCTCCATCATTACTCCCACCTCCTCCCTGGGGTCCTGGGTTGATTCTAACCCCTCTAACCCCCCAACCGGCATCCGATCACCTTGACCATCCATGGCACGATTTCGAATTTGGATGTTATTACAATTTCGGCCGCTCGTAATTTTGACCAATTTTTTTTTTTTTTAAAGATGTTTCAAATTTGGTTCGGGTCCAAATCCCAACTCCTCGACACCAATTTGTTACGGATCTCTCCGTCGGCCTTTTTCCCCTTAAGAAGGGGGGATCAATCCCCTTGTCCGCGACTGACCGACGTGAGTCCTGGGGGTCCCAACGCCACTCCCGGTCGGGAGCAGCCAGGGTATTTGGTCTACAAAAAGTCCCAAGGACCTAAGTGCCACTCCTGACTGCGAGCAGGGGAGGGACTCCCGCTCGAACCCCGGTTTTAGATGTTATAATTGCCGAGCGGTGTTAGCAACACGACGTTCGAGCCATTACCAAAGACTAAACCCGATCCTGAACGTTGGCCAAAATCGCGCCACAGGTTTTCAATGGGGAAATCACAAAGACGACCGGACGAGCATGAAGAAGAAGAACGAAGGTAGGAAATACAAATATGATTTATTACTAACTATTATTTACACAATCAAAAGAACCAAGGAGAAGGAAGGATAATAAAATAAAGACAGAAAGAATGGAAGGACCAGAAGACACAGTGCAATTACTAGCTTATACTATGCAGTCTTACTTATTCCCAGGGACAAGACACACAAAACAAACTTACGTACACAAAAGGATGGAATGGCAGGAATGGTTTGGGACGGCAGAGGAGGGTCCAGGCAGATGGTAGGCGTCGAGGTCCGGCTCCAAGCGCGTGCTCCGATCCACGCTTTGGGGTCGAGGCGAAAACCCGGCAAACACAGCTCCGCGTCGGGCTGGCAGAGAGGAGCCGGCAGCTCCACGTATTCGGTTTCACACCGGCAGCTGTCTCACGCGTCCTCCGCCTCCTGCGTCTCTGATGCTGTTTTCCTACTCCGCAGAATCTGCCTCTGGTCCAGCGCACCTCCCTCAAAAATCCCTCTCTCTGCTTCTCCTCAACTGGACTCTTACGCACTTCTTTTTTGTCATAGTCTTGCGCGGGCGCTTTTATAACGCGCTCTTGGATCAATCCGCGCCACGCCCGTGATGGCATCTCACCAGCCCTGATTGGCTGGTGGGGGCTCGCTGGCTCCACCCTCTGATGACGAGGGGCGGAGACACGCCTTTCTTCCCCGACTTGACCGCGTGCGTAATGGAGTTTTGGGGTGAAGAAAACCGCCCAATGCAGTTGGCAATAATGCAGTTGGAAATGCGGTTGGAAATGGAGGCTTTGGGAATGAAAGAGAATCTACCTTATTTGAATTCGGTGCAATGCAGTGTCAACTAGTGGGAACAGAGCCTTAAACTACATAGAATAAGGAGATAACTATTAAGAAGGATATATGATTTGCTACGTGCATGTATATGGACGAACTAAGAGGACGACCTTTGACCTTTACACACCAAACGGAGATATTTACAAGAATTCATTACACTTACAGAGGGTGATATTTACAACAATTACAAATTAGCAACAATATATATATGCAGTTACATGAAAAAGTAAATACACCCCATGTAAAGTTTTGCCTTTTTCAACATACAGCGATTTGATCTTCATTTCAACAATATTGATAGATAAGGTGATATAATATAAGAAATATCATGAAACATTAACCATTTGTAGTCCATTGTATAATTTAAATAAACGTAAATGCAAATTTCGCATGTGGAAAAAGTAAGTACACCCCTACATTTCTCACTACTTCAAATACCTAAATTAGAATCAGGTGCACCAGCTCAGGTGCAAATGATTAGAACATCGTAGGAGAGGATCTTGGAGGAACCTGTCTTCTTTAAACCTCATTCAGTTTGGTTTGCTCTTTGTTGTTGAAGTGTGCGGCATCACCATGCCTAGATCAAAATAGCTCTTTGAGGCCTTCAGAAAGAAGGTTATAGATGCCTACGAGTCTGGGAAGGGATTTAAAAAGATCTCCAAACAATTTGAAATCAATCATTCGACTGTCTGGAAGATCATCTACAAGTGGAGAACATTCCAAACAACTGCCAACTTGTTCAGGCCAGGCCGCCCCAGCAGGTTTAGCCCGAGAGCAGACCGCAAGATGCTGAAAGAAATCGAAGAACCCCAGAATGTCATCACGGGACCGACAGGTAGCTCTTGCTACTGTTGATGTCAAAGTGCACGAGTCTACCATTAGAAAGAGGCTGCGCAACTTTGATCTACATGGGAGGTGTGCCAGGAGGAAACCTTTGCTGCCCAGAAAGAACATCAGGGCAAGATTAAAGTTTGCCAATGAACACCTAGGCAAAGACCAGCACTTCTGGAACAATGTGCTCTGGACAGATGAGTCAAAGGTAGAGCTATTTCGCCACAGTACCAGAAGACATGTTTGGGGAAAACCAAAGACAGCATTTGACCACAACAACCTGATACCAACTGTAAAGCATGGTGGTGGAAATATTATGGTTTGGGGCAGCTTTGCTGCATCAGGGCCTGGGCAGCTCACCATCATAGAATCTACTATGAATTCTTCATTGTACCAGAGGATGCTTGAGGATAATGTGAGGCCATCTGTCGGAACGTTGAAGCTCAACCAAAGGTGGACCTTGCAACATGACAATGACCCTAACATACCAGTAAATCCACCAAGGAATGGCTGAAGAGAAAAATGGAGGGGTCTGGAATGGCCAAGTCAAATCCCGCATCTAAATCCCATCGAGATGTTGTGGAGGGATTTGAAACGAGCTGTGCATGCAAGAAACCCCTCAAACATCGCACAGCTGAAAGAATTCTGCATGGAGGAGTGGGCAAAAAATTCTCCCAGTCGATGTCAGAGACTGGTAGACAGTTATAAGAAACGCCGACTTGAGGTTGTTTCTGCCAAAGGGGGCAATACCACCTATTAGAGCCAAGGGTGTACTTACTTTTTCCACATGCGAAATTTGCATTTATGGTTATTTAAATTATACAATGGACTACAAAATGTAATTGTTTCATGACATTTGTTATATTATATCACCTTTATCTTTCAATATTGTTGAAATAAAGATCAAATAGCTGTATGTTGAAATGTGTTGAAAAAGTCAAAACTTTCCATGGGGTGTACTTACTTTTTCACGTGACTGTGTGTGTATATATATATATTGTTACAGATTTGGGAACCCCCCCTTCACTTGTAAATATCCCCCTTTGTAATATAATCCCCTTTTATTAATTATTAAATACCACACCCTAGGCCATCACAACACTCAGCCAATCTTAGAATCATCTTGCTAATTATTTCCTATTCTGTTTAATTAAGGCTCTGTATCCACTAGATTGACACCACGTTGCATTAACAATTCAGGATAGCTCCCCTTCAATGATTCCATACCCCAGCAAACTCTCTCTCTGCAAAGCAGCTCGACAAGCGTGGGGTGCGCGACCTCTCAACTGGGCTGGGTTTGAAAGCGGCGTTCGCCACCATTTTGAACATGTGCTCCATGCTCTGTTTGAACAAGAAGGGCGGGGTCGCCGAGAAGAGGCGTGACCGTGGCTCGCCACGAGGGCGGAGCTGTTCAGCTCCATTGCCTAATAAGGCTACCAACAGAGCACAGGGGCGGGACCCAAACGGCCGAGGGCGTGTCACGACCCCGCTTAAGATATGCGTTTGGAAGATCGCGCAAAAGAGAGAAGGTTTGAGACCAGCAGAGGGGACGAGCGCGCAGCAGAAAGAGATCGTGCCTTACCTGCGAGGGGAAATCCCAGTATTATACCCAGAGAGGGAGAGTCGTGGCGTCGACGCAACCACGTTGGTTCCAGTGGTTGTCGGGTCCGCTACGCAACCAACGGCGCGAGGTCGGTGTGGCACCTCGACGGCTGAACGAGCCGAACCGGCCGCTTTTGCCAGCTGAACGGACCTTCTCCTGCCATTCCTGTCATCATCCCCGTGTGAGTCTGTCTTTGTTTGTTCTGTCCTGGGTATAAGTAAGACTGTATAGATAAGGCTGCCCTGTGTCTTTTTACATCCATCTATCTTTGTACAGCTTTGATCTTTCTTTTCCTCTGGTGGTTGTTATAATAAATGTGTGCTCTTTCTCCAAGCTTTGGTTTCGTCTTCATCCAGTTGCTTTAGTCTTTTCTTTCCATTGGTCTGCGTGGCACGATTAAAACCACTATAATCGGGTTAGTAATTGTTAACGGCCTGGGTCGTGACTCGCTTCGCTCGGCGTGTCCATTACCGTAGCGACTCTGGCGGGGCTGTCTCCTCGCTGGTTGGGAGGTCACGGTAAGCAAGTATTCGGGGGGTCTTTTTTTTGGGTCTCTGGCCCGATTACCCTGGTCGTGGCTGACCACCAGTGACGTCACAGACCCCCAGGATCGGCGACGGCCAGTATAATGGACAAGGGGTTAACCCCTCTTGGCAAGGGGAGCGGCGTCATCCCAGATCTGTAACAATATATATATATATATATATATATATATTGTTGCGGAAATGGCCCTTAGTGGTTTATTAAATATAGAATTACTTCAGGTCCCCTCTTAGATGTATGTTTACCATAGATCGTCTGTACTGGGATGGTAGTTTTGTGTCGGAAGGTGTAGCAGGCTGTTTTGTGTGGTGCATTGGTGGTGTACAAGAGACGGTTCCCTTTTAATTACATCTTGACAATCAAACAAGGTGCAAGTTCCATTAAGACCGGCCTCGGTTGCAATGCCATGATCGAGGCAATGGATTGACGTGAGAAAGCGCGATTGAGCGGGCAAAAACGACAAGCGCCGTCAAAAACCGGAAGCGGCGCTTCGAGGGGTCGCTGAGGACGTGCGAGGGAAGAGGTGGAAAAAAAAGACGCATGCGCGGATGGCGTGTGGACAGGCCTTGGCGGCGGGTTCCCGCCGGAGAGCTCTCTCCGCGCGTGGTTGAGCGGGAGAAACGGAAAATCGTGCTGATCGCGTGGCCGATAAGGAGAGCGGGTGGCCGCCATTTCGCGACGCTTGATGCGTGGCCGATAAGAGGGCGGGCCGCCATTTGGCAGACTGCAGGCCCAAGCGGGGCCTTCAAATCCGGCGACATCGGCTTGTTACGAGCTGCATTCGCCCTTTTCACATCTTCACCTCTCGTCCATCAACACCACCAAGTACCCCCCTGTCTTGTATGAATGTTGTCCAGGCCTAAGGTTTATCTCGTTAGGGTCACCCCGCGAAACCCTTAATTGTAGCTCCCTAGATAAGAGCGGGTTATTACTCATAGTTGAATTATAATGTTATCGTGAACGCCTTGCTTGTTTTGTGTACCCTAATGTTCCCCCATTAAATCTGGTTGATTCGTATGGAAGTTGCCGCACTGCATTCATCTGTGTCGCATTGAAGAGCAATCCGCTCGATTTGTAATTAAAACCAAGCTGGCTACAGGTTGCGGCAGACTTCGCTCGGTCTCTGACAAACCCAACCTGTAGCGACGGGTGTCTCCCCAACTGGCAAGGCACAGGTGTAATTTGGTATCGCGATAGAGGCGCGTAACCCGAGATCTGTGTCGAACCAGCCGGCGTGGCACCCGTGGGACGGCCGTGCCGGGAGGCGCGACCCGTCACCTACAACACTGGTGTCGAGGAGTGGGATTTGGACCTGGGGTGCATTTCGCACCCCGAACATCGATTGTGAGAGGCGCGTAAAGAAAAAAAACAAAACAAAAACACGTCGCTCGCAAATTCCAAATTTGGTTTCATTTTTATTTTGAGTGGATTGGGTGTCAAACTTCGTAATTTATAAAGGAAGATGGAGTCGCAAAATGGCTGCGCGGCTCAGCAGCGTGACACGAGGTGGGAGAGAATCGGCATTAAGAGTGCAACGAGCTGCACATCACGAAGAAAACGCTCCCACCCACCGATCCAAACCACGTGGTCACAGCATGCGTCATGGCAAAATAAGCAGGACGATAATGCGTACATAAACGAGCTTCATGCACGATTGGACGATGCCTGGGAGCAGGTGGAGTGTAAGGAGGATTATATTGGGGAGTTACACACGAAATTGCATGAGGCACTACAGCAGGCAAGTGAGGTTCAGGAAAATGAGGAGCAAAGGGAGTCACAACAATTGGTCGATGCACAGGAACGAATTCACTGGACGGAAATGGCCTTGGCCGGCGCATTGCGAGACAACACAGATTCCAGATGGGAACGAGCACGGATTCTCGAATTGGAATTGGAACAACTGAAGGGAGAATTGTCTGAGAAATCAAGCCAGTTTCGGGAATCAGAGTACAGAGGAAATGAACTGGCACGTCAAATGGAAAGTAGCAAGGAATACGGGAAGAGGATGGACAAAAGGAGAGAGGAAGCATGCGAAAGAGTAGAGGAGATAAGTGAGGAAAAAGAGAGGATGGAGAGTGAAATGTTAAGGAAACACACTGGGCAGATTGAGCAGATAGAAGGTAAAGCAAGACTAAAAAATGAGATGGAGTTACAGAAACACCAAAACAAAGAAAGGGAATTACAAAACAAGCTGAGGATGTTAAGTGAGGAAAGAGAGAGGACGGAGAAGGAAACGTTAAGGAACTACACTGTGCAGATTGAACAGATGGAAGCCAAAGCCAGGTTAAAGAATGACATGGATGAAAGGGTAATGAAAGAACAACGAATGAAGCAGGAGAAGGAAATCAATCAATTGAGAGAAACGACGAGATTGGAGAATGAAGAACAAAAGAGACGATGGGATACGAAACAAAAAGAATATGAATTTGAAATTGATCAACTAAAAAGGAACTACACTGTGCAGATCGAACAGGCAGAAGCCAAAGCAAGGTCAAAGAATGAGATGGATGAACGTGTAATGAAAGAACAACGAATGAAGCAGGAAAAGGAAATCAATCAATTGAGAGAAACGACGAGATTGGAGAATGAAGCACAAGAGGGACGGTGGCATAAGAAACAAGAGGAATATGAATCGGAAATTGACCAATTAAAGGAGAAAGCAAGGGTGGAGTCCGCAGAGATGGAAAGACTCCGGAAAGGTAACGAACAACTAAAAAGGCTCAGAGAGGAAGAACGACTCAACTGGGAAAGAAAATGGAGCCAGGAAGTAGGGCAGCACAATAATGTGGGATGTGTGACGTCATCACAGGGAGGAATGTTAGTGGTGCAGGACTTGATTGGCATCACTCGTCGAATGAAACAACAATTGGAGCAAACCCTGGTGATGGAGACATGGAGGGAGTATACGGGGTTGTTGACTCATGAAACACATTTTGAGCAGGTCCAGCAAGTGAAGCTGACAGGCCCAGAGGAGTGTGGCGAACCAATGATGAGCGACCGGACCGATGTGACTTTGGAACGAAGCAGGTACGTGGGCATCTGCATACACGGTGCGGACGATGAGCTTAAGTTCGCAATTGGATTTGATGTTAATCAAGAGACTCTGTCCGATGGGGTGCACGTATGCGTGACACCTGAATGTGTGGATGGAATGCCTGTGGATGAATGCTGTGAGCCCATAGTCCAGTTTACAGCACCGGGGTGTGCTGTCAAGGCCGAAACGTGTGTGAGTGCGGAGCATGGAATGAGTGGTGACGTAGGAAATAGGTTCGAGGTGCAAGGGGAAATAGAAATTCCACCAGGAGCAGGCTTTAGAAAGGGGATTGTAATTTCTCCCTCAGCTTCACAGGAACTTCGAGGTAGAGCGCAGATGCGTAGCAGGCGGCGTTGGCATGCGTCACATACTCCCTGGACCCATTTTCGAACAAGAGGGGCCCAGCAACGACACCGCCAGGTGTCCCTTGGTCATCGGACCTCTCTGAGGACACGAGGGGTTCGGCTAGCTAAATGGGATTTACCTGTCGTCAGGGAATTAAAGAGAAGAGGGGGAGGCCGCTCCCCCAAGTGGGGTCTACCTGACTTCCGCGAACCCTGGAGAAAAGGAGGGGGTGGACCACGACCCCAATTGAGACGTGACCCTTATGAGCCGTGGCGGAAAGGCGGCGGGGCCATGTAAGGGGTAATGAGGGATTCCTTCCCTCACTCCCTTTCCAATGAGCCACAGAAGCAGGCCAGATTGGAAAGAAAAAAAAAAAAAGGGAATTCTTGACTGAAAATAATATCGAGAGAGATTGCAAATTGAGAGACTGACAGAAGAGACAAGAGTGGCACAAGTGCATGTGCGTGACTATTTAAAAAAAAAAAAAAAAAAAAAAGTGAGAGAAATAGTGGGGACATGACAGACAGGGCGTTAAACACCCCTGCAAAAAGTGGAAGGTGTTGGATGGTGTTGTGGACTGGGTGTGTGGCACTGTGGAATGAATGACAAAGGTGTTTGGGATGAATGGCGTGATTGTGTGAATGAGGAGAGTGAGTGCGAACAATGTACCCTGTTGGTAGGAGTCTCCTAACCAAGTGAGTGTAGGTTAGGGGGACTTAGTGGATTTGACGTGGATTCTGGCTGCTGTTCCATTGTGCAGGCGGACTGCTAGGGGTAGGTGCAGCCAAGGTATGGTGGTACTGGCTGGGAGTGTGACATGGTATTGGAAGTTGGTGAGTCGGGAGGGGACACCAGACAGTAGGGTTTAGAGTGCTAAGAGAGCACAGTGCGGGGGCTAGAGAGCCACCCGGTTAGAGTGCTTGGAGAGCACAGTGTGGGGGCTAGAGAGCCACCCCTTATTTAGGAGCGCCAGAGGCGCGCTCAGGTGAACCCCGAGGTCGCTGGGTGTCCCCCACCACCTATTGGAAGCAGGCAAAGAGGCCTAGTTGTAGTCACACTCCCCAGCCAATGAGTTATGCCTGGCACCACCAAGTGAAGAAAAAGAGACAAATAAGGGCCTTGCCCAGGTTTAAAAGAATGGAACAGTGTGCCAGGTTGGAAAAAATGGGTCATTAGGATCATTGTGGCAATGGCAGGGTTTGTGCCATTGGTTAGAGCTTCAAGTAAAAGGTTAGGTTCGATGAACTCTCCTCCGCACCATTCATGTGTGACACCTGGTACGAGTCGTGTTGATGGGAAAGTTGTGAACAAGGGCCAGGTTCGGTCGCCCTCTCCAAGTGCCAGAGAAGCCACCAGTGTGTCATGAGCACACAGATAACAATTGATTAAGAAGCACACCATCCTGTCAGCCAAAAAGTGAAAGGACTTTTTAAGAAGACCATACTAAAACAAGTCGTACCAAGATAAGTCAGGCGAGGAAGGTTAAGGGTACTCTTCATTTTGCCTGGGCTGAGGTCATCACCCCCACTTGCACCCTCAAGAATGCCTCCAGACTGCATTTGCTTACCATCGATAGAACTGTGCCACCTGCTGTCCAAGGCAGGGCTTGTTGCCTGCTGCTGCTCGGTTGTGGGCCATGTGACCGGAGCATTTTGTAGGCCATGTGGCCGGATCATTTTTGTGTGCCATGTGGGCCGAAGCATTTTTGTGGGCCATGGAGGCCAAAGTGCTTTTGCGGGCTGTTGCAGCCGAAGATTCATGCCGTCTTGTGGGCTCAGTGGGCCGAAGGACTCTTTGTGAGATTAGGCCACTGGGCCGACTGAACTCACCTGGTGAGAGGCCAATAAGGCCACGAAGGAAGGAAACCCCTCTGGGGTGAAGACACAACACTGCCGGGAGGAGGCGTGAAGGAGCAAACACGTCAAGAAGCTTTGAAACTCTGAATGTCTTGCTCCGATGTGAATATTGGTGTTGAAAGTAACATTGAATGCCCTCCTGCGCAAATGCATAATTAGAATGTTAAGTATTGTGCATAGAGTGTGGATGTGTTTGTTAGATTAGTGATCCGACACACTAGGATAGGGACATGCCAATCTTACTGATACTTTGCTTCTTGGAGTTAAGTGCTTGCAATGTTGTGGGTTAGAGTAAATGGGAGATTTGTGCTGTACGTTAGACAGGGCCATTCCCGCGGGCTGCCCCTAGTGGAGGCTCGGGAGAGCCTCGGGAGAAAGGTGGGGGTAGTGTTGCGGAAATGGCCCTTAGTGGTTTATTAAATATAGAATTAGTTCAGGTCCCCTCTTAGATGTATGTTTACCATAGATCGTCTGTACTGGGATGGTAGTTTTGTGTCGGAAGGTGTAGCAGGCTGTTTTGTGTGGTGCATTGGTGGTGTACAAGAGACGGTTCCCTTTTAATTACATCTTGACAATCAAACAAGCTGCAAGTTCCATTAAGACCGGCCTCGGTTGCAATGCCATGATCGAGGCAATGGATTGACGTGAGAAAGCGCGATTGAGCGGGCAAAAACGACAAGCGCCGTCAAAAACCGGAAGCGGCGCTTCGAGGGGTCGCTGAGGACGTGCGAGGGAAGAGGTGGAAAAAAAAGACGCATGCGCGGATGGCGTGTGGACAGGCCTTGGCGGCGGGTTCCCGCCGGAGAGCTCTCTCCGCGCGTGGTTGAGCGGGAGAAACGGAAAATCGTGCTGATCGCGTGGCCGATAAGGAGAGCGGGTGGCCGCCATTTCGCGACGCTTGATGCGTGGCCGATAAGAGGGCGGGCCGCCATTTGGCAGACTGCAGGCCCAAGCGGGGCCTTCGAATCCGGCGACATCAGCTTGTTACGAGCTGCATTCGCCCGTTTCACATCTTCACCTCTCGTCCATCAACACCACCAAGTACCCCCCTGTCTTGTATGAATGTTGTCCAGGCCTAAGGTTTATCTCGTTAGGGTCACCCCGCGAAACCCTTAATTGTAGCTCCCTAGATAAGAGCGGGTTATTACTCATAGTTGAATTATAATGTTATCGTGAACGCCTTGCTTGTTTTGTGTACCCTAATGTTCCCCCATTAAATCTGGTTGATTCGTATGGAAGTTGCCGCACTGCATTCATCTGTGTCGCATTGAAGAGCAATCCGCTCGATTTGTAATTAAAACCAAGCTGGCTACAGGTTGCGGCAGACTTCGCTCGGTCTCTGACAAACCCAACCTGTAGCGACGGGTGTCTCCCCAACTGGCAAGGCACAGGTGTAATTTGGTATCGCGATAGAGGCGCGTAACCCGAGATCTGTGTCGAACCAGCCGGCGTTGCACCCGTGGGACGGCCGTGCCGGGAGGCGCGACCCGTCACCTACAACAATATATATACTGAAACGCAAAAGAAACTTACCACCTTTGAAACCTTTAAATATCAACAATAACACTGCGTGTAGTAAATGTGTGAACTTATTTGTGGACAATAGTGTCCTCATTGTCAGACAAAACGGTCACGGATGGTCACTTGAACCTTCAATGGTCACTTCATAGCACAGCTGTTGAACAGCCGTTTTGACTGTCAGTGATTAGCCAAGGGGTACGGGATGATTTTAATGAGCTGCACGTGATGTCTTGATATTGGCTTTAAAAAGGCCAGTGCAAAATGGGCATTTCAATCAACATGCCACGATTGTCAAGGGATCAACGGCAGCATGCCCTGGGCATGCTGCAAGGCGGACTGAGCTACCTGCCACACACGCTATTGAAAGGGGACTGACATTGCACCCTGTGCTGTTCTGTACTGTAGAACAAACTGATGAGATGGTGTATCTTGGTCAAAAACTTGACATGTCATCAATAAAATGCCAATGTTTCAATTAGCAATTGTTGGTTTGTACAGTAGCTCAGTCCGCCTTGCAGCATGCCCAGGGCACGCTGCCGTTGATCCCTTGACAATCGTGGCATGTTGATTGAAATGCCCATTTTGCACTGGCCTTTTTAAAGCCAATATCAAGACATCACGTGCAGCTCATTAAAATCATCCCGTACACCTTGGCTAATCACTGACATTCAAAACGGCTGTTCAACAGCTGTGCTATGAAGTGACCATTGAAGGTTCAAGTGACCATCCGTGACCGTTTTGTCTGACAGTGAGGACACTATTGTTCACAAATAAGTTCACACATTTACTACACGCAGTGTTATTGTTGATATTTAAAGGTTTCAAAGGTGGTAAGTTTCTTTTGCGTTTCAGTATATAGATATATATATATATATATATATATATATATATATATATATATATATATATATATATATATATATATATATATATATATATATATATTGTTGTGGATATGAGGATTGTGTTTTTTATTGTGTTTTTTGTATTATTGCTTTATTCTGGACCCTCCTGCCTCCAGTCTGTTGCATAAAGGTCAAAGGGCGTTCCCATAGTTAATTCCATAAAGCATACACGAAGGACACCATATATCCCTGTTAAGTAGTTATATCCTTATTATGTGTATTAGGCTAAGGATTTGTCTTCCATTAATTTAAATACTCCATTGCACCAAGTGAAATAAGAGTAGATCCCCTTTCATTCACATTCCCCTTCCAACAATTGCCAACTGTTCCCTCCGCGACTCCATTCGCCACGAGGTCGGCTTGGAGAAGAAGGGGGAGGAGCTGCCGACTCCTGGGCGTGCCCGCCCATCGTCATCAAGGGCGGAGCCAGAGGGCCGTGCCGACCAATCAGGGCCGAGGCGAGCTCACCGATGGGCGTGTCCTGGACACCAGCGGCTTGATCGCCTGAGGCGCTATAAAGAGCGTGCACGAAAGCCTAGAAGTTGTTGTTGGACTAAGCAAGAGAGGACTGAGTTGGACTAAGAGTTGAACTAAGCAAGAGAGGAAGTTGTTGGACTGGGTTGGACTAAGAAAGAGAGAGGAGAGAAGGGGCGAAGCGAAGCAAAGAGAGAAAGAGTCCTGGAGTTTGTGAGAGGGAGAGAGAACCCATCACGCCAGACCCCCCACCAGCAGCGTTGGCTCCACCAAGCAGCTACGACCCGTTACCCCGCGCACACAACAGGATCGGTGGCATCGGCGGCCGTCGAGGTCCAGCCCGACGTCCCATGCGGGATCAAGCTTCAGCCAGCTCCGTGCCTTCCTCCCCCTCCAGCCACCCACCTTCTCTCATTCCTGCCTGCAATTTCCCCATTCGTGTACGTGAGTTTGTTCTGTGTGTCTTGTCCTTGGGTTAATTATGCCTGTTTAGATAAGCTAGCGATTTTCACTGTGTCTCTTTGATTCTTCTGTAAATTATTTTATTATCCTTCCTTCAACTTGGTTACTTTTGGTTGTAAATAGCAAATAAATTATATCCGTATTCCCTACTTCTGTCTTCTTCTTCTTCACATCCTTCGCTTTAGTCTTTTCCCCATTGAATATCTGTGGCGCGATTTTGGCCAACGTTCAGGAATCGGGTTAGTCGGGGTAACTGTTCGGGCGCGGCGGCCATCCGCTCGGCAAACAACATCCTAGCCGTGTCCGTAACGATATACATATATATATATATATATATATATATATATATATATATATATATATATATATATATACTAGCTTGGCTATATATATATAGTTGCGGATCTCCTCGTCAGCCTTTCCCCTTACCAAGGGGAGATTAGTCCCCTTGTCTTTTACTAGCCGACATGATCAGGGGCTATGGCGTTCCTTCCAGACGGCGTTGAATAGGGTGGTAGGCCGAATTCCTATTACCTAATTACCAACGCCTCCCAGGAAGCAAGGAAATAAACCCCGCCCGAATCACGGTTATAGGTGGAAACGCCGAGCGATAGCGAACCGTGATCCGGGCCGTTAACAAGGACTAAACCCGATCTGAGCGGTTCTGAATCGTGCCACGCTTACCCAATGGAGGAAAACACAAATACGCCGAATTAGGAAGAAACAAGGAATAACAATTTGTTTATTTACAATTTGTACAGGAAGGAGAAGAAGAACACACAGTGCAGCTTATTACAGTCTTAACTTATCCCAGGACACGGGCCCGTTTCACACTCAGACACACTCACACGGGGATGTAGATGGTCAGGGTGATGGTCCAGGGATGATGGCATCCAGGCAGTTCGCGCTGGTCCCCGACTCGCACCACGAAGCAGATGAACAGGGCGGCAGAAGCTCCCCGCGGGTCTTTAACGCGGATCGGACAATTACGGGGTAAATGCGGGGCGAAAGGTAGGCTGGCTGGGTGATTACGCTGGCGTGGCCGCGTACGTAATAGGTGGACTGGCGCTATATGCGCTCCCAATACAGTTCAATGGCAAAGCGCCTCTCCCGCAGAAGTCCTCTCACAGAGCACGATCCCGAGTCCTTTATCATGCGCAAGCCCAAACATGTGAGTCCTTCTCTTACATGCGTGAATCGTGCCAGTCCTCATAAATTCCTTCTGGCCAGTCCTCTCTAGGGCTTTGTGCGCGCGCTTATGTAGCCTTTTCAGCGAACCTTCCAGCACTTGCTAGATGCGCCTTTACCACGCCCTCTTTCGCCATGCCGACCGAGCTCTGGTTGGTTGGTGGCTCTTACCGTCACCGCCTTCTGACGTGCTGCCTGATGCGGCCACACCTCTTCCTCGCGCTCCTCCCCCTTTCCAGGCCTACCTCGTGGCATTTGGCTGGTTTCGAGCGAAAACCCAAGGGCAGCGAACGCTGCTGGCAAATGAGGTGGATTAGCCGAATCAGGGCGCGGGATGGATGCTGCCCAACGAGGTCGATTTGGAGGGTGGCCGCAAAATGAACGGGACCTAAGCTTATTTCTTTTACACAACGCAGGTATCACTAATGCAAATGGCCTTATCCTCACACATACTATGACATAACTAATGTTCTAAGGTGGCCTACGTGTTGCTTGTGGAATAACTATGGGGGCAAACCTTTAACCTTTAATGATGTTATATTTACACTCTCAGAACCGTAACAATACATATATATATATATATATATATATATATATATATATATATATATATATATATATATATATATATATATATTGTTACGGACACGACTTAGATGTTATGGTGGGCCGAGCGGAATGGCCGCCGTGTTTGCACAAGTTACCCGATTACACTCGAACGTTGGCCGAATCGCGCTACGCTAGATCAATAAAGAAAGGACACAACGGCTGGGTTAAATGACACGACACCAGGGGTACAGTTCTCAAGACCTCCGGAGGAGGATATAATATGGGGGTATGCAGAACGTTTAGATTACACGCACAAGAGGTACAGCACAGAAAGGTGGGCACTTAGACACAGTCTTATCTAATTCCCGACAGACCACAGACCAGCGGGACAAGACTGACTCACACAGGGATTGATGGCAGGGGAGGGCAGGCAGTCGATGGCTCAAGGTGCACCTTGGCTCAGGGGCAGAATCGACCCGGTCCGGTCCAAAGATGCCGGGGATGTAGATGCGGGTCCAAAGATGCCGTCACTGCATGGACGAAGACGAAGGTATCGTCGCGCTGGAGGTGGCGTCCGTTCTCCTTCGTAGCTGAGGCGCATCTGACGTCACCTCCGTCTTCCTGCGCTTGTCCAGCGGGGAGTGACACGCCCTCGGCTCGTTAGCTCCGCCCCAGATGGAATCGGTCCGCCGCCTCTTATTGGGTGCGGGGGGTTACCGGGCTCCGCCCTTGACGAGGAGCTGACAGTCAGCCCCTGAGTGGTAACCCCGTCGGAGCACATGGTCAATGGCGGCTAACCAAGCCGAAGTGAGGACGCGCACTCCCCGCGCCGCTGTTGTTGTTGTTGGTGTTGTTGTTTCATGGGGAAGAGATGCGGGGAGGTATGGGGAGGTCCTAAACTTACTACTGGTGCCATACAATCACATTCTGGTGCAACGAAGAGTCAGAATTAATGGAAACGAGTCCTTAACTGACATAGACTAAGAATAACTAGCAAGATGTCCTATAGTTGTCTACGTGAGATGCGGTGAACCTGGGCACGACATTTAATGGGGGAAAAAGGGGAAGGTCGGGGCTACAGAGTGTTGTTTACAGACAATGGGACTAGGGAATGGGGGATTGGGGATAGTTGGGGAGTATTGGGGAAATAGGGGAATATTTACAAGCGGATATGGATGGAGGCCAAATCCCATATCCGCAACAATATTATATATATATATATATATATATATATATATATATATATACAGACTTGGCATTTAATGGAATTTTTTTTTTTCTTGACTTGGGTTTACTTTCTTAACTCAGTATATCAATCTGGCGAGTTTCTTTTACACTTTGGTGATTTATTTGTTGAAAGAACCATGTCACTGATTGTCTGTCGCAGCAAGAAGTCAACAACAGGGTTATATCACAGGTGGCGTGCCAAAATGTACGGACAGGTGCATTTGATGATTGGCGTCACAGTCGGGTATACAAGGGTTGTTGCGTTCTGTATTAGTGGAAAACAACTGCTGCATGTCTCGAAAAGTTATTGCCACTTCCTCTGGAGATGGTCCGTCAACTCGACAATGCTGTTTGTCATGGAGTGGTGGCTTTACGAAATTACGGCATGAAACAGCGTGCTATTGCTCGGCAGTATGGCATCACTCAAGGTCAGGTGTCAAGATCCTGAAACGAAATGATCAGAGGGGTATCCCTACTCCAATACCGAGGCCATGACGTCCCCGCAGAACCACAAGGAGGGATGATCGCCAGCTGCACCGGTTAATCCGCAATGGCCGTACAGCTAATCAATTTAGCAATCAGCTATCAGATTAGCAATCAGCTAATCGGCTTAGGGCTGAGTGGCAGCAACTGACAAATGTGCCTGTATCCAGAAGGCTAGTCAACCAACGACTGGTTCAAGCAGGCTATCGTGCCAGGTGTCCCCTGAGAAAGCCACGCCTGACCAGACAACACCGCCAGCGCTGATTGCAGTGGGCCAGAGAGCACCGTCAATGGCAGCCAGGACACTGGAATCACGTGATCTTCAGTGACGAGTCCAGATTTCTGGTTTATCGTCAAGATGGCCACGTCTGAGTGCGCAGACAAGTGCATGAAGCCTACAACAAAGATTGTATAGTGCCAAGAGTCCAAGCTGGAGGTGGTGGGGTGACCATTTGGGCTGCTTTTCATGCAGTGGCAAAACTGACCTGGTTGTTCTGAATGGAAACCTGAACCAGTTCAAGTACAGGGCTATTCTGGAAGAAACATTGCTTCCATTTGCTCATGCAGCCTTTCGAGGAAATTTGTTTTCCAAGATGACAATGCACGGCCTCATCGTGCTCGCATGATACAACACTTTCTTGCTGACCGTGGTGTAGAGCATATGGAGTGGCCTGCCATGTCCCCGGATATGAATCCGATAGAGAACTTGTGGGCAGAATTAATGTGTCAAATCGACCACTTGGACCAGCAGCCGACCTCTGTGCGTGAATTGCAGCAGGCTATTGTCACTGCATGGCAAGCGATTCCTGTCCAAACCTTGGCAAATCTCGTGAACGTGCTTCAACATGTACGTGCTCTCCTGAATGCTCGTGGGGGTTACACGAAGTACTGAACTGTAATTTTAGTCCGTAATCCCAGTCGTAATTTAACTTTTGTTTTCGTTAAAATAAAATTTGGCTAATGTGCAAAATAAAGAGATACTTCTGGAAAACGTACAGAAGTTTAACACAGTACTGTCCATGAATTGAGTTCGATATCAGTTTACATCACTTTCAAGGATCAATTTATTTGTTTTGAAATGTCAAATGTGGTTTTTGTTTCTTTTAAAGGTCACATTAACAAAATCTCGAATAATTTCAACATAATTCCAATGAACTTTTGGTTCTAAGACATCTTGAAAAGTGAGCTCACCCCCCCCCCCAAAAAAAATCCCATATTAAATGCCAAGTCTGTATATGTATATTGTTACGGACGCGGTTTAGATGTTATTATGGGCCGAGCGGATGGTCCACCGCGACCGTTACAGGATCCCCGATTGGCCCGACTCCCCCAACGTTGACCAGATCGCACCACAGATATTCAATTTGGAAACCTCTAAAGCGACCGAAAGAGAAGGAAGAGAGAAGAAGACAGAGTACGGAGGAATAACAGGATTTATTATACACACAAGCAAAAAGAAGGAGTGATCAAAGTTATTTACAAGCAATGGATGGAAGAAGCAGTCACACAGTGAATCGTTAGCTTATACTAGTCAATTTACTTAACCCCAGGACAACGATTAGGACAGACGAAGTTCACACTTACATGGGGGATATTGCAGGCAGGTATGGCTTGAGGATGGATGGTTGTTTTGGGAGGCAATAGAGGGTCCAGCGTGGATTGCTGCCTGGCGCGTCCTTTTCGTGGCCTGCGGCCCCTTAGCTGCCCCCTTAGCTGCAGCGCAGCTGGTCGCACGATGGCTCGCACACACCTGCTCGTTCAGGCGTCTTCCTTCTCCCCAGCAACAACGAGCGACAGCAAGCAAGAGGACGGGGTCAGAGCAAGAGCACGGGGTCAGAGCAAGAGGACGGGGTTAGAGCAAGAGCATGGAGTGCGTCCCGCGGCAGCTTATATTGGTCTCCTGACCGAACCTTCGCGCACTTTCTCGGGGGTTCCCGCTCCGCCCTCTCTTAGCCAAACCCCTTGTTCTGGGTTGGATGAGCGGGGCCGACTTACTCCTCCCCCCTATGACGAGGGGGGCGACCCATCTTCTCTAGCCACTCCCCTTGTTCGTAATGGCCGCAAATGGCAAAAACCGGTCAGCAGCTGCAGGTAAGGCGCCGTCACTTTGCACAGCAGTTCAGTACTGCAATAAACGGTTGCTGTCAAAGCTCAAGTGGGGGAATCCCTGGCACTTGAGCTGCCATGGATCATCAGAGGGGCCTACGCTTTATTTCGTTTGATGCAATGCAGAGTCAATCTAGTGGGAAACACATATTTAGCCTATATAGAATAAGGAAATAAACTATTTAAAAAGATATATCGTGGCCTGTGTGTAAGTTTCATGGAATTAACTAGGAGGATGGCTGCGACCATTTTTTACATTACGAGGGTGTTACACACAACAAAACCATACTTTTCACATTCGTTACACTTTCTCCAAAATTGTTACACTTCTCAAAACCGTTACCCTTCTCAAAACCGTTACACTTCTCAAATTCGTTACACTGCACCCTCCTTTCTTCAGGCCCGCCCTCGGGCCTACAAAACTTTAACTTAGTGTGACACGTAGGTGTAATTCCCTCTACAATTAACCTGACCCTGAGTGTGACAATCTTAAAACACAAATAAGTATGTCCCCCTATTGCATTGCACCCTGTCTAACAGACTCAAGCCCACAGCTAACCGAATTACGGAATTGTTCTCAAACTATACATTTACGGTGGGGAGCATTATTTACTGTGACGTTATTTCTTATTTACAACGCAACCCAGGACCTGTGTTTTTTTTCTTTTTTCTTTTTAGGGAACAAGAAAAAGAAATTCCTGTTGGGAGGGAGGAGACAACACGCATTGCATCGATGCACCAGTACCAATACCACCAAAGCACCCAAAAGCACCACCAAGCACCACAAAAGCACCACTCGATGCACAGTCACCACTGTTCATAATAAACACAACAAAACAACTGGTGGTGGTCTTCTCTTTCTCTGCTGGGCCGATGTTCTTCCCGACGTCTTCTGGCTTCATGCGGCCCACTTGGAAATAATAAAAAGCACAACTTGTGTTCATTTTTATTTAGGGCCGCAGGGGCCAACTAAGGGTGGTCCACCTGTTTGGCATAGGTGCCGCCTTACCGAGGTCCGCAAGCAAGATTCCCTGGCCACTATGGCCGGTCTCCAACAGAGGTGCCCTGCCCCAGAACCTGGGGTCCATCAAGTGGTACTTGGCCGCAGAACAGCGGTCCATAAAGTGGTACATCAACGCAATGCATGCTGGTTCTGAGAATCTCGTGCGCACAATGGTCATCTCACGCACGCTCCCCTCGGCACCCAATGGCGCACAGGTCCTCAAGTGGGAGACAAAAGGGGGGAAGACAAATGAGCGAGGGGTAAGGTCACAAGGGTACACGTCAATAAAGGCAATGCAGGGTGAAGTGCGTACGGAGAGCGAAGTGAGAAAAACCCGTCCCTACCGTACGTCACCCCCCCTGTCACCTACACTACCCTTGCTCTTACCCCATATTTACAACAATTTACACCTTTACAAATCCGTCGCTACTGTCACGTCTTCCCCTTATTTCCCCTACCAAATTCGTCTCCAATCCCTCTACTTCAAAATTTGCCATCACCAATTCATCATCAATCCTCATAAGGAGGGAGAGATGGAATTGCGCCCAATGTCACACCCACGTCATGATGCGTCTCACAATCCAAAACCTTTGCATTAATGAAAAATAATAAAACATGGCATGGTGTGGAGTTACCTCATCTCAGGTGAGTGGATGCAGATGGTGCGAGGAGACTCCAATCCTAACTATCCTCTAAATGACCTTAACACTCTTTACACTACCCGGGGTCTTTCCCTGCCAATCCATTGGCCACTTACACTATGGGTTCTAACAACCAATTCCCATTGACCAAACTGTGGTGCTTCTCAATTTGGGGTCTCACTCCCCCGATTCATCTCCCGGTGCCCTTGCACAATTTCTGGGCTGTGACGTGTAGCTCTCCCAGCAGGTCTACCCACCTGCACACCTCCACCACTGCAGTTGCCACCCGAGCTTACCTAGCTCCTCACCCTAACCTAACTAACTGGGGAAGGCCCCTCCTGGCTCTGTCACCCCTTGGTGCCCTCTGGCACTGGGCTACCCGGGTCCGTCCTCCGGATCCTCGGGCCCCATCCACAACTACCGGCTCCCAGAGCCCACCTGTGGCCTCACCTGGCCGACATCCTCACAGTGGTGGAGTGCCCAAACCAACTACACACACTAACAGGCTACACGCCCAGGCATTTCCACAACACTAATGCACCCATCCAAACATCATTCTTCCACTCGCACCACAGATGCCAATATCCAACCACAATTTACCTATACCCTCTACCTAACACTTACACTACCCGCCCCGGGTATTCGTGATGGGGTCCATCCTTCCCATACACACCTTCGCACCATCCACTCCACTCCACAGTTTCCACCATACTCACTCCACGACCATCCATCCCAATGCGCCATATATCCCATCCCATTTATTCCACACAACCATTCTCCATACCTGTTGTTGCACACCTGTGCACTCACACCTGGTGCCACCTGCACCCTCCTTTCTTCCTGGACCATTTGGTCAACACAACACGCAATCACCACTACTCCCTCATACACTGCTCCATACACCTGTTCAGTTGCACACCTGTGCAATCACACCTGTTCAATCACACCTGTTCAATCCTCAAACACACGGCATCATCTCATCTAACTACTCCCCTCTGAAACTTGCGCTTCCCAGTCACCCCTTTAAACTATTGCGCTCCCACGTCATTATCATCCACACTAAACTACCTGCGTCCCCACTACAGGTATCCTTGTCACTAACTAATCTTATCGTTACCTAATGTCATCTTCTAGGGCCCTACACACAATATCCTAACCCACCCGGGCTAGTTTTCACTGCCATAAACCCCATAAATCTAGTGCTCCTTTGCCCCCCCCGTGAGGGATGGCAGAGTTGCTATCCCATCACGTGGGGCATCCCTTACTACTATTCCCCCAGTCCTCTGACGCTACGAGCCCCCGTTGCAAGAGGTACTGGGTCCTGCCTCGGCCTCTAGAGCCGAGGCGATCCATGAGGGCGCCTGCTCACCGGCATAAGGTCTTATCCTGTCGGCATGGACGATCCGAGGGAGGGCCCGTGGCCCCATTTTGATCTTAATGACCACGTCACAGATTTGCGACAGGACGACTCCCGGGCCTTGCCAGGGGGAGGTGAGTTTTGGGCACCTGCCCTTCCGTCTCCGGGGATTAAAGAACCAAATCTTCATCCCCGGAGCGTATTGACTCCCCTGGCTCCGGTCGTCGTACCTGCGCTTCATCTTGGCCCCCGCCAGATGGAGCTGGCGGCGGGCGAAGGCATGGACCCTCTCCATGCCTTCCTCCAGGTGATGTGCATAACCCTCCCTCGGCGGTGTATCCATGGTATCTGGCACGGGACCGCATAGCAAGTCGGCGGGAGCCCGTAATTCCGCCCATACATAAGCAATGCTGGACTGCATGCGGTGGCCCCGTGCTGGCTAGTTCGGTAGGCCATCAACAAGTACGGGAGATGTTCGTCCCAGTCATCCTGACGGGTGGTGGTTAACAATGCTAGTTGTTGTATCAATGTTCTGTTTTTTTTGTATACTGAATCGAGGCTCGTGAAAGAGCTAACATTTACTTCACAAACAAATCAACCAGACAAACAAAATATATAAAAAGCGGGAGTGGAAAACAAGATGGGGAGAGAAGGTGAAGCACACAAACACAACATTTGAGAGCAGGGAGATGTGTGGAAGGGAGAGGGCTTGGGGGGAGGAGGCATGGGAAGGGGGGGGGGGGGTGGAGGGAGAAGTATAAAACACAAGGACACCAATGACTTCCAGGACAGAAGTTGGTATTTCAAAAAAGTGGAATTGGGGTGAAATTAGCGGGGGTAGAAAAGATCAAGGTTTTGGATGGGGGAAGAGAAGAGATGGTGGTGAACAGCTGTTTTAAAGACCTGGAGGGTGGAGTGGGATTGAAGAGAGTGAGGGAGTTTGTTCCAGAGGCGGGAGAAAAGAGGAATGAAGGAGTGAAGGTGAGCAGAGAGTCTTGATTTTGGCAGTTTGACCATAAGAGGGTTGCAGGCAGATCTTGTGCGACCTGTAGGAATATTTGCGGGACAGAGCCCAGAGAGAGAGCTGGGGGGGCAAGGCCAGAGAGGAGACGGTAGAAGATGGAAAGACCACCAACCTGCCTGCGGTGAGTGAGTGAGAGGCCCTTGGAGTTAGCTTCATCGCGGGAGATTCCAATGATTCTGAATGCTTTGGTTTCAACAGCGTGAAGACGAGCTAGGTGTGAGGCAGGAGCACCAGCCCAGAGGGGAGAGCAGTATTCCATTGAGCTGCGGATGAAAGCCTTGTATGTGGTGAGGAGCTCAGGTGTGCCAAGGAAGGACTTCGCACGACGGAGGATGCCCAGTCGGCGACTGGCTTTGGAGGCCAGCTTGGAAATGTGGTTTTCCCAGGAAAGATCATGGCAGATAGTGAGACCCAAAAGCTTGAGTGACAGAACTTCTTGGAGAGGATTATTCAGAAAGTGGATGGGAGGGTTGTCCAGTCGGTCTTTTCGGAGAGACATCGTAAGAGTGTGAGATTTGTCAGGATTGAAAGACAAGTTCCACTTGTTTGCCCAGTCTGTGATTTTGTCCAGGTCTGCAGAGAGTGAGGAGGCAGCAGACTGCCGATCTGAGGGATGAAGAATGGAGCGACAGAGAGTAGAGTCATCAGCAAAGAGATACAGAGGATTTTCAAGAGAGTCAGAGAGATCATTGATGAAGACCAGAAAAAGGACAGGGCCTAGAACACTGCCTTGTGGAACTCCTGCCTGAACAGGAAGAGGAGATGAGAGAAACCCATTTAGGGCCACACGTTGACTACGACTAGAGAGGAAGTCCGCCAGCCATGCGTGGAGATTGTCTGTTGAACCGTTCCACCATCCCGTCAGATTGTGGCCGCAAGGGCGTGGTTCTTGTTTTCCGAATTGACAGGAGTCTGCACACATCTTTTAGTAATTGGCTCTCAAAATTTCGTCCCTGATCGGTGTGCAGCTCCTGTGGAATCCCGTGCCGACATACAAATCCTTCCACGAAGGCCTGTGCTACCACCCCTGCTTCTTGGTTGGGGAGGGCATAGGCCTCCGGACACTTGGTGAAATAGTCCATCACAACGAGGATATACTTATTACCTTGGCGGGTGCGGGGTAGTGGTCCTAGAATATCCATAGCCACCCGCTCAAGGGGGGCCCCCACCTGATGTAATTGAAGGGGGGCCCTCATCCTCCGTGTTGGTCCCTTTTTGGCAGAACAGGCGTCGCATCTCTGACACCAGTCCTGTATGTCGCGCCACATATTCACCCAATAGAACCTCCGGCGGACCCGAGATATTGTCTTTGTCCTGCCCAAATGGCCGCCGGAGCGGGTACCATGCACCTGTTGCAATATGACGTTCTTAAATTTGTCAGGGACTATCACCAGCCAGGAAGTTCTATCAGAGGGAACCTCCACCCACTTGCAATACAAGATGTTGCCTTTCAATTCCAGGGTCTGCCACTGAGCCCAATACGCCTTTGTTTGCGCCCCGAGGGGGGTGACCTCTTCCCCCTTTGGTCTTTGCCCCAATTTGACCCATTGGAACACTGGCCCCAGAACAGGATCCTCCTGCTGGGCCGTGCTCCAAGCCAACTCTCCAAATTCCTCGTCCGCGGTTAGTGGCAAAATTGGCCCTCTCACCCGGGTTGCCCGGACGACGAGAATCGGGGCGGAATCGCCCAATTGCTCCCTCTCCTCGTGTCTCGCACAAAATTTACAGTTTTCCCCCAGACAAGGACGCCGAGAGAGTGCGTCCGCATTACCATGGGCCTTCCCGGCCCTATGGGCCACATCAAAATCGTACTGCTGCAACTTTTCCAACCACCTTGCAATTTGGCCCTCCGGTTCCTTGAACCGAAGGAGCCATTGCAAGGAAGAATGGTCAGTTCTAACCAAAAATTTCCGCCCGTACAGGTACGGGTGGAAATGGTTCATGGCAGCCAGCATAGCCAATAACTCTTTGCGAGTGACACAATAATTTCGCTCGGGCCTACTTAAGGCCCGACTATAGTAACCAATCACTCTCTCCACGCCCTCCTGTGTCTGAGACAAAACTGCGCCCAATCCTTCCTGGCTCGCATCCGTGTCCAGGGTAAATGCCCCGTTGCTAGTGGGGTAAGCTAGAAGGGGTGCGGATGTTAGACACCCCTTCAATTTTTGGAAGGCCTCGTGGCACTCCCGTGTCCAATTAAATCGCGTCCCCTTCTCCGTAAGCCGGTGGAGGGGACGGGCCAACTCCGCAAATTTCGCCACAAAGCGCCGGTAGTAGGAGCAGAGTCCCAAAAATCCCCGCACCTCCTTGATGGTACGTGGTGCGGGCCACTCCTCTACCGCTTTAATTTTGTCTGGGTCCGTTTTTACCCCCTCGCGGCCGATCACGTGACCTAGATAGGCCACCTCTCTTGCAAACAAAGTGCACTTACTCGGGTTCAGCTTCAACCCTGCCTGTCTGAGGCACCCGAACACCTGGTCCAAATTAGCTACCGCCTGGGGGAAGGTCTTGGCATGTACTAGGACGTCATCCAGGTATACCAGGCATGATTGCCATTGCATGCCGCCTGGTACATGTTCCATTAATCGCTCAAAGGTGGCGGGGGCGTTACACAAACCAAACGGCATCACAGTGAACTGATACAGCTCCTTACCTGTGGAAAATGCCGTTTTCTCCTTCCCTGTCCGATCCATCTCCACCTGCCAATACCCACTCTTGAGGTCCAAAGTTGTGAACCAATTTGAGCCCGCAACGGCATCGAGGGTGTCATCAATCCTTGGCAGGGGATATGAGTCCTTGAGTGTCACGTTGTTTAGCTGGCGATAGTCCAAGCAGAATCGCGTGGTCCCATCCTTCTTTTTGACCAGCACAACAGGTGACATCCAAGGACTTCCCGAGGGCTCGATCACGCCCGCGTCGAGCATTTTTTCAACCTGCTCGTCAGCTTCCGCCCTCTTGCTCCAAGGGAGCCGTCGGGCGGCCTGACGAATAGGCCGAGCCTCACCGGTGTGGATCTGATGTTTCACTAGGCCCGTTCGTCCAATATCCTCGGTGGACAGGGAGAAGAGGTCCAAATGGGACCCAACCAGTTTGTGTAAGGCCTCCCTCTGGGTACCTCCCAACTCTACACTACTACGATTTACCATCTCGCAAATGGGATCGGGCCAATTCCTAGAACTTATTGAAGGCTCCCCCTGGGGTCGGCTCGGCTGGACGTTCTCGCCCCTCACTGACACGACTTCTCTAACTGGGGTGCAGCCAGCTACCTACGTGCCCCTCACTATAGTGCGTAGTTCTGTGCTAATATTAATTACTCGGACGGCCACCACCGGCCCGTCCGTTTTTACAAGGGTGCGGCCCACGATTAAACCAGGTATGGATAGCGCTGCCACTGGTTCGACCAGGCCGCAGGATTCCTGCCATGTCGGGCGAGCTGACCATCGGGCCGGCACTATGGCCTCGGCCCCCGGAGGGATGGTCACGGCCTCAGGAGCCTCCAGCTCCACCCTCTCGGCCGTGCTCACCCCCTCCAATGGTAGCTCTTCCACTCCCCATCGCAGGATCCCCCGACTCAAGTCGATTTTACACCCGCTGGCAGTCAACAAATCCAACCCTATTAAGCACGGGTCGCACACCTCCACCACCCAAACCTCTATCTCTTGCTTTACCGATCCCAACTTGAGGGTCACAAAACCACGCCCTATGATCGGAGCCGTTGCCCCGGTAGCCAACTGCAAACTATGATTTTCCAGACGCTGGATTTTACCCCAGCCGTCTGCACTCGAATTAAGGACCACGGGGCTGATGCTCGTGGCGCTGGCTCCCGTGTCCACCACGGCGTCTACCCCCACGCCGGCAATTTTGCACCGAATTGTCAAACTACCCGTCCCAATTTGGCCACAATGAATGACCTGTCGCGTCAACGAGGGCTTCTCTCCATCCCCTACTGCCGAACACCGCCCTGCATGCCCGGCACGTTCTAGTTTCCCGGGCCCTGGCGGGGGGGGGGGGGGGGGTGTCTGAGGTCGGCTAGGCCGATCTATACGGGGCGGAGTTGAGGGCATCGGTTGGCGGGAAACGTCCCGGCGCGGAGCTCGACACTCCCATGCACGGTGACCCATCCGAGCACAATTATAGCACCTCACATGGTAAGGTGCTTGCCTCCGGTATTCCAAATTCCCCCCCTTGTATGTCCGAATTGGGGTACTCTGTCGGGGACTACCGGGTGCCACCGCTGGGGCCGCCTGCCATGGTCCAGGTCCCGCCAGGCGCCGATCCACTAACCTCCGGACCATGCTCTCCAGGTCAGGGCCCCCATCACGGGCCCCATCTGATGCACCGCCACTGCGTGGCGCTCGCCTCCCCGGGCCAGGGGCCTCGCTGCTTCCCAACGGGCTGCAGCGTCGGCCGCCTGACTCATGGTTTGCGGGCGCCACATGGCGAGCTGTTGCCGGAGCTCCAGATCCGGAAGGGCCTGAATAAAGTGATCCAGCGCCAGGCTTTCCTGGGAACTCGCTGCCATGTCCGCGTGTGCAATCCCGACCGCGCAGCGAATATCGTGAGCAAGTTCCCCGATGGTCTCCTGGGGCTTGCGTTTTCGCTGCGCAAGTTGAGCTTTAACAAGCTCGCTTTGCTGTTCAATGCCGAAACGATTAATTAATGCCGCACGGAGAGCTGACAGGGTGAGAGCACCCGGTGGTAAAGCCGTCAGCACCTCCGCCGCCGCACCGCGCAGTGCCCCCACCAGGTGTACTCCACCTTCGTCCGGATTCCAACCGTTGCCTTTACACACGTACTCAAACTGCGCCAGGTACGCCCTCAAATCACTCTTGCCGTCATACGGCGCGAGTGGGACCTTGTGGGCGCCCGAAGGTCGGACCCCGCGCGTCACTCCTTGCGGGATCAACCCGTTCGGGCTCCCACAGTACGCTATTCCCGGGGGGCTCCCGCGCGTCCCCCGTCCCTCCAAACACTACCCCTCCTGGTGTCGATGCCTGGGTCGCCCCTCCGCAACCCGCTACCCACGCCATACCCCCACATCCTTGCTCACCAGCACCCCCCTCACTCCCCATAGCCAAACCTCCTTGCACACCTCCCCTGTCCATCCACTCCGGACCAGTCATACATCTTACCATTGGTCCCTCACGAACACCCGGGTCTACACCACCCCCCAAGCCGACTGAATCTCCCCTCACATCATATACATTGCCACTCACCTCCGTACCTCGTCGTCGCGCCTCCTCTGCCACCTGCAAACTTTTTATTTGGTTAGTGAGCACCTCATCATGATTTGAACACAGACCTTGTACATATTCCATGACTTCCTCCTTTATCTCCCTCTTAGTTTCCCTCCGTCTCTTCTTAATTTCACTCACCCCCTCTTCCACCTCCTCTAATTTTTCCTTTACCTCCTTCAGCTCCCGGTGCGCCCCCTTTATTTCTTCCTCCATCGCTACTTTAACCGTTTCTATGTGCGTCCTTACCTCCCGGTCCTTCGTCTCCATTACTTCTGTCACCTCTTCCAACCTCTTCGTCAATCCCTCATGTACCATTTGACATTCCTTCTGTGTCGCTATTAATTCATTTTTAATGTCCTTTTGTGTCGCTTTTAAACCCCCGATGATTGCAGTGTTCTTTTCCACTTGGTCCGCTAGTTCCCTTTGTCCTATTGTCAGCTGCTCTACTCCCTTCGTCAGACCCTCTCTGCCCCCCTGTAACCTAGCCGTATTATTCCTCACCTCTTTCTCCATATGCTTCTCACCTCGCTTTACCTCCTCGCGTAGCCCCGAAACCTCCTCACTTACACCTCGTCGTATCCCCTCTTTCATCTCCTCCATCTCTTTTGTAGATGCCACCCTCATCTGTCCCAATTCATCCCTCTGAGCATCCAGTTTACTTTCTAACCCGATTTGCACCTCCTCTATCTGGTTCCCCATTCGTTTGATTTCCCTGGCAGATTGTTCCCCTATTTCCCGCAATTTGTCTTCCATCCTATTTTCTAACCCCATTAACCCATTTTTCACCCCCTCTAACCCATTGTCTAATCCCTCAAATTTAGCTTCTAGCCGTTTCCCCATTTCCCCCATTTTGCCCCCCATCCTGTTTTCCATCCCTTTGAAATTATCGTCTGTTTTTACCATAAAGGCCATCATCTGTTTCATAAACAGGTTCAAATCCATTGGCATCTCGGGTTCGGCTACCGCGACCATGGGCGCGGCTAAATTTGGTGCCGCAACAACCATGTGCGCGAGGACGCCATCTTGTGCGCCCGAAACCTCGTGCGCGAGAGCGCCATTTTGTGCGTCTGATACCCCCTCAACCACATCCTCCATATACATTTCCCCGAGGTCCTGGGTTACCCCTAACCCGTCTATCTCCCCCACCGACATCCGATCGCCTTGATTGTCCATGGCGCGATCTCAAAATTCGGGTTTTATAAAACAACGAAATTTCGGCAGCTCGTAATTTTGACCAATTTTTTTTTTTCTACACGTTTTTAAAATTTGGTTCGGGCCTCGTATCCCACTCCTGACACCAATTGTTACGGACACGGTTTAGATGTTATTATGGGCCGAGCGGATGGTCCACCGCGACCGTTACAGGATCCCCGATTGGCCCGACTCCCCCAACGTTGACCAGATCGCACCACAGATATTCAATTTGGAAACCTCTAAAGCGACCGAAAGAGAAGGAAGAGAGAAGAAGACAGAGTACGGAGGAATAACAGGATTTATTATACACACAAGCAAAAAGAAGGAGCGATCAAAGTTATTTACAAGCAATGGATGGAAGAAGCAGTCACACAGTGAATCGTTAGCTTATACTAGTCAATTTACTTAACCCCAGGACAATGATTAGGACAGACGACGTTCACACTTACACGGGGGATATTGCAGGCAGGTATGGCTTGAGGATGGATGGTTGTTTTGGGAGGCAATGGAGGGTCCAGCGTGGATTGCTGCCTGGCGCGTCCTTTTCGTGGCCTGCGGCCCCTTAGCTGCCCCCTTAGCTGCAGCGCAGCTGGTCGCACGATGGCTCGCACACACCTGCTCGATCAGGCGTCTTCGTTCTCCCCAGCAACAACGAGCGACAGCAAGCAAGAGGACGGGGTCAGAGCAAGAGCATGGAGTGTGTCCCGCGGCGGCTTATATTGGTCTCCTCACCGAACCTTCGCGCACTTTCTCGGGGGTTCCCGCTCCGCCCTCTCTTAGCCAAACCCCTTGTTCTGGGTTGGATGAGCGGGGCCGACTTACTCCTCCCCCCTATGACGAGGGGGGCGACCCGTCTTCTCTAGCCACTCCCCTTGTTCGTAATGGCCGCAAATGGCGAAAACCGGGTTTCCGTTAGTCATAACAGTTAGTTATGAACTTAGCATAACATAACAGTTAGCAGGGAAGTTAGTCATAACTCATAACAGTTAGTTATGACTAACTTCCCTGCTAATGTCTGCTGCTCTTCTTCTGCTCCAATCGGTTCTTCTGATCATGTGCTTGTCAAAGTGGACATCTCTCTGGCCATTCTCAGAGAGCCTCCTCAGCGTCGACGAGTCTGGCATTTCACTCAGGCCGACTGGGACGGTCTTCAAGCAGCCATCAATCGTCTGGATTGGTCTCCCATCTCCACTGCCTCTGACATCAATTCTTCCTGGGAATTCTTCCAAAGCAAACTGATCTCTCTCATGCACAGATTTATCCCATCTCGCCTTCAGTTGTCTTACCCTTCCTCCCGTCCATGGTACACTGAATCTTGTGGTGAGGCAGTTGCCCTGAAACAACTTGCCTTTGCCTCTTGGAAGGCTAATCCAACTGAAGGAAATCTCAGTTCCTTCCACCAAGCTCGGAACAAGTGTGTGTCTACCCTCAGGAGTGCCAGGAAGCACTATCTCTCCTCACTCAAGAATGAACTCTCAAACCTGTCTCCTTCCCCCAAATCCTGGTGGCGTCTGGTCAAATCCGTTTCTGGTGTTTGTTCCCCCTCCATCCCCTCCCTTACCTCAAATGGCCACACAGTTGACATCGCACGTGACAAAGCCGAATGCCTCAACTCTGTGTTTGCCTCAAAATCCTTAGTCCCAAACCCATCTCTCTCTGTTCCCACCTTTCCCAGTCGAACCAAACTGCTCCTGGACTCTGTGACCTTCTCTCCTGACAAGGTGGAGGAGTTTTTGTCAAACCTCGACTCTGATTCTGCAACTGGACCAGATGGCATCAGCCCACGGGTCCTAAAATCCTGCTCTGCCGCTCTATCTCACCCTCTCTCTGTTCTTTTCACCCTATCTTTTGCTCAAGGTCATCTGCCAGCATCCTGGAAATCAGCAAACATTACCGCTTTACACAAAAAAGGTGCAAAAACAGATCCTTGCAACTACAGACCAATCAGCCTGCTCCCAATTATCAGCAAAGTCATGGAATCCATCATTGCTTCGGATATGAAATCTTTCCTCTTCTCCAATGGCTTGATCTCTGATCATCAATTTGGTTTCAGACCAGGTCACTCTACTCTGGACATGCTGCTTCTGCTGTCTCAACAATGGATGGAGGTCTTCAATGCCAAACAGGAAATCAGAGCTGTCTCCCTTGACATATCACGTGCCTTCGATACGGTCTGGCACCCAGCTCTGCTCACCAAACTCTCCTCCTATGGTATCCATGGAAATCTCCATGCATGGCTTGCGGACTTCCTCTCTGGTCGTAGTCAACGTGTGGCCCTGAATGGATTTCTCTCATCTCCCCTTCCCGTTCAGGCTGGAGTTCCCCAAGGCAGTGTGCTGGGCCCTGTGCTTTTTCTGGTCTTTATCAATGATCTCTCCGACTCTCTGGAAAATCCTCTGTATCTCTTTGCTGATGACTCCACTCTCTGCCACTCCATTCCTCTTCCCTCAGATCGGCAGTCTGCAGCCTCCTCACTCTCTGAAGACCTGGACAAAATCACAGACTGGTCAAACATGTGGAACATGTCTTTCAATCCTGACAAATCTCACACTCTTACTATGTCTCTCCGAAAAGATCGACTGGACAACCCTCCCATCTACTTTCTCAACAATCCTCTCCAAGAAGTTCTGTCGCTCAAGCTTTTGGGTCTCACCATCTGCCATGATCTTTCTTGGGAAAACCACATTTCCAAGCTGGCCTCCAAAGCCAGTCGCCGACTGGGCATCCTCCGTCGTGCGAAGTCCTTCCTCGGCACACCTGAGCTCCTCACCACATACAAGGCTTTCATCCGCAGCTCAATGGAATACTGTTCTCCCCTATGGGCTGGTGCTCCTGCCTCACACCTGGCTCGGCTTCACGCTGTTGAATCCAAAGCTTTCAGAATCATTGCAATCTCCCGCGATGAAGCTATCTCTGAGGGCCTTTCACTCACTCACCGCAGGCAGGTAGGTGGTCTTTCTGTCTTCTACCGACTCCTCTCCGGCCTTGCTCCCCCAGCTCTCTCTGTGCTCTGTCCCCCAAATATTCCTACAGGTCGCACAAGATCTGCCAGCCACCCTCTGATGGTTAAACTGCCGAAATCTCGGCTCTCTGCTCACCTTCACTCTTTCATTCCTCTTTTCTCCCGCCTCTGGAACAAACTCCCACACTCACTTCAATCACACTCCTCCCTCCAGGTCTTCAAAACAGCTGTTCACCACCATCTCTTATCTTCCCCCATCCAAAACCTTGATCTTTTCTACCCCCACTAATTCACCCCAGATCCACCTTGTTTGAAATTCCAACTTCTTTCCTGGAAGTCTTGACAGTGTCCATATGTTTTATACCTCTCCCACCCCCCCCCCCCCCCTTCCCATGCCTCCCCCCCAAAGCCCTCTCCCTCCCACAGTTCTCTCGAAGTCTCCATGTCTCTCGGTCCCTGCTCAAATGTTGTGTTTGTGTCCTTCCCCCTCTCTCCCCATCTTGTCTACCGCTCCCGATGTTATTTGTTTTGATGTGTCTGTTTGTCTTTCTGTGTGATTAATGTTCGCTCTTTCACGAGCCTCGATCTTGTATACAAAACAAAACAAAACAAAAAAAAAACCAAAAAAAAAAACCGGTCAGCAGCTGCAGGTAAGGCGCCGTCACTTTGCACAGCAGTTCAGTACTGCAATAAACGGTTGCTGTCAAAGCTCAAGTGGGGGAATCCCTGGCACTTGAGCTGCCATGGATCATCGGAGGGGCCTACGCTTTATTTCGTTTGATGCAATGCAGAGTCAATCTAGTGGGAAACACATATTTAGCCTACATAGAATAAGGAAATAAACTATTTAAAAAGATATATTGTGGCCTGTGTGTAAGTTTCATGGAATTAACTAGGAGGACGGCTGCGACCATTATTTACATTACGAGGGTGTTACACACAACAAAACCATACTTTTCACATTCGTTACACTTTCTCCAAAATTGTTACACTTCTCAAAACCGTTACCCTTCTCAAAACCGTTACACTTCTCAAATTCGTTACACTATATATATATATATATATATATATACATATATATATATATATATATATATATATATATACATATATATATATATATATATATATATATATATATATATATATATATATATATATATATTGTTGTGGATATGAGGATTGTTTTTTTTATTGTTGTAAAAATATCGCCCTCCTTCCTCCAGTTGTGTATAAAGGTCAAAAGGGCGTCCCGTAATTAGGTCATAAACAATCACGTTAGCCAATCATAGATTCCCTGCTTGTTGGTAGTTTATTTCCTTATTCTATGTAGGTTAAGGCTGTGTCTTCCATTAATTGACACTCCATTGCACCGAATTCAAATAGATAGATCCCCTTTCATTCCCATTCCCAAAGCCTTTCCTGCCAACTGCATTCGCCGCAGCTGCTGGGCGGTTTTCACCGCGACTCCATTAGCCACGAGGTGGGCTTGGAGAAGAAGGGGGAGGAGCCGCCGAATCCAGGGCGTGCCCGCCCATCGTCATCAAGGGTGGAGCCAGAGAGCCCGTGCCGACCAATCAGGGCCGAGGCGAGCTCACCGATGGGCGTGTTCTGGAGGCCGGCGGCTTGATCGCCCGCGGCGTTATAAAAAGCGCGTGCGGAAGCCTTTGACAGAAGTGCCAAGAAAGAGTTGCACCAAGGTTGCGTTAAAGAGAGGAGTCCAAGTCCAAAGTGGTTGCGTTTAAGAAAGGAGTCCTGAGAAAGCACCCGACGTCCCCACGGAGAGCGAACCATTGCGTTCTAAGAGTTCCACCAGAGGAACGTGAGAGAGACCGGACGGAGCAGCTTTGGAGAGCGCCCGGTGCACCGGAGGAGCTTCGCCGCGCAGTTTGGAACCGCGGCGGTTTTGGCGATCGCAGCTCGAACGTTGACGGCGGCTGTCCGCTTCCAGCTCGACCGATCCCCGCTGAACCTTCCTCTCCCGCCAAGCCATCCACCTCCAGCGATCCGTTCCTGCCTTCATTCCCCATTCATGTGAGTTTGCTCGTAGTCTGTTTCGTGTGTCTTGTCCTGGGTATTAATTAAGACTGCATAGATAAGCTAGAATTTTCACTGTGTCCTTCTGGTCCGTCCCTCTTTCTGTCTTTATTTTATTATCTTTCCTTTTTCCTTTCTTTTGGTTGTAAATAGTAAATAAATCATATTCGTATTTCCTACCTCTTGTCTTCTTCTTCTTCACATCTGTGTCGTCTTTGTCTTTTCCCAATTGAATACCCATGGCACGATTTGGCCAACGTTTCAGAATCGGGTCGAGTCATTGTTAACGGTTCGGGCCGCGGCTGCCATCCGCTCGGCAATACAGTAACATCTTATCCGCGGTTGCGAACGAAGCTCCTCACCGGTCTTTTCGGAGGCCGCGGTGCAGCTTCAGGTACCACGTCGGTCAGTGACAAGCGAGGGGACTAATCCCTCCTCAAAGGGGAACCATAGGCCGACGTTGGGTTCTGTAACAATATATATATATATATATATATATATATATATATATATATATATATATATATATACAGACTTGGCATTTAATATGGAATATTTTTTTTATTCTTGACTTGGGTTTACTTTCTGAACTCAGTATATCAATCTGGTGAGTTTATTTTACGCTTCGGTGATTTCTTTGTCAAAAGAACCATGTCACTGATTGTCTTTCGCAGCAAGAAGTCAATAACAGGATAATATCACAGGTGGCGTGACAAAATGTAAGGACAGGTACATTTGACGATTGGCTTCACAATCGGGTATATAAGGGTTGTTGGTTCTGTATTAGTGGAAAACAACTGCTGCACATCTACAAAAGTTATTGCCGCTTCCTCTGGAGATGGTCCGTCAACTTGACAATGCTGTTTGTCATGGAGTGGTGGCTTTACGAAATTCCGGCATGAAACAGCGTGCTATTGCTTGGCAGTGTGGCATCACTCAAGGTCAGGTGTCAAAGATCCTGAAAGGAAATGCTCAGAGGGGTATCGCTACTCCAATACCGAGGCCAGGACGTCCCCGCATAATCACAAGGAGAGATGATCGCCAGCTGCACCGGTTAATCTGCAATGGCCGTACCAAGTCAGCTAATCGGATTAGGGCTGAGTGGCAGCAACTGACAAATGTGCCTGTATCCAGAAGGCTAGTCAACCAACGACTGGTTCAAGCAGGCTATCGTGCCAGGCGTCCCCTGAGAAAGCCACGCCTGACCAGACAACACAGCCAGCGCCGATTGCAATGGGCCAGAGAGCACCATCAATGGCAGCCAGGACACTGGTATCATGTGACCTTCAGTGACGAGTCTAGATTTCTGGTCTATCGTCAAGATGGCCACGTCCGAGTGTGCAGACAAGTGCATGAAGCCTACAACGAAGATTTTAAAGTGCCAAGAGTCCAAGCTGGAGGTGGTGGGGTGACCGTTTGGGCTGCTTTTCATGCAGGGGGAAAACTGACCTGGTTGTTCTGAATGAAAACCTGAACCAGTTCAAGTACAGGGTCATTCTGGAAGAAGCATTGCTTCCATTTGCTCGTACAGCCTTTCGAGGAAACTTTGTCTTCCAAGATGACAATGCACAGCCTCATCGTGCTCGCATGATTCAACACTTTCTTGTTGACCGTGGTGTCGAGCATATAGAGTGGCCTGCCATGTCCCCGGATATGAATCCGATAGAGAACTTGTGGGCAGAATTAACGCGTCAAATCGATAACTTGGTCCAGCAGCCCACCACTGTGCGTGAATTGCAGCAGACTATTGTCACTGCATGGCAAGTGATTCCTGTCCAAACCTTGGCAAATCTCGTGAACAGCATGCCTCGACGTGTACGTGCTCTCCTGAATGCTCGTGGGGGTTACACGAAGTACTGAACTGTAATTTTACTGTCCGTAATCGCAGTCATGATTAAACTTTTGTTTTTGTTGAAATTTTTTTTGGCTCACGTGTAAAATAAAGAGATACTTCTGGAAAACGTACAGAAGTTTAACACATTACTGTCCATGAATTGAGTTCGATATCACTTCACATCACTTTCAAGGATCAATTTATTTGCTTCGAAATGTCAAATGTGGTTTTTGTTTCTCTTAAAGGTCACATTAACAAAATCTAGAATAATTTCAACATAATTCCAAATGAACTTTTGGTTCGAAGTCATCTTGAAAAGTAAGTTCACCCCCACAAAAAAAATATTCCATATTAAATGCCAAGTCTGTATATATGTGTGTGTGTGTGTGTGTGTGTGTGTGTGTGTATGTATGTGTATGTGTGCGTGTGTGTCTGAATAAGAGAGAGACAGAATTGTGAGGAACAGAAATGAAAAAACGAGATGTGTGTGTGACCCACTCTCCCGTGTGTGTATATGTGTGTGACCCACTCCCGTGTGTGTGTGTGTGTGTGTGTGTGTGTGTATGTGAATAAGAGAGACACAGAATTGTGAGGAACAGAAATGAAAAAACGAGATGTGTGTGTGACCCACTCTCCCGAGTGTGTATATGTGTGTGACCCACTCCCCCGTGTGTGTGTGTGTGTGTGTGTGTGTGTGTGTGTGTGTGTGTGTGTGTGTGTGTGTGTCTGTGTGAATAAGAGTGACAGAGAATTGTGAGGAACAGAAATGAAAAAAACGAGATGTGTGTGTGTGTGTGTGAAACCCACTCCCCTGTGGGTGATCCACTCCCTGGTGCAGTGTGCATGATGTGGGAGGGATGGGGGCAGGGAGGGAGGATTTGAGCTCTTGAAGTCACATTTTACATGAGATGTAATCACACATTTCAAACTGTATTTCCCATGTGCACGCACATGCATTCACATGTTATCAGAAGTAAATACATTGTGTAGATTACATCATTTGTGGATCTGATAAATTGCCAGTAACCAGTTTGTAAAACTGAATGTGCAACATCTAAATTAAGACGTGCATGCCCGTGGGATTCCCACGGGTGACCCCACTAGTGATAGTATATTCTTTGCCAGACTGTCTGTCTGGGCAGGGCTTCAAAATCAAATTGCCAGTTCTTTCTGTGTTGGTTCTCAGGCCGAACAGGCCTCTAGTGTACACTTGAAGACTGAACGTGTTCTTTTAGAACCTTTTAGAATTGAACACTGAGTTAGAAATATTCTTCCTTTTTGATGGACGGACATAGCCAAATATTGAAGTGGCTTCACCGTTTAAAAATTCAGTACAAAAGAACAATTATTCTAATAAATCTCAACCTAGGGGAAAATTAGTTTTTTTTTTCATTCAGAATGTATATGTTGAACCCAGGGGGCACAAAGGCCTCAAATTAATCCCAAAAAGATTTTTTGTTCTTTCCTGTAAAGAAATATTTATAACATAACGTCCCATTTGAGCTTGCTTATTTTTATAAGAACAAAATGCTCTTGCATAAGAACAAAATGTTAATTTTTATCGTGGCATTTTTAGCACAGGCATCTGCAAGAGAAAAAAAGAAAGATATTGTCCTCTGGTTAAGAAATAAAAGCCCAGTTAAAAAAAAAAAAAAAAAAAAAAATATATATATATACAGACTTGGCATTTAATATGGAATATTTTTTTTGTGGGGGTGAACTTACTTTTCAAGATGTCTTAGAACCAAAAGTTCATTGGAATTATGTTGAAGTTATTCTAGATTTTGTTAGTCACCTTTAAAAGAAACAAAAACCACATTTGACATTTCGAAACAAATAAATTGATCCTTGAAAGTGATGTAAACTGATATCGAACTCAATTCATGGACAGTAGTGTTAAACTTCTGTACGTTTTCCAGAAGTATCTCTTTATTTTGCACATTAGCCAAATAGTTTTTTAACAAAAACAAAAGTTAAATTACTACTGGGATTACGGACAGTAAAATTACAGTTGACTACTTCGTGTAACCCCCACGAGCATTCAGGAGAGCACGTACACATTGAGGCATGCTGTTCACGAGATTTGCCAAGGTTTAGACAGGAATCGCTTGCCATGCAGTGACAATAGCCTGCTGCAATTCACGCACAGAGGTCGGCTGTTGGTCCAAGTGGTCGATTTGACGCGTTAATTCTGCCCACAAGTTCTCTATCGGATTCATATCCGGGGACATGGCAGGCCACTCCATATGCTCTACACCACGGTCAGCAAGAAAGTGTTGGATTATGCGAGCACGATGAGGCCGTGCATTGTCATCTTGGAAGACAAAGTTTCCTTGAAAGGCTGCACGAGCAAATGGAAGCAATGTTTCTTCCAGAATGGCCCTGTACTTGAACTGGTTCAGGTTTCCATTCAGAACAACCAGGTCAGTTTTGCCCCCTGCATGAAAAGCAGCCCAAACGGTCACCCCAAAACCTCCAGCTTGGACTCTTGGCACTATACAATCTTTGTTGTAGGCTTCATGCACTTGTCTGCGCACTCGGACGCGGCCATCTTGACGATTGACCAGAAATCTAGACTCGTCACTGAAGATCACGTGATTCCAGTGTCCTGGCTGCCATTGATGGTGCTCTCTGGCCCACTGCAATTGGCGCTGGCGGTGTTGTCTGGTCAGGCGTGGCTTTCTCAGGGGACACCTGGCACGATAGCCTGCTTGAACCAGTCGTTGGTTGACTAGCCTTCTGGATACAGGCACATTTGTCAGTTGCTGCCACTCAGCCCTAAGCCGATTAGCTGACTTGGTACGGCCATTGCGGACTAACCGGTGTAGCTGGCGATCATCCCTCCTTGTGGTTCTGCGGGGACGTCCTGGCCTCAGTATTGGAGTAGGGACACCCCTCTGAGCATTTCGTTTCAGGATCTTTGACACCTGACCTTGAGTGATGCCATACTGCCGAGCAATAGCATGCTCTTTCATGCCGTAATTTCGTAAAGCCACCACTCCATGACAAACAGCATTGTCGAGTTGACGGACCATCTCCAGAGGAAGCGGCAATAACTTTTGGAGACGTGCAGCAGTTGTTTTCCACCAATACAGAACGCAACAACCCTTGTATACCCGACTGTGAAGCCAATCGTCAAATGCACCTGTCCGTACATTTTGCCACGCCACCTGTGATATAATCCTGTTGTTGACTTCTTGCTGCGACAATCAGTGACATGGTTCTTTTAACAAATAAATCACCAAAGTGTAAAAGAAACTCACCAGATTGATATACTGAGTTAAGAAAGTAAATCCAAGTCAAGAAAAAAAAAAAATTCCATATTAAATGCCAAGTCTGTATATATATATCATTTTGGTGTTATTTTGAATTGTTTTTTTTTTTTCTTTTGAATAACTTGTTCATCATAATCATACTAAAATACACCATTTGTGTCCGTCTGATGAATTTTTGACGCCAATACATTGTCGTTACTTATCCAACTCAACCAAATTTGACAGGATGACGAAGGGTTACATAATGAAGGTTGTAGCGCATTTTCTCCCCCAAGCAGGTTTTCCTCACCATTGCCGTAAATGGGGTTGCACGTTGAGGTGTATATAAATGTTAAATTAACTTTATAGTGGCGTATTTCCAAAGAACATTTATCGTGGCGTTTGTCCAAAGAAGAAGATTTATCGTGGCGTTTTTCCAAAGACGCTCTTAATAACAAAATTAATGATAATCGCATATTGTTAATGTTATTACAAACAATATTAGTACTAATAATGTCCCACTTCGCCCAAGGCGTTTTACCTGCAGTGATAACGTGTATAAATAGCTTATAGTTATAATGGCGTTTCTGTGGGAGCAAGGGCTTCTACAGGAAGTAAAAATATTATACACCACAAACATGTATGCTTAGCTTTTTAAACAGTCGCTAATGCTCTTTATAACACTAAATGTAGAAATTTGGAGGAATCCCGACATCTGTGAAGTAAGGTTTACTTACAGAACTGAGCAAAGATCTACTGTACTCTATATAACCCACTAATGTTGAGTTGATAACATTGCCTTTTTGCCGCTACCATGGCATTTTTCGTAGGGAATTTTGAAACTCGCTCCTGCTGTTTCATATGAAACTGAAAGGGAGAAGCTCAGGTTGTGCTCCTTTACCAAGCAGCGAGCTAGCGCTTGCCAAGCCAGCCGTTCCTTAACGGTTTTGAATGGAGTGCTTGCTCAAATGCTTAAACCACTTGGCGATCTCTTCACAAGAAACTTGGTAAATGAACACACACCCAATGTTCTTGAGACCCGCCCAGAGATCGACTGCAATCTATATACCCCAAAGAGGAATGACCCTTTCTGCCCCTCTCGGAGTCTGCGGGTGTACTCGTCATATTAAAACACGCAATTTGGTGTCGGTGTCTGTTTGATGAGTTTTGACAGCAATACAATCTGTCATAACTTATCCAATATCAACCCAACTTGACAGGAGGACTAAGGGGTTGCACAATGAAAGTTGTAGCAAATTCATTTGCTCCCATCCCCAAGAGGATTTTCTCCACCAAAGGGGATTTTCCCACCAATGGGGATGCGTATTGAGGTGTATACCCGTGTTAAGATAGCTTTGACATGGCATTTTTCAAAGGACGCTACTAATAAAAAACATAAGATAAACGATATTACGAAAACTATATCCCCCCTCCCCAAGGGATTTTGTGAGTTGCGATATTGCCCCCCCCCCCCTCCCCTCTAGGAACAACCCACTCCCTCCACCAACACCTTCAAAGAAGTAAATTTTATTATTGGGAATTTAGAATGGTGAGGCATGGTCTGATTCAACACAAGTAATAGTAATAACTAGCCGAAACCCGTGGAACATCCACGGGAGGATGTGGTGTATGGATAGAGTGTACCATTATGGATGGCATAGGGGATTTGCTTGTCCGAGTAAGAGTTAGGAAGAAAGATGAGAATGAAGAGTGCATATATGAACAACGATCGCCGACACCGGCACAAATGCATGCTCTGGATTGTCCACTCAGTGGACGACTTGCTTTCGCCTTCGCCTGTCCAATCAGTGGACAGCTTGCTTCGCCTTCACCCAGCAGACGCCAATACGATGGCGTCGTAAGATGGCGTCGTATCGGCAGTTAATCGGATGCTTTTGGGCCCCAACGTCGGCTAATTCAGATTTTTCGAGTATGGCTGTACGTGATAAACAAAGAGCGCGGTTCGTAGATCGTAAATCCATTAGTGCCATGGGCATCGGGTCACTGGGTGCGGCGTAAAAGGGATAACAAAGTCGAGTCCTTATGCTATTATTATATAGATAATTGGCAATAATAAGTAAGGATAATAACATGACCCCCTGCCGCCGCTCCCGAGTTTATTAGTATTCATAAAATACGTACTTTTTATGACGATGTGTCTCAAAACCAAACCATTATTGAATGATTATAACTCAGCCACATTTTAAAATCTTTTGCTGTATCGAGTTTTAAATGTTTATCACCTTAGCGATAACATTATTTATCTATTAAGAGGATTTGTTTTTAAGATACTGTTGCGGATCTCAACGTTGGCCTTTCCCCTTACCAAGGGGGGATTAGTCCCCTTGTCTTTTACAAGCCGACGTGATCCGGGGCTATGACGTTCCTTCCGGTTAGCGTTGGGTAGGGTCGTAGGCCGAATTCCTATTACCTAATTACCGCCTCCCAGGAAGCAAGGAAATAACCCCACCCCAATCACGGTTGCAGTGGAAACGCCGAGCGATAGCGAGCCATGATCCGAGCCGTTAACAAGAACTAAACCCGATCTGAGCGGTTCCGAATCGTGCCACGCTTACCCAATGGAGGAAAGGACTGATACGGTCGAATCAGGAAAGACAGGAAGAACAGATTGGTTTATTTACAATTTGTACAGGAAGGAGAAGAAGAACACACAGTGAAGCTTATACAGTCTTAACTTATCCCAGGACACAGGCCCGTTTCACTCTCAGACACACTCACACGGGGATGTAGAAGGTCAGGGTGATGGTCCAGGGATGATGGCGTCCAGGCAGCTCACTCCGGTCCTCGACTCGTACCGTGAAGGAGATGGTCAGGGCGGCAGAGGCGCCCCGTGGGTCGTCGACGCGGAGCGGACAATTACGGGGCGAGAGGCAAAGCTGGCTGGCGGTTACTTCGCGGCTCAGCCGTGTACGTAATAAACAAACTGGCGCTATATGCACTCCAAATACCGCTCAATGGGCGCTCCCCAATGCAAGTTCCATAGCATACATCCTCATGCAAGCGCGTATCCGCTGCAGTCCTCTTTCATGCACGCTGTTGCGTCAGTCCTGGACAGTCCTTTACAAAGCGAACCTTCCCCAGTGAGTCCTTTTTACCATGCGCTTTCCTAACGAGTCCTGTCCAAGGGCTTTGGGCGCGCGTTTATATAGCGCCGCCCAGCGAACCCTCTGGAACTTGCCAGCCGCCCCCTTACCACGCCCCTCACGCCATGTCACCCGAGCCCTGGTTGGTTGTTGGCTCTCACCGTCACCGCCTTCTGACGTGCTGCTTGATGCGGCCACACCTCTTCCTCGCGCTCCTCCCCTTTTCCAGGCCTACCTCGTGGCCACCCGACTAGTTCGAGCAAGCAACTGGCAGCTAACCCTGCTGGCAAACGAGGTGGATTAGCCGAATCGGGGCGCGGGATGGATGCTGCTCAACGAGGTGGATTTGGAGGTTGGGCCGCAAAATGAACTGGACCTATACTTATTTATTTTACACAACGCAGGTATCATTATTGGAGATGGCCTTATCCTCACATATACTATGACATAACTAATGTTCTAAGGTGGCCTACGTGTTGCTTGTGGACTAACTATGGGGGCAAACCTTTAACCTTTATTGATGTTATATTTACACTCTCAGAACCGCAACAATACTTTTCACTTGGTTTATCTTTAAATATTTATTCATCATTTATGCCTCATCAGGAACAATTTCCAGTGGAACACGAGATAAATTCTTATAGACAAATGAGATATTGGAAGAAAAATAAAATCAATCTGCAAAGACACTTGTGTGATAGTCTTGATTTGATGAAAAGTTTAAATCGCATCAGACATACAAAAATTAATCAAAGCGCCGCTGTCACTGCATTAATATATACACTTGGAGTGCTCGAGTTCTGCTCTCCATTCAATAACGCCAAAAATATTAGAAACAAAACTTTTATTTCAATTTTTTTTCATTTGCTGCTTCCAGTGAGTAAGTGATACAACTTGGCATCAATAATGGTATATATACACAAAGAATTAAGTTAAGCACCCCCCCGTTTTTTTACAACCTCGCACATTACAAGTTTGTTGTCGTCAAAACAGTGTAATATACCCATGATATTGCTATATTTTCTGGAGAAGTGATATTATGGTCACATAAAAACATAACAATCATGCCGTTTTCAATATTTTATTCTGAATAATTTAAGGTGAAATTTTTTGGGAATTTTAGGCATATTTTCACCTCAATTTAAGTATGGAGCTATAGGTCCATCACGGACAGTGTGGATGACGTTTATGTTTTCTAACGTACAGTCATTGTTCTGAGAAGACCTCTAGCGATCTTTGCATCAATAACGTGTGTAGGACCCACGTGATCGGATGGAGCAAGGTGCTGTGACAACCATCCCCTGGCCTGCGTACAGTCCTGACCTGAACCCCCTCGAGCACGTTTGGGACATGTTGGGACGACAAATTGCGAAGATGGTCCCTCCAATAGCCAATCTGGATGAATTGGAACGTGCATTACATCGGGAATGGAACAACCTGCCACAGCAACGCATACGACGGCTTACAGGGTCTATGAGACGTAGGGTTGAGTCAGTGATCCGATCACGTGGGTCCTACACACGTTATTGACGCAAAGATCGCTAGAGGTCTTCTCAGAACAATGACTGTACGTTAGAAAACATAAACGTCATCCACACTGTCCGTGATGGACCTATAGCTCCATACTTAAATTGAGGTGAAAATATGCCTAAAATTCCCAAAAAATTTCACCTTAAATTATTCAGAATAAAATATTGAAAACGGCATGATTGTTATGTTTTTATGTGACCATAATATCACTTCTCCAGAAAATATAGCAATATCATGGGTATATTACACTGTTTTGACGACAACAAACTTGTAATGTGCGAGGTTGTAAAAAAACGGGGGGGTGCTTAACTTAATTCTTTGTGTATATATATATTGTATATATATATATATATATATATATATATATATATATATATATATATATAATTATAATTATATATATATATATATATATATATATATATATAATTATAATTATATATATATAATTATATATATATATATATATTGTTGCGGATATGAGGACTGTATATTTTTTTGATTGTGTGCTTTATTATTATTATTATTGTTTATTCTGCGCCCCCTGCCTCCGGAGCTGTGTAAAGGTAAAAGGGCATCCCATAATTAGTCCACAAGCATACACGTCAGCCAATAATAGAATACCCCTGTTCGATAGTTATATCTTATTCTGTGTTTTAGGGTAAGGCTGTGTCTCCCATTAATTGAAGTACTCCATTGCACCAGTGAAAGAGAATAGATCCCCTTTCATTCCCATCCCCAAAATCTCCATTTCCTTTCACATCCCCTTTCGTCATTGCCAAGCCTCGATTGCCAATTACATCCCCTCCAAAACCACCATTGAACATGTGCTCGGGTCGGGGAAGAGGGGCGTGCCCGCCCGTCGTCATCAAGGGCGGAGCCAGAGGGTCGCGTGACCAACCAGGGCCGAGGTGAGCACACCGATGGGCGTGTCCTGAAGGCCGGCGGCTTGATCGCCGGAGGCGCTATAAAGGCGCGCGCGCAAGAAGCGTGGGGTGGTCGGTGGTGAGGAGTGAGTGGACCAAGAGAGAGAAAGAGTGGTTGGACCAAGAAAGAGAAAGAGTGGTTGGACCAAGAAAGAGAAAGAGTGGTTGGACAGGGAGACGTGCAAGAGTGTTGTTGAGTTGAGGGTTTGGACCAGACGAGTCAGACGAGTCCTGGCAAAGCAAGCGGCGGCCACAGCAGCAACAACACCCAACAGCCGCTTGGGGCCTGGACGGCGGTTTTGAGCAGGGCCGCGAAGGAACGGCGGCTGCTAAACGCGCCGATCGTGCTGCAGGACCCCCTTGGACCTTCCTCTCCCTCCAGCCATCCACCTCCTGCCTTTCCACCCTTCTTGTGTACGTGAGTTTGTTCTGTGTGTCTTGTCCCTGGGTATTTAATTAAGTCTGTATAAGCTAGTATTTGCACTGTGTCACCTGCGTCTTATGTGTTGTAAATAAACGTGACTGCTTTCTTTTTGCTTGTGTGTATAATAAATCCAATTACTCTTCTGTCCGTCTTCTCGTCTTATTCCTTTTCCTCTTTGCATTTTGTCGTTTTAGTCTTTTCCAGATTGGGCAGCTGCGGTGCGATACGGCCAAAGTTCTGGGTGAATCGGGTGAGTCGGGGAACAACTGTTCGGTCGCGGAGCCTTCGCTCGGCAAACAACATCCTAAACCGCGATCAGTAACAATATATATATATATATATATATTGCGGTTTTGAGAACCCCTCACTTTGTAAATAATATTCCATCATTTAAAAGGTCAAAGGTCGCACCCATAGTTAGGCCACAGCAACACGTAGGACACCATAGGAACTTTCAGTTATTTCCTTAGTATGTGTTTCAGATAAGGCTGCGTTTCCAATAGTTGAATCTGCGTTGCATTAATCAAATAAGATAGGACCCAATCCATTCTGGCCATTTTGCCAACCTCTCTCTCCCAATTCTGTTATGCGCCTTGGTTAGCGTGCGCACAGGCGCCGCCATTAACCACGCGGTCAAGCTCGAGGAAGAAGGGGGCGGAGCGCCGGGAACGAAGCGTGGCCCTGTGAACTCGCCGTCAAGGGCGGAGCCGGTGAGCCCTCGCCAACCAACCAGGGCTGAGGTGAGCTCGCTGGCGGGCGTGGTTTCAAAGAGCGCGGATTGATCTCAAAGCGCGATATATATAAGCGCGCGCGAAAAGCCCTTTCACGGACTTCTTTTGGCGGGCTCCTTTTGCACGAACTGATCCAGGAGCGCACATTTGCAGAGGACTGCGCAGTGGATGATCGATTGTAACGAACTCGTTGGGAAAGGCGCTTTATGAACTTATTGATTGGGAGGCGCGCTTGTTTCAAAGGACTGCACGGATACTGATTGCAGGAACTGCCTGTGATACGAGCCATTGATCGGGAGAGAGAGAGAGAGCTGGCACGAGCTACGTATTACGTACGCCGCATCCCAGTCCCCCCGATATATGTAACCCCGAGATACGTAAGGTCCGCTCGCGTCCGACGATACGCGCGAAGCTGCCTGCCGGGTTTCGCCCGCGGAACCGGAGCCTGGACTGGAGCCGGATCCCATCGCCTGGACCTTCCTCCCCTACCACTACAATCCCGTGTGAGTGTGTCTGTTCGTCCTGGGGTCGTAATAAGTTAAGACTGTTTCGGTAAGCCTGCCCTGTGTCCTGCTTTTTCTTCTTCTTCTTGTATATTCCTTTCGTTTCTTCTTCTTCTTGAGTGTAAATAAATCACCTTGTTATTTCGTGGTTTTCCTAATCCGATCGCCTCCGTCCTTTCTTTCAATTGAGTACCTGTGACACGAATTGGAAACCGCTCAGGATCGGGTTAGTCTTTGTTAATGGCTCGGGCCACGGATTGCTAATCGCTCGGCAATTTCCATCTTATCCGTGGTTCGAGTGGGAGTTATTTCCCTGCTTTACGGTCGGGTTAGTAAGTAGGTATTTGGGACTTCATTGACCAATCACCCTAGCTAATTCCGACCGGAAGGAGCATCATAGCTTCCAGGATTGGGGGACGGCCAGCTTAAAAGACAAGAGGATTAACCCCCCCTTGATACGGGGAGCGCCGACCCCCGAATCCGCAACAATATATATATACACGTGTGTATGTGTATGTATATATATATATATATATATATATATATAATATATATATATATATATATATACTAGCTGAGGTACCCGGCTTCGCCCGGGTTGAATAAGAATAATACAAATATATGATGAAAAGAACATGTATATTTTAGAGCAATATCACTACATTTCCTACATGACGTTTTTTCAATTTTCAATTTCTCAAAATCTCTGGGTATACAACATTTCTGGTCTTCTTACTTGGTGCCAAGACATAGAGATTGCTTGGTTTTCCAATCCTTGAGCAGCCCACGTACAGCTGGCCATGGGCAAACACTTGTTCTGTGAAGTTCAGGCCTACAACCTTCATCGATTGCCCCTGCGCCTTGTTGATGGACATAGCAAAACATAGCCTGATTGGGAACTGAATCCTCTTGAAGGAGAATGGAAGGTCAGGTGGAATAAGTGGTATCCTTGGAATGAATACTTTCTCTCCTCTGTATTGTCCTGAGAGGATGGTTGCCTCTAGGACATGCAGCATCATTTGCTGGATTATCAATCGTGTTCCATTACACAGCTTTGGTGGATCAAGATTCCAAAGAAGCATGATTGGTGCTCCCACCTTGAGAATCAACCTGTGTGTTGGGAGTCCTTGAGGCTGACGACTGTTGAGAAACTCAGTTGGGAGGTTTACTGCCTGATCTTCATGTCACTTTGGCAAGAGAATCATAATTTCTTTCATGACCGGGCAGCGAACGTCATTATGTGCGACATTACGTCACTACTACGGACGTGAAAACATTTGTTTTCCTTAAAAATATATTTAAAATAAATAAAATAGTACATAAATTAACAATAAAAGAAGCTAAAAAACAATTTAAAATACAATAAAAAGCACATTAAAAAAATATAAATATGTACGTACAGTATACTGTATGTACGCCCTACCGCTGATTCTCATTCAAAACAGAGGCGACGTACAGTATTCCTTTACTGTGTCTGTGTTAGCCATGGGTCCGAAGAAGGATAATGCTAGTGTTTCCAAGCGTAATGTGGTTACGATGGACGATAAGGTAAATCTGATTAAAAGTTATGGAAAAGTGTCGGTGATAGCGCATAGACCTTATCGCGAATCGGAACCGCAATGCGTCATGGGGATCGGAAAGGGGCAATAGCGCCGCCACAAACGACACCATGGAATTGCAGCTGGCCCGGTTTTTAAAACCATTGATATTAAAATAGAAAGTAGCCTATACGACCGGAATTTTATGCTGATTCCGAATCTGTGTCTAAAACTTTTCTCCGATGTGTAGCTCTTGAGTTATAAGCGGACATCCAGACACACACACACACACACACACACACACACACACACACACACACACACACACACACACACACACACACACACACACACACACACACTCCTCCTTTATTTATATAGATATATACTACAACAGACAAAATCCATCTCTCAGTGACGGTGAGCAACATAAAATGCACAAAGTTTGAGTGGCCATCCAGACTGACAACCAAAAACATTTTCCAGAAGGCCACCACAAATAAACCAGATATTTGGAAATACACAAAATGTTCATTTAAAGCTTCAGTGCCATCAAATTTGTATTTTGTGAAATACTTTGTCAAGGAATGTTAGCAATCAAAACATTTCAGTGACGAGGGAAGACAGAAAAACCACAACTTCCCACCCCTCCCCCACATTTTCGTTTGTTCCTTTTCTATTTCATCATTGCTCTCCCCTTCCTCTTCCTGCATTCCAGCTTGTTTAACCCATACGTCTTTCTCCCCCTCCCCATGATCTCATCACTTCTGTTCTGATGTTGGTGTTTCCCACTTTATTTTTTTTCATTCCATTCTGTCCAAGCTCTTTCATGAGTCTCAATCATGTACACAAAAAGAAGTGCCAAATATAAAAAACAAGCAATATAGAAGCAAACAATTCCAAGAAAAAGCACAACCTTTACAGCATTTACATGTGCATTCAAGTGAGGATGACGGCGACAAAGACGACATACAACACGAAGGAGATACATAACTGTTGGTTCGGGTATTTGTAACTACAAACTGGTGTCAGCAATTTGGATTTTAGCTATGCTGTATGTTCAAAGGCCTGTGAAAAATGCAATGGTATCTTTAATACTTACAAGTGTAAAATGATGGATTAACCCGTCATCTTCACACACAAATGGCACAAAATACAATCAAATACTTTGCCTGCAAAGAGAAATACTATGGCAACATTACCTTTACAAATGAACGAAAGACTGGAATGAATTGAGTGCCACAAAATGCCAGGACCCTTTGTTCAATAAATACGACCAAAGAAAAACAGGAAACAAGTAGGAGCAAAACAAACAAACAAAAAAAAAACATCCATTCTTCAAGATTCATTATGAGTATGGTTGCATTTTTACGGTTGCATCTCAGTTCCTGAGAAGACTGCAGGAACAGGAATCAAAGCTTGATGGATATGGAGTGTATCGATTATCTCCTGAAAAGCAAAACCAGGAAGGGATGAATTATAGTTATTTTACAAGCGCATCAACTTAATCTCTTAAAGTGTAAGTTTTATGATCTTTTATCTTTATGTTCTTTTATGTTCTTAATTTTATGTTCTTTTATCCTTGCGCTTCTTGAAGAAAAAAACAAACTGGCGGGATATTGTAATCGGCTCTGTCCATCATGCTATCTCCTAAACATTTGGGCAGAAATTCACCAAACGTGGTCGTTATGATCACCACATGGCAAAGGTGCAAGAGCAGTATCATTTTTGCCCTCCACCCCCTGGGTCAGAAAGTCAAATACCAAAACATGGAATTACAGGCACATTTTAAACACTTTAATGAAACTTTGTATATGCAATCAACATTGGGGGGTGCATGAAATAGGTAACTATTTTTTTGGATTTGACCACCGGTTCATACTCCAATGGGTGGAGATTTGGGTTCATCAGGGTCAAAACGGCTTAAAAACAGATATATAGCTCAGACCTGGCCAACCGGTTTGTGAAAGACTTGGGGCAAAACCTCTTCCTGGTTAACCCACACAAAGATGAGAATACCTAACTGGGGCTGTTAAAGTATCGAGGACATTAACAATAGAGCATACACACATGCACACACTCACTCATTTTACATTAAAATAACATTAATGTCATTGAGAACATTTACATTGGATTGCACCTGTATGGGCAACATACAAGAGCAAAAAGGAGAGCTGGAGATAAGGTGAGGAATGATGTGGAAGTGGTCTGGAGAGGGTGGCACTGATAGAGAGACAACAGAAGCTGCAGGTCTGAGAACAATTGTGCCAGAAGGATTGCGAGAATGAAGAGGGTGGATGGAAGGAGTATGGATGAACTGAGGTTGGAGATTGGTGTGCAGATGAGCTTGACGGAGAGATTGGTGAAATGCTGGCTGAAGTGCGCTGGACACTTGGTGCGGATGGAGGAAGAAAAAATGGCAAAGAGAGGATAGGTTTAGGGAGAGGGAGGAGGAAGAGGTAGACCGTGGCTGAGATGGGAGGATTGTGTGAGGCAATAAGGTAGCGGTTGTTGGAGGGTGGGGAGAGTTGGTTGAGGACAGAGGGAAGTGAGGAGTATCATGGTCAAGGCAGGGCAGAATATTAGTACCATTGGACCTCACCTCTTAAAGGCAAGAGAAGAAGAAGATGAGGTCTTAATTATTTATTTCAAACACTTGCAACAACAATACTTTTTTTTTTCTTTTTTTAAAATACAGAATCGAGGCTTGTGAAAGAGCCAACATTTATCACACAAACAAATCAAACAGACAAACAAAATATATAAAAAGAGGGAGCGGTAGACAAGATGGGGAGAGAAGGGGAAGCACACAAACACAACATTTGAGAGCAGGGACATCGGGAGATGTGTGGGAGGGAGAGGGCTTGGGGGGAGGAGGGCGTGGGAAGAGGGGGGGGGGGGTGGGAAAAGTATAAAACACAAGGACACCAATGACTTCCAGGAAAGAAGTTGGTATTTCAAAAAAGTGGATTTGGGGTGAAATTAGCGGGGGTAGAAAAGATCAAGGTTTTGGATGGGGGAAGATGAGATTTTTATTATTTTTTGTATACAATATCGAGGCTCGTGAAAGAGCTAACATTAATCACACAGAAAGACAAACCAACACATAAAACATATAATATGGGGAGCGGGAGACAAGATGGGGCGAGAGGGGGAAGAACACAAACACAACATCTGAGAGCAGGGACATCGAGAGATCTGTGGGAGGGAGAGGGCTTTGGGGGGGGGGCATGTGAAGGGGGGGGGGGGGTGGGAGAGGTATAAAACATATGGACACTGCCAGAACTTCCAGGAAAGAAGTTGGAATTTCAATCAAACAAGGTGGATCTGGGGTGAATTCGTGGGGGTAGAAAAGATCAAGGTTTTGGATGGGGAGAGATAAGAGATGGTGGTGAACAGCTGTTTTAAAGACCTGGAGGGAGGAGTGGGATTGAAGGGAGTGTGGGAGTTTGTTCCAGAGGCGGGAGAAAAGAGGAATGAAAGAGTGAAGGTGAGCAGAGAGCCACGATTTCGGCAGTTTAACCATCAGAGGGTTGCTGGCAGATCTTGTGAAACCTGTAGGAATATTTGGGGGACAAAGCACAGAGAGAGCTGGGGGAGCAAGGCCAGAGAGGAGTCGGTAGAAGACAGAAAGACCACCAACCTGCCTGCGGTGAGTGAGTGAAAGGCCCTCGGAGGGTGGTGAACAGCTGTTTCAAAGACCTGGAGGGAGGAGTGGGATTGAAGAGAGTGAGGGAGTTTGTTCCAGAGGCGGGAGAAAAGAAGAACGAAAGAGTGAAGGTGAATAGAGAGTGTGATTTTGGCAGTTTAACCATAAGAGGGTTGCAGGCAGATCTTGTGCGACCTGCAGGAATATTTGGGGGACAGAGCACAGAGAGAGCTGGGGGAGCAAGGCCGGAGAGGAGTCGGTAGAAGACAGAAAGACCACCAACCTGCCTGCGGTGAGTGAGTGAAAGGCCCTCGGAGTTAGCTTCATCGTGGGAGATTCCAATGATTCTGAACGCTTTGCTTTCAACAGCGTGAAGACGAGCTAGGTGTGAGGCAGGAGCACCAGCCCAGAGGGGAGAACAGTATTCCATTGAGCTGCGGATGAAAGCCTTGTATGTGGTGAGGAGCTCAGGTGTGCCAAGGAAGGACTTCGCACGACGGAGGATGCCCAGTCGGCGACTGGCTTTGGAGGCCAGCTTGGAAATGTGGTTTACCCAGGAAAGATCATGGCAGATAGTGAGACTCAAAAGCTTGAGTGACAGTTATTCCAAACTACTCACTATGAGTGACCCAAGAGCTCATTCTCTTGTTTTATCTACCAGTGGCACCACTGTCAGATCATTGCATTTTGTCAACTAGCACTTTCGTGAGGCTCGATTTTTCGACTGAAAAAAACAAACAAACAAAATCTAAACATTTCCTAAAAGGTGGAGATCAAGCTCGGAATTTTTTCTATTTTCTTTCTTCTACATGCGGCAGACGGTAGGTACACAGGATCTCTGGAGCTCAGCCAGAGTGATCATCGAGTTCTTGGTCACCTCTCTTACCAAGGCCCTTCTCCCCCGATTGCTCAGTTTGGCCAGGCGGCCAGCTCTTGGAAGAGTCCTGGTTGTTCCAAACTTCTTCCATTTAAGAATTGTGGAGGCCACTGTGCTCTTGGGAACCTTCAATGCAGCAGAATTTTTTTTGTAGGCTTCCCTAGATCTGTGCCTCGACACAATCCTGTCTCTGAGCCCTGCCGGCAGTTCCTTCGACCTCATGACTTGGTTTTTGCTCCGACATGCATTGTCAGCTGTGAGACCTTATATAGACAGGTGTGTGCCTTTCCAAATCATGTCCAATCAATTGAATTTACCACAGGTGGACTCCAATCAAGGTGTATAAATATCTCAAAGATGATCAAGAGAAATGGGAGGCACCTGAGCTAAATTTCAAGTGTCATAGCAAAGGGTCTGAATACTTATGTGAATGTGATATTTCAGTTTTTTCTTTTTAATAAACTTGCAAAACTTTCTAAAATCCTGTTTTCTCTTTGTCATTATGGGGTATTGAGTGTAGATTGATGAGGGAAAAAATGAATTTGAACGATTTCAGCATTAGGCTGCAACATAACAAAATGTGAAACAAGTGAAGGGGTCAGAATACTTTCTGAATGCACTCACTGTACATCAGATTCTCAAAACATTGGCCACTGACTTCATTAAACCTCTCAAACATTTCTCACGACACTGGTGCCACTTAATATTCTCTGCCCTTTCGGAATTTCATCGAAAATGACGCCTTTGTAATTTATTTTATAAAAGCACTTAATTCTCCATGAGCCTTGGACTCTCATTTTTGCAAGAAAATTACAATTAGTGTTCAAAACAACTACAGTATTCTTTATTGAAGAATGTAGTCAAAACAAACATTTTACCTTCCATTTCTGCATGGACAATGATGTGATCATCTGTTTGTTGCCCGAATGATCCATCCTCTCATGGTGCAGCGGAACCAATCCTGTATCACATTGACACAAGCTATTAGTGCAGAGAAGCCGGAGCCATATATTGGGTTATTCACAAACACAGGTTTCCTGCAACTACGGCAGCGCAACGCCCCGCTAGGAGTTTACAACAATAATTTGACAATTATCTTGATCGGAGTGCATATGGACTGGGAGAATACTGCTGAAAGTGAAAACTGGTTATTATCATATTGTGTGCTTGTGCTTGTGAAAGGACCGGGGGAGGGGGGAGGGGCGGATGCTCCATGAGGAACTTGATTAAGGTAAGCAGTCAATTTAAAAAAATTATACATATATATATATATATATATATATATATATATACATATATATATATATATATATATATATATATATATATATATATATATATATATATATATATATATATATATATATATATATATATATATATATATGATATTGTTGCGGTTTTAGAACCCACACTTTTGTAAATAAATAATCACTTGTAAATATGACTAACGGTTAAAGGTTGCACCCCGAGTTAGTCCACAAGCAACACGTAGGCCACCATAGGAACTCAGTTATTTCATTATTATGTGTTTTAGATAAGGCCGTGTTTCCAATCGTTGAATCTGCGTTGCGTCAATCAAATAAGGAGTAGGCCCTTTCATCCATTTTGCAACCTCCCTCTCCAAGCAACGCCATTACACGCCTCTGCCAGCAGCGGCAGCCTTCGCTGCTGCCCGTGAGCTCGCTCAAACGACGCCATAAGCCATGCAGTTAGGCCCGAGGAAAAAGGGGGCGGAACGCCAAGAACAAGGGGTGGCCTGTCAACCAGCCGTCAAAGGCGTGGCCGGTAAGCCCTCACCAGCCAACCAGGGCTGAGGGAATATCACAGGTGGGCGTGGCTTTATGAAGCGCGGAGTGATCTTGGCTCGCATGATATAAGCGCGAACGCAAAGCCCTTTCACGGACTTATTTCGGAAGACTTACGCGGTGTTGGATGCGCGCACATTTGCAATGAACTTGTACGGACGTGTTGGAGGCGCGCGCATTGAAAGGACTTTGAGAGTGAGAGCGTTTGGCGCGAACGTACAGTTATTACGTACAAAGCATCCCAGTCCCCCCGCTATATGTAAGGTCCGGTCGCGTTCCAACGATACGCAGAGCTGCCTGCCGGGTTTTCGCCTGCTGAACCGGAGCCTGAACTGGAGCCTGGACCCCATTGCCTGGACGATCTACCTGGACCTTCCACCCTACCAGCTACAATCCCCGTGTGAGTGTGTATGTTTGTCTGGGGTCATAACTTAAGACTGTTTTTAAGACTGCCCTGTGTCCTGCTTCTTCTTCTTCCTTTCTTGTACATTCTTTCCTTTCCTTTTCGTTTTGTTTTGTAATAAATTGACCTGTTCTTTCTGGTTTCGTCTTAATCCCTTCGCTTTCGTCTTTTCTCAATTGAGTACCTGTGGCACGATTAGGAACCGCTACAATCGGGTCTAGTCATTTGTTAATAGCTCGGATCGCGGATTGCTATCCGCTCGGCATTTTCCATCACATCCGTGGTTCGAGCGGGAGTTATTTCCCTGCTTTACGGTCGGGTTAATAAGTAGGTATTTGGGACTACTTTGACCAATGACCCTAGCTAATACCGACCGGAAGGAGCGTTATAACTTCGAAGGACTCGGGACGGCCAGCTAAAAAGACAAGGGGATTAACCCCCCCTTGATAAGGGGAGAGCCGACCCCCGAGATCCGTAGCAATTGGTGTCTGGGAGTGGGATTTGAAGCCCGAACCAAATTTTTTATCATCTGGACAAATTTGGTCAAAATTTCGAGCGGCCGAAATTTTATACAAGATCTAAATTAAATCGTGCCATGGATTATCAAGGCGATCGGATGCCAGTGGGGGAAAATTAGGAGCCAGAGGAAGGGTTAGAGTCAACCCAGGGAAGAAGTGGGAGAGATGGAGGAGGAAAACGAAGAAGGTGTGGTAGCGGGGGTTGCAGGCGCGCAAAATGGCGGCGCCGCGCACATGGCGGCGGAGGCCGAGCCCGCGGTGGCGGCTGGGGCCGCTGTGCAAATGGGGTTTGACCTCAGATTATTCCTGACCCAACTGTGTGCCAAAATGGATAGAATGGGGGAGCAAATGGGCAACCAAATTGGGGGATTGAGTAAGGAGATGGGAGAAATGAGGGCCAATAGTGAGCAATTGGGAAGTCAAATTGGAGGGTTAGACGTCAAATTAGGGGGATTAGAGAACAAATTAGGGGCCCAATTGGAGGACGTGAGTAGCCAAATGAATGAAGGGATAATGGGGCTGGAAAACAGAATGGCTACCCAGGAGAACCAAATGGAAGGAATGGAGGATGGGTTGACAGGGTTTGGAAACAGAGTGGGTGGCCAGATAGAGCAGATTGGGAGAGACATAGACCGCAGATCGGGCGGAAGGGTTGCGGGGGTACGCGATGAGGTAGCGCGGCTTGAGAAGCGCGGGGAAAGCGAGCCTGAGCAGAGCACAGCCGGGTGGACGGGTATAGAAACCGCGACCCGGGGTATGGGGAAGCCGGCGACCGCAGAATTAGAAAATTTGATTTTATTAGCACCAGCGGTCGTCGAGCTTAACAAGGACAAAGAAATTAAAAGAGAAGCAATAGTGGAAATTGGGGCGGAAGAGACGGCAGACCTAGAAAAGCACTCGTGGAAGGAAGGAATGGAACTTGTGCAAAGTCCATGTTCACATCATGATGCCATACTTGCTAATCCTTATCAAGATTTGCAGGTGCGTGTGGAGAAGAAGATCCCGAAGGTAAGCCGGGCTGTATATGGCGCGAAAAGATTTGGCGCAAAAGTGTTTGGCGCGAAAGGATTTTTCGCGCGCTTGGAATCCAGACGGCACCCGGGCGTTCGTGGAAGGTCCTTTGTGCGCTGTGTAAAAGTGAGATGTACGAGAGGAAATGGCGCGCGTGTGAGACAAAAGTGTGCGCCGGAGCGAGAGTGTGATACCGAGTGCGAGAGCACATCGGAGTGTATGTGTGATGAGTGCGGTACAGAGTCTGCGTTGGAAGAGAGGGGGATGGATGAGAAGAGTGTGCGAGGATGCACACCTGAGTTGGTTGTGGCGAGTGTGCGGGAGAGCACACCAGAGCGTGTTATTGGGTGTGCGACAGGAGATTGCACACCCGTGGGTAGGTGTGCGCTGAGTGGGTGTGCAACAGAGTGCACACCCGTGAGTGTTACGGAGTACGTAACGGAGGAGAGGTGTGTAACAGAGGAGTGTGTGATGATGGGGTGTGCGAGTAGAATGGATGCGCAAGAATGTGCGCGAGAGGAATGCATGGAATGCATGGAGTGTATGGAGATGCCTGGATGTGCGAGTAAGAAAAGGAACGTGTGGTGTGAGCATGCGAGTGGAGCATCGACGCTGACCGGGGCAGCGGTTGGGCCGACGTATAGCCGACGCGAGCTCTCGGGGCGTGGTGCGCTTTGTGTGCTGCGGGGATCGTTGCCGCGTCACTCCTGCAAGGAGCGCCGTGCACGATTCGGGCCGGGCTCCGCCCTGTATGGTCGGTGCCGTGTCGTAGCGGCACGATTCCGGGGGAGAAGGGCCAGGTCGGACCTTTGCCCCCTCGTGGGGGCGGTGTTCTGACCGGGTGAGGTTGGGTCATCGGGCCGGAGACCGGAAGGCTCCGCGCCGGGATGGACCCTGGAATCTCGGACCGAGTATGCCTCCTCCCCAGAATCGTAAATGCCGGACGGACCCAACCTACAGGAGACAGACCACCAGGATACATGGCTCGGTTTTTCAAAGCCGAGCTGTGACGAAAATGTATTACGGCGCACCGAGAGGCTCGAGAGTAGTGGACTGATGGAATAGCAATAGTGTTGAGAAATGGTATACGGTGGAGAGGAATGGTGGCTCTACCATCCCTCACATCGTATTCTTTGGGCAGAGGAGCTATAGATCTATGGGGTGGCAGTACAAACTAGCCCGGGAGGGTTAGGATAAATGTATAGGGACCTAGAGATGACCATAGGAGACTTGAGAGTTAAGTTGTGACTTTTGTACCTGTAGTGGGGACGTAGAGTAGAGTAGTTGGTTGATAACGACGAGGGAGTGCTTAGTATAAGGGATGATGGGGCGCACTCGTATTAGAAGGGAGTAGATAGCTTAAATGATGCTGTGTGTGTGAAGAAATTGTGTATGAGCAGGAGCTGGAGGTTTCGCATGAAATGAGGCATTACGTATGAAGTCCTTATAGTGCTGGTTAGCAAATGAGGCAATGCTCGAGAATGATGTGTGTGGAATAAATGGTCTGGAATGAATGGTGTGGAGTAGATGGAGTATGGATTGAGTGGGGTGGAGTGTATGGTGCGAAGGAGTGGATGGGGGAAGGATGGACCTCTTCACGAATACCAGGGGAGGGTAGTTTAAAAGTAGGTAGAGGGAGTAGGTAAATTTGGTTGGATATTGACATCTGTGGTGCTGAAAGTAGCAAAGTATTGCTTGATTGGTGCATGAGTAAAGTGGATGGCTGGGCGTGTGGCCTGTTAGTGCGTATGGTTGGTTGAGCACGCCACCACTGGTAGTCTCTCGGCCAGGTGAGGCCGCAGATAGGCTCTGGGAGCCAGGTTAGAGTTGAGTAGAGTTCAGCGGGGCCCAAGGATCCTAGGGAGAGGACCCGGGTAGCCCAGTGCCAGAGAGGGCACTGAGGGGGTAAGCGCCAGGGAGGGCCTTCCCCAGTCAGGTAGGTTATGGTAGGGTGAAGGAGCTCGGCAAGCTTGGGTGGCGACGTTCAGTGGCGGAGATGCGCAGGTAAGTAGGACCTGCTAGGGGAGCCACACGACCCAGCCACGAAATTGTGCGAGGGCACAGGGAGAAAAATCGGGGGAGTGAGACCCCAAATTGGAGAATACCACAGACTGGTCAATGGGAATTTGGTTTTTAGAACCACATAGAGTAAAGATGGCCAATGGTTTCGCAGGGCAAGACCCCGGGTAGAGTTAAAGTGTTAATGTCATTTAGAAGGATAGATAGGAGAAAATCTCTTCGCACCATCCGCATCCGCTCACCGAGGTGAAAGACTCCACACCAGATTTTGTAAACGATTTTGGAGAATGAAAGATGCATCTTGACGTGGATTTGACATTGTTGTGATTCCATCTCTTCCTCCTTAGGAGGGATTGGTGACGAATTTGGAATTAGAGGGGATGGGAAAGACAAGACGTTAGCAACGAATTGCAAATTGTGTAAATACAGGTAAGGGCAAGGGTAGGGTAGGTGACATGGGGGGTGACGTACGCTAGGGACGAGCTTTCTCAGCTCGCTCTCCCGCGCCCTTCATATCGCATTACTTTGTTTTGATGTGTACCCTTGCGCCCTTGCCCCGCTAATCTGCTTGTCCTTCCTTCCCCACTCATGGACCATGTTCTTTTGTGCCCGAGGGGAGTGTGCAGGTGCCGCAGTTGTGCGCCCGCACCCTTGCTGCCTCCTGCCTGCACTGATGCACCATATGGACCACACGTTCTGTGGCCTGGCACCACATATGGACCACACGTTCTGTGGCCTGGCACCTCTGCTGGGACCGACCGTTGTTGCCAGCGGTGTCTGGTTTGCGGACCACTGTTTTATGTGGCATCCATGCCCAGCAGTGGACCACCTGAGTTGGCCCTGCTGGCCATACAAATAATAAAAAGCGGACGCGGTGTGTGCCCTTTTATTAATAAATAGTAACATCAAGCAAGAAGATCAAGGCACGATACATCGGCCCAGCAGAGAAGCAAGAAGACATCAGACATCCTTTATTATTTCTGAAATGTTTTTTATGTGCATTTAGGTGATGGTGCTTCTTTGGTGCTCTTTGTGCTTTTATGGTGCTTTTGGTGCATTTTGTTTATTATGGTGCATTTTATTGGGTACATATGGCGTATGGTGTATCGGTGCAGTGCATGGCAATGGCATTTTCCTGTTTTCAAACATCTCTTCTTTTCCCACAAAAGTCAGGTCCTGGGTTGCAGTTTGTAAATATAATTAGTGTTTTGTAAATAATGCTCCCCACCAGTTAAATGTGTAGTTTGAAGACCATTCTGTAATTCGGTGAATTGTGGGTGTGAGTCAGTTAGATATGATGCAACGCAGTAGGTGGGACATATTTAGTATTAAAACTGTCGCACTCAGGGTGAGGTTAAAAGTAGAGGGTAACCACACCTAAGTGTCACATTAATTTAAAAGATAGTTCCTTTTGTTTCGGCTCGGAACGAGCCTGGAAAAAGGGAGGGTGCAGTGTTGCGGTTTTAGAACCCACACTTTTGTAAATAAATAATCACTTGTAAATATGACATTAAAGGTTAAAGGTTGCACCCCCAGTTAGTCCACAAGCAACACGTAGGCCACCATAGGAACTCAGTTATTTCATTATTATGTGTTTTAGATAAGGCCGTGTTTCCAATAGTTGAATCTGCGTTGCGTCAATCAAATAAGGAGTAGGCCCTTTCGTCCATTTTGCAACCTCCCTCTCCAAGAAACGCCATTAAGCGCCTCTGCCAGCAGCGGCAGCATTCGCTGCTGCCCATGAGCTCGCTCAAACGACGCCATAAGCCATGCGGTTAGGCCCGAGGAAAAAGGGGGCGGCACGCCAAGAACAAGGTGTGGCCTGTCAACCAGCCGTCAAAGCCGTGGCCGGTAAGCCCTCACCAGCCAACCAGGGCTGAGGGAATATCACCGGCGGGCGTGGCTTTATGAAGTGCGGAGTGATCTTGGCTCGCATGATATAAGCGCGAACGCAAAGCCCTTTCACGGACTTATTTCGGAGGACTTACGCGGTGTTGGAGGCGCGCACATTTGCAAAGAACTTGCACGGACTTGTTGGAGGCGTGCGCATTGAAAGGACTTTGATAGGGAGAGCGTTTGGCGCGAACGTACAGTTATTACGTACGAAGCATCCCAGTCCCCCCGCTATATGTAAGGGTCCGGTCGCGTTCCAACGATACGCAGAGCTGCCTGGCGGGTTTTCGCCCGTTGAACCGGAGCCTGGACTGGAGCCTCAACTGGAGCCTGGACCCCATCGCCTGGACCATCTACCTGGACCTTCCACCCTACCAGCTACAATCCCCGTGTGAGTGTGTATGTTTGTCTGGGGTCATAAGTTAAGACTATTTTTAAGACTGCACTGTGTCCTGCTTCTTCTTCTTCCTTTCTTGTACATTCTTTCCTTTCCTCTTCTTTTTGTTTTGTAATAAATTCATCTGTTCTTTCTGGTTTCGTCTTAATCCCTTCGCTTTCGTCTTTTCTCAATTGAGTACCTGTGGCACGGTTAGGAACCACTACAATCGAGTCTAGTCATTTGTTAATAGCTCGGATCGCAGATTGCTATCCGCTCGGCATTTTCCATCACATCCGTGGTTCGAGCGTGAGTTATTTTCCTGCTTTACGGTCGGGTTAGTAAGTAGGTATTTTGGACTACTTTGACCAATGACCCTAGCTAATACCGACCGGAAGGAGCGTTATAACATCTAAGGACTCGGGACGGCCAGCTAAAGAGACAAGGGGATTAACCCCCCCTTGATAAGGGGAGAGCCGACCCCCGAGATCCGTAACAATATATATATATATATATATATATATATATATATATATATATATATATATATATATATATATATATATATATATATATATATATATATATATATATATACACACATACACATATATACACATATATATATATATATATATATATATATATATATATATATATATATATATATATATATATATATATATATATATATATATATATATATATATATATATATATACATACATATATATACACATATATATATACATATATATATATATATATATACATATATATATATATATATATATATATATATATTCATTAAGGCTTGTAGTTTATTGTACATTTGCTGTACATAGTACATAAATATATTAATCACACATTGATTGCACTTTTTATTTTCAAAATAATGCATGGTCCTCGGAGTTGTCCGAGTGCCCACGAAGGCCTAGTTAACCATCCTGCAAGAAATTATCATGTTCAACTGGGGAGGAATCAATTATCAAGTGTGTAGCAAGGCTAGAAGTGTTTTGTGAAAACCTCGGCATGGTCTGCAATGTGGGAGATATTCATTGTAGGGAAGATTGGCCAAACGAAAAGGGTATTTATTGCCCAGCTATTAAGAGCATAAGCTAGCAGTTGTCAAATTTAGTATACTGGTACACCCACAGACTCCGGGAGGGGCAGGAAGGGTCATTCCTCTTTGGGGTAAGTAGATTACAGTCGATCTATGGGCGGGTCTCAAGAACATTGGGTGTGTGTTCATTTACCAAGTTTCTTGTGGAGAGATCACCAAGTGGTTTAAGCATTTGAGCAAGCACTCCATTCAAAACCATTAAGGAACGGCTGGCTTGGCAAGCGCTAGCTAGCTGCTTGGTAAAGGAGCACAACCCGAGCTTCTCCCTTTGTTTCGTATGAAACAGCAGGAGCGAGTTTCAAAAGTTCGCTACGAAAAATGCCACGGTAGTGGCAGAAAGGGCCATGTTATTAACCCAACATTTGTGGGTCATATAGAGTACAGTAGCTCTTCGCTCAGTTTTGTAAGTAAATCTTACTTCACGGATGTCGAGATTCCTCCAAATTTCTTCATTTAGTGTTATAAAGAGCATTAGCGACTGTTTAAAAAGCTAAGCTTACGTGTTTGTGGTTTGTAATATTTTTACTTCCTGTAGAAGCCGTTGCTCCCACAGAAACACCATTATAACTATAAGCTATTTATACACGTTATCACTGCAGGAAAAACGCCTTGGGGAAGTGGGACAGACGCATCCTGGGGAGATGCTTAGAAGGAAGTGCCACATGGAGGTTCTGACCGTACAAGGCGGGCTACCCTACAGCCACAGTCACTCAAGGTGGCAATGACGAGGGATGTCAAGCTGTCATCCTTCTCTTGTGGTTTGAAAATCCAGTTATCAGACCTCCAGAGACGTAACGAATTGTCAAGAAAATGTTAGTTGCTAGCAAGGGGCCACAAGCCATGTGGACTATCCTGTATACAACTTTTTGGATGTGTAATTTGTGTGCTACCCTCTGAATGGTAAGATGTCACACTGATAAAAGATAATCCCCCATCAAAATAAGAAATCCATAAAAAGAATGACTTTGCACAGTCGCTCATAAACATAAAAGTCCAACTTTTTTGCCAATTGCATACCAATGCGCAGCATCCCTTGTTCACCACATTCAATGCTGACAAGTCCATCCTGAAAATAACAACAAAAACCAGTCTCAAATAAAACGCAACAGTCAAAATAAAATAATTTCTTAAAGGCACACCACCCTCCTCTCTATCCAAATTCTGTTCTGCCAATCTAGATGATTGATGGCAGGGATAACTTTGACAAGGAGCTGCAAAACGTATGGCAGGCAGGAAAAGTAAGATATAGGCATATAAATGCAGTACGATCAAAATGATGTTTAAACATATCAACATTTGTACATGCAATTCCGTCTCACCTTAACAAGAAATGAGAGATGAAACATGTTTTCAATTGTTCGGGAAAAAGAATTTGGATCGATGACGAACTCGTACAGCCCAAGGGGTGCATCTTCCGTGAAAAGGACAATAATCACACAAGATAACTGAATTACAAATAATATCCGTCAAATGGTTTAAGGAGAAGTTTATGCAGCGATCCATTTCCATCAAGCATAAAAATAAGGCAGCTTTTGGTGTATGAAGCAATTCGGAAATGTAACGAACTCGACTATTCATGGCCTAGGCCTCAGAGGTATGCACACTCGACTCTAAGCTGTCTAGCCTGGGTTTGCATCTTGGCCCAGCTATGAACTGTCATCCCGGTGTTTCATCAATGTGTCCCTAATATGGAGGTTAAATTGGGCCTCCCACCTCCCAACATTAGTTGGTGGACGTTAAAGATCCCATAGTGTCCTTCAGGAAGAGTAGGTGAGCTATCTCCGGCACCATTCAAATTCCAAATTTCTGCCATAAATTCAGTCGTCAGATGTCAGACTTGGCCAGCTGGTTCACGAAAGACTTGGGCCAAGCTTCTTCCCCCAGCCAACCACAATAACGAGGGAAAAATTGTGGATCGTAAATAAGAATGAACCCAATCACTTCATTCAACACACATTTTTGAACCTTAGACAACTGCATGGTAAACATTGGAGTATAGCCCTCAATGTGCAGTATACGTGATTGTCCCATTCTGCATTTGGAATATGGACAGGTTTGCCCACTTGCCTACAACAAGAGCACAATGTGGGTTTCAGAAGAGACAAACGGATTGTTTTAACCACACTCAGTGGTGTAATGGTTAGATCATCCACTCAGTCTGAGACGTTGGAGGTTCGAACCCTGGCCAAATTATAGCAAAAACTAAAAATGGTACGTGCTGCCCCTTGCTTCAAGTTCAAGCATAGAGCACGGACAAACAATAATCTCGTAACATAAGCGCAGGCTTTGATGGGCCTAATGACCTCCTCATGCATCAAAGTCAATTGTAAGGGAACTCGTGTTTTATTTATTTTTGCAAGTCGACATTACTGGGAACAAGTAACAATGCGAGTGACGAATGATCAGTTCAAGTAAAAATTCTGTATATTTAGCTCCAACCAAATATCCATGTAATGAAATTGTGTCTAAGTTGAACCAAGGTGCTATGCTGCCTTCGACCACTGAGAGGCTTCCATAAGAACTCGGACGGACATCGCTCCGACACATTCCTGTGACATTTATTCTGTGTGGTAGTGCATACTCGAATGGTGCATATTGCTAGATGCTCCAGGCTTGCTTGCACTGAATTGCTAATCCATTGTTACTTCTATGATTATGGTATATTGGTATACTGATACAATGCTTGTGATTTCTTACAGGTGTTGCTAGAGATCGAAACTGAATTAAACCTACTATTGGGACAATGTTGTAGATCTGGTTTTTACAACAATTAATTCAGTTTCCTCTCTTCGTCCTGAATGAGAACAACATGGCTCATAAGCTGATCCAAGTTCCAGTTTTCTGCGCGGACCCCCAAGCGCCGGACGCATCCGCTCAATTGCTTGCTACACTGGTTGAAGCTCCTGACTAATCATCTGAATTCGCAGGAGGGAATCACCGCTGACACGAAGCTTGCGGTGTTGCAATCCAAGGTGAATCATACTGTGTACATGTCCATTACACAGTGCGCTACGTACGATACTGCTGTGGCCGAGCTGAAACGTATTTACATCAAAACACAAAGCGCGGTCTACACCCGACATTTGCTCGTGTCTCGACGACAAGAGCCCACGGAGACTATAGACCAATTCGCTCAAGACCTCCGACGATTATTGAAGGACTGTACCACTGAGGTACGCACCCATGCACAAGTCTGGGATGACCTTGCTCGCGATGCTTTTGTCTCAGGCATTAGATCGCAGGTCGTCAGACAAAGACTACTCGAACAAGACGACTTGACCCTAGAAACAGCCCTTCGGTTATCTCACGTGTACACCGAAGCACAGGTACAAGCCGACTCGTATGAATGCCCATATGTCACTGCAGGGATATCCTGACAGACACGACCGGAGAGAGCTTCCGCCGAACTAGAGGATGCTGCATCCTCGCCGGAATTGGAGGCACCTGATGCGCTCGAGGACCCTGACCCGAGTTTGACAGCGGCCGCTGCTGCTGGACCCAAGCCAGGAAATAACGCTAAGTGCTATTTCTGCGGGAACCGGAACCGTCTCAGGTCAGTTTGTCCGGCTAAGGAGGCGAAGTGTCATTTATGTTCGAAGACGGGTCACTTTGCAAAAGTTTGTCGTTCGTCGCGAGGCGGGCGAGCTCGCTTGATGCTGAATGTGCTTATCTCCGTGCCCGTGGAACAAATGGCGCCTCACCCGGCCTTGATTGGAATCGCCCCTCTCCGTGGGCCCCGAACTGAGAGGTCGACCATGATGAGACTTGCCGCGTCGACTAAACAATTCGCGCAATCACAGCGGTACGCGGCACGATTGCCCTTGACAGGAATTCTTTCGACGCCCAGCCCACTTCCGGGTTTGGCTCCCCGATCTGCGTACGCTGGCTTCGAATCTCCGCGCGTGGCGCGAGCGCCCTCTGGTGGCGGCACGACCGACCTACGATCCACTTTGACCACACGAAAGCTGGGATCTCCGCGCGTGGCACGAGCGCCCTCCGGTGGCGGCACGACTGGCCTACAAGCGACTTCAACTGCACGAAAGACATTAGCTGGCGTCGGATCCACACGTGAGGCTTGAGCGCCTCCTCTCGACAACTCGACATCTGCAGGGCCACCTGGCCTGTCCCGCGCTATTATCCCACTCATGATTGAAGGAATTTTTGCAAATGCTTTAATTGACACCGGATCCACTGATAGTTATGTCGATTTTCGACTTGTTCAGAAGCATGGCTGGCCGATTCTCAGAACAAAATGCAGAATCTTCATGGCTTCTCAAGGGCTATGGCTCAGCACGAAGGGGGAATGTCGACTGAAGCTTGTAATTAAGGGTCGAATGTTTCCGGATGTGCATTTAATGGTCTTACCAGCATTATGTGCAGAAGTTTTGCGAGGACATGATTTTCTCTGGCGACATGGGCGTTTGGAAATGGAATTTGGTGGTACTGACACTCTTGCTGTGTGTGCTCTTGCAGGGATAGAAATTGAACCACTGTCGCTGTTTCCCAATATGACTACTGACTGTACTCCGGTGGCTGTTAAATCGCGACGCTACTCACGGGCTGACATGCAATTCATTGCTGAAGAGACTGCGCAGCTGTTAAAGGAAGGTATTATAGAACCTAGTCGGTCCCCTTGGCGGGCCCAAGTTTTGGTGGTTCGAACAGAATCGCACCGCAAACGCATGGTAATCGACTATTCGCAGACGATTAATCGGTTTACCCAATTGGACGCCTACCCGCTCCCGGGAATGGATTCTCTGGTACGGCAGGTGGCACAATATTCGGTATACAGCACTCTCGATCTACGTAGTGCGTATCATCAGATTCCAATCTCCGAGGCAGATCGCATCTACACTGCGTTTGAATCCGGACAGAGGTTGTACCAGTTCATCCGGCTGCCTTTCAGGGTCACGAATGGGGTAGCGTGCTTCCAAAGGGCTATGGACGACCTCATCGCTAAGGAGAATTTAACCGATGTCTTTGTTTATCTGGATAATCTCACGGTTTGTGGGTACGACAAAGAACATCATGATGCTAATCTGAAGCACTTCCTCGAGGTTGCGCACAAGTATCGCCTGACTATGAACGAGGCTAAATGTCGCTATTCTGCTCGAACGATAGATCTCCTGGGGTACACCGTGACCCACGGCTCTATTGCTCCGGATAAGGAGCGTCTGCGACCCTTGCTCGACATGGCCCAGCCCTGCGATCGAGCTTCTTTGAAGCGTGCTCTCGGGCTGTTTGCTCATTACTCTAAGTGGGTTCAAAATTTTTCCGAGAAACTCCGCCCACTTGTCGATTGCGATGCGTTCCCCATGAGTGGCGCTGTTAAGGCTGCTTTCCATGGCCTGAAGTCCGACATAGCTGGCGCCGCTGTGTCGACGATAGACGAAAACAAGTCCTTTGTTTTGGAAAGCGATGCTTCGGATCACGCGATAGCTGCTACACTCTCTCAAAGGGGAAAGGGGGTTGGAGGGGGGGGGGGGGGGGGTGGCCTGCGGCTTTCGTTTCAAGGACTCTCTCCTCCGGGGAGCGAAGACACTCATCTGTTGAAAAGGAGGTGAACGCCATCATTGAGTCTATCAGGTGCTGGCGGCCATATTTGCTTGGGAAATGTTTTGAGATCATTACGGACCAACAAAGTGTTGCCTTTATGTACGACACGCAACATGCTCAACGCATTAAGAATGAGAAAATCACTCGCTGGCGGATTGAACTAGCCGATTTCTGTTACAAAATCAAATATCGCCCGGGGAGGGATAACCTCGTTGCAGATGCTTTGTCACGGCCTGTGGTGTGTGCGGGTCTCACCCCCTTTGAGGATCTGCGCATCCTTCATGACACCTTGTGCCATCCCGGCGTGACGCGTTTCGCTCATTATGTGCGCAGTCGAAACTTTCCCTATTCCGTTGAGGATATACGTCGGCTCTGTCGCACCTGTTCCGTATGCGCTGAACTTACACCTCGCTTCTACAATCCTCCGATGGGTACGCTGGTCCGGGCCACTCGGCCGTGGGAGAGATTGGCAATGGACTTCAAAGGACCACTGCCGGCTTCACCGGCTTCGAGTAGTTCTTGTTATTTACTCACGATCATTGATGAGTTCTCCAGATTCCCTTTCGCTTTCCCGTGCAGCGATATGTCTGCGGCTATGGTTATCCGATGTCTGCAGAACTTGTTTTCTATGTTTGGCAATCCGGCCTTTGTGCACACTGATCGAGGTGCGGTGTTCTTATCCCAAGATGCGAGACACTTCTTGCTCCAACATAATATCGCTTCTAGCTATACTACTCCGTACAGGCCTCAGGCGAACGGACAGGTGGGACGATTTAATGGCATCATATGGAGAGCCATTACTCCGAGCCTGAAGTCCCGCGGACTAGGGCTGGACCGATGGGCTTGGTCGCTACCTTGGGCGTTAAGTTCGATCAGGACTTTACTGTGCACCGCTACTAATCAAACTCCCCACGACCGTATGTTTCGCTACCCGCGTCGATTGGGCAGTACCCGTCCTCTGCCGGGCTGGCTTGCTGAGCCCGGACCAGCCTTCCTCAAACGCGCGGTTCGCACAAGTAAATACGACCCTCTCGTTGACAAAGTGCATGTTCTCCAAACCAATCCCGAGCACGCTCGTGTACTGTTGCCCAATGGACGGGAGTCTACAATCTCAGTGCGCCATCTTGCGCTATGTGGGGATACTGACGAGCCGGCTTACGGTATAGTCGATCCGACAATGGAAAATCTACCGGCTACTCCATCACCACATGCACCCGATCCGTATGGCTTTGTGGGGCCACCGCTGTCACCCGATTTAGGCGGACATTCCGATGCGGGGGATTCCGGCCTCGGGGATGTGGTACCAGGTGTCTATCGGACACGCGCCGGGAGAGAAATTTGCCGCCCCGACCGCTATGGTTGGACTGATTGACAAAGACTGACAACTGCTGCTCATTGATATTACTCTGCTGCTAACTGATGATATGTGCTGCGAGCTTGATTCCTGCCAAGCGGAGGTGTAGTTTTAACGGCGGGGAGAATGTAATGAAATTGTGTCTAAGTTGAACCCTGGTGCTATGCTGCCTTCGACCACTGAGAGGCTTCCATAAGAACTCGGACGAACATCGCTCCGACACATTCCTGTGACATTTATTCTGTGTGGTAGTGCATACTCGAATGATGCGTATTGCTAGATGTTCCAGGCTTGCTTGCACTAAATTGCTAATCCATTGTTACTTCTATGATTATGGTATACTGATACAATGCTTGTGATTTCTTACAGGTGTTGCTCGAGATCGAAATTGAATTAAACTTACTATTGGGACAATGTTGTAGATCTGGTTTTTACAACAATCCACATCATATATGAATGTTTTGGAGTTCATAAAGCTCTTATTTATTTGAGTAGACCGCACAATTTCTGTAACTGCAGTAGTTTTAAAGATGGAAAGAATAACCCAATATTTTGGTTTTGCAATTTGCAAAGAAAAAGGTGATAATAATGTTGTTAAACGGACAAGAACAACAAATGCCCCACAAACAAAGAGGAGGTGAAACACCCTAGATGAGTTTAAATGTGTTCTGTCCATTTTAGCATCAGATAGAAAAAATTAACTGGAACGGCACTCGGTAGAGCATAAACCTCCACCAGGCTGAACAGTTTACGTTTTGTATCCGCTGATAGGCCGGATCTGAATTCGGACCTGAACCAAATTCTAATCGGCTTGTTCTTGTCACCTAACTTGTCACTCCATCTAGTTTTGTCATTATCCGTCCACAAGTTTTTTGAAATATCAGGCTTTATATCGTTTTTGGCCCGATCACTCATTGGTGAAGAAGCACTTGAAAATAAAAAAATTCTCGTATCCAGATCCATATTCAGATCTTCACCAAAATATAATCATTTCGTCCTTGTCACACACCCAACCTCTCCACCAAATTTCGTCTGAATCCTTAAACAACAATAACTTTTTGAGACATCCTGTCCACAGACAGACAAACAAACAGACAGGGGTGAAAACAACCTCTGCCCAACTTCGGTGGCAGAGGTAAAGATAAGAAGGAGAACGGCAGGAGCTACAACATTCTACTGAGATCTCGCGAGATCTTGGAGACGGCGGCAGGGATTTTCGAAGCTCCACACGGTCTCCACGTTTTCAAAGTTAAGTCTGTTCACAATTGTATTTTGTCGAAACTGTATTTATCTTTTGGGGTGTGAAGTTATAGTGTGCACCTTGGAAGTTTCTCGGTGTTTATCTTTCATAAATTAATCGTCTGTTTGCCGCGTCGCGAGCAAGGCCTTTGCCGCGTCGCGAGCGATTTGAAATCGAAGTTAAGTAATTGTTCCCATTTCTATTTTCGTTATAACTGTATTTATTTTATGGTGTGTGTACGTATATTGTGTCCCGAGGAGGATTTTCGGTGCAAATCTTTCATACCTGTATTGAAAATCGTGTTAATTCGTGTCGTGTCTTGAGGCCTTGTACAGTGTACAACCTTGAGGCTTTGTTTTTCTCTCAGCGGTCCGTCGTTTGTGCTCCAATAACTTTCGTTCTCTGTTTTCCCAGTCTTTTCACCCCATAGCCTACTTCCTTGTGTAAATGTCAACGAAAAAAAAAACAAAAAAAACATTTCCTTCTCTGTTCTTATTCCTTGTTCTCATTCGTTTATTCATTCTTATCCGTTCGTTCGTTCTTCGACCACGTGTTTCTCCCCCATTTCCCCAGATAGTTTTCACTGTTATTAACCTTCAATGTTTACACTTTCCCATCAAGTTCTGTATTCCGTCATATATTATAACACCTTTTTCTTCTTCTTCTTTAAAAGGCTGCTTTCGACTTGCTCACCAAATCTATTCATCCCAAAAAAAAAATTCCATCTCCTATAGTGCCTTTTTTCGACATTCCCTAAACTCTCCTGCACTCCATCCTCCCTCCAGCATCCTTAAACGTATTCTTAACTCGAAGGTCACAAGAAACTCATTTTGCAATAAATGTTCGTTTCCCATTAATCGTACACTTTCAAAAATCCAATCTCACTCCTCCCCTCCAAATCTTCCCTATAACCCCTCCCCTCCAAATCTTCCCCATCACCCCTCCCCTCCAAATCTTCCCCATCACCCATCCCTTTCAAATCTTCCCCCTTTCCCCTCCCCTCCTAATCCTCCCCATCACCCATCCCTTTCAAATCTCCCCCCTTGCCCCCTCCCTCCTAAACTACCCCCTCACCCCTCCCCTCCAAGACTCCCCCTCACCCCTCCCCTCCTAGACTCCTCCCTCACCCCTCCCCTCCAAATCTCCCCCATATCCCATCCCTTTCAAATCCCTCCCCTTTTCCCTTCCCTCCCAAACTCCCCCCTCGCCCCTCCCCTTCAAATCTCCCCACCCTCATTTCTTCTCAATTTCCCCCCTCTCACTCCCCCTCCTCAAAGCGTCCTCCCCGCTTCTTCCCCCTTCCAACTCTCACCTCCATCTCCCCCAACCTTCTGCCTCGCTCTTCCCCCTCCTCAAATAACACCTCATTGTGCCTCACCCAATCACCATCAAACCTTTTGTCCGCCCCATCCTTCCCTTTCTCCGAGCTATTCTGAAATCTCTGACACACCTTCAACAGCTCTCCCTACCTCTTCCACCTCTTCCACATCTTACCCTACCCCTCCTCCCCCCTGTTCTGTATCTGATGCTCCCCCTTCCTCTTCATTAACGGTATGGACCTCAAACATCCGGGGCCTTCGTTCAAACTTAACTGATCTCTCCATACAGGTTGCTTCTGTCAAACCAGACGTGATCTGCTTAACAGAAACTTTCCTCCATCATGATGTCTCTGATTCCTTAGTATCTCTCCCGGGTTACTCCCTCCTCCGGTATGATAGACCTGAGCCTCGTCCTGGAGGTGGGGTTGCTATCTTTATCAAAAACTTTCTTCCTCACTCGCCCTGCACTGCACTCTCTCCACCTCACCCACAGGAATACCTCTGGCTACGGCTTCCCCTTCGCTCCCACCTCTTGTTCATATGTGTGTTGTACCGTCCACCAAACAGCGATGACTCCATCTACATCTCGCTGTCTGATAATATGGACCAACTTCTATCTACTCATCCCAACTCTCTCTTCCTCATATGTGGTGATTTCAATTTGTCAACATGCTAGTTGGCTGGGTGTGGGTACCTCTCTCACCAGCCATGGCTCCTCAGCAAAGGACTTCTGCGACTCACTGGGACTGACACAATCTGTCAATTTCCCGACCCGGATCTCAGTCAACGGAGCATCTTCTCTTCTGGACTTGGTTATGTCTAACTTCCCTGAAAATGTCTGCTGCTCTTCTTCTGCTCCAATCGGATTATCTGATCATGTCCTTGTTAAAGTGGACATCTCTCTGACCATTCTCAGGGAGCCTGCTCAGCGTCGACGAGTCTGGCATTTCACTCAGGCCAACTGGCACGGTCTTCAAGCAGCCATCAATCATCTGGACTGGTCTCCCATCTCTACCACCTCTGACATCAACTCATCCTGGGAACTCTTCCAAAGTAAATTGCTCTCTCTCATGCACAGATTTATCCCATCTCGTCTTCAGTTGTCATACCCTTCCTCCCGTCCATGGTACACGGAATCTTGTGGTGAGGCTGTTTCCCAGAAACAACTTGCCTTCGTCTCCTGGAAAGCAAATCCAACAGAAGGAAATCTCATTTCCTTTCACAAAGCCCGAAACAAGTGTGTGTCCACCCTCAGGAGAGCCAGGAAACAATATCTCTCCGTTCTCAAGACCGAACTCACTTATCTGTCTCCCTCTTCCAAATCCTGGTGGCATCTGGTCAAATCTGTTTCTGGTGTTTGTTCCCCCTCCATCCCCTCCCTTACCTCAAACGGCTGCACAGCTGACTCCGCACGTGAAAAAGCTGAATGCCTCAACTCTGTGTTTGCCTCTAAATCTTGTGTCCCAAACCCATCCCTCTCTGTACCCACCATACCCAGTCGTACCCAGCTGCTCCTGGACTCCGTGTCCTTTCCTCCTGACAAGGTGGAAAAGTTTCTGTCAACCCTCGACTCTGATTCTGCAACTGGACCTGACGGCATCAGCCCACGGGTCTTAAAATCCTGTTCTTCTGCTCTTTCACTCCCTCTCTCTGTTCTCTTCACCCTCTCATTTGCTCAAGGTCAACTGCCATCTACTTGGAAATCAACCAACATCACCGCTTTGCACAAAAAAGGTGCAAAAACAGATCCAAGCAACTACAGACCAATCAGCCTTCTCCCAATTATCAGCAAAGTCATGGAATCCATCATTGCTTCGGATATGAAATCTTTCCTCTTCTCCAATGGCTTGATCTCTGATCATCAATTTGGTTTCAGACCAGGTCACTCTACTCTGGACATGCTGCTTCTGCTGTCTCAACAATGGATGGAGGTCCTCAATGCCAAACAGGAAATTAGAGCTGTCTCCCTCGACATATCACGTGCCTTCGATACGGTCTGGCACCCCGCTCTGCTCACCAAACTCTCCTCCTTTGGTATCCATGGAAATCTCCACGCATGGCTGGCGGACTTCCTCTCTAGTCGTCGTCAACGTGTGGCCCTGAATGGGTTTCTCTCATCTCCTCTTCCTGTTCAGGCTGGAGTTCCCCAAGGCAGTGTTCTGGGCCCTGTGCTTTTTCTGGTCTTCATCAATGATCTCTCTGACTCTCTTGAAAATCCTCTCTATCTCTTTGCTGATGACTCCACTCTCTGCCGCTCCATTCCTCATCCCTCAGATCGGCAGTCTGCAGCCTCCTCACTCTCTGCAGACCTGGACAAAATCACAGACTGGGCAAACAAGTGGAACATGTCTTTCAATCCTGACAAATCTCACACTCTTAGGATGTCTCTCCGAAAAGACCGACTGGACAACCCTCCCATCTACTTTCTGAATAATCCTCTCCAAGAAGTTCTGTCACTCAAGCTTTTGGGTCTCACTATCTGCCATGATCTTTCCTGGGAAAACCACATTTCCAAGCTGGCCTCCAAAGCCAGTCGCCGACTGGGCATCCTCCGTCGTGCGAAGTCCTTCCTTGGCACACCTGAGCTCCTCACCACATACAAGGCTTTCATCCGCAGCTCAATGGAGTACTGCTCTCCCCTCTGGGCTGGTGCTCCTGCCTCACACCTAGCTTGTCTTCATGCTGTTGAAACCAAAGCGTTCAGAATCATTGGAATCTCCCGCGATGACGCTATCTACGAGGGCCTTTCACTTAATCACCGCAGGCAGGTTGGTGGTCTTTCCGTCTTCTACCGACTCCTCTCCGGCCTTGCTCCCCCAGCTCTCTCTGAGCTCTGTCCCCCAAATATTCCTGCAGGACGCACAAGATCTGCCTGCAACCCTCTTATGGTTAAACTGCCAAAATCAAGACTCTCTGCTCACCTTCACTCCTTCATTCCTCTTTTCTCCCGCCTCTGGAACAAACTCCCTCACTCTCTTCAATCCCACTCCTCCCTCCAGGTCTTTAAAACGGCTGTTCACCACCATCTCTTATCTTCACCAATCCAAAACCTTGATCTTTTCTACCCCCGCTAATTTCACCCCAAATCCACTTTTTTGAGGTGACTTTTGACTTCTTTCCTGGAAGTCCTTGGTGTCCTTGCGTTTTATACCTATCCTGCCTCCCCCCAGGCCCTCTCCCTCCAAAAACATCTCCCGATGTCCCTGCTCTCAAATGTTGTGTTTGTGTGCTTCCTCCCCTTCTTGTCGACCGCTCCCATTTTTATATACTTTGTTTGCTTGTTTGTTTGATTTGTTTGTTTGATAAATGTTAGCTCTTTCACGAGCCTCGACTCTGTACACCAACAAAAAAAACCAAAAAAAAAAACCAGTCTAAACCCACTTTGTGAAAAAGAGGAACAGTTCAAAAAAGGTAAAGATGAAGATAATAACATAGTTAATGATTTTGATATCTATCATCCACATGGCCTGTCGGTTGCCCAATAACCAGATGGAAGCAAACAGTGGAGAATGATCTAATGGAAACAGGAATCACTATGGAGGAAGCACAACATGTAGCCCAAGGTCGGAAAGGGTGGAAAGCTGTGGTTCGGGCGTCATGCGGTGGGAGGACAACAACAAAGATCTACATTATAAAAGGAGCCGTGTCTGTCTGTCTGTTTGTCGTGTTATAACTTGAAAACGGATTAACAGATTTCAATAAATCCAACGATGCTAGATTTGGGTAACTCATGGGAGTGTTTGTGATCAAAAACATTTTTTTATGGGTACATGGACACGCGTGTCAAAACTGCAAATGCCAACACGTGACATTGGTTGTCCCTGCCCGGAAAGCAGGATCTCCCAAAAATCCGTTTTTCTTCTTCCCCATAGATTAGCCATCACAGCAAAAATTGGTATTTCTGTCAGCGAAGCGACGGGTCTTATATTTTAGTATTGATAAAAGGATAACTCACCATCTTTCTTCACATATGCTGATAAAATATCCAACACACGCTTTATTTCTTTTTCTGTTGCCTTGTCACGGTTATGTTCAACTTGAGGAACCTACAAAAAACATTCCAATATTTTTTATGACTTTTCCAACAGTATATTGTTAATCTGGACACCTTCATTCATTTGAATACAGATAAAAGCACCATGGTATAGGTTTACTTTATATTTATTTAGAAACATCTGCAATAATCCTTTAAATATAGAGTGCTTTCTCCATTTTAATTTTGGACAGTATAACAACAGTGGAGTGGAGGAATGGTTGATCAGAGTAGTGATGGCAATGTATAAAAGGGCGTGCACAGCTGTAAGGACGAAGGACGGGAACAGTGGTGAGTTTAAGGTGAAGGTGGGAGTGCATCAGGGGTCGGTACTAAGTCCACTACTATTTGTAGCTGTGATGGAGGTGCTGGCTCAGAACGTAAAGGAGGGTTTACCGTGGGAGTTGTTGCATGCAGATGATCTGGTGTTGATTGCAGAAAGTATGGATGGACTGAAGGAGAAGATGAACAAGTGTAAGGAATGTATGGAGACAAAAGGTCTGAAGGTGAATATCGGAAAAACGAAGGTGATGGCAAGTGGTAAAGCATGTGGTGAGGTGGAAAGAACTGGGAAGTGGCCGTGTGCTGTGTGCAGGAAGGGTGTCGGAGTGAATTCCATTCAATGTACAAAGTGCGCTGAGTGGGTTCATCAAAAATGTAGTGGTTGGAGAGGGTCATTAACCAGTGTGGCAGCTACATTTAAATGTAAGGTGTGCACAGAGGGAGCTGCAGAAGGAGGAAATGTTGAGTTGGATCTTGGAGACGGCGTGAAGCTGGAAGGTGTGAAAACATTTTGTTACCTCAGAGACATGCTGAATGGAGAAGGTGGAACAGACTCGGCAACGGTTGCTCGAGTGAGATGTGCATGGAAGAAGTTTCGGGAACTGAGTGGCGTGCTGACGAGGAGGGGAGTGTCATTCAAGCTGAAGGGAAAGATGTATGCTGCATGTGTGAGAAGTGTTATGATTTATGGGAGCGAGACATGGGTAATGAACATAGAGCAGCAACGAAGGCTGGAAAGGGTGGAAAGGCGAATGGTTCGGTGGATGTGTGGAGTATCGTTGAGAGAGAGGAAGACAAATGATGAATTGCGAAAGATGATGGGAATAGAGCCTGTGATGAATGCTGTGAAGAGAAACAGTTTGAGATGGTTTGGTCATGTGTTGAGGAAGGATGAAACTGACTGGTTGAGAAGAGTGATGGAAATGAATGTAGAAAGAAGTAGAGGACGGGGAAGACCGAGAAAGACTTGGCTAAAGATGGTCGAAGAAGAAATGCGGGCAAGGGGGTTAACAAGGGGAGATGCAGAAAATAGGGCAAAATGGAGAAGATTGTCATGGGGACCGCAAGGCTAACCCCCGCTCTTGCAGGGAAAATGGCCTTAAAATGCATGGTTGTTTGTTGTATAACAACATTGGATATATTTCAGGGGAGACGGGAGAGGGGAAGGGGTAGAAAAACAGCAATGGGATAACAGAATTCAAATCATTTGGGTTGGGACTTGAAGAGTCACACTGCTCGTGCTTTGCTTTGGTACAACTGCTACACTTATATATGCCTCGTTTGGAAGGTGCCAGGTGTAGTTCTTATCTATCCATGACATCTGCGATTTCATCACTGAGCAGCCACCGGCCAAACTGGACCTTTTCAAAATGAGTTTGGGCCGGTTAAAAGAAAGAAAAAAAAAGAACAATTATTAAGGTAAATATTCATCGAGCATGACCAATTCCGTGTGACTTTTGTGGTGAAAGCAAACCATTGGCCTAGGCAGCCAAAGGGGACTCCAGTGACAGTCACAAAGGGTCTCCTCACAAACTACCTGACCGATATGGATCAAATTTTGTTTGATGCATCGAGACAGCACGGTCTCATGGTGTTGTGCTCTCCATCCATAAGCGCCGCTCATAAAGAGAATTATAAAAGAGGGGTTCTGCCCCAAATATTGGTATTTCATTCAAAAATCTTTCTTTGTACAAAAAAAATCTCTTTCTTCAAAATTTTTTCTGGTCTTTCTGTCTTTTACCGACTCATATCCGGCCTAGCTCTCCAAGCTCTATCTGTGCTCTGTCCCCCAAATATTCCGACAGGTCGCACAAGATCTGCCAGCAACCCTCTTCTTGTGAAATTGCCAAAATCAAGACTCTCTGCTCACCTTCACTCTTTCATTCCTCTTTACTCCCGCCTCTGGAACAAACTCCCTCACCACTCTCTTCAATCCCACTCCTCCCTCCAGGTCTTTAAAACAGCTGTTCACCACCATCCCTTATCTTCCCCCATCCAAAACCTTGATATTTTCTACCCCCGTTAATTCACCCCAGATCCACTTTCTTGAAATACCGTCTTCGTTCCTGGAAGTTCGAGCAGTGTCCATGTGTTTTATACCTTCCCCCCCCCCCCCCCCGCCTTCCCATGCCTCCTCCCCCCAAGCCCTGCCCTTCTCACAGATCTTTCGATGTCACTGTTGTACTTGTGTGCTTCCGTCTCTCTCCCCATCTAGTCTCCCACTCCCTTTATTGTATGTTTTGTTTGTCCGATTGTTTTTTTTGTGATTGATGCCTCGATCTTGTATACAAAAACAAACAAAAAAAAGGATTCTAAAGGAGAAATACTAAGAAGAGTCCTAAATTGGCGGCCATAGTGTAGAAATTGCAGGTGGAGACATTTAAACTATCCAACTAAACGATGGAACTGCCACACACGGCTCATTTTATATATACACAAAGAATTAAGTTAAGCACCCCTACACAACGAATTAAGGTAAGCACCCCCTAATATATATTCTTTGTGTATATGTATACATTGGCATATATTCTAAGGTATGTGAGATCAAATAATGATTGGTATGACATTAGCAATTATCCATTGATGAAATTGAGTGATCAAAGTGAAAAAAAGTGATTGGTTGAGTCAGTGATCCGATCACGTGGGTCCTACACACGTTATTGACGCAAAGATCGCTAGAGGTCTTCTCAGAACAATGACTGTACGTTAGAAAACATAAACGTCATCCACACTGTCCGTGATGGACCTCTAGCTCCATACTTAAATTGAGGTGAAAATATGCCTAAAATTCCCAAAAAATTTCACCTTAAATTATTCAGAATAAAATATTGAAAACGGCATGATTGTTATGTTTTTATGTGACCATAATATCACTTCTCCAGAAAATATAGCAATATCATGGGTATATTACCCTGTTTTGACGACAACAAACTTGTAATGTGCGAGGTTGTAAAAAAACGGGGGGGGGTGCTTAACTTAATTCTTTGTGTATATATCGACTTCATAAAACAGCATTTTCATACCCGTGTCGGCATGCTGCTTGGCTCTGCCTTCTGTTTCACACGATGAATTCGCTCCAGTGGAGGAGCAGGCATAACGGGGCCGGATGTGAAAGAGCCGAGCCTGAGAGACCAAATGTTATTCATGAATCTATTGGATTATTGTATATGCATGTTCTCGCCAAGGTGGTACATATGAGTAACAGGGATTACATAATAAATGGAGAGGATGGGGAAACCATATTCATAAAATCAAATAAATCAAACTTGATCATAACTCCTGCACTTTCAATTTGAATAAATACTTTCTTTGCTACTATGCTACAGTCAACAACTTAAAAAAAAAACCAAAAAAAAACTAGGGGCAATACCCCTGGTGCTCACCTGGTAGAATAAACAGTATAATACACTGACTAGGGGTATTTTAAACCAATTTCAATGGTTGCTAGAAGACAGCGCAGCATGTGGAATCATACTAACATAATCATAAGACTTTAAACAAAGAAGACAAGCGTTACGCCGAGGTCCCCCATCGGTGAAGTGATGCGAGTTGACAAAGTGGAAGACGCAGAAAACATGGAAGAGTCGATAATATTTGCGAGTGGGTTGGAGACACACCCACACACCAGATTAGAAGTTAGTAGTTCGTTTATTTTTTAAGATATTCCGCTCACAAGGTTCAGACATATATGGTGGCGGCCATCTTGGATTTTGATGTGGCGACCCAATTTTCAATAGCGTGCTTCCTTATGCCTAGATAGTCGCGCACCAGATTAGAAGAGAGTAGTTAGTTTATTTTTCAAGATATTCCGCTCACAAGGTTCAGACATATATGGTGGTGGCCATCTTGGATTTTGACGTGGCAACCCAATTTTCAATAGCGTTCTTCCTTATGCCGAGATACAACCACACACCAGATTATAAGTTGGTACTTCGCTTATTGTTCAAGATATTCATCTCACAAGGTTCAGACATACATGGCGGCGGCCATCTTGGATTTTGAGGTGGCGACCCAATTTTCAATAGCGTTCTTCCTTATGCGTAGATACACCCACACCCCAGATTAGAAGGTAGTAGTTCATTTATTTTTCAAGATATTCCGCTCACAAGAGTATGCACGCACGGACAGACGGAAACACGCACGGACGCAACACGGACGGAGTGTAAAACCATAGTCCCCCTTTCGCTTCGCGGTGCGACGGGGGACAAACCCCTCCCCCCCCCGCCCCCCGTATTCCCCCAAAGGGGCACATTTTTTAATGCCGTGAACAAACATTAGGTACATCACGGGTGACGAAGATTGTGGTGAAGTTTCATCTAAATTGCGTGTGTAGTTTGAGAAGAAAGCAAATACCTATTTTGGTGGGCAAACCCCCGTAGAGCCCCAAAGGGGCAGATTTTGTTAATGCCGTGAACAAACTTTGGTACAGCACGGGTGGTGATAGGTTGTGGTCAAGTTTCATCGAAATTGTGTGTGTAGTTTCAGAGAAGAAAGCAAATTCCTATTTTGGGGGGGTCAAACCTGGATCCACTTTGATCCCCGGTAGACCCCCTTGAACAAACCTTGAACAAACTTTAGTCACAACACAACAAATATCATTTTTGGTCACATGTGCCAAGTTTGGTCACAATCCCTTCAGCGGTTTCGGAGAAGAAGTTGCAAATGTTTACGGACTGATGGACGGATGATGCGCCATCGCATAAGCTCCCCTGAACTTCGTTCCAGGTGAGCTAACAAGAAAGAGCAATGAGAGATTGCAGACCCTCACCAGGACTTGTTTTGTGAGGTGTATTTTGTGGAGTGTTTTTGTACATTCTTTCATTATTTTGTACAACCCCACTTTCCTCAGACATGCGTGATACATGACGTCCTCTTTATAAAACTGAATTCAATATTGTATTTTAAATATATATTTAAAAATGAGGCTGTCCTCACGGTCTTTTGAGTCCCCGCGGTCTTTTGCATCCTCGGAGTCTTTTGGGTCATCAGGGTCCTATGGTGGTTAATGGATGTACGTAATTAAGAGACATTATGCAACTGACTTCAAACAGTACATAATTAATAGATATATTGAAAACTCACATGGCTGGAGAAGATAATATAGTAAGTTTCTTCTTCTTCAAACAATAACAACTGCTGGCCTGAGTAGAAATAGCTCAGATGGCAGAGCACTGGTACGGTTCACCAGAGGACCTGGGGTTCGATTCCTGGTCTGGGCATGTAATTTTCCCACATATGTCAATTAATTCGTTATAATCCTGTTCATTTATTTAATTGTGTTTCTACGCTCCCAGTGGTCTTAGTAATAGTGAACATGGATTTGTCCTCCCAGTGGAGGAAGACCCTCTCGTGAGCAGGCCGTTGGTGCTCCTATGGTTGGAAGCGAGTGCCCTAGAAGCAGGGACAGAGAGTGGCAATTATGTGTGGGGAAAATTCCATCCTTGGTCAGGGTCACCCAGATAGTTCAGATGGCAGAGCACTGGTACGGTTCACCAGAGGACCTTTTTTCTTATTATTTTTGAAATTTTTGATAATTTACCAAAATAATTGAAAATTTAATACAGAAACATCTAATTATCATAAGTATTCAACCCCTTGAGTCAATACCTCAAGGAAGTGCCTTTGGCAGCAATTACAAATTCGAGTCTTCTTGAGTATGTCTGTATCAGCTTTGCACATCTAGATTTGGGAGAGTTTCTCACATTCTTCCTTGCAGATTTTCTCAGGTTTTGTCAAGTTGGATGGGGAGCATCGGTGAACAGCAATCTCTAAGTCTTTCCACAGATTCTCAATGGGATTCAAGTCTGGGCTTTGGCTGGGCATCTCAAGGCCTTTCACGTTCTTGTTCTGAAGCCATTCCAGTGTTGATTTGGCTGTATGCTTGGGGCTATTGTCCTGTTGGAATGTAAATATTTGCTGCTTTTGCACTCTTAAGCAGGTTCTCCTCAATGATTTTTCTGAATCAAGCTATATTCATTGTTCCCTCTATCCATACAAGTCTACCAGTCCCTGCCACTGAAAAGCATCCCCATGACATGATGTTGCCACCACCATGCTCCATGCTGTGCTTGGTTTCCGCCAGACGTAGGGCTTTGCATTCAGGCCAAAGAGTTCAATTTTCGTCTCATCAGACCACAGAATATTTTGCCTCATGCTCTCAGTCTTTCATGTGCCTTTTTGGAAAATCCAGGCGTGCTATGTGCCTTTTTCTCACGAGTGGCTTCTGTTTGGCCACTCTCCCATAAAGCCTAGATTTGTGAAGTGCTGCAGAGTCTGTTGTCCATCCAGCAGGTTCTCCCATCTCAGCCAAGGAACTCTAGTTCTGTCAGAGTGGTCATTGGGCTATTGGTCACTTCCCTGACCAAGGTACTTCTTGCCCAGTTGCTCAGTTTGGTCAGATGGCCAGCTCTAGGAAGAGTCTGGGTAGTTCCCTATTCTTTGTATTTCCTAATGATGGAGTTTACTGTGCTATTAGGAGCTTTCAACACTCTAGAAATAGTTTTATACCATTTCCCAGATCTATGCCTCTTCACAATTATATTGTTATGAATTTGGGTAGAGGAATATCTAGAGCCAGATAGATCTGCAAAGGTAGGAACTCGACTGTCGTGATAGGGAATCTACCTGTAATAAGTTCTATGTTTAGACCGGATATCGGTATAAGTCGTATCTGTGAACCCCACCGCTAGAGGGGGGCGGGGTATGCTAATTAGTACAGGGATTATGGATAAAATTGCTTTGTTTGTCGTTCCTTCTGTCGCCAATCCAGTGTCCATTATGGCAACGCACTCATTTAGACACTTAGATAGGTCCCTTAGTGCACACATTAATTAAATCCCCTCCCTTACAAAAAGATGCACCAGAAAGACAAGCAGGAAGCGGCCGCGTACAACGCCGGCGTGAGCGTCAAACATCGTGCAAGGCAGGCTATCGCCACGCCCAGGGAACGTGTGATTGGTTGGTGCGGAAGGCGCGAACCTTCACCCAATCAGCGCGGAAGGCGCCAAACGTCCATTTAGAAGGGGGTCGCTAATTGGAGGAAGAGCGCCGCTGACGCCGGAAGGCGGGAAACACCATGAAGAATCGAGGCTCTGATTGGTAACGTGCCAGAACTGACATCACACCGCGCGTGACAAAACGTCTGGATCGCGGGCATTTCGCCCCTTCACACTGGACCCTTCGTGCTGGAGATCGCCCCTTCGTGCTTGTGTGGCTCTGCGCTGGACCTTTCGTGCTTGAAGCTCTCTCTGCGCTGGACTCCTGGAGATCTGTTGGTTCTTCTTCCCTGCGTGGTCGTTGGCATCTTCCCTGAATCTTCGTGATACTTTTGGTGCTGTTGGTCCTTCTTGGCGCTCGGTGCTTTTGGTGCTGTGAGCGGACGGACCTTGTGTGCGACCGACGAGGAGCTTGGAGCGAGGCGTGCCGCTGAGCGGGTCGCTGGGGGCCTGGTGGAGCGCACAAACTAGGCGGACGGAGGCTTCTTTGCGTCGGCATCAGGGCCGGATGGGGCCGCGTTGGATGACGGACGCACCACTGCAGACAGTTAAAGACGCACCACATCTCACACAAATACACGACGAACGTTTTATTTTATTAAATCATTTCCTTTGTGTCATATTTGAAGTCTGTGTGGGGACGTCCCAATTTAGAATTAGGTTTTATCGTCACGTTTCCTTGTTCTCGGGTTCCGTTCAATAAACGTGTTTATTTTTGTACATTTTACCCTGGATTCCCGTTTGAGTTCATTCCCTCTACAAGCACGCGCTTGTCGCTTCTTCTTCTTCTTCCTCCCGTGCTTGTTAGTCAAATCCGCCACTGATCGTCGCCTCAAGTAAAGCCGTTCGGTCATCCGCGGTCCTCCGGTGTTAACCGAGGGATTCGCGTGACAATATCTTGGAGTTCTACGGACAGTTCCTTCGACCCCATTGGTAAGGTTTCTGCTCTGACATGCACTGTCAACTGTGGGACCTTATATAAAAAGGTGTGTTTCTTTCTAAATCATGTCCAATCAATTGAATTGGCCGCAGGTGGACTCGAATCAGGTTTTTTTTTTGTTGTTTTTTTTTTGTATACAAGATCGAGGCTCGTGAAAGAGCAAACATTAATCACACAAAAAGTCAAACCGACACAAACCAACACATAAAACACAAAATAAGGGGAGCGGGAGACAAGATGGGGAGAGAAGGCGAAGGACACAAACACAACTTTTGAGAGCAGGGACATCGAGAGAACTGTGAGAGGGAGAGGGTTTGGGGGAGGTGGGAGAGGTATAAAACATATGGACACTGCAAAGACTTCCAGGAAAGAAGTTGGAATTTCGAAAAAGTGTATCTGGGGTGAATTAGCGGGGGTAGAAAAGATCAAGGTTTTGGATGGGGGAAGATAAGAGATGGTGGTGAACAGGTGTTTTAAAGACCTGGAGGGAGGAGTGGGATTGAAGGGAGTGGGGGAGTTTGTTCCAGAGGTGGGAAAAAAGGGGAATAAAAGAGTGAAGATGAGCAGAGAGCCTAGATTTTGGCAGTTTAACCATAAGAGGGTTGCTGGCAGATCTTGTGCGACCTGTAGGAATATTTGGGGGACACAGCACATACAGAGCTGGGGTAGCTTGGCCAGAGAGGAGTCGGTAGAAGACAGAAAGACCACCAACCTGCCTGCGGTGAGTGACTGAAAGGCCCTCGGAGTTAGCTTCATCGCAGGAGATTCCAATGATTCTGAAAGCTTTGGTTTCAACAGCGTGAAGTCGAGCTAGGTGTGAGGCAGGAGCACAGGCCCAGAGGTGGGAACAGTATTCCATTGAGCTGCGGATGAAAGCCTTGTATGTGGTGAGGAGCTCAGGTGTGCCAAGGAAGGACTTCGCACGACGGAGGATGCCCACTCGGCAACTGGCTTTGGAGGTCAGCTTGGAAATATGGTTTTCCCAAGAAAGATCATGGCAGATAGTGAGACCCAAAAGCTTGAACGACAGAACTTCTTGGAGAGGATTGTTGAGAAAGTAGATGGGAGGGTTTTCGAGTCAGTCTTTTCAGAGAGACATAGTAAGAGTGTGAGATTTGTCAGGATTGAAAGACATGTTCCACTTGTTTGACCAGTCTGTGATTTTGTCCAGGTCTGTAGAGAGTGAGGAGGCTGCAGACTGCCAAGCTGAGGGATGAGGAATGGAGCGGCAGAGAGTGGAGTCATCAGCAAACAGATAGAGAGGATTTTCCAGAGAGTCGGAGAGATCATTGATGAAGACCAGAAAAATCACAGGGCCCAGAACACTACCTTGGGGAACTCCAGCCAGAACAGAAATCCATTCAGGGCCACACGTTGACTACGACCAGAGAGGAAGTCCGCAAGCCAAGCGTGGAGATTTCCATGGCTATCATAGGAGGAGAGTTTGGTAAGCAGAGCTGGGTGCAAGACCGTATCAAAGGCACGTGATATGTCAAGGGAGACAGCTCTGATTTCCTGTTTGGCATTTAGGATCTCCATCCATTGTTGAGACAGCAGAAGCAACATGTCCAGAGTAGAATGACCTGGTCTGAATCCAAATTGATGTTCGGAGATCAAGCCATTGGAGAAGAGGAAGGATTTGATATCCGAAGCAATGATGGATTCCATGACTTTGCTGATAATTGGGAGCAGGCTGATTGGTCTGTCGTTGCAAGGATCTGTTTTTACACCTTTTTGTGTAAAGCGGTAATGTCTGCCCGCCCCCCCCCCCCCCTTTTCTGATGACACTGCCAAAATCAAGACTCTCTGCCCACCTTCACTTTCTCATTCCTCTTTTCTCCCGCCTCTGGAACAAACTCCCTCACTCTCTTCAATCCCACTCCTCCCTCCAGGTCTTCAAAACAGCTATTCACCACCATCTCGTCTCTTCCCCCATCCTAAACCTTGATCTTTTCTACCCCTGTTAATTCACCCCAGATGCACTTTCTTGAAATACCGACTTCTTTCCTGGAAGTCTTAGCAGTGTCCATGTGTTTTATACCTCTCCCATCCCCCTCCCCCCGCTTCCCATGCCTCCTCCCCCAAGCCCTCTCCCTCTCACAGATCTCCCGATGTCCCTGTTCTCTACTGTTGTACTTGTGCGCTTTCCTCTCTCTCCCCATCTTGTCTCCCGACCCCGTTATTATGTTTTATGTGTCCGTTGTTTTTTTAGTGGTTAATGTTAGCTCTTGCACGAGCCTCAATCTTGTATACAAAAAGAAAAAAAGAAAAGAAAAAAGGAACCTGTCATGTATTTGCAATCTGCATGCTCTACCTTTTTCGTTTTTCTTTCAGTGTGTAACACAAACACGTTGAAACACATGAAGTAAAACACGTGAAAATGAGGATCTTTTATAACACTCGATTGTTGTCATGGGTGTGGTGGTTGTTGTTGTTCGTGGGCCCCTTCTATGTCGTTGTATATATTTTTCTATTGCTTCACAAAATATCACCACTGAAAATATAATTTTGTATGCTTGTTCAGTGTTCTTCTAAAAATCTAATGGGTTTCTCCTGTCGTAGAAAAATACATGTTTCCGTTCAAACTGCTGCGTGAATAAACCATACATTAGCGCTTCTACCTCTTTTTCAAACTCGCAAAGAGGCTTTTAGAACTGGCAAATTCGTGATTAAACAAACGATTTTTTACGGCGTAGATGTTTGGTTCCTGTGTTTACAGTGTTTGTCTCTCCGTATGTGTGTATGTATGTCCGTTACATATTTATCCGACATATTGGGTGAGTTTAATAACCGACAATTACGCTTCTGAAAGGTAGAATGTAATGCCATTTGTCTTTGCCAGTTATGTTTCTTTGAACACCCTTTAGGGAACGTTCATATATAATGTCATATACCTGGTTGGGGCAAATTATCAAACTTGATGATTGGGGGGAACTGAAATTATGATAACAGGGTGATGATATATGACAAGGGGATGGGGTGGGGGTGGAGGGGGTGCATGCCCCCAGATCATATATAATTAAAACTTTGATTAAGGGCTCTTCAAACATTGAAGCATTTCTTATGACTGCCTCCAACCACCCTGAGCCTGTTGTTGTCTTAATGGTTTGGGTGGGGGGCTTGGGATTCTAGGGTCCTGAGTTTGAATCCGTCAGCTGTTGAATTGGGTCAGGTCGGGTTGACTCAGCCTGTCATCCTTCCGAGTTCTGCAAAATGAGTACCAACTCACTGCGTCCTCTCTCAAGGAGGTTGGTGGCAGGATTTGCACTACGGCCGCCGTAAAACACCTCATTCTTTAACACACACAGTGGTGCATGTCGGGATGATGCTGCGGTTACTTTGATAGTGTTGACTAACTGACCAACATAAAGAATAAACTAGAGTCTCAATGCAATCTCTTCACTTCCATGGTGACAGACAGCTTAGAGACATAAAATACTTCAAAATGATTTAATACTTACATTATTTGCTAACTGGTATCACCATCCAGGTCATACTATCCTTTTCAACTAAAGTATGAAACAAGGCTGGCTATGCCGCTGTTAGACTTTCGGTCTTGTTTTTCATCCAAATGCTCTCATTTGCATATTTGTTTTCATTTAGCCTACCCGGTGGCATAATAGTTTGAGCTTCCACTCTGTGTGTAAGAGGTAGGTAATTCGATTCTGACCCTAGCCGGGTCATACCAAATACATTAGTGTCGCTGTAACTAATAGTGCTCTGGGAAATCAAATCACGTTTCCCAATTTCAGTGGCTGCAGTTGTCTAAAGTAAATTCCAGTGTGGTCTCATGCGTTTGTTTACACATGCTTGTGTGAATTTATGCTGCAGCTCCTCCATGACCCTTAGAATCAATAAAATGAAATCATAAAAAAATTGCACTCTTGAAATCACTGAAGGCAAAAACTCAAGAAAACAAAATATTCATTGCTCTCACATCACATGAAATGTAGGAGATGATTGGATGTATTTCGATGCTTCTCGCCCCAGTTGGCACCATGCATCTCGTGGAAAAAGCTCCACCTCTCCAATTGAATCATTCAACTGTGCTTCTTCTAAAGAATCAGGACTGGCAGTTCTTGACCCACTGGGCCTTGACAAATCATGAACGTTTTTATTCCAAAGACCTAATCCTGAATCCCTGTAACCCAAAAATTTAAGCTGGGAGGAAGACATAATGGTCAATAAATTTCACACATCAGTAAAATAATAATAACAATAATATTCAATATTAAGCATGTGATCAAAGAAAATCAATAATATAAAGCAATTACTTTGGTATTTTCATACTTGTTACACATAAAGTACACAAATACCCCCCCCCCCAAAAATTACCGTGTTTGCAGCGAATAACGACGAATCAAAAGTGACTCCTCCTGTTTGCAATTTAGATGCCGAATCATTCCCAAGTGATGCAACCAAGACAATCAGCTGAGAATCAAGAACAGCCTCGCGCGGTTGATTAACTGTAACATTGGTGTTTGGGGGGGGGGGGGGGGGGGAGAGGGGATGCAGGTTAGATAACCACAGCTTGTCATCAATGATAGCAAACATGACAGCAAATTGACGAGAACACAACAAACCGGTCATCAGACAAAATTGATTTATTGGTAACTGGGTAATAGGGGACGTTCAGGATGATGCAATCTGTCCTGGAATGCTCGGCACACGTGCACAGAAACCCCTGTGAACAGCAGTCTATGGGGCAAGTTAATGTATATTGTACATGCGAGATAAGGATCGTTAGCTAAAATGGCTCACAAAGGTTCAAACAGAGGCCGACAATATTGGAAAAGTACCTGAGAGAAGAGTATGTGTCTCTGCATGACGAAAACGTTGGAGAACCTTTTCAGCTCGCCCAAAGGGCTGAGATCTTATAACTGCCCATACTATAAAATCCGGATGACATGGGCTGGTGCAAGGCCTAAATTGTGGATGGGTAAATTCTACCCAAAACCAGACCATCGCTGCCAATGAGTAGACTTTGAACCTTCCGGGAGTGCTGCCTGTGAACATGGCAACCTTGGCAATTTATTTAATTAACGTCTTCAATTGGAAAGACAATGCCATGCATCATAACCAACAAAGTAATGGCTAATAACTCTTCGACAAAGAATATCTTAATGATGTGAAAATCCACAAAGCCTATGCCAACTACATTTTTGTGGGAGTGAGATGTACGAGGCACACACCGTATCTGGTTTGGGTGCTTCTGATGCACACACCGGGTTGTATCTTGGGCTTGTGAATGAACGAGGTAAGTTTAAAATAATTATGTTTACTATTAATCATGTTGGGAAGCCTCGTGCTGGCTTAATGGTTAAGGTGGCTGGCCTAAGATCTTAGGGTCCTGAGTCCGAGGCCCCGTAATACCGTTGGATTAACACCAGGTGGGTTGACTCAGCCTGTCATCCTTCGGAGGTCAGCAAAATGAGTACCAGATGACTGGTTAAAGAGAGGCATCAGCGGCAGCTACGTCCCCAGAAAATTATGCAACCAGCAGCCACAGGCTATACACAAACCAACATCATTTTTGGAGAGGGTGGGGGTGGAGGATGATGGGGCAGTGGGTGGGGGAACTGTGAGGTCTGTTGTAAATAAATGGTTTGTTTGGTTCTGTGGGCACACACAAATCTATATTACATTTCTGCATCTATTGCTAGTGTGTGTGTGTGTGTGTGTGTGTGTACGCTAGCCACTGCTGTATTAACAGGAAATGAGAGGAACTCGACACCTCTCATCCACAGATATTTCTCACATTTTCTATATTTCGATTTGCATCCAGAGTCCGATTTGCATCCAGAAACAATAATTATGGTTTACCATATTGAAATTGCCACTCATTCATTTAAATGCTGAAAATAATGTTTGAAAGACTATTTGATTTGGATTTCACACTAGCAACGTCAAGTTAAAAGTGCTAGCATGAGCGAGTCACTAAAACACATATACAACGCATGTGCAAAAGGCCTCGTTAGCATTCATACGTCATTTTGAAAGTCCTGAAAGTCCTGTATTACACGAAGAAATTAAACTTTTTGAAAGTGGTTTTTTCATCACGGTGCATATATTTTCCTATATCAGCCCATAATTCTTTGTCCTGTCATTACCTGCTTTGTCCTTCTACCGTGGCATGTGTGAGGCCAAAAGAACAGTTATTTTGAGGATGTTCCATTTCATTGTTGGTTTTGTGGGTGTGTATAATTATCAGTAGTGGGTTAAGGACTTTTTTTAGGGTTGAGCTTTTCACTGTTATTGTTCTTGCTTCCGTTTGTTTCCTTCCATTATTAAAACTGACTTGGTCTTGGGTGAATCCTGATAGTGATGGGTGTCTTTGGTGATTAAAGCAAAGTCTGTTGAGAGATTAATTGGCCATGTTGAGTCAACACCGCACCCCCAGATTGCGTTGCACATCAGGCACGTTCGGCATCATTTGCATACGACTTGCGACACCTCATCGGCACAACACTGGGTTGATTCAGACTTCCAATCTGCTCGGTATCGTGGCAATGTAAATAGGGAATGTAATGTAAATAGGGGGAAGACCTCAAAGCAATCGACCATTGCAGTCATATTAAGACAACTCTCCGGATTTTAAACCGGCCAACCGGATAACCACAATGATATAAATATACAGTATATAAACCAGAAGGAGCAATCAGAGATTGCAGACCGTTGCCAGGACTAGTTTTGTGTGGTGTGTTTTGTGTGGCAAATAAATGGAAGGATGTACTAAATGAAAGCTCATTGATTGCAAATGAAACGTCTGAAATGGTCGAAAGGTATTTGGCATAAAGGCATCCCTGCACTGGATTTGCACCAGTCCCTGAGCAGACCAGAAAACAAAGATGGGTGGGGGAAGCACGAAGAGGGCAGAGTACACCGAGAGAAGGACTCGCACACCATGTGCAAGTGAGGTCACTAGTGGGCGAGGCCAGTGAGCCCTCCCCCCCCCCCCTTCCCCCATCAGGCAGCTCTACCAGTGAGTCAAGAGAGGCTACGCCCCCTCATTGTGTTTATCACTGCACCTCCTGGATCTTCCTCCCAGGAGATCCAGTTTAACGGGACTAGCAGCATCAGTCGTGGTTTGTATAACCATAAGCAGCACACTATGGCATTTGATAAATATTAAATGAATGCTTTTTTTTTCAAACCGGGAATGGAATAAAATAGAGTAGGAAGATGGAATTTTCGACTGACATGCAGCGTGAAGCAAGTATGTATCTTGGCGCAACCGAAATCTCCTGTGCTGTGGGTGAATGAATATGGCGGTAGGCACGCTTTCGGTGGCTTCAAGACCATGAACCAGTTAACGTTGGACAACCTATCTTGTTAGTATAGAGATTAGTGATACAAACACCGAGGTCTTCACATGTGTTGGGAGTCTTTACATACAATATGAGAAAATGAGGAGGAAAATACAGTAATACAATCAGCGTCGTTTCTGATTCTTAGTATTTAAATAGATATAATACAGACAAAACGCTGGGAAGGCAATGGCAAACCACCCAGTATAAGCCTTGCCAATAAGCTGCTTCGGCAGCACCAATGCGCTGTAAAGAGTATGGTACAGATTGTTTTTTATGCCTCCACCGACTAAGTCGCCGGAGGCATTATGTTTTCAGGTTGTCCGTCCGTCAGATAGGTTTTCATTAACGCAAAATCTTGAGAACGGCTGAAGGGATCAAATTAAAACTTCATACAGGTATATATAATGATGTAAAGATTAACTGATTAGATTTTGGGTTATGAGGGCAAAGGTCAGTCAAATGTCAGACGTCCAGTCAGGTAAAAATTCTGTTACCGAGCTATCTTATGAACCAGTCATGGGATTTCCACCAAACATGGTATAAATTATATACACTCGGTGTACAAAACATTAGGAAGACCTTCCTAATATTGAGTTGCACCTCCTTTTGCCTTCAGAACAGCCTTAATTCATCAGGGGATGGACTTGTCGTGCGTGGGCACCTTGTCTCAACTCGGACAGTGTACAAGAGATTTATTAATAGATAAGGATACATGCATGGGAGACGTAGCGTTTAGGTCAGTAACACCACCTCGGATGACATCACGGTTCTTAGCACAACCAGCACCAACATCTCAGCGAGCCACAACCCGTATTGGGCTTCTTATAATTTCCCCCAGGATCAGAATAACTCATAACAACGCTCCAAGTTGACAATAAGCCTCATTCTGAGACAATGTTTTGCCAAGGCCAAACATGGGATATGGTCAACAGTTTATACGCTAGTCAGGCAGACGCCAATGAAAATATGTCACAGTGTGTCGCTGCTGCCACCATCAGGATAGGGAATTCAATGAAATCCCCCACAGACTCTACAAGGTGTCGAAGGCGTTCCCACAAGGATTTTGGCCCATGTTGACTCCAATACTTCCCACAGTTGTGTCAAGTTGGCTGGTCGTGGATCTCGACTCCGAATAGCTTGTTCCATCTCATTCCACAGATGCTCAATTGGATTGAGATCCGTTGACTGGCCAGGCCACTGCAGTAAGGTGAATTCACTGTCATATTCGTGGAACCATTCCTGGACAATCCTAGCCTTGTGTCATGGGCATTATCCTGCCGAAGAAATCCATTCGCAGATGGATACACTGCTGCCATGCAGGGATGCACCTGATTGGCAATGATGTTGAGATATCCTGTGGCATTCAAATGCTGTTCTACTTTTATCAAGGGGCCCTATGTGTGCCATGAAAACAAACCCCCCACACCATCACACCACCACACCACCACCAGCCTGAAATGATGACACACGGCATGTACATCGTGATGGATGACACACAGAATGATGGAGGCATGTACTCGTGTGGTTTTCTTCATACCCTACTCCTCCCATCAGCGTGAAACAGCAGGAACCGGGATTCATCAAACCGGCAATGTTTTTCCAATCCTCCAGTGTTCTGTGTTTTCGTTCCTTAGCCCACTGCAACCGCAGGTTCTTCTTTTTTGCTGAAAGTAGTGGAACGCTGCACAGCGCTATAATACCCTATTCGTGTCAAGGTACAATGAGTTGTGTGGTCTTTTTTGGGGTCTTTCAGCACCAATGTTGTACTGGACTGTCAGTTGACTAACTGTAGCCCGTCTGTTGCGATGCACAATTCATGTCAGCCTCCTTTGGCATTGTTCATGAGCCGTTTTCGACCATTGGCTTGCAGTTGGCTGGATGTCCTTTGGGTGGTGGACCATTCTTGATTCACTGGGAAACTGTCGAGTGTGAAAACACTAGCAGTGTTGCAGTTCTTGACACACTCAAATCAGTGCGCCTGGCACCTACTACCATACAACAACAACAACAACAACAACATGCATTTTAAGGCCATTTTCCCTGCTAGAGCGGGGGTTAGCCTTGCGGTCCCCATGACAATCTTCTCCATTTTGCCCTATTTTCTGCATCTCTCCTTGTTAACCCCCTTGCCCGCATTTCTTCTTCCACCATCTTTAGCCAAGTCTTTCTCAGTCTTCCCCGTCCTCTACTTCCTTCTACATTCATTTCCATCACTCTTCTCAACCAGTCACTTTCATCCTTCCTCAACACATGACCAAACCATCTCAACCTGTTCCTCTTCACAGCAATCACAGGCTCTATTCCCATCATCTTTCGCAAATCATCATTTGTCTTCTTCTCTCTCAACGATACTCCGCACATCCACCGAACCATTCGCATTTACACCCTTTCCAGCCTTCGTTATTGCTCTACGTTCATTACCCGTGTCTCGCTCCCATGAATCATAACACCCCTCACACATGCAGCATACACCTTTCCCTTCAGCTTCAATGACACTCCCCTCCTCATCAGCACGCCACTCAGTTCCCGAAACTTCTTCCATGCACATTTCACTCCAGCAACCGTTGCCGAGTCTGATCCACCTTCTCCATTCAGCATGTCTTCGAGGTAGCAAAACGTTTTCACACCTTCCAGCTTCACGCCGTCTCCAAGATCCAACTTAACATTTCCTCCATCTGCAGCTCCCTCTGTGCACACCTTACATTTGAATGTAGCTCCCACATTGGTTAATGACCCTCTCAGACCACTACATTTTTGATGAACCCACTCAGCGCACATTGTACATTGAATGGAGTTCACTTCGACACCCTTCCTGCACACAGCACATGGCCACTTCCCAGTTATTTCCACCTCACCACATGCTTTACCACTTGCCATCACCTTCGTCTTTCTGATATTCACCTTCAGACCTTTTGTCTCCATACATTCCTTCCACTTGTTCATCTTCTCCTTCAGTCCATCCATACTTTCTGCAATCAACACCAGATCATCTGCATACAACCACGGTAAACCCTCCTTTACGTTCCGAGCCAGCACCTCCATCACAGCTACAAATAGTAGTGGACTTAGTACCGACCCCTGATGCACTCCCACCTTCACCTCAAACTCACCAGTGTTCCCGTCCTTCGTCTATACAGCTGTGCGTGCTCTTTTGTACATTGCCATCACTACTCTGATCAACAATTCCTCCACTCCTAACTTCCTCAATGCCCATGTCAATACTTCGAGTGGAACCCTGTCGAATGCTTTCTCCAGATCAATAACAAACCCAAGACACAACTTCTTCCTCTTCTCCATGTACTTCTCCTGCAACTGCCTCACAATAAAGAGCGCATCTGTCGTTCCTCTTCCTGGCATAAATCCAAACTGCATTTCGTCGATCTTCACCTTCTTCCTAATCCTCCTCTCCAACACCCTTTCCAATACCTTCATTCCATGCTCCAATAACTTTATCGCTCGGTACGAGCCACACTCCAGAGGGTCACCTTTCCCCTTGTATAGAGGGACGAGGGTACTCAGTTCCCAATCCACTGCAATGCGGCCTTCTTTCACCACCAGATTACAGATCTCTGTCATTCTCTTCACAACCCAACTTAACTTCCTGCTGCCTTCAACATATCTCCCACATCTCCCGTCGGCCCTCCCGCTTTTCTACTCTTCATTGCTTTTATTAACCCTCCCGCTCGGAGGCCCTCCCCCTTCATTAACCCTGGTATTGGGCTAGCGGCTAGGGTGCCGGCTTAGGATCCTAGGGTCCTGGGTTCGAATCCCGGTCGATCGCTGAATTAACGCCAGGGGGGTTGACTCAGCCTGTCATCCTTCCGAGGTCGGCTAATTTGAGTACCAGTTCACTGGTAATTCCCTGTTTGTCGCTAAAGGCGGCAAAAAGGGTTGGCGTCAGGAAGGGCATCCGGCCGTAAAACATTGCTTCAAAAAGGGGACCAAAAAAACAACAACCACGGTTCCCGAAAAAGGCCAACCCCCGCTTGCGGGGAAAAATGGCCTCTAAAGGTGGTTTTTATTGCTTTTATCGCTTCCTCAACTTCCTTCTCAGTTATCTTCTCTGCCGGTCCTAAAACTGGGTTACTCTCTATGTTGCCATCCCATTCATGCTCTGCATTCAACAGTATTTCCATATATCTCGTCAAGCTTCCTTTAATTCCATCTGGGTCCACAACGATTTGTCCCACTTCATCCTTCAAGCAACTCGCCCCCATCACATCACACCTCTCTTTCGCTATCTGCTTTGCAATCCTGAATACCGCTCTCTGACCCTCTTCCGAATCCAAGCGTTCTCCGAACATTTTCCTACCTCTTTCTTTGCAGCCTTCTTGGCTGCCTTATAACTTTCATGCTCTGCTTTTTCTGCTCCCGTACCCTTCGCCTTCTGCCACTCCTTGAACTTCTTCTTCTTCTCGTCAATCCTCTTTCCAACTTCATCATCCCACCACCATGTTTCCGAGTGCCTCGGTGGTCCTTTTGTCCATCCACATACCTCACCAACGGCTCCCAACAGACTATCTTTCATTGACATCCAACCACTTTCAAGCTCAACCACATCATCCTCTACCCTACTCAGCCTCTCTTTTAATGCCTCCCTTACTGTCACCTCTTTCAACCTCCACACCTTCATTCTCGGTTGGTACTTCACCCGTCGAGCTCTCCTCGCACCTTTCACCCTTATGTCGCAGACAACCAAGTGGTGCTGTGAAACAGCCTCCTCCCCTGGGATCACCTTTGTGTCCCGGAGGTGCCCCCTATCTCACCTATGCACCATCAGGTAGTCAACAGTTGTCGTCGACCCACCTGACATGTATGCAACAAGCTTATTATCCTCTTCCTGGAACTGAGTATTACAAATCAACAAATCAGCTCCATCAGTAAACTCCAAAATCCTTTCACCTTCTCCATTTCTCACACCATGTCCATAACCCCCATGAACTCCCTCAAAACCATCCATACTCTTTCCCACATGTCCATTTAGGTCTCCTCCTACCACAACAACTTCCTCATCTTTCACGTTTTCCATCAGCTTCTCTATCGCACACCAGAACTTGTCCTCTTCATCGCTCCGACCAACCTGCGGAGCATATCCTGAGATGACGTTCACCAAGAGCTTTCCAATCATCATTTTCACCATCATCAACCAGTCACTCACTCTCGTCACACTCACCACACTGTCTACAAACTCCTCAGAAAACAGGACACCAACACCATTCACGCCCTCCGGGCATCCTTGCCACACAAACTTGTATTTCTGTCCCTGCCTACCCTTCACCATTCTCACACCACTTCCCTTCCATCTCGTCTCTTGCATACAACACATGTCCACTCTTCTTCTGACCAATACTTCCACCACTTCTCCTGATCTCCCTGTCATTGTCCCTACATTCCATGTCTCAAACCTCAGAAACCGATCTCCACTTCGGGCTGTACCCTGCCCATATGTAATTGTAATTGTCATGGTTCACTTTTTGGCAATTGTCATGGCACCTACTACCATAACCTGTTCAAAGGTACTGAAATCTTTTGTCTTGCCCATTCACCCTCTGAATGGTACACATACACAATCCATGTCTCAATTGTCTCAAGGCTTAAAAATCCTTCTTTAACCGGTCTCCTTCCCTTCATCGACACTGATTGAAGTGGATTTAACAGGTGCAATCAATAAGGGATCATAGCTTTCACCTGGATTCACTTGCTCAGTCTATTTCATGAAAAGAGCAGGTGTTCCTTATGTTTTGTACACCGAGTTTTATGATGCAAAGATAAACCGATTCGATTTTGGGGTTAACAGGTCAAAGATCAAAGATCAGAGGTGGTTTTGCTAAGTTTGCATGCTAAGTTTCAATTATTTTGTGACCACGATAATTTAACAGCTGAAGGGATCTTAGTCAAACCTGGTGCAGGTATGTATAATGAGGTAAAGATGAACTGATTAGATTTTGGTGTCACGAGGTCAAAGGCCAAAGGTCAGAGGTCATGTTAAGTAACAATTATGTTGCCGTGTAAACTTGTGAACAAGTGATGTGATTTTGAACAAACTTGGTATAAGTATATATGATGCAAAGATGAACTGATTGGATTATGGCATCAACAGATCAAAGGTCAGAGGTCATGTTAGGTAAAAATGTGATCACTTGAGAACAGCTAAAGGGATTTAAATCAAACTTGGTACAGGTATGTATAATGATTTAAACATGAACTGATTATATTTTTGCGTTACAAGGTCAAAGGTCATGTTCGGTAAAAATCCTGTTGCCATGATAACTTGTGAACAAACCAGTGATGGGATTTTGCCCAACTTGGTAGAAGTATTGTTGCGGTTTTGGGAAACCGCTCAGGTTCAATGGCAACCACCATATACAGTGCATTCAGAAAGTATTCAGACTCCTGCACTTTTTTCACATTTTGTTATGTTGCAGCCTTATGCTGAAATCGTTTAAATTAATTTTTTCCCTCATCAATCTACACTCAATACCCCATAATGACAAAGAGAAAACAGGATTTTAGAAAGTTTTGCAAATTTATTAAAAAGAAAAAACTGAAACATCACATTTACATAAATATTCACACCCGTTGCTATGACACTTGAAATTTAGCTCAGGTGCCTCCCATTTCTCTTGATCATCTTTGAGATGTTTCTAGACCTTCATTGGAGTCCACCTGTGGTAAATTCAATTGATTGGACATGATTTGGAAAGGCACACACCTGTCTATATATGGTCTCACAGCTGACAATGCATATCGGAGCAAAAACCAAGTCATGATGTCAAAGGAACTGCCTGCAGAGCTCAGAGACAGGATTGTGTCGAGGCACAGATTTGGGGAAGCCTACAAAAAAAATTCTGCTGAATTGGAGGTTCCCAAGAGCACAGTGGCCTCCATAATTCTTAAATGGAAGAAGTTTGGAACAACCAGGACCCTTCCTCGAGCTGGCCGCCCGGCCAAACTGAGCAATCAGGGGAGAAGGGCCTTGGTAAGAGAGGTGACCAAGAACCCGAAGGTCATTCTGGCTGAGCTCCAGAGATCCTGTGTGGAGATGGGAGAAACTTCCAGAAGGACAACCTTCACCACAACACTCCACCGATCTGGGCTTTATGGCAGAGTGGCTAGACGGAAGCCTCTCCTCAGTGAAAGACACATGAATGCCCGCTTGGAGTTTGCAAAAAGGCACCTCAAGGACTCTCAGACTGTGAGAAATAAGACTCTGTGGGCTCTAGGAAGAGTCCTGGTTGTTCCAAACTTCTTCCATTTAAGAATTATGGAGGCCACTGTGCTCTTGGGAACCTTCAATGCAGCAGAAATTTTTTTGTAGGCTTCCCCAAATCTGTGCCTCGACACAATCCTGTCTCTGAGCTCCGCAGGCAGTTCCTTCGACCTCATGGCTTGGTTTTTGCTCCGATATGCATTGTCAGCTGTGAGACCTTATATAGACAGGTGTGTGCCTTTCCAAATCATGTCCAATCAATTGAATTTACCACAGGTTGACTCCAATCAAGGTGTAGAAACATCTCAAAGATGATCAAGAGAAATGGGAGGCACCTGAGCTAAATTTCAAGTGTCATCGCAAAGGGTCTGAATACTTATGTCAATGTGATATTTCAGTTTTTTCTTTTTAATAAATTTGCAAAACGTTCTAAAATCCCGTTTTCTCTTTGTCATTATGGGGTATTGAGTGGAGATTGATGAGGGAAAAAATGAATTTAAACGATTTCAGCATAAGGCTGCAACATAACAAAATGTGAAAAAGTGCAGGGGTCTGAATACTTTCTGAATGCACTGTAGGTCCCTTAAAGGAGTTATTTCATAGGACAAGATTACAATAGTCCCTTCAACTTATCTAGTGGGTTAGTACGTCATAATGCGTTGGAGCAAGGGTAGAGAAGGTTCTTCCTCTTTTCATTGTGGGTAATAATAGCGCACCCTGTGTTCATTTAATAGGAGGCTTGGTTCTGCGAGTGCTGGAGGAGGATGAACCGCCTCATTTGCATATCGCGCCATAATCCAATGACCCCTTTCTTTTATTCCCAATCTTCTCTCACGACCCACAAGGACACAGATTCCACACTATTTCACACCACACGATGGCACCCATACCATGTCACCTATATCATAATTACAATTAAAGGATTCTACAGGCTGAGGTGCTCGTATGGTGAAAATTTCCTGTCAATCGGTCCAACAACTGCAGAGAAAATGATTTTTAAAGGAAATAAATCCGAAAAATGGCAGCGGCACAATCATTCACATGGCCTGAAAATAAAAAATTGAGAGTTTCTTCTTCACACAATAATAACTTCCAGACTGTGCAACCAATCATGTTGAAATTTTAAAAACTTATTCACCTTTATGACAGCTACATAACATTAAGGTTTCATGTTGATCAATGCAGCGGTTCAAGAGATATAAGGTTTTTAAGATTGTTGTTCAATTATTCATTGTGGCCAAACCATGTGACTTATCGCTACTTCCCAAATAAAGTTTTAACTTCCAGACATGGGCAACTTAAGTCTGAAGTTTCCCTTTGATATCTTCCAAAATAATGAAGGAGATAGGTTTTAAAGTTTATACTTCAAAGCGTCATAACTCCTAAACGATGCGACGTTCGAGTTGTTGGATTATCAGAGGGAACTTAAACTCAAGGAGTTGGAATGAATGAGAGAACGGTGAGAGGTAGCATCCATGCCGGCTAGTTCGACAACCAGTCAGAACGCCTGGGATGTTGGTAGGCATGTGAGGCTGGTTCCACCCTTCAATGAAAAAGAGGTAGCCAAGTTTTTTTTACACTTTGAGAAAGTGGCTCAAATGCTAAAATGGCCTGTGGGGTCCTGGACAATGTTAGTGCAAAGTGTTCTGGTGGGTAAAGCTCAAGATATCTATTCGGCTTTACCGATTGACAAATGTACAGATTATGAGGAAGTGAAGAAAGCCATTCTCAAAGCCTATGAATTGGTCCCTGAAGCTTACCAGCAAAAATTCCAGAATGCCAGGAAGAGAGAGAGTGAGACCCATGTGGAGTTTGCCAGAATGAAGGAAACCATGTTTGATCGGTGGTGTGACTCGAAGGGGATTGGGAAAGACTTCGAACTGTTGCGACAATTGATCTTGGTGGAGGAATTCAAACAGTGTGTCCACGAGGACATTAAAGTACATCTGGAGGAAAAGAAGGTACCAGAGTTGTATGAGGCAGCAACCGTGGCAGATGACTATGCCTTGACACACAGGATGGAGTTCCACAAACCTAACTTCCCGCCTAGAGTTCGCCAGGGGAGTTATGGTACATCTGGTGCGGAGAACGAAGATTCATGGGGGCGGCCCAGAGATGACCATGAGGACACATCTGATACCACGACTTTTAGGGATCAGAAGACTACAGTTCCAAGACAGACTTATCTTCCGGGGGGCTCGAGGCAGACCACGAGTTTTTCCTCCGGGCCTACTTGCGCTTTTTGCAAGAAACCTGGGCATTTGATGTCCCAATGTTACGCCCTGAAAAGGAAAAATCAGGAGCTGAGTCAGACTAGTACAACTCCGAATGCATTGGCAAATGCGAGAAATCGTCCTTGGAGGACAGTGCCTTGTGAAGGTTCCCATGCCAAAGTTACGGCATCACAGAACGACCTTGTTCAAGAGGGTTACAAACCTTTTATTTCAGACGGGTTTGTGTCACTGGATGGAAACCTGACTAACCAAAGACCTGTTAGGGTATTGAGGGACACAGGAGCACATCAATCTTTGATGCTTGAGGGCATTTTGCCATTGTCAGAGAAGACGGCAACTGGTGTTAGTGTTCGTTTACAGGGGGTTGGTGGCTATGTTAAAGCCCCACTTCATGTCATCCATTTGGTGTTAGTGTTCTGGTGTTAGTGTTAGTGTTCGTTTACACCAGTAACACCAGAACACTAACACCAGAACACTAACTAACGCCGGCTGATGAGCCCCGTCCGTGATGGGGACTGGGGCTTGAGACAGTGTCCCACGAACGAGGAATTCCCAGTAAGCGCGAGTCATCAGCTCGCGTTGATTAAGTCCCTGCCCTTTGTACACACCGCCCGTCGCTACTACCGATCGGACGGTTTGGTGAGATCCTCGGATCAGCCCCTGCACGGGCCGTTCTCGGCTCGTGCCGGTGCGCCGAAAAGATGAGCGAACTTGACTGTCTAGAGGAAGTAAAAGTCGTAACAAGTTAACTGGTGTTAGTGTTCGTTTACAGGGGGTTGGTGGCTATGTTAAAGCCCCACTTCATGTCATCCATTTGCAGTCTGATTTGGTGTCAGGACCTGTCACCGTAGGTTTACAAGCCACTCTTCGTGTAGAGGGAGTATCTTTTGTTATCGGGAATGATTTGGCCGGTGGTCAAGTTTCTGGTAACCCGATGTTTGTTAAAAAGCCTAAAAATAACGCCGCGCAGTTAGAGCAGGAGATTCCGGGTATCTTTCCATCCTGTACCGCGACTCGTGCTATGGGAAGGAAGCGCTATGAAGAGAAGAGGAAGGTACTGACGTCACGCTTGGCACAGACGCGTCTTGTCAAGTACCCTGAAAATAAGTGTCAGCACACACGAGTCATGAATGGAGGCAATGTTGGCAAGCTCTTTGTAGGTGGACTGAACTTCAAAACAAGGGAAGATGTTCTGGACTCTGTCTTTGGCAAATATGGACCGCTCTTGGAAGTGCTGCTAATAAAAGACAGGGAGACGCAAAAGTCAAGAGGGTTTGGCTTTGTCACGTTTGAAAACCCAAAGGATGCCAAAGATGCAGAAAAGGATTTGAATGGCAAGGATTTGCATGGTCGGACCATAACAGTAGAGAAGGCAGGCCATGGGCGTCGAGGGGGCTACAGAGGAGGAAAACGTGGAGGTAGTTTCAGGGGTGGCTATGGCTCCCGGGGTGGGAGTAGTAGTTTTGGTGGTGGCCGCAGTCGATATTACTATGGAGGCTCCCAGAGTTACGGCAGCTCCCGAAGGGATGATTATCAGGGTAGTGGACGAGAAGGAGACCGCTATTCACGTGACTACAGCGACAAGCGTTCCAACCATGATTATTATGAAAGTTAGGAAGAGTTGAAGCACTGAATGCTGCGGAGCAGCCGAGCCAAGATTCCCACACGGATTAACCGTGAACTCCACGTTCCTAAAGGCGTCCATGTAGTGAACTTTCCTACACGGATTAACTGTGAACTCCACGTTCCTAAAGGCGTCCATGTAGTGAATACTTCCAGGCCTCACCACCCAACCACCATGAAACCTGGCTCTCAGCTCGGCCTCCCTAAAAAAGTGCTATAGATTTGCTTGACTTTGGATTTTTGATCACACCCCCTTAACCTTCATTCAAAAAATGAAAAATAAAATTAGAGGTTGATGAGATGGAGTTTGGCTTTGCAGGAGTTCAACTTGGAAATTGAGAATGTAAAGGACAGGGACAATGTCGTTGCTGATGCTTTGTCCAGAGTGAGCTAACGTTGGAAATATCTGTAGGTTGTTTGAAGTTTTGCTGCTTTACTTTTGGGAAATATTGATTATTGTTGCTCACGGGAATTGATGATTTGGGGGTGAGTTTACTTTTGTTTGTTGGGAGAGTTTTGCCTTCAAAGAAAGTTTTCACCATGTTCAAACTTTCTTTCTTGAAGGGGGTGGGGGAGGAAGTGTTACGGATTCATCACTTCCGTTGTTGTGGTTTTCATCCACTTGAAACATTTCTGGTTCCATGTATCATTATTATTATTGTGGTTTGAGGGAAATGACGGTTATTGTTGTCAAAAGGTAAAAAGGTTAATGTTTTAAATGAAACCGGAACTGGACGACGACGAAGCGGAAGGGGAAAGAAAAAGGGTGGAACGAGTGAAGTCGGAGAAGAAGCAAGTCGTTTCTTCGTCCTGAGCGAATGTTGGCGAACAACAGTCACTAGCGAACTTTCAGGGTTCCCATGAAAGGGATCCCTATGACAGCGTGGTTAGCACTGTGACGGATTAACCTGCGTGTCAGGTTTTGCTATTGATTCAGGAGAGAATCATCGCAGTGCTGTTGCGCCATGAGACCAGGCCGTCGGCCATTTTGACTCGTGCAGGACTTGTGCTTCGCTCGCGGTTTCGTTTCCTTTCGACAATTCTCACCGCATTCAGACGTCGATCTGGGGCGTGTGTGTGACGTGGCTTTTTGAAGGCTAATTCGTCCATACCCGAGGGTGTGATCTCTCAGTCGCCTGTAGGGCGCCTTTGGATTTCCCAGTCACCTTGAGGGCGCCTTTGTACAGCTTCGGCTGTGTGACTGCCCTTGCCATCCGCATGGGATTCTGGTCTCGATTGGACAGCGTTCTCGCGATCGCTGGAGCAAATCAACTTCGTCTTGAAGCCGGGAATAAGAGACATTGGGGAATGTTCTTGTTACACTCACTTGGAGCACAGTGAGTTGTATATTACAAAACTGATGGTACCATCATAGGACATATTGATTGTACTTTTGAATACTATTGTTGTTGTACTGTTATTCTTGTGTGATCTTAATACAATATTTGTTTGTGAGTAACAATTGGGGTGGCTTCTCCATTGATCTTTGACACACAGAATAACACATTTTTCTGCCGTGACTTCTCTCGAGGCTCGGAGGTACACCGTGACCAGGGGGTCGGGGAGGAGCACGTAACAAAAAAACAAAACAAAAACAAAAACCACCTTTAGAGGCCATTTCCCCCGCAAAGCGGGGGTTGGCCTTTTTCGGGCACCGTGGTTGTTGTTGTTTTTGTTGGTCCCCTTTTTGAAGCAATGTTTTACGGCCGGATGCCCTTCCTACCGCCAACCCTGTTTGTCGCCTTTTACGACACACAGGGAATTACCAGTGAACTGGTACTCAATTAGCCGACCTCGGAAAGATGACAGGCTGAATCAACCCCCCTGGCATTAATTCAGCGATCGACCGGGATTCGAACCCAGGATCCTAGGATCCTAAGCTGGCACCCTAGCCGCTAAGCCAACACCAGGCTGGAGGAGCACGTAACACCTATGTCATAATTAGCAGTAAAAAATTATACAGGTCTAGCTAATCAATTGGTGAAATATGTGTGCCAATCGGACCAACGGTTGCAGAGAACATTTATTTTAAAGTTTTTGGACCTGGAAATAGGAGGCGGGGGAGAGTGGGGGAATAAACTATAGTAATAACAATAGGTATTTCTTTACATTGTATGTGGAGGAAACCTAATAAAAACTTCTTGATTCGGATGCCGATGGAAGTCTGTCTGGTGAGTCGGTGTTCTACAAACCTTTTTCAATGAGGTCCTCAGCTTGTTCCAGAGTAGATGCGAGGACATTGTTTTCTGCTCTCATAATTTCTTCAGGATTGTCTCAAACCACGGTAGTAACAATATTAAATTGGTTAGCAAAGTTTTTAAGCAAATCATTTTCTTGAAATGTCAATGTCTAAATATTGCATGGAATCAGGGTATTAGAAAAACAAAAAACAATTCGCACCTGTGACCGAAGGAAGCACTTCAGTTTGACATTGTAAGCATTGTTATTACTAACATATACGAGTATATATATATATATATATATATATATATATATATATATATATATATATATATATATATATATATATATATATATAAGTTCAAAACACACCTGGTCACAAGTGTGCCGCACTGACCGGGTCCTCAGTCGAGGTCCTCAGCATCATCCCGTTTCGGCCCTTCAACCTCGATACGGTCAGCTAAGGTGGGCCAGCAGGGGCACGTACACATCCACATGCAGCAACTGCATCTGGATGCGTACATACCCCCACCCCCAGCCAGTGCGAACAACAACAACAACAACAACAACACCTCCACATCCAGAATCCACAGCACCAAACAAACATGGTGGAACACTCAAACACCCACCTTTACACCCTTCACCACTCACCAACAAAACACACCAGATCATTCATACACATACATACACACCCATACACACACATACATACAGAACACCAACCAAACAACCACCTACACTTACATCATACACCACTCAACACACAAAAACACACTCATGCAAAAATTAATTCATGCAAAAACACACACCCTCACCCACTCACTCATATACACAAAATAAGAAGTAATAATGGTAACAAAAAAAAAAAAAAAAAAAAAAAAAAAAAAAATACACAACCAACCTACACCGTTCGACGTGCCTCCATAAACTTCCTCCATATCCAAAATGAGCCTTTCAAGGCAACCTGGGCCACCTCGTCACACATCCTCCTTCTTTCTGTCCCACACACTCCCAGCCCAGCAAGAAATGCAGAAAAGGAATTGCCAATATACCCTCTACACCCCACCTCAAATGGCTGACACGAAACGCGCCAACCCTTCTCCCGGCACTCTGCCTCCAGATATATATATATATATATATATATATATATATATATATATATATATATATTGTTACATATTTATGGGAATGTATGTGAATTACTATTCAGGTCTTTGCTTATCAATGTGTAGTCGATTAAGGGTTGTTGTGGTTGGAGGGTCAGGAGCCCTTCTGGAAAAAGAGACCGGAAACGGAAGAAGAAAGACACGAGGTCGAGAGAAGCGACGAGGATTCTTCTTCCTCGCCCCGCTCCGACGAGAGGTGGGATCGATATTGAGCCGTGTGGAAAAGCGGCGTTCCCAATCCCGTCTGGCGAGAGGAGTTACCGGGACGGGTACCTACCCGGTGGACACGTCAAGCTGCCGTGGGGCCGTGCACCGACCCAGCGTCTGGCACCGTTCGCGGCACCGTCTACAAAGACGCGTACGGGTCGCACGTTGGGGCCTAACACGCGTGGCAAGCGGCGTGTGGCTTTTGCCTGCTTTACAGTACCCGCTTCGCGTGGCCAGGAGGGGGCTGCAGCCATGGTTCCCGGTACGATACCTGCCCGGTGGAAAAACGTCCACCCAGGGTTCGTTCAACCGCCCGAGTGCGGCGAAGCCGACCATCATCTTGGTCAGGAGGGGCCCAGAGACATTGTGAGGGACAGAGACCAAAGGGGGTCGTGAGTACAAAAGGGGACACACGTATGTAAGATGGCCATCTTAATCATCTAGGGGATTGATTGTTGAGTGTGAATTGTGGATGGTGGATTGCTCGGGGAATATATCCTTGATTGTATCATTGAAATTGTATGGTATCATTACCATTGAAATATATCATTGAAAATCAGTTTTCTCTTGGGTGGAATTCATAGGGATTGCGTTGCGAAAGCGCATATATAATACCACTTTCTGGCGAAGTTCCTCTCACGGTCCGGGGGTCACCGAGACCAGGTAGTCACCGAGGGGACCACGTAACAATATATATATATATATATATATATATATATATATATATATATATATATATATATATATATATATATATATATATATATACATATATACTGTATATATATATATATATATATATATATATATATAAATAAATAAAGTTACATACATATATATACACATACATAAAGTGCCTCTAGAAAGTCCACACCCCCTTTCAAAATTTTCACCTTTTGTTGTCTGATTTGGATTCAGTTAACAAAGGATTCTAGCCTGGAATTAAATTGCATTAAATCAGACCTTTCCCACCTTTATTTGCACATCGTATCCCGCAACTTGCAAGTGAAAAACTAATTGTACAAATTTCAGAAAATTATTTAGAAATACAAAACTATAATATCTTGGTTTGATAAGTGCCAACCCCCTTATAATAGCAATTGTAAGTTAGCTTGGGGGTAACCAATCACCTTCAAAATCATGATTATCATTAGGTGGGAGGCGTGGGAATTTGTGATGGCGCATCATCGACTTCACTCTAGTTCGTTTTGGGGTTACCTTTGCATTTTGTATAAAACCACCTTTAGAGGCCATTTTTCCCCGCAAGCGGGGGTTGGCCTTTTTCGGGGACCGTGGTTGTTGTTGTTTTTTGGTCCCCTTTTTGAAGCAATGTTTTACGGCAGGATGCCCTTCCTGCCGCCAACCCTTTTTGTCACCTTTTTACGACAAACAGGGAATTACCAGCGAACTGGTACTCAATTTGCCGACCTCGGAAGGATGACAGGCTGAGTCAACCCCCCTGGCGTTATACACTAGAAAAATATACACTAGAAATATACACTAGAATTTTGTATACACTGGAATATAAGACCTATCGCTTCGCTGATGGGAATACCAATCTTTGTGTAATTGTGAAAAAAAAACAGATTTTGTTAATGGAGAAAAATAAATTTGTATTGGGAAATGTATTTGTATTTTGGAGAAAAATAATGTAAATGAGTATGATTTGGCTTCGTGGATTTGGAATCAACGTGGTGGATAAAACATCTTTGTAGGGAGAGGGATACGTGGTTATGTTTACTTCCTGAGAGTGGTTTCATTGAAATCCAATCTCAAGTTAACAAAGGATTCTTGGGCGACTCTTCTCTCCGTGCAGAGATAACCAACTTTGGATCGTGGAGATAAAAAAATATATATACTGTATATTTTTTGAATGAAAAACATTCCTGGGAGTTACCCGAATCCACGGTAGTTGGATTTATTGAAATCTGTTAATCCGTTCTCACGTTATAACATGACAGACAGACAGACAAACACGGCTACCTTTTATAATATAGACTAGAATATAAGACCTGTCGCTTTGCTGACAGAAATACCAATCGTTGCTGCGATGGCTAATATATGGGAGAAGAAAAAAAAAAAAGGATTCTTGGGAGATCCTGCTCTCCGTGCAGGGATAACCAACGTCGAATGTTGGCATTCGCAGTTTTGACACTCGTGTCCATGTAGCCATAAAAATAAAAAAATTCAACAATTTTTGGGGATCACAAACATTCCGGGGAGTAACCAAATCAACCGTAGTTGGATTTATTGAAATCTGTTCTCAAGTTATAACACAACAAACAGACAAACAGACAGACACGGCTCTTTTTATAATATGTGCTAAATATATGTGCTAATATGCATATGTGCTAATATGTGCTAATATAATAAAAAGACACGGCTCTTTTTATATGTGCTACTAATAATATTGTTGCGGTGGACGGAGCGAAATCCCATTCCCGGTACCAACACGTTACGGTGCTCGGACAGGAATCCCGCTACTGAACACCGAACCCTCCGGCGGTACACTAATTTAGATGGCCGAGCGAAAACCGTTGGTAACCACCAGAGTGATGGTAATGTCGTTACGGCCAATCTTTACTCTGGGTACGAACAATGGCGGATCAATGGAGGAAAAGACATTCACGGACAGAGAGAAAAGGAAAACGTTTTAACAATTTGATTTATTTACAGATATTTACAATGTAATTATTTAAATAGGAAAGAAAAAGGGGCGAGAAGCAGGAACTTAGCTTATTCTACGCCTTATTACGATTACTACAAATAAACACCACATGGGCCCAGCACACTTTCACGGGGGAAGGGAAGGGGAATGAACAAACAAACGTAGGAAACCTGATAGCACAAAGACTACAATGCTCTGGATACCTCCCAGCACGGCAGAGTGAGGTCGATCATCATCACGGATTTGGGCAGGTAAGGTCGTGCACACGTGCACCAAAAGACAGTCCGGCAGCCAGTGGAGAACAATGAACACGTGCAAAACGAGCAAGTTCAAGGCCTCTTTTCCGTGTCCACGTGCAGCGAGAGGGAGCAGGGAGAGTCCGGCCAAGAGAGCAATCACGTGCAAAGGCTGAGTGAACCCGGCAGAGAGAGACATGCCCAGAGTCGAATAATCTTGCAGACACGTGGTGAGTGGGCCGAGGGAGAATGGCCAGAGCGAGCGAATGCACGTGTGCCGAGTCACAAAGTCCACGCCCAAGAGAGTGCAAAAACGTGTTCAATCCCTTTGTTCACCCTCGTCGAGGGAGGGGGGAATCTTGTAGGTGTCCTTGCTCCCTATTGGTGGAGCTCATTACTCCACCCCACAAGTTCCCCCAAAATGATTCAGGACCTGATTGGTGGGTTTCTGAGCCTGGACACCATGGTGTGCCTTTGAGCCAGGTGCGTTGACTGGCAAATTATCCCTTATGAGTGGAGGACCTGTCCTTCCTTTCCCCAACGCATAAAGACATAATAACCCGAAATAAGGGAAAAGGACTAAGTTAATGGTCTGCTATGAAATAACTATTCTAAGGGACCTGTATGGTGGTTGCCATTACTTTTTAGTGGTTTCCCAAAACCGCAACAATATGCATCCTGTCTAACCATATAGAGGTATAAGAGTTACTTATTCTTTCCTGTCCTTTCTCTAAAAGGGCCGAAGCTATAAGAAGGATTTCCGAAAACAGGATTTCTGTGATTTGTTGCTTGTATCAGAAGCGTGACCACCATTTTCACGACACTAGTAGATGCCCCGAAATGCCCCTATGAACTACTATCTCATATACAAGCTGAGTCAGGACCATTTGGAACTGTGTTTTTTTTTTTCCTGCCCCGAGAGCATGTGAGGAACTTTAATAACAACATGACTGCTCGTTAGTTTCAAGGTGCGTATAAGCATCGCCTGATGAGACGCAATGTGAAGAATGGCACCGGCAGTTACCTGCTGAAAGACGACTGCCATTCTTCACACATTGTTGGACACAACAGTAGATGACGATCAGGTACAGATGTTGATGACAATAAATGGTAGCTGACGATGACATACTGGTGAAGACGGCATCATCCTGCTACACCACGATTAAACTGCTCCGTCTTTGCAAACGAGCTACAGAAGCTCTTATTGGGACACGTGTTGCAAAACAGATGCCAAATTTGATTGTGGTTCGGAATGATCAGTGACTGCGTGTATTATATGCCAGTGTTATGGACTTTCACAAACTTGCTGGGATATGAAACATTCCTATTGACATTTGTAATTCTTTTCAAAATCAGGATTTGATTGTTTACTCCGAGCCATTAACGCAGGATAACTTTGTGTCTTGATTTCCAGTTGATTAGTTGCCTGGGCATTTTAATTAAGTTTGTGAGCCACTAACAATGGAACAAAAGGGTTTTATTTGTGTTTTCTTGTGAAATATTAATCCTTAATGTGAGCACGTTTGCTTTCTATTTGATCTGTCGCTCTTTTCTCTCTCACTCCATTCTTTTGGGTTTTTTTTAAATCAACATCTTGTTGATAGTTACCCAATCCCAACAAGCACATATCATTCATAGATAAACTCTGTGTGTGTGTGTGTGTGTGTGTGTGTGTGTGTGTGTGTGTGTGTGTGTGTGTGTGTGTGTGTGTGTGTGCGCGCGCTTGTCTGTCTGCACTCACGTGCATCTATCTGCGTGTACCCGCCTGTGTGCGTGCGTCTGTGTGTGCGTGTGTCTGTCTGTGCTCGTCGGTGTGTGTGAGCGAGTCTGCGTGTGTGTGTGTGTGTGTGTGTGTGTCTGTGCGTTCATCTGTGTGCATGAGTGTGTCTGCCTGCGTGTGGGTGTATGTGTGTGCGCATCTGTCTGTGCCCGCGCGTGTCTATCTGTGTGCACCTGCCTGTGTGCATGCGTCTGTCTGCACTCGTATGTGTGTGTGAGCGAGTCTTCCAGCGTGCGTCTGTCTGTGTTCGCGTGCGTCTATCTGCATGTACCTATCTGTGTGTGCGCGTATGCGCGCGTGTGTGTGTGTGTGTGTGTGTGTGTGTGTGTGTGTGTGTGTGCTTGTCTGTCTGCACTCGCGAGCATCTATCTGCATGTACCTGCCTGTGTGTGTGCGTCTGTGTGTGTGCATGAGTGTGTCTGCGTGTGTGTGTGTGTGTGTGTGTGTGTGTGTGTGTGTGTGTGTGTGTGTGTATGTCCGTGTGTCTGTCTGCGCTTGAGCGTGTCTATCTGCGTGCACCTGCCTGTGTGCGTGCGTATGTGTGTGAATGAGTATGTCTGCCTGCATGTATGTATATGTGTGTCTGTGTGTGTGCGTCTGTCTGCGCTCGTCTGTGTGTGTGTGTGCGTCTGTCTGCGTTCACGCGCGTCTGTCTGTGAGACGTGCGTGTTAGCTACCTCCGATATTGCGTGCATACACCAACAAATGAACAAACATGGTGGACAATGGCTTCAAAAATGAGCATCCTCTCCTTTCCAGTTAATATAGAGATCAGTGGTTCGTACATATACATCAAGACATTCCCTCACGGTCCCCCTGTGCTGTCTTTCCCTCGTGGTCCCCCTGTGCTATCTTTCCCTCGCGGTCCCCCTGTGCTGTCTTTCCCTCACGGTCCTCCTGTGCTGTCTTTCCCTCGTGGTCCCCCTGTGCTGTCTTTCCCTCGTGGTCCCCCTGTGCTGTCTTTCCCTCGTGGTCCCCCTGTGCTGTCTTTCCCTCGCGGTCCCCCTGTGCTGTCTTTCCCTCATGGTCCCCCTGTGCTTTCTTTCCCTCGTGGTCCCCCTGTGCTGTCTTTCCCTCGCGGTCCCCCTGTGCTGTCTTTCCCTCACGGTCCCCCTGTGCTGTCTTTCCCTCACGGTTCCCCTGTGCTGTCTTTCCCTCACGGTCCCCCTGTGCTGTCTTTCCCTCACGGTCCCCCTGTGCTGTCTTTCCCTCGCGGTCCCCCTGTGCTGTCTTTCCCTCGCGGTCCCCCTGTGCTGTCTTTCCCTCGTGGTCCCCCTGTGCTCTTTCCCTCGCGGTCCCCCTGTGCTGTATTTCCCTCGCGGTCCCCCAGTGCTGTCTTTCCCTCGCGGTCCCCCTGTGCTGTCTTTCCCTCGCGGTCCCCCAGTGCTGTCTGTCCCTCGCGGTCCCCCTGTGCTGTCTTTCCCTCGCGGTCCCCCTGTGCTGTCTTTCCCTCGCGGTCCCCCTGTGCTGTCTTTCCCTCGCGGTCCCCCTGTGCTGTCTTTCCCTCGCGGTTGTCCTGTGCTGTCTTTCCCTCGCGGTTGTCCTGTGCCGTCTTTCCCTCGCGGTTGTCAGCTCTTTCACGAGCCTCGATTGAGTATATAAAAAATAAATAAAAAAAATATAAAAAAAAACTTGATGGGAACCGGGTTCAAGTATTAATGCAACTGTACATTTTATTTCCACATTAGATTAACTAGGGCGTGCCCGCACGTACGTGCTTGCCCGTACGTGCGTGCAAAAAAACATGCGTGCAAACAACAACAAAAAAAAACTTTGAAACCACGTAGCAGTAACGACCACAGAACCCCCCCCTCTATTTACATGAAATGGTTTGGTCCATTCGCAAAGCCAAAGCGAACGGCTTGCGAGTACGGTGAAACCACGTGGCAGTAACGACCACAGAACCCCCCCCCCCTCTATTTACATGAAATGGTTTGGTCCATTCGCAAAGCCAAAGCGAACGGCTTGCGAGTACGGTGACCATACCTTGGGAACCACTTGTCCGATTAATTTCAAACCTTGAAAAGGCACATCCTCGGGTCCCCAGCAATATACCTGGCAAGTTTCAAGTATATCGGACCGGTAGTTGTCGAGAAACAGCGGTCGCATACAGACACACACACAGAGATTACTGGAATTATAGATAGATTAACATTAACGATAAACGACATCATTAACGATAACGACATTAACGATAACGACAATTAACGATAAACGACAACGATTAACGCAAGGACATTAACGAATGCTTTCACGTCTGTCTTCAGAAAGATTTGTACACATGAGCAATGTCGCCTTGCTTTACACTCTATAGTATAGCGTTGGGACTGTCCCTCGTCTCTGGTGATTACCTTTGATTTGGTCCATGAGAGTACGGTATTGTTGCCGAATCTCTCGACGCCTTTGTTCCTCTTCATAATTTCTGTCGTCTCCATTCACTCTTCCTGCCATGATGGAAGTTATTTTTGCTGATGTGCGGTGAAAAGGAACGGATCACCTCAACAATCTGCCACACTTATGCGCATCCCATAAAAAACAACAACAAGTACAGATGACATCACGTGTTCCGTTCTGGCGCGACTCCGTTGACTGACATTTGTCAGAATTTTATTATATTCTTGTATATTTTGTGTATAATTATTTTGTGAAACAGATATATCGTCCTATATAAATTTCACTTCAAAGGGATGAACAAAATAACAGCAAGTGGAAAAAAACTGGAACCAGCTTCACTCGATAAATCACAGCTACACACCCGAAAGCAAATGTACCACGAAATTTCAATGGGATCTTACTGCGTCCTTGGACGAATGTCGCACTAAATTGCCAAGAGAACTAGAAAGAGCAATCAGAGATTGCAGACCGTCACCAGGATAAATATATTTTGTGTGGTGTTTGTATGGTATGGGTGTGGGGACATCCAAAAATACGTAACGTTTGAGGTTTGAGGATGCATGTCCAAACGTTACAGAGAGTTACAGAGGTGGGGTTCCAGCGCCATTTCATAACGCTATCAACAGTTATATTTTTGCCTTCACAGTAAGTACAAATGTGCCTTATTTATACTTATAGATTGTCCGCCGCACAGAGCAGAGCAAAACTCCCGCGTTTTTAACATCACTTCCGTCAATTCCGTGTTATTTATTTATTTTGTCCACTTGCATTTTGAGATACTTTCTACTTTACCATTTGAGCTTTTGTCATCAAATTTTTAACAAACCTTTATTATGAGAAAATGGAGAACACTAATTAATCAATTTGAATTTCGTTAAAAAATCAAATAAAAAAACTGTTTTCGTCATGTTTAGAAACCGTAAGAAGAAGAGGAGGTAAATGGAAGGAGCAGAAGAAGAAGAAAAGGACGGACGATGAAGAAAAATACGAAGAGGAAGAGGAATAAAGAAACAGAAAAAGAGATGAGGAAGAAGAGGATGATGATTAAGGTGTGGAAAGTTAGAGTACAAAGCTATGCGGACGCCCTAGCTGTAGTAAGTTCAGGAATCTCCTTCAATCAAGTGGTTTATTAAAGACAATACCAAGCTCTCACAGACCACACGACCATCATGACGAGCCGCCATCAACCACCGAAGCCACGCCCCTACACGTCACTACGCACTACGCAGTACGTATTACCAAACACGACATAAGCAATTTTTTTCTCTCTCTGTAGATTTCCCCAATTATATGGCCACAAAGTTACCACATTTAAAATGACTACAAAGGAAATAAATAGGCGACATACACGGTGAGAACCCTTTGATTGTTTGTTTATCGGTCAGACGAATTACCCAAATGTACCCAAATTTAAGTGAATTTACCCAAACGAGCAACGGTACCCGCCCTAAGGGCGGGGCTTCAATTAGGAAGCCGAAATGAAAAGGCAAAATATCAGAAATTGAAGGCAGAAATTTTTTCTTTTAAACAATTCATATAAACATCCGTCAAATCATATCACATGTAAATCATCAAAATCAAAACAGTATCTTCAGAATTTCAATAAAAGCCACATCACTGTTCATATCGGTAAGTACTAGTACCCGACTACAAAGCCGCAATGAGCCGGCGAAGCCAAAGCCTCTTGCCACTATTTTACCCATCACTATGGCATCAGTAGGTTAGGTAGTTGGTAGTAGGTAGGTGTAGTAGGTACCGTACCTAGTTCAAAATGACACCATTTGCATTCTGGATGAGATTAAAATTTATAAAATTTCCTTCTTGATTAATTCGGTGATTTCCGTCTCAACTTCGGATATTTCCGGCCTTGAAAAACTATGCCCTACGGCCGCGAGATTTCTAAAAAATAATTCTTCGTCAATTTTAGAATATTTGACGCTGTTTTCAGCGTCCGAAACGCGGTAAAAAGCTTTTTTGAAATATTTTTTCAAATGCTCGAATCTCATTGGTTCCGGTAATTGGTGAAAATTTTCGTTGAATATAACCAGGGCCCGTGCGGGCCCGGGGAACGAGGTTGGTCTTAAAGTATTTTAATTACTAATTAGAGGTGCATAAGATTGTGAATCAAAAAAAGACGGGTGAAATAAACTCCTATTGAACTTTTTCGCAATTTTTTTATGCATACTTCCGCATCCGGAAGATGGCGGCCCCCATGGAGTGATTTGGTTTTTGAAATATTTTTTCAAATGCTCGAATCTCATTGGTTCCGGTGTTTGGTGACGATTTTCGTTGAAGATAACCAGGCCCGTGCGGGCCGAGGTTGGTCTTAAAGTATTTTAATTACAAATTAGAGGTGCATAAGATGGTGAATCAAAAAACAGATGGGTGAAACAAACTCCTATTGAACTTTTTCAATTTGTTATGCATACTTCCGCATCCGGAAGATGGCGGCCTCCATTGAGCGATTTGGTGCGTCAAAGCTTCGAAATTCTCAAGGGATCCAGCAAAATCTGGCTTTTCAACATAATACCTACGCGTTCATTCACAACACCGGCTTCGCCGGCTACTAGTACCCGACTGCAAAGCCGCAATGAGCCGGCGAAGCCAAAGCCTCTTGCCGCTATTTTACCCATCACTATGGCATCAGTAGGTTACGTAGTTGGTAGTAGGTAGGTGTAGTAGGTACCGTCGGTGTAGTAGGTGTAGTAGGTGTAGTAGGTACCATTTGCATTCTGGATGAGATCAAAATTGATAAAATTTACTTCTTGATTAATTCGGTGAATTCCGTCTCAACTTCGGATATTTCCGGCCGTGAAAAACTATCCCCTACAGCCGCGAGATTTCTAAAAAATAATTCTTCGTCTATTTTAGAATATTTGGAGCCGTTTTCAGCGTCCGAAATGCGTAATAAGCTTTAAAAATATATTTTTCAAATGCTCGAATCTCATTGGTTCCGGTGTTTGGTGACGATTTTCGTTGAAGATAACGAGGTTGGTCTTAACGTATTTTAATTACACATTAGAGGTGCATTAGATTGTGAATCAAACAACGACGGGTGAAACAAACTCCTATTGAACTTTTTCGCAATTGTTTTATGCAAACTTCCGCATCCGGTCAATGGCGGCCTACATTGCGTGATTTGGTTTTAGAAATATTTTTTCAAATGCTCGAATCTCATTGGTTCCGGTGTTTGGTGACGCCTTTCGTTGAAGATAACCAGGCCCGTGCGGGCCGAGGTTGGTCTTAAAGTATTTTAATTATAAATTAGAGGTGCATAAGATTGTGAATCAAACAACGACGGGTGAAAGAAACTCCTATTGAACGTTTTTCAATTTGTTATGCATACTTCCGCATCCGCAAGATGGCGGCCTCCATTGCGAGTAGTGTAATAATGTTGCTTCTGGGACACCTCCGTTTAACATGGGAAATCCCTATCTAATGTCATTTACCCCCTTGTCTTTTTCAAAAATCATAAACACCTCTATTTCTCCCACCCTCATCTTTATGAACCTTTTGTCTGTAGTACCTATCCTTAATGTTGTTCATTAGACCACTCAAACACTACAAATATTTGTTTTCTCTTATAGACCTATCATCCTTCTTCTACATATCATCTGGCAGATTAATCTTTGACCCACTCAAACATTGACCCATTCACTTCCATATTAATTCTTTCCCTCCCTCATTGCCCCTAAAGACCTCTATTTCTCTCACCCTGTTCTTTACGAACCTTCTAACCTTTTGACATGTTATCCTTATTCATTAGACCACTTAAACACCTGTGATCCTTCTGACCTTATGAACCTTTTACTCTTAATATCATCTGGTGAATATAACCCACTCAAACAACGACCCTACAAATATTTGTTTATGTGTGGGAAATAATTTAATTCTCCTACAACTCTCCTCACCGTCTAATACATTAACAAAAAATATGTTTGAGTTTGGTTCTTTATTAAGATATTTTAACTGAGCTAAGATAAAATGGTAAACCTCCCTCAATGTTCTTATTTGAGCGCCTCCAGTGCCACATACCATTTTTAAATTAAAGTATATATTTTCCTGACAACCATCAAAGTTTTCCGTCCACTCAAAAATATTTCCATCTTTTTTACCCAATTCACCGGTATTTAAATTAATTCTCTTATTTGTTTTGTGAACTTTTTTACCAGTTGCCTTTTCAATTATACCTATTTGATATTTTTCACATTCATTATGTTTTCCATTTATATACCAAGGTTGATTACACCTCCACTCTTTAGTCTGGTTGATACTTGGTTCTATCATTTATATAATAGTAAAAAAGGCGGCGGTAGCCCGTTAAAATCCCCAACCCCCCCCCCCCCCCTTTTTAACTTATCACTTATATATATCTTATCACTTATATATATCTTATCACTTATGTATATCTTATCACTTATATATATCTTATCACTTATATATAACTTATCACTTATATACTTATATAACCATAAGGGAGACTATCAATTCCATTTTCTAAAATAAACCTCTTATCATCAAAAGCCCCCAATGCTTTCTTATTTATCTCTTCTGAATATAATTGATGTTTATAACTTCTTATTCCATTAATCTTTCTAAACTCTTCTTTCTTTGTTGTTAAACAGTTATAATAATCCTTAAAGTTTATTGTTTCTTTAATAACATTTTTCTTTACACCTTTTAACTTCTTATCAGTCTTTTCAACGTTATTCACAATGTATTTATAAGCATAAGCCTTTGACCTCAATCCCACAAATTCACTCATAACATTTCCTCCTAATTCATCCTTGAACTTTCCAATCACCTTTTTATTTTTAGAAGAGAACAACTCACTCTCTGGACTGTAATTACTCGTGTCATAGATATTAATGTCTCTTTTCATGTCTGAATAAACATCGTTGGTATTAATTTTCAAAATAAAACTATCTGTATCCATATAAAGTAGATTAACATCATTTTGATATTTCTTCCTCAAGTTATTATAAAAGTAATCATACATTAATGACTTTGATAAATCAAGAATTGTTGTTCCAATATAAATAGGTTTGTTCATTTCAATACTCTCTTTAATCAAATGGATCGCACAAAAGTTCTCAGTAAAGACCTCAGCTCGAGTAAAACTCGGTCTATTAATTAATTTTGATGCTTGTTCCCAAGATGTTGATAGTCTGATATTTTGTCTTTTCCTCACATTCTCCATAGTCTTACCAAAGACCGCATTATTCATTAATTTATAAAAGTCTTTCTCAAAATCTGTTTTTGACTCTGTTCTTCTTTGTGTATTAAAATCAATGTACCCCTTTAACCAATGACTTTGATTGAACTTTAGAACCCTATGGATCTTCTCTACTCTTAGACCTTTTGATAAATATTGTCGCAAATTTCTTTGGTGTAGAACATAATTTTTCTTGTTATATAATGTAGTAAGTAATTTTTCTGTTGATTCACCTATATCAAACGATCGTTGATAATCACTCAACCATTCTTTCTTTGGACTTTCTTTCTCACAAGCAAATGGGAGATCTTTGTGTAGGTTATGGAGTTCCTCTGGATATTTTAAATCAATTTCAAAATAATAACCAACTTTTTCTTCATCCAATTCTTTTTGTGTAGAGATACATACATCTTGTAAAACGTTTTTGTAGTCTTTTTCCTTTACCCATCTAAGTTTTCCATAAGGAAGAGCCTGAGACATTGCCCAGCCATACAGGTTGTTCGCGTCATAGTACATCAAGTAAGAACTCTCTTTCGTTGGATCATAATTTGGAAGATATTTGTTATTTGCTTTTGCGTATCTACTCGAGCAGACTTGTGAAATTCCACCTCTTTTTGCCTTTTCAATCATCAAAAGCATATCAACATCGATTATCAAATCCAAATCTTGTTTTGTCATTTTCAACATCGCACTCCAGGCCAATCCAGGTGCTGTGTAGTAGTGAGCAGGATCCAATCCATATCCAGTGCGACAAACAGATCTAAAGGCTTCAAATACATCGGCCAATAAAAGCACATCAGTTTTGAGATACAAATCGTGATACTCGCCAAGATTCTTGATGTTATATTTTTCCCAAACATTTTGTGCGTGTACATAATCTTTATCAGATATATGACTATTATTTAATTTGTTATAGAAATTTTCTTTTGAAGGAAGTTGTGTTTCATTGAATCTCTCAAATGAGTCCATATAGTCATAGGGGTAAATTCCCTTTTGTGTTAGAAAATCTTTATCTAAAAAATACTCTGAAAGACATGGAAACTCTTTTAGATTTTGAACCAAGTTAACCAATGGACTTGCCATGAATTTAAATGTATCAAGAAATCTGATATGAGTAATAGGAGATGTGTGAATTGTTTTTGTGAATGAAATGTATTTCTGATCCGTGTTTGGAATTGCTGAGATACTTCCAGAAGTCTTTGAGAGTTCCTTGATAAATAGATGTGTATCATAATGAGCGTTGTTATGAAGAAAGACAGGAATGAAAGAGGGGAGTTGATAATTAATATTACAACTTTGATGAGCCGGACCTCTATATTTACCAGTGAGATGACAATGGTCTCTAACCTTTAGACCTTTACCAATTTTCTCCTCACAAATATGACAGACATTGTTTTTTATAAATTCCCTTTTTTCTTTACTTGTTAAGGACATTGGTTTATTGGTTTCTCTCATTATCTTGGTTAATCGAACACAGTCTTTTTCTAGTCGTTTCACAAACTCCTCTGGGGTATTTGAGCCTCTATACATCTCTAACTTGTTATATTTATCACCAACGGATGATTTGATATAATAACAAAAACCACAAGGAGTATGTTTTTGATATTTATTTGTGTATGATTCTTTTGGATCTTGAGAAGCAGTATCAATTTTTTCTAAAATACTTTCAAAATCAGCATATATAACAAATGGATGTTTGATCTTTTTATTTTCATCTTTGAATGTGATCTTTGAGCCTTCTTTAGGCATATTGATTACCGTTGATTTATGTTCGCCACAATAATTTGAATGTTTATCTAATCTTTCTTGTGAATTGAAGAAGTTAAGACAACGCAAACAAATATATATTTTATTTGTTCTCTTACAGACTTGTGGTTTTATTAATTTAGCAATATCTTTGATGTATGTATAATGTGAATTTTCGTCTGAATTAAAATATAGAAGATTAATATGAGTTTGTTTACAATTGTCAGAAAGCTTTAAAACCTGAATGTTGTTTGTTTCTGTTAGACCATAAACATTAACTGATAAATTATTCATCTTTTCAAATTTAGGAATATCATTTAAAGTCATCGGAAACTTTAGATCTTTCGTATTTAATGTATTCTCATATTTTTTATAATGAGATACTCTTTCATCATGAAAATGTGGAGGATGTAAGTGTGCTAAAATAGACCAGAGAAAACATTTATTGTCTTTATTTTTGATATTGATAACTGCTTTTCTATTTTTGATAACACTGGGTAAATCAATGTAAGAAGAAGCTTTTAGAGGATCTGATTTAAGAATATGAATGTCTATGTAAATAATTTTTCCTATATTGAATCCACTTCCTACGATTGAATTATCCACATCTTGCTCTTGTTTAATAAGTTCATCATAGACTCCTGATGTTTTAAAATCTTGATATGAAGATATAAAGTGTGGCTCAGTTCTCATGTATGGTGCATCTATAACTCCTTCATCCTTTGTCATTTCTAATTTTACTCCCATATAAAATTTAAGTGGTTTCATTTCCTTTAGTGTTTTTTCAATCAACGTTTGAACAGCAGGTTTAACTATTTCTACAGCATCAACTATAGACTCTGGTTCAGGAGGTTTGAAGTTAAAGACTCTTATTTTAATATGTCCTTTGAATGCTCCATCAGAGTTTTTAGTTGTGATAAAATTTGATAAATGTAGATTTGTTTTAAGATGTATTTTGAAGCCTTTCTTGAGGATATTTTTATTACATGTAGAACAGTGTTTTGTTTCAGGTGGAAGAGGGGAAAGTTTGTTTAAAATGTTGTATGTATGTTTTGCGGTGAGAATATGTTGTTTATAATATTTTACTTCCTTCTCGCAAGTATCACAATAAACCATATTTATAGCGTGAGAAAACGTGGTGTTTTATATATATCACTGTGCTTAAAATAAAACACTTTTGAGCTTTACAGCTCCGTTTTATATATATCGCTGTGCTTAAACTAAAACACTTTTTCACTCAGAATCATCTAAGTCATAACTATCACATGAATACTCAGAATCATACTCAGAGTCATCAATAAAGCTACTCTCATAACTATCATTTGAGCACAAACTATTAGTATCATAACTATCATCTGTGTTCAATGAAATACTATCATCACCATCGTCCAAGTTCAATGAAATACTATCATCACTATCGTCCGAGCTCAATGAAATAGTAAAATCTTCACTGCTGTATTGACTCATATTTAATTAGCAAGAAAAATATTCCCATCAATATCTATATACTTTCTTTCATTAACAGATTCAATCTCTACAATTTTTATATCAAAAGTTATCTTTAAATAATCTCTAACTATCATAGAACGAAATGACATTTCACCAGAAATATTAACATCATTCATTTTACTTAGATCTACACCCTTTGGATTATTAAAGAAAATACAAATGTCTCCTCTAGAATTATTAATGGTCTTATCATTCTTTTTCAAAGTATCGTGGTCAATCACTTTTTCAAGCTTTGAATAAATTGCCAGGAGTAGAGGAGAAACTTTTGTTAGATTTACTTTAATGGATGTCTTTCCAGGTATAGTTAGAGCTCTTCCTTTAAATGAAATAGAGGGGCTCATGTTATTTTCCATAACTGGTTTTACCCAAAAATTTCCATATTTATCTTTGTTCAATTTAACATCTTTGACATATTTTTCTATATCTTCCACCGAAGTAGAGATTGATTGAAATTTGTCTTTTGTGCTTTGAAACATTGTATTTATTAATGAATAAACTTGCGTTTAGTTTAAGTAAAAATTTACCACATAAATATGATAAGTTCTGAAGGATATTTAGAATTTCCAGACTCTCCATATGATAAATTAGAGAATTGTCCGGCTTGTGATAGAGTGGGGCTTAATGATGAGGATTCATATAAACAATGTTTATTCTGTGATTATATTCTAATTAATGATAATAAGAAATATAAAAAAACATATAACTCTTTTAAATTAGAACCAAAAATGAATTACTTTACAAGATTAATAAGAGAGATGAATGTTAAGCATTATGGTGATAATACACCATTTCTTACAAGGAAAGAGACTCTTTGTATTGAGGAAATGTATAAGGGTTTAATGATATTTATTATTCAAAATAATTTTAATGGAAATGTTAATACAAGATACTACATAAATAAAATAATGAATTATTTTGAAATTAAACCCGAACTCAGGATAAAATATAGAGTTTCTAAAATAGCTCAAAAAAAGTTGGATGACTTGTTTTCCAAATATATAAATGAATGATTTTTTACCCGTTTGGGAAAATAAGATAAAATTTAATAACCATAAAAACATTCCAAATTCATTGAGATGTCTAATAGTTGGTTCAAGCGGATGTGGGAAAACCTGTTTACTTTTAAAGATGCTCCTTGGTCCTAATTTTTTAGATTATGATAATTTAATAATTTTTACAAAGTCAAGTTTTCAACCCGAGTATCAACTACTCTCACAGGGTTTTAATGCAGGTCTTAAAAAGGAAGACATTATCGGTTTATTTAAACTTCAAAACAAACTGAATGATTATAATATTGAAGATATAATACAATTATTTTGTGATACACAGAAATCAAAATCGAAACCCATAACTTGTATTCTCAGTGATAATACGGATGATATACCTTCACCTCAAGATTTAGATAAATCAAAAAAGAACCTCGTCATCTTTGATGATTGTGTTAATGAGAGAAACCAAACAGTAATGGATAGCTACTATACAAGAGGGAGACATTCTTCTTGTAATTGTATATATCTTAGTCAATCATATTTTCAACTCCCTCGACGCTCAATAAGAAACAATGCCAATACTTTTATTTTATTTAAGTTAAATTCAATAGATGTAAATAATTTTTGGAGAGATAATTGCTCTACGTTATGTAGTAAAAAAGAATTTGAAAATTATATGAAACACACGATTGGAAAATATAAATATATTGTTGTGAAACAAGATGAGATACTAAATGATATTTTTCAATAAATAAATACAGAAAATGAATACCGAAGAAAGAGAAAGAAAGTTTAAGGAACATCAACAATTAGTTTCAAAAGTTGTTAAACAACAGGAAGAGATAAAGAAGAAACGGAGACAGAAACTAACTGGTGAAGAAGCCTTTGAAAGAAAACAAGAGAAATTCTTTAAACCACTTTTGAAAACTCAACACTCACCTACAGTTCCCACGGTAGAATTTACTCCGAAAAAACTTCAAATGCTCAAAGATTTTAGTCAGATAACAAAACAAGAACTTGGTGAATTAGAATATGATGACGAGGGATTATTTCGGAAACTTGAGGAGGTAAATCAACCCCCTAATTATGTTGTGGAAGCTCTTCAAAACAATGAATATTCGGCGGGTTCAAAAACCAGAGCAGGTCTCATTCCAACAGAAGAACCAGCAGTGTTTCATCTTGTGGAAGAAAAGGTATTGATATTTAATGATGAATTGATGTTCTTGAGTTCTACTCAACCAAATGTTAAATTAACTCCAAGATTAATGTTTCTTCTAACAAACCCCGGATTCAGCGGTTCAAAATATTTTGAGGAACCACTTGATATGGAAAGAGAGGAAGATAGGGTATATATTGAGTTGCTAAATGCACTTGATTATGGAGTTTCTGTTGCTGGTAAAAGTAAGAAGAATGAGAAGGAGAAACATATTATTGATGCTTTAAGTAAGCTTGGTTCGGGTGTTAGTTTTCTTCCAAATGACCCATCACAATTAGTTAATAGGCTATTATTGTTGTTAGGTAGTAAGAAGGCTGGAAACAACAATTGTTTTAATGAATCCTCAGCCATTTTAGATCAGTTGATGAACATGAAAATAATTAATAAATGTCAATACAAAGATATTTTATTAGATATTAAATAAGATGAGAAGCACAATTCTTAGTTTTAATTTCACAACGAGCGATTACACAGCTTCATTCCCTTACCCACTACAACTTGACCCCCTTACCTCATATGAGGCATCTTTGTTGTCAATGGAAACTTACAATACCCTTTTTAATATCACAGAGAAAAACAACAAGTTTAGTTATAATCCAGGAAGTGGATATAAAACTATAACCGTTTCACCTGGAGCTTACGAGATTTCTCAAATATCTTCAGAAGTCTCTCGCCTTATGAAAGAAAAAGGTGATGAACCAAAAAATATTGTAATAGATATTCAAAAACACACTTCAAAATCAACTATTAAACTTAAAAATAATTATAAAGTTGATTTCACGATTGAAAATTCGTTTAGAGAGCTATTGGGTTTCTCTTCAAAAAAGATTGAAAATAACGGGACGTTTTACAGTGATAATGTTATCCAAATATCCTCTGGTATAAATTCAGTATTAATTCATTGTGATTTGATTGATGGTGCTTATAACGATGGAATAAGAACAAATACAATATTTTCATTCAGTGCATACTCAACCCCGATTGGTTATAAATTTAATATGGAACCAAAAAATCTTGTCTATTTACCTGTGTCAGGAAAAACCATATACAGAGTAAGTTTTAGGATAACCGACCAAGATAATCGTATGATATCCTTTAATGATGAAATTATATCCATCAGAATTCACCTACGTGAAGTTTTTCAATAAATAAATAATGGTTATTGTGAGAAAACACGAGTTGGGAAAATATAAAATAATTACAGGGGAGGGCATGTTCCTTTCACCAGACTATACAAGGTATGTGGGTAGAGGATACTATAAACCTAAGAGACAACGAGGTGTAGGTCATCAATTTCGAAATAAAGGAGATGGGATAATTGATACTCTAATGGGTATTGGTTCAACCATCCTTAAACATAAAGACCTAATTGATTCAACTGCTTCTGCCGTGGGCTCCGTTGCGGGTGCTATAAAGAGTATAAAAGATGCTCAAAAGGAGTCTCATAAATTACAAGCAATCAAAGAAATAAAAAAAGGTAAAACTCAACTATCTTCACAAGAACGACAAAAAATCATTAAAATACTTGGGTCAGGGTTTCAACAATTTTAATGCTATATAAATACAAGTATGGAAGCGATTGATAGTATCTATGATTTGGATGATACGATTATCATTTCAAACTCCACTAAAAAGGAAGACTATTTTAAGGTAAATGCTATAACAGGAACAGACTGGAATTCAAACGGAACAAAAAGTTTTGAAATAAATAATCAACAAACTTACTTGAATATAGCTGATAGTTTCTTGCTGTGTAAATTTAAATTCACTAAGGCTGCGAATAATACTAATGCTACACTCGTAAATGATTTCTTCTGGAAAATGTTTGACAGTGTCCGCCTGTATATTGGAACACAAGAGGTTGAAGCGGTTGATTATGTCTCTGCTACATCTGAAATGATGAAATTTACACTATATTCGTTTAGTGATAGAATGGGTAAGGGAGCTGTTGAAGGTTTTATTCCTGATATGTCAACGGGTACAAACGCAGACCCTGGTTATAGTCAAAGGAAGTCAATGTATAATGATGAAACAAAAGCAGTGAATAGTTTTACCGTAGCAGTACCTCTTAAAGGTATATTTGGATTTTGCGATTATGATAAAGTTTTGTATGGTCTTAAAATTAGATTTCAACTACAAAGGAATGATAATGTAAATAGGTTGCTTTTTGGGGATGAAAATGCTTTTGGAGACAACAATAAATTTGTTATTAATGATTTGTGTTGGTATATCAGTGAATATACTCCTAATCTTAAAACGGAAGAGATGTTAAATAGAAGACTTAACTCAAAGAAACCGCTAAATGTATCATACCTTAAAAGAAGATGTCAACACGTTAAACTGGAACACACTACCTACACTTGGAATTTGGGTGTTCTTCAAGGAAAGCCACGATACCTCTGGCTCATTTTTAAAAAACCAGATGGAGAGGACGGTACTAATAAGAATAATGCGCTGAGTGATAATGCTAAGGTGAAACAACTTCGGGTTTCTCTTGATGGCACATTTTATCCGCGAGATAGATTGGAAATTGATTGGGAAAAAAATGATTATGCGGAAGCCTACAAGTCCTACCAAAAGGTGTGTGAAAGTAATGGTAATAATGATCCTATTTTGGATATGGTTGCGTTTCAAAAACTTTATACAATCTACGCAATTGACCTGAGTTCTCAAAAGGAAACTATAAAGTCTAATCGAGTGGATACTTCTCTATACATTGAAAGAGGGGAGAGTGAAGAGGTTAATGCATATTGTTTGCTTTTGGAGGAAACAGAATTACAGATTAATACAGATAATGGTGTTATGATTAATATCACATAGGTTTTTTCTCATAAATAAATGGTTGGGGTATATGTTAATCAAATCAATCTTAATAAATTAACATCTTGTATTCAAAATCAAAAGCCTTGTATTATTAATGTTAATACAATTCAAAGAAAAGGAGCTGTAAGAATTGATGTTTTACTCACACACACACAAGTAAAAACACTAAATGATGTTGGATCACTTAAAATTAAAATGACGAAACCTATGTTAAAGAAATATTCAATAGACGAGTCAAGAGGAGGATTTCTCCCATTTCTAATTCCTTTATTTGCTGGTTTAAGTGCGGCGGGAGCATTGACTGGTGGTATTTCAGCAGCGGTAAAAACTGCTAACGAAAGGAAGGCACAACTAAAAGCTCAAAAAGAATTGGAAAGACATAACAAGGAGTTGGAGAAACAAATTAGTGGAAGTGGTGTAATTGTAGATTTTGCTCAAAAACTTGAAAGTCTACCTGATAAAGCTAGATTGTTGGTTGGAGATATGCTTTCCTCTATCGCTCAAGCGGGTGTTAAACTAACTAAACGGGGTAATGGATTGTATCTTTCTCATAAATAAATGGATAAATGGTTTAAACAATTTGGAAAGAATACAACGTCAAATATAGAACTAGCTAAGTATTGTAAAACACTAAAAATTGATAATGTGGTTATTTGTATGAGAGATGAATTAATACATATAAATAAGAATACAAAGAATATTATTATGAATTTAGACACACAGAATGGTTCTCATTGGGTTTGTATTCATAATAGTCAGGATAAATATTATTTTGATAGTTATGGTATGCCACCACCTGTTGAAGTAATACAATTCTTACAGAATGGTGTTTATCAAACATTTCAAGTTCAAGAAATTAATTCTAAATGTTGTGGTCAATTATGTTTATATGTATTATTTCAACTCAACAATAATGAAAATTTTTATGATATCATTTTTAATCTAATATAAATGACTTATGTTGGAAAAGATGGTTCTATCTTTGGAAAATCCTCTCAGGATATTGATTTATCAAATTATTATACAAAGGCACAGGCTGAACGACAAAAATATAGTGTAAGTAAAAATATTAATATGAAGAATACTTATAAATTAATCAATTATCCAAACCCTACAGATGCGAATGACTTAATTAGATTAAGTGATTTATCACAATATATATTTTTAAAGAAAACAGCACGTTTTGTGAAACAAGTAAAATTTACAACCACAACACCTGGTTATACTGACCATACACCTTTCCTCATTGAATTTAACTACCTGCTTACAATTGAATTTTATAAAGAAGGACATTTAGTTAATATGCGAATTAATAAATGGGGGTATGATATGCCTGATTTAGGGTATAATTGGTCTTTTTCAATAAACATAGAAGACCTACATGATTTAAATCAGTCTCGTAAAGAAGAATATTATCCACTTGGTGAGGATAAGGATTTATGTGGAAGTACAATTAGTAAACAACAAATACGTGATTTTAAGAAAAGAAAAATATATGATAGTATAGCGATGGTTCGCATGACAAAGAAGGAAGGTAATGAGATAAGGATAGAAAGCCGAGGAATACAAACCGATTTGGTAGTGGGAAGATGGGGTGGTATTACCTGTCATAATATTAATCTCACATATATTTCTGATACATAAATGGCAGGAAGAAGACTACAAGAGAATTATAATTTTTGTATTCAAGGATACCTACAAGAAAAGGGTGCTCGGTATTACATACCTTATGATTTGGAGCATATACATGGGAATTTTGTCATTAAAAACTGGCCTTATACTGATATTGTTAAACCCACAAATAGAGACTTGTTTAAAATATTAAATAAAAATGAACTTCTCAAAGTTATGAAATATAAAACTCTTTTAGAAATCGTCAACAAATCTTATTGGTATCCTATTATGAGAAAAATAATTATAGATACAAGAATATCTCAAAATCCAGATGAGTATATGTATAATATTCTTTGGGGTTCAAACTCAAGGGTAGCAAGGGATGAGGAAGGAGTTGAAGAAGAGAAGGAGGAAAGAGAGAAAAAGGAGAAGGAGGAAAGGGAGAGGGAGGAGAAGGAGGAGAGGGAGAAAAAGGAGGAGGAGAGGGAGAAAAAGGAGAAGGAGGAAGGAGAGAAAAGGGAGAAGGAGGAAAGAGAGAAAAAGAAGAAGGAGGAGAGGGAGAAAAAGGAGAAGGAGGAGAGGGAGGAAAGGGAGCAAAGAGAGAGGGAGGAAAAATATAAAAAGATGGAAATCAGTGAGATTCGTAAAAGATTGAGTGTATTACAGCAAATAAATCAATCTCAACGCACCGAAGAGGAAATTAAAGAATTAACAACTCTTATGAAGATAATGGTTTCAAAAATAACAACGTCAATGTCTTCAATTTCAGGGAGGAGATTTAAACGAGAAAGTGGTGAAGAAGAAGAAGAAGAAGAAGGAAAAGATTATGTGATTGATGATGTTGGTGTCATTGACTTTAGTTAGTTTTTATTTGTAAATAAATGGAGGAGAGAGTGAAGGCATTCCTTAGGATTCTTTATGTTTTAAAAATAAAGATTGAAATGTATATGTTGAAAACCAAAAAGGTTTTGATACTCTGTCGGAATTTTTCTGATAAATAAATATGAGTTATTGTCTCAAATGTAAAAAGAAAACTAAATCTAAAAATATCTCTTATGTTAAAGCTAAAAATAATAGAGTTTATCAAAAAGGAATATGTCAAGTATGTGGCTCTAAAAAGTGCCAATTCATCTCTCCTAAAAGAGGAGGAGACATACAAAAGTTTCTGTCAGGAAGTAAATTTACAACAACTGGAATTCCAGGGGAATTACACCTTCCAGGGTATTCTTTCTGTGGTCCAGGAACAAACTTGGATAAAAGATTAGATGAGGCTGACAATCCTAAACCTTGGTCTAAACCTACAAATAGGGTTGATGAAGTGTGTATGAAGCATGATATTGCTTATGGGAAAACCACTACGTTGACTGAAAAACATAAAGCCGACAGCGAAATGTTGTATAATTTGTCTTTGATACAAAATCCAACGTTGAGAGAGAAAGTTGATAGGTTTATTGTGAGAAATTTGATAAATGCTAAATTGAAACTTGGTCTTGGTTATTCCTCAAAAAACTATTAGGCTCTAATGATGTCATCAAGACTGAGGAGCTTTTGGCTGAAGAATTACACAAACCTATAATCACAAAGTTTAAAAGAAGGAAGGTTTATTCTAAATACACCGACCACATATGGTCCGCTGATTTAATTGAATTGAATAATGACAGGGGATACAGGTATGCTTTAACCGTTATTGATTTGAGGAGTAGATTTGCCTGGGTTGTCCCTTTAAAAAATAAAAGGGGTGATACTTTAATGTTAGCCTTTAAGCTAATATTTGATCGGGATAAAAGGAAACCAAAGAAGTTATGGACTGATGAGGGAACAGAGTTCTATAACAAAATATTCATGAAATTTCTTAAGGGGAAGGGTATTAAATTATACAGCACCTTTAATGAAGGAAAGGCAGTTGTTATTGAGCGTTTTAATCGTACTTTAAAAGAGAAATTATATAAAAAATTCACACAACTCGGTTCTCAAAAATGGGTGTATTTAATTCAGGATATTGTAGATAATTACAATAATACAGTTCATTCATCAACAAAATCAAAACCATCAGAAACATTTACAAAATTAGAATATGAAAAGGAGATTAATTTGAGAAAGCCCAAGTTTAAAGTTGGTGATATTGTAAGAATATACAAATGGAAAAGTCATTTTGAGAAAGGTTATACACAAAAATGGACTCGTGAATTATTTAAAATCATTGATGTAATGGATACAGTCCCTTGGACCTACAAATTATATGATTTAAATGGAGAAGAAATCTTGGGTTCATTTTACTCGCAAGAATTACAAAAAACACAAGTAAGCAGATAATACCCTTGAAAATAATAAATAAATAAATAAAATGTAATGGGGATACGTTTTTAAATCTGTGAACCCCAAACACAGAATCACACAACTTTTTAGTTGGGGCTTAACTTTTGTGTGTGCATAATGGGGATACGTTTTTAAATCTGTGAACCCCAAACACAGAATCCCACAACTTTTCAGTTGGGGCTTAACTTTTGTGTGTGTATAATGGGGATACGTTTTTAAATCTGTGAACCCCAAACACAGAATCCCACAACTTTTTAGTTGGGGCTTAACTTTTGTGTGTGTATAATGGGGATACGTTTTTAAATCTGTGAACGCCAAACACAGAATCCCACAACTTTTTAGTTGGGGCTTAACTTTTGTGTGTGTATAATGGGGATACGTTTTTAAATCTGTGAACCCCAAACACAGAATCCCACAACTTTTCAGTTGGGGCTTAACTTTTGTGTGTGTATAATGGGGATACGTTTTTAAATCTGTGAACCCCAAACACAGAATCCCTCAACTTTCCAGTTGGGGCTTAACTTTTGTGTATGTGTGAGTGAGTCATAATAATATACAAACCCTAACCCAACCCCATCCCTAACCCAAACCCATCCCTAACCCAAACCCATCCCCAACCCAAACCCATCCCTAACCCAACCCCATCCCTAACCCAACCCATTCCTAACCCAACCCCATCCCTAACCCAACCCAATCCCTAACCCAACCCCATCCCTAACCCAACCCCATCCCTAACCCAACCCCATCCCTAACCCAACCCCATCCCTAACCCTCACATTCAAAATCCCAACCCTAACCCAACCCCATCCCTAACCCAACCCCAACCCATCCCTAACCCTCACATTCAAAATCCCAACCCTAACCCAATCCCATCCCTAACCCAACCCCAACCCTCACATTCAAAATCCCAACCCGAACCCAACCCCATCCCTAACCCAACCCCAACCCTAACCCTCACATTCAAAATCCCAACCCTAACCCAACCCCATCCCTAACCCAACCCCATCCCTAACCCTCACATTCAAAATCCCACCCAAACCCTAACATAATCTTTTTTTTCTTCTTTTTTAAAAATATGTATTTCATTTTTATTTTTTTTCCTCTTCTTCCAATTCTGTCTTTCAAGGCTTTCAAGTTTGAAGAAGTAGAAATGGGAAGAAAGAATTTTCCAGCATTTTCTTCCTCGAACTTTCTTGATATTGCTTAAATCAAGCGTCATTAAACAAAGAACATTGTTCATTGCTTTAGAATCCAAAGAGTCTCCAAGATGGACCCCACAGGTAGAGTCTCCAAAATAAAACCAACTTTCCAAGTTCCCAAGGTATAACCACATTCCTGTTGAGCCTCCAAGATAGGTATCACATTCCGAGTCATCAAAACAAAACCCCCATTCCGAGTCTCCAAAAATATAACCATCTTTCCAAGTCCCCAAGGTAGAACCACAATTTTCAGAAATATTTGGGGTTTCCGTGATAAGTCTCACATAGTATAACTGCGGACCATCAGGGAAAACTTCCCTTTCCCAATTTTTTAGGGTTTCTATGATGTGTCTCACATAGTATAACTGCGGACCATCAGGGAGAACTCTCCTTGCCCAATTTTTTAGGGTTTCTATGATGTGTCTCACATAGTATAACTGCGGACCATCAGGGAGAATTCCCATTTCACAATTTTTTAGGGTTTCTATGATGTGTCTCACATAGTATAACTGCGGACCATCAGGGAGAACTCTCCTTGCCCAATTTTTTAGGGTTTCTATGATGTGTCTCACATAGTATAACTGCGGACCATCAGGGAGAACTCCCCTTTCCCAATTTTCAGAAATTTGTGGGTCTCCAATGTATGACTTGTATTCTGGCTCATCAAGGTAGAACTTGTTCAGTGGGTTTTGTTTTGATAACTCACAACAAGTATCATCATGGTAAAACTCTTTTTCAGGATTTTGTGGATCTCCAAGGTATAACTCTTTGGCTGGGTCATCAAGGTAGAACTCGTTCTGGGGGTCTTGGTTGTTCAAAATGTCTTCAAACAAAAAAATAACTTCATCCCAAGTTGTGTTAAAAGCAGAATTTTCATTTCGTATCTCAGATACAATTTCCTGTGAAAGAAAATAACAATGTATTAATTTAATACAATATTTTTTATTTGTATAAATCAAGCTCTATGAATATTAAAATTAACTTTGTTAACTCTTGCACGAGTCTCATCTAAAAAAAAATATTAAAATAAATAATTAAATAAATAATTAATTAAATAAATAAATAAATAAATAAACAAACTTACCTCCATTGATAAGAGGTTCGAGTCCAGTTCATCAATCTGAAGGTTGAGTTCTACACAGGTAGTAGGACTCCAAGGAATAGCAAAGTTATCCCATTCCATTTCGGCATAGGAGTCCATTCTCAAGTGAAGCAGAAAGCGTGTTTGAAAAAGCCTGTGTGGTCGGTGCCTTTTATAAGAAGGGCTGGGTGTGTGTCATTTCCTGTGGAAATTCCCTGGGCGTGTCTTAACTGGAAATGATGTGATGGAAATTCCCTGAAAATGATGTAATGTTTTACCTGGAAATGATACAATGCTGAAGAGTTTATAAAGTGGGTGGGACTTAGCAAAAGTGGGCGGAGCTTAGCAAAAGGGGGCGGGGCATGGCAAAAAGTGGGCGTGGCTTAACAAAAAGTGGGCGGGGCTTAGTAAAAGGTGGGCGTGGCTTACCAAAAAGTGGGCGGGTTTTTCCAAAAAGTGGACGGAGCTTAACAAAAGGTGGGCAGAGCCTACCAAAAAGTGTGTGGCACTGGAGGCGCTCAAATAAGAACATTGAGGGAGGTTTACCATTTTATCTTAGCTCAGTTAAAATATCTTAATAAAGAACCGAACTCAAACATATTTTTTGTTAATGTATTAGACGGTGAGGAGAGTTGTAGGAGAATTAAATTATTTCCCACACATAAACAAATATTTGTAGGGTCGTTGTTTGAGTGGGTTATATTCACCAGATGATATTAAGAGTAAAAGGTTAAAAGGTTCATAAGGTCAGAAGGATCACAGGTGTTTAAGTGGTCTAATGAATAAGGATAACATGTCAAAAGGTTAGAAGGTTCGTAAAGAACAGGGTGAGAGAAATAGAGGTCTTTAGGGGCAATGAGGGAGGGAAAGAATTAATATGGAAGTGAATGGGTCAATGTTTGAGTGGGTCAAAGATTAATCTGCCAGATGATATGTAGAAGAAGGATGATAGGTCTATAAGAGAAAACAAATATTTGTAGTGTTTGAGTGGTCTAATGAACAACATTAAGGATAGGTACTACAGACAAAAGGTTCATAAAGATGAGGGTGGGAGAAATAGAGGTGTTTATGATTTTTGAAAAAGACAAGGGGGTAAATGACATTAGATAGGGATTTCCCATGTTAAACGGAGGTGTCCCAGAAGCAACATTATTACACTACTATTGCGCTTCGGAATTCTCAAGCCAAGGGATACAGCATAATCAGGTTTTCGACATAATACGTACGCGTTTATTGACAACACCGGCTTCGCCGGCTACTAGTACCCGACTGCAAAGCCGCAATGAACTGGTGAAGCCAAAGCCTCTTGCCACTATTTTACCTATCACGATGGCATCAGTGGGTTAGGTAGTTGGTAGTAGGTAGGTGTAGTAGGTACCGTACCTGGTAAGACTTGGTAAAAGAGAAGAGCAGACAGTCCTCCCCAATACCTACATACAATAAATGTCACAAGAAGCTAAAGGAAGTAACGATACGATGTGCTAGCTTCGGGCCTATTTTAAGAAATTTTAACTGGGCTTAATATATGTTTTCACAGTATGTGTGTAGTCCTCTAACTTCAGTCGCTTTCAGGACTGGTTCTCTCCAGGCACTGCGGCTTCCTCCACCAGAAGAAGTTAGCTTGCAGTAAGATCAGTGCCGACAGATCAGACGATAGCGCCGTTTCAACAGCAATGTGTGACTGTCGTTCACCGGCTTCGCCGGCTATTATTACCGGTACATCGTGTTTCAAATCGTGATATCAACTTTTCTTTAGGGAAAAGAATTGAATGATTTTGTACCTCTTCTTCAGCTTAGAACTTCAGGATAGGCGACATTGCTGATAAAAGTTTCTTTTCTCTCTTTGAAGTTCTTGGCAAACATTTTTATATTGTCACTGCTGCCAACACGACTCATGGCGACGTAAAGCTGTCCATGGCTGAAGAAATCTGTCTTTAGGTAGATGCCTACCTTTTTTAATGTCTGACTTTGATTGAGCCTTGTTAGGTACTGGTCATTGCAAAGCAGAGTCGGACAGGGAATTGTTTTCGCTGCATCTGGAAGGGGAACAGGTTTTTGGATGGAATGATTGGAATCCTTGGTATGCTCTTCTGCCTCAAGAAGGGAGCTCCGATCATGCTGCTGCGAAACATTGACCCTAAAAATGGCCACTGCAATGGGAGTCGTTACATTGTGGACACCTGATGCCGAATCTCATCGATGCGACACTAGCTACTGGGCCTCATGCTGGAAACAAGATCTTCATACCAAGGATTCCAATCATTCCATCTGAAAACCTGTTCCCCTTCCAGATGCAGCGAAAACAATTCCCTGTCCGACTCTGCTTTGCAATGACCAGTAACAAGGTTCAAGGTCAGACATTACAAAAGGTAGGCATCTACCAAAAGACAGATTTCTTCAGCCATGGACAGCTTTATGTCGCCATGAGTCGCATTGGCAGCAGTGACAATATAAAAATGTTTGCCAAGAACTTCAAAGAGAGAAAAGGAACTTTTATCAGCAATGTCGTCTATCCTGAAGTTCTAAGCTGAAGAAGAGGTACAAAATCATTCAATTCTTTTCCCTAAAGAAAAGTTTATATCACAATTTGAAACACGATGTAATAATATTTACCGATATGAACAGTGATGTGGCTTTTATTGAAATTCTAAAGATACTGTTTTGATTTTGATGATTTACGTGTGATATGATTTGACGGATGTTTATATAAATCGTTTACAAAAAAAAAATTCTGCCTTAAATTTCTGATATTTTGCCTTTTCATTTCGGCTTCCCAATTGAAGCCCCGCCCGTAGGGCGGGTACCGTTGCTAGTTTGGGTAATTCGTTGGACCCCAGAAGACCAGTGTTATCTGAATGACATTAGCAACATGGATATCAGTGTCGAAGCGAGTAAGTTTCTTTCTCTCTTTGTTCTATTTAACGTTTTTATACCTCCCTCCCTCACACAGTTCCAGTTGAGTACCAGTTCACTGGTAATTCCCTGTGTGTCGCAAGAGGCACTAACAGGGTTGGCGGCAGGAAGAGCATCTGGCCATAAAACATTGCTTCAAAAAGGGGACCACGGTGCCCGGAAAAGGCCAACCCCAGCTCTGCAGGGAAAAATGGCCTCTAAAGGTGGCTCTTCTTCTTCTTCCTCCCTCACACAATGCCCTCCCGAAAGTGGGCGGAGGCATTATGTTTTCGGGTCGTCCGTCCGTCCGTACGATCTAAACCTCGTTTTTCTCAGCAACCACATGTCCAATTGAGACGAAACTTTCAGGGTAGGAGTGACACCCATGCAGAATGTTTTTATGATAATTGTGACATCACAGGTGACGTGGTATGGCAACCATCTTCGTTTAAACACACACACAAAAAAAATTATTTCTCAGAAACTGCTAAATGGAAAAATTTGAAACTGGGCACATTGTTAAGTACTCCCAATGGGGAACAAAAGTATGATAATGATGACGTCATTGGTGAAGTGGAATACCAGCCATAAATGTTTTAATCGAATACCTTATCCTAAAAATCTGAAATTGCATGCATGTGATATATGACCCATTTGTATTGAAATATTAAATTTATGACATCATAAGGTCACATGGTTTGGCAGCCAGATTGGATTGAAGGAAAATATTAAATAATTATATCTCAGAAACCACTTACCCTATCGACGCAAAACTTTACAAATGTCATCTAACACTATTGCTGCATATAGTTTGAAAATGATGACGTAGGTCACATGGTTTGGCAGCCATCTTGGATAGAAAAACTAATCTTATCCGATCAACACGAAACTTTACAAACGTGATCCCCTACCCATGCATATGCATTATGCATAGTGTACATTTCTATGTCACATGTCATGTGGTGTGGCAGCCATATTAGCTTGAAAGCCGATATTTATAAACAAGACCGAAAGTCGAACAGCGGCATAGTTGGGCTTGTTTGATACTGTAATTGAAGAGGATAGTATGACCTGGGTGGGAATAGCAGTATTAGCAAATAATGGAAGTATTAAATTTTTTGAAATACTGTAAGTCTCTAAGCTGTATGTCACCATGGACATGAAGAGATTGCATTGAGACACTGGTTTATTCTACATGTTGAGTCAACAATGAACCAACCATACACCACTTCAATCCAGCAACTTTTCAGTCATGACAAAGGGATCGAAGTGTTACGATTATATTTAATGTATTATTAACGTTATTATTATTGTCCTGTCATCAGCGTTTAAGACCGCCTGATGAGGGATGGCCGAAACAGTTTTTCCTCCCGAGGCGAGCAGCCGAAAATGGCGATTATTGTGGCAAAATGGAAATCAAATTGGCGAAACTCCATGGTCCTCTCAGCCAATCATGAACTTTGGAGCGTGGTCTCATGTCCTTTTTTGACCGCCCACTGTTTCTCCGCCTCGACTGGGCAGGGCCTGCTTATGAGGTCCATTAAGGCGGGGCTTAGTGTCCTGGAACCTGCCTGGCTTGCAGTGGACGATTATTGTTGTTTAATGGAGGTTTTCATGGCTGGCTTTGTCAGCAAAACGTAAAGGGAAAATTACAGAGGGAAAATCACATATTGGGGAAAACCAACCTTCATACCTAACTAATTATCACTGCTTCACCCCTCGTATTAAGAAACATGAACAATCTTAAGCTACAGTCTCCCTACTTAAGTACATCGAGATTTCTCCTACACGTCCACGCTATAATTATACAGTCCTACCTTTACTATGGGATTCCTTCATCTACCCCCACAAACGTAACATTATTATTACGAAAACGATACTACTGTATTAGGAAACCTAGGCTAATTTGTTCGAAGTGGCCTGAATGTGAGGCATGAAGACATGAAGCCTAAGTTCTAAACGTACTGTCATTGGAACACCCATAACACCTATGCTTTCAATACACCTTTCAATGATTGTCAATTTAACAATCGGTTTGTTTGTGTTTCACATTGAATGGAAAACGTAAAGGTAAAGCATGGCGATTGTGATATATGACAGGTTCTACAACATGTTCGGCCTGAATGGCATATAAATCAAAATGACGGTGTGTGGAGTCAGTCGACATACGACGTAACGACATCACAGATGTAATCACCTCACATCACCCCTGCCATGTGACCAGATCATCAGCTCTGATTGGTGTACGTTTGTGAGGGACATACACACATACATACATACATACGGACAGACAAACACTATTCTAGATGGCTTTGACCTATGAGCTGCGCCGTAAAAACCCTTCTCCGAAACTGCTTCACCAATCGATGTGAAACCTGTCATGTCTGGTAAAAATTTGATACTTGAGAACAGCTGAAGGGATTTAAATCAAACTTGTTTATTCTTAGGACAGCCAATGAGGGTATCTACCTGTTGTCATGGGCAGGGACTACTCGGAGGCATATTGGCGATGCAGTCGAATTGCTCTGGTTTTGTCAGGTAGAATACATTTACATGTATGAGAGTGGGCAATGAAATACCTTAGTCCATATAGGATCCTATAGATTAGCGCGTGCCGTATGCCGTGTAGCCACCTTCCTGTATACAAGTCATGGTCGGATGTCCGGGTAAGCGTTATGTGTCTCCATGTGGGGGGTGGAGCTATGCTAATTAGTTAGGGCATATGGATAAAATTCCCAGTGTGTAATCACTGCACATCGGATTTTATGTGAAAAAATAAAAAATATTTTTTCACATAAAACAGCTTTTCTGCGCGCAAAAAAATTATTTTGCTATTTTCGGAGAAAAAAAATATTTCGCCCTTTTTCGGGAAAAATAAAAGAAAATGGCCTTTTTGGTCGAAAATGTCTGGCAACGCTCAAAAAAATTAGGGAATTTTTCGAAATTTTTAACTGCGATCGATCTCAAAAACAAAACGTTGCGTCCACTTGCGTGCGTTGCGTCCCCAGCGTGTACAGCAGTGAGGCGGTGTACTACAGTGAGAGAGTGTACACAAAGTGTGAACAAGTCTCCTCTCAAGATGAGTGCTGCTCTTCGTGTCAAGTGGCTGAAGGAATTCAATGCTGGCGGCGATGGGGCCACCTTCAAGTACGTGTCGAGTGACACGGCTTTCTGTTGAGCTTGTGAAAAGACTTTCTGGGCGAAGCAGAAGTCTGAGCTGGCCCAACATGTCCGAGGAGACCGCCACAAGAGCAACTTGGCCTTGAAGAAGAAGAGGACGGTCACGCAAGCCACCACGGAGGACTTTGGTGGCGGAAAGAGGCACAAGTGCGACGTCGTGGCTCAGGAGCTGTGCCAGGCCATGCTGGCCGCTGGCATCCCATGGTCGAAATTTGAAAACCCTGCCCTCCGGTCGTTCCTGGAGAAGCACATCACTCTCCAGATCCCCAATGAAAGCTGGATTCGAAAGCACTACCTCGACAAGTGCTACGACGAGGCCTTGGCGGGGATCCGTGCCGACCTCGGACAGCAGCCCATCTGGCTGTCCGTCGACGAGACGACCGATTCGGCAGGTCGATATGTGGCCAACATCATCGCGGGATGCTTGTCCAAGGAGGGGTACTTTCGTCCCCACCTCGTCCAGTGCATGTTTCCGGAGAAGACCAACTCCGGGGAGATCGTGCGCGCAGTCAATGACACGCTGTGCTATCTTTGGCCTGATTTCAAGCCGGAGTGCCTCAAGGTCCTCGTCAGCAACGCCGCAGCCTATATGATCAAGGCCGGCCATGCCCTGAAGGAACTCTTCCCGGACTTGCTGCATGTGACTTGCGTTGCCCACGCGCTCCACCGTGTCTGCGAGACAGTCCAAGAAATGTTCAAGGACGTCAACGACCTGATTGCCACGACGAAGAAGGTGTTCGTCAAAGCCCCGTCGCGTGTTGTCCTTTGGAAGGAGCAGCAGCCCAATCTTTCTCTCCCCCCGGAGCCCATTCTGACTCGGTGGGGGACGTGGATCAACGCCGCGGTGTTTTACGCCGGGCACTTCGAGGCCGTCAAGGACATGGTGGACCAGCTGAACGATGACGACGCGATGGCAATCCGGAGTGCCAAGGACCTGTTCGGAAAGGCGGACATCAAGCTCAGTTTGGTCTTCTTAAATGCCCACGTGTCGTTCATCCCGAAGATCCTTAAGCAGCTGGAGGAGGCCGGCATGGAGCTGGCCAAGGCCTTCCAGCTCCTTGATCAGGCCAAGGAGGAGCTCGAAAAGATCTGAGGCTGCCGTAAGGAGATCCTGCTCACCAAGTTCAAGGCGGTGCTGCAGCGCAATCCCGACATTGGTGTGCTGAGGACAGTGGCTTTGATCCTGGATGGAGATCAGCACGGATCTGAGGTTGGTGTGCCGGCTGGAGTCAAGCTTGCCGACATCCCCCTCTTGAGGTACTGCCCCATCGTCAGCGTCGACGTGGAAAGGTCCTTCTCCGTCTACAGAAACGTCCTCACCGACCGCCGACACCGCCTCACCAAGGAGAACATTACCAAGATAATGATTTCAAACACCTACTTTAACCGTTCCTAAAAGGGTCTTGTCAATTTCTTCTAGTCCTCTACTTATCAAACAATGCGGTTGCAATAAAGGTACCTGAACGTCATTTTTTACCTGTTTACTAGCCCAGAGTGCTTAATGTTGTGCAGGAAAAAGCTAACCATTTTTTGTTCTTTTTTTGACTGATTTCTGAAAAACTTGGTAATAATAAAAAATGAATAAAATGGGGGAAAAAAATATTTCGGGATTTTTTCACATAAAAAAAAAAATTCCACTTTTCAAAACATAAAAGGCCTATTTTCTTCACATAAAAATCCGTAGTCTAGTAATCACCTCTGTATTTTTCCCTTCGTTATTATAAAGCACACTCGGCCAGCCATGCGATCGGCACGTAATTGTAAAATAACATAATCGCCGACGATACCAGACACCACTACACCACCCAGCTCAAATCTTCTCGATGGGTGCCAGGTCTGGCCATGAGGCCAGACCCTGAAAGGCGATTAGTTGGGACGATTCGATGGCGCTCGTTGATTGGAGTGCGGGTGACGTCGGAGAGAACATTCTAGCGTCGGAGCAAAAAGGGACACGTCCCGCCATTTTCTCTCTCTTGTTCTGGGCTTGATCACGAACAGTCGCATTTGTGTTCTCTCTCTTGGCCCGGGCTCTTCGCACAGCAGTCACAATTCCTGCTCTCTGTTATTCACACAGCGGTCGCATTCGCATACGCATTTCCCTATCTCGGTCCTGGCTTTGGTCGCAGGCGGACGCATTTCCCTCTCTCTGTGTTGGGTTTCGTCGCGAGCAGTCGCATATTCTCTTTCTGTCCTGGGCGGTCTAGTCAGGCAGCTTAGCAGCATATTTATCGAAAATGGGGAACGGCTTGACAAAAGCGCCATTTTTATTTTGGTGGTCCATTAGACCATATCCAATAGATTTAGGACCGGAGGCAAGAAATATACAGTGTTCTTCACCTTTTTATTGGACAAAAACCAAGGACAAAAACCAATTATGTATATATTTTCAACAAGGAGGCTAACTTTTATTTCATTACATGCAGTGTTATTTGTAAAACTTCTGCATGCCTGCATAATAAATCTTACGCTTCCATGTAATAATAATTAGTAATATAATACCGAGTGTTTATACAAATGTGTTATACTTGTGACTCGCGCACCTCTCATATATTTAACATGTACGCAACTACAAGGATGTAATGACAATATAGCTTTAGAACAGACAACATGTTGTTCAAGGTAATTTGTCCAGCAATTTATGTATTTACGATTTTAGACTAACTCCAATAGCTGATGATTTATTTGCATAAATGCATTGCTCGATATTATGCTGTGCGAGTCGTATTTGCGCAAAAGTCAAACACTGTATATGTCTTGCCTCCGGTCCTAATTCTATTGGATATGGTCCAATGAACCACTAAAATAAAAATGGTCCTTTTGTAAAGTCGTTCCCCCAAAAATTGCTAAGCTGCCTAACTAGTCATATTCCTGGCTTGCGTGCAATTGTAAAGAGGAAGAGTCCGTCTCGTTCTCTCCCTCTCTCAGTGCTGGCTTTGTGACGGCTGTGCTTTGTGCTGTGTGCGCTTGAGAAACAGCGGCGCTTTGTGGAGCGTAGAACGAGCGGAGGAGGAAGGAGTTTTGCTCCCGCTTCACGGCTCAATGTGCCGTGTGGCGATTCGTGCCATCCAGACCAAAGTTCAGTGCCGGCAGGCAGGAACATTATTTATTTTCATTTAACTTTCCCTGGTGTTGTAAACGAGTCCTGGTGGAGGAGCCTCAATTAGGAATTGGTTCACTGTACATTCATTTTTGTTATCCTGCCATTATTTTCATTAAACCCATTATTTGTTACATTTTTAATTCCTTGTCTTGTAGGTTTATTTGTTTGGGGGTTCGCGGATCGCATCCGGCCGTGCCGGTAAGCACTTGCTACCCCCACCCCCACCCCTCCGCGCATGCAAAAGGTACCGCCATAGTTGGTTATACGCCTTGGAGTTAAAGCTCATTTGGCCATCTGTCACCCTGAGGTCTTCACTACAGGAAAGACACACGACAATACACAGCAGCTGGATTTTAAAAAAATTTTTGTATACTGAATCGAGGCTCGTGAAAGAGCTAAAATTGATTATTATTGATTGAAAGTTGATTATTAAATAGGCCAGCACCAGTACCCCTAGAAATGCACTCCTGTGTGTTTTTTTTTGTTGTTGTTCAGTATAGAGGGGAATTTTTTTTTCAATATGTGTGCAATGTTGAATTGTTTGATTTATTTTATTTTATTACTTTTCAGCCACGAGTAGATAAGGGAGCCACTGCTTCAGTCCTGTACCATTGAGGGAGAAACTGACGTTTGTACGTGTGTGACACCTCGGCCTGAAACTTCTTGCATGGAAATTGCCAAAAGTACCACCACGTCTCCGGGAATAGTTGCACCACTTACAGCTGTTTAACTTATTGATGGATGCAACCATTCTAACCACGAGCCTGCACAAAGCATACCACCTTGGACAGAAAAATTCAGAACCCTGCATTTTCAACAACATTGGTACGAGTGGTTTCCTTGGCTCCATTATTCATCACAAATAAAAGGAATTGTGTGTTTTCAGTGTGCCACAGCTGATGCTGAAAGACTCCTGCAACTACTGGTTTTAGCAACTGGAAGAAAGCAATTGAGAAATTCACGATACATCAAGAATCAGCTTGCCACAAACATGCAGTATTTAAATTGGATCGACAAAATAGGGGGCAGTTAAACGTATCAGACGAACATGTCTCTGCACATAAGAACCAGCAAAACAAAAATACAATGTACCTGATGAGAATAATTGTCAAATCTATAAGGTTTTTGCTTGGACAAGGTTTGGCAAACTGTGCAACCTACAGATTGAAAATGATGCTGATATGAAGCTGTAGCTTCAGCGCTGAACAAACCTCGGCTTGGCTTTAACATCAACGTACTATATGGGCAAACATACGCCAGAGCTGCAAACATGCATGGAAAGTACAATGGCTACCAAACAATTATTTCCCCTAGCTCTATACTCCCATTGTGCTGCTTACTCTTTGAAGTTTATATCTCAATAAGCATGTGATGCAGATCCTATATTGAGCAACACCATACAGTTGGTGCAGGACCTTGGGACTTGCACAGAAGAAGCAGAAAATAGAATCGCGTGTTTTCATAGATCAGCGCAAATAATTCTGGATGTATCGAGATCCTCAGCGGTCATCGATCGGGATGCTGCAGAGACAGAACATGGAGACATGAAAGTCTTCCTGCAGTTGTCATGATATATTGCGTCTGCCGTGTATAGATCACTCGAAACCCATTTGAAAATCCAATATGGCCACTATTTTTTCAAGATGACCACCAATGATCCAATTAATTATTGTTTTCCTCATTGAAATTGATACTGTTATCCTATTTTAAATATCTAAGTGTGGATGTACATGTTTTTACGTATGTAGACACTGATTTTGCAAATTCTAATCCTATAAAACACTTTTCCATGATTTCTGGTTGTTTTGATGAAAGTATGTGTCATCACTGATCAGAAATTTACAGTTTATACTTACAGAAATGAAAAGTATTTTCTTTATGCAAATCATTAGTATACAGTCATCAGAATTATATGGTTTTCATTTGGCAATGTTTAAAAGTTTAATAAAGTCAACAAACCAGGAGTTGTGGCAAGAGGTCAATGATGAAAAAGAGTGAATGTTAATGCACTACCAGGGCACCCTGGTAACATCACTGCTGTGTAACCCAGCATTGGGTTCAGTGTCAGATAATTAACTTGTACTCGATATTTAGCAATTACTTCATGTCCCAAATGCTATCTAATCCTCTCCATTCGGTTAGATAAGCACACCTGATTCAAACTTGTGGATTTGGTCAAACTGTACAAACAGCGACATGAACAACTGGGAGTAGAATCACCACTTGTCAACTCAACGAGGCTAACGCACCAGCTTTTGGCACAAATGCCTGAACTAGAAGCTCACCAAAAAGGACGGGAAGTACGAGCGCCAGTCAATAAGTAACCTTAAAATGGCGATTATAAATTCGAGAATGTAATGTATGTAATAATTGTAGACGACATATGTTATATCTATGGGTAAGAGTCATGGTTTGCCTGTTTTATATCTGGCAACATTGAGTGTATGACATCAGTAGAGCAGTTCCAAGATAGGGGCTCCCTTCGAAGCATGCACCAGGGAGGAGCAACGTTCTGCATCCGTTTATTGGGAAGTGAGGGTGTGAATCCCAGTGAAATCCATCGCAGAATGAAGATGCAATATGGTGACGCATGTTTATCGCTGCAGCAGGTGTACGACTGGGATAGGAAGTTTAAAAGTGGAGTGTCCAGTGCGGCAGATTCTGCTTGCTCGGGCCAGCTTCACACCGCCGGCACAACAGAAATGGTTGCAGAAGTTGAGTGCTTACTAAGGAAAAACCGTCGCATTACGCTGGATGAAGTGGTCTCCCAATTGAACATTAGCCATGGTTTAGCACACCATATCATTCACAACGTGCTGGGGTTCAGCAAAGTGTCTGCAAGGTGGGTGCCCAGACAACTCACACCAGAACTGAAAAAACGGTGAGTGGACGCATGTGAAGAATTTCTGCAACGTTATGAAACAGAAGGCGATGCTTTTTTACAGTGTGTAGTGACTGGGGATGAAAGCTGGGTCCACTACTTTCAGCCTGAAACGAAGAGGGCAAGCAAAGAGGGGCGCCATTCAACTTCACCAAACCCAAAAAATTCTGCACTTAGCCGTCCGCTGGGAAAGTGTTGCTGACGCCCTTCTGGGATAGCAGAGGCCCACTTGTAGAGCATTACATGCCCAGGGGGCCCACAGTCACCAGTGCATCATACTGCGACCTCCTAAAATCATCTGAAACCAGCAATCAGATCAAAACGTCATGGACTACTCACTACCGGTGTTTTGTGCAGCATGACAATGCTCGGCCCCATACTGCCCGCGCTACAGCTGCAACAAGATCTGCATTTTGAGTGTCTTCCTCATCCACCATACTCGCCAGACCTTGCCCCTTCGGATTACCACATCTTTGGGCCACTAGTACTCAGCCCTCTTTATATGTTTCACCAAGGCTGATTTGGTTTGGGGAATTGCATCCTTGGCTCGTCCTTTTTTCATGAACAACTTTTGCCGAGCTACGTCTATGTTCAGCAAACTGCTTGTACGGTCATATAGTAGTATGGTGAATTGTTCCAGTACCTCCATGTCCTTGTCGGTGTTTTCTGCTAGGCCCGTGGACAGAGCAAGAAAAAATGGAGTAACTTCCTCATATGCCATCGTGACGTCAACCGATATGCCTCCACCCACATTATTACATTATTATACATACTTGTACCAAGTTTGATTTAAATCTCTTCAGCTGTTCTCAAGTATCAAATTTTTACCTGACATTACCTCTGACCTTTGATTCCGAAATCTAATCATTTCATCTTTGCACCATAATATATACTTCTATCAAGTTTGGTCAAAATCGCATCACTGGTTCACAAGTTATCACGGTAACAGGATGTTTACCTAACATGACCTCTGACCCTTGACACCATGACCCCAAAACCTAATCAGTTCATCTTTACCTCATTGTACATATTTGCACTAAGTTTGACTTGGATCCCTTCAGCCATTCTCAAGTTATCGAGGTAACAAAAACCTATCATGGACAGACGGACAGACGGACAGACAGCCGGACGGACAACCGGAAAACAGAATTCGTCGTCGGAGGCATAAAATTGTGACAACAATGGTGAACATATTTCACTTTGCTGACTCTGCACTTATGCTGCCTATTAGTGGACCAATCCAGTTTCCAGGTTACATCATACATGCAACATGCTATCAATCTGGGATGGATGATATTGTTACAGACGTGGCTTGGATGTTATTTACCGAGCGGTTTTATGGTATGACCACGTCTGCACAAGTTACCCGATTGTGCCCGAACGTTGACTAGTCGCGCTATGCTAGACCAATGAAGGAAAAAGAAGACACACGGCTGGAATTAATACGACACGACACCAGGGATACGGTTCTCAAAGGTTGTTATTACAATAATGCGGAAGGTTTAGATTACAGGGACAAGAGGGAAACATAGGAAGGTGGGCACTTAAACACACTTATATTAACCCCAACGGACGACAGATAAACGGGACAAGGCTCACTCACACGGGGTTTGATGGCAAAGAAAGCGGGTAGCGATCGCTCCAGGTGCACCTGGGCTCAGGGCAGGATCACGTACGGTCCAGTTTAAGAGATGCGGTGGAGGTATTGCAGCGCTCGAGGGGTGGCGACTTCTCTCTCCAGGCTGGGGGCGCATCTCTCGTCACATCCGGCGCGGGGCCGCGTATATCCGGCGGGGAGTGACACGCCCTCGGCTCGTTAGCTCCGCCTCGTGGAATCGGCACGTTGCTTCTCATTGGGTGCGTGGGGGGGTTACTGGCTCCGCCCCTGACGAGGAGCTGACAGCCAGCCCCTTCGGGGTAACGCCGTGGAGCGTATGGTCATGGCGGGTAACCGAGCCGGTGTGAGGACGCACACTCCCCGCCCCTCTGTTGTTGTAGTCGTAGTTGTAGTTGTAATTGTTGTTGTAATTGTTGTTGTTGTTGTTGTTTGGGGAAGAAGATGGGAGGAGGTATGGGAAAGGTCCTAAACTCACTACTGATGCCATATAATCACATTCTGGTGCAACGAAGAGTCATAATTAATGGAAACGAGGCCTTAACTGACATAGATTAAGAATAACTAGGAAGATGTCCGAAAGTTGGCTACGTGTGGTGCGGTGGACCTGGGCACGACATTTAATGGGGGAATAAGGGGAAGGTCGGCTCTACTGATTGTTATTTACATGCAATGGGACTAGGGAATGGGGGATCGGGGAAAGTTGGGGAGTATTGGAGAAAATAGGGGAATATTTACAAGCGGATATGGAGGCCAAATTCCATATTCGCAACATTGCACCCTTCTCTACCCTCGGGGCGTCCCGACCCGATAAATTTTTACCTACTTTAGTGTGGCACGCAATGTAGTTCCCTCTACTATTAACTCTACCCTGAGTGCGACAGTTTTACAGATATTCACAAATGAGTAAATATGTCCCCCTGCGACGTTGCACCCTTCTCCTCACAGAAACACACCCACAGGATAACCGAATCCGGAAAGAATTCTCAAACTAAACATACAGCCGGTAGGGAGCATTATTTACAAGACTACGCTGCTATTTACACTACGATCCAGGACCTGTTTTTGGAGGAACACATGCAGATGTTATGCATAGAGAGAGCGCGCTTGCCAACATCGATACACCAACCCACGAGTGCTCTGTGGCCGACGGCCTTTAATAACGTGCAGAGCACCCTTTCCCAGCATCAAAAGCACCACCCCACCACCAATCGGTGCAGTCACCATTGTTCAATGATTAAAAATAAATGCGACAACCCCTAACCCTGCAGGTGTCTCTTGCTCTTCGTGTGGCCTTCAGTGGTGTTAATTAACAGTGGTTCACCTTTATGGCATAGGTGCCACGTTGACCCATAGGTCCATCCCCGGGTGGTGCTTGGCCGCAAACGAACTGCGGTCCATTGTGGGTGGCCACAAACATTGCGGTCCATATGGTGTATCGATCCCGGCAGCAAACAGCGAAAGTGCAGGCCCACAACTGCGCAGCCAGCACCTCTCTCTCCTCTCTCTCTACCCCAAAGCCAGATCCTCGGAGGTGGGAGACAAAAGAAGCAGACAAGTGAGTAAGGTGGTAAGGGCGCAAAAATGCACGCAATGTGAGGTGATGCACACTGGGGGCACATGGGAACCAGGTGAGACAGGTACGTTCCTATCGTACGCCCCCCCCCCCACCAGGTAACCTACATGGCCCCTCCCTTACCCCTTACTGCATCCACAAAACACAACACTACCCATAAACATCTACTTTACAAATCGACAAACATCCCTACTGTCTTCCCCGTTCCTCCCATAAACCAAATTCGTCTTCTCTCCCTCCTAACCAATCAAATTTGCCATTTTCAACTCTCATCAAAATTTGCCATCTCCAACTGCACATCAAAATTTGCCATCACCAATTCATCATCAGTCCCTCCTAAGGAGGGAGAGATGGAATCACCCCAATGTCTCATCCACGTCGTGATGCGTCTCACAAATCCACAGCAATCTCATTTCCTGCACACAGAACAAAGAAAACACAGGTGTGGAGTCATCATCATCACCACAGGTAAGTGGCTGCGTATGGTGCGACAGGTTCATCAATCCTAACTATTTCCTAAATGACTTTAACAACTTTACACTACCCGGGGTCTTTCTCCGGCCAAACCATTGGCCCTCTTACACTATGGGTTCTAAAAACCAATTCCCATTGGCCAAACTGTGGTGCTCTTCAATTTGGGGTCTCACTCCCCCGATTCATCTCCCGGTGCCCTCGTACAATTTCTGGGCTGCGACGTGTACCTCTCCCAGTGGGTCTACCCACCTGCACACCTCCACCACTGCAGTTGCCTCCGAGCTTACCTGCTCCTTACCCTAACCTAACTACCAGGGGAAGGCCCTCTGGCTCTCTCCCCACTCCGTGCCCTCTCTGGCACTGGGCTGCCCGATCCACACCCGGGATCCTCAGGCACCCACTCACAACTACCGGCTCCCAGAGCCCACCTGCGGCCTCACCTGGCCGACATCCTCACAGTGGTGGAGTGCCCAACCAACTACACACACTAACAGGCTACACGCCCAGCCATTTCCACAACACTAATGCACCCATTCACAACACCATTCTGCAACCGCACCACAAATGCCAATATCCAACCACAATTTACCTGCACCCTCTACCTAACACTTACACTACCCGCCCCGGGTGCTCGTGAAAGGGGTCCACTCTTCCCCCATCCACACCTTCGCACCATGCACACCACTCCGTACCACTTACTCCAACTCTCTCCACACACCTGTACTTGCACACCTGTGCTCTCATTCTTGGTGCCGCCTGCACCCTTCTCTCCCCAAGCGCATTCGCGCTGATCCACACACTCACTACTCATACACTGCTCCACACACCTGTCCAGTTGCACACCTGTGCAATCACACCTGTTCAATTCTCACAAACACGGCATCATCTCAGCTAACTACTCCCTTCTGAAACTTGCGCTTCCCAGTCGTCCCTTTAAACTATTGCGCTCCCTCGTCATTATCATCCATACTAATCTACCTGCGTCCCCACTACAGGTATCAGTCACTAACTAATCTTAACGTTACCTAATGTCATCTTCTAGGGCCCTATCCATATAACCTAACCCACCCGGGCTAGTTTTCACTGCCATACACCCCATAAGCTAGTGCTCCTTTGCCCCCACCTGTGAGGGATGGTGGATTTGCCATCCCACCACATCGGGGGTCTCTCACTACCAATTTTGCACATCAAATTTCAACAAATTAAAAATTTGCCAATCACTGCCCATCATCTGCCAATCACTACTGCCAATCCCTTGCCAATCATCAAATTTTGCTTTTCTCTAATTTTGGGTCCAAAACACTAACCTCATCACCCAGTCTACTCACTACTGCCTCTCGGTGCGCCAATTCCTGTCCAAAGCCCGGCTTCGTAAAGCCAAGCAATGGATGCGGGTTGTTCTGTGCCAGCGGCTGGATGCGTCCGGCATTCGGGGCAGGGACGGGGGCTTACCCGTGCCGAGATCCCACGCACCATCTCGGCACGGAGCCATCCAATGTCCCGCCCTCGACCTGCCGGCACGTCTCACCAAAAAGTGGTCGCCATGACGACCCTTTCTATCGGGCTGCCAGCTCCGCCTAGTGGAGCACGGACGCGGCCGTTCAAAGCGAGGCCCGGCACGCACCGAGGGCCCGATTCGGCTAAAAGTCGACCTAACCTCTAACCCGTTTAATGTCGATGCTTCACCTGCATGCTTACACCCCGAAGCCCGTTCCTTGCTCACACATCCAGCCGTGCTCATGCTCCTCGTACCTTTCCTTACACACCCAGGTACCCTCATTCCACTCACAGCCTTGGTCACACACCTGACCACCGAACACTTTGGCACACATTCGTTGGTCGCACACCTCACCAAAACACCTCTTCGCGCCCCCTCCTCGGTCACCTCCTCTGTGACAATCACAGGTGTGCTCTCATTCGCACACCCAACCACGTGCCTCACCACCAACTCCAGCGTGCATTCCCACTCACGCTCTACCATTCCAGGTGTGCATCCTTCCATCCCAGGTGTACATCCTCGCTCACCTGTCACAACTAACTCACGCTCCATGTCACTCTCACTACTTTCACCTCCACTCGTGACAACGCACTCACCCTTACTCTTGACAGCACACTCTTTCCCCATGCACCTGTCCGTCACACACCTTTCTCGCGCACACTCTCCCGTTACACCCTCTGTAACACTCACCACAGGTGGACACTCTTCCTTACTTCTGACAGCGCACTCTTTCCTCATGCACCTGTCCGTCACACACCTTTCTCGCGCACACTCTCCCGTTACACCCTCTGTAACACTCACCACAGGTGGACACTCTTCCTTACTTCTGACAGCGCACTCTTTCCTCATGCACCTGTCCGTCACACACCTTTCTCGCGCACACTCTCCCGTTACACCCTCTGTAACACTCACCACAGGTGGACACTCTTCCTTACTTCTGACAGCGCACTCTTTCCTCATGCACCTGTCCGTCACACACCTTTCTCGCGCACACTCTTGCGCACACTCTCCCGTCACACCCTCTGTAACACTCACCACACCACGCTTCCATGTGCTCCCTCGCACACGCGCTACGACCGACTCACTCTCGCCAGCACCCTCACTACTCCTTGGCACGCACTTTTTCCTCACACACCCCAGAGTCGGACTTTCTCGCACACCTCCTCTTTCGCACACCAGACCTGTCGCCCACTTCACCAACGGCCTCTCACGAACACCCGGGTCTATCTCGACCCCCAAGCCTCTTAAATCACCTGGCGCATCATACGCACGACCATATTGGTCACCACTTACACCGGGTCCTCTTCCTCTTCGCTTCTCCTCCATCACCTGCGAATCCCTCATCCGGTTAATGAGCACATCATCACGATCCAAACACAGACTTTGGACCAATTCTTTTATCTCCTCTTTTATCTCTTTCTTATCCCCTCTCCGTCGCTTCTTAATTTCGCTCATCCCTTCTTCCACTTCTTCTAATTTGTGCTTCACCTCTTTTATTCCCCGGTACGTCTCCTCAAGCTCGTCCTCCAAGGCTACCTTGACCGTTTCCATGTGCGTCCTCACCTGCCGGTCCTTCGTCTCCATTACCTCTACCACCTCGTCCAACCTCGTTGTCAGTCCCTCACGTACCATCTGACATTCCCTCTTTGTCGCTATCAAGTCATCTTTTAGTTCTTTCTGTGTCGCCTTTAAACCTCCTAATACCGCAGTGTTCCTTTGAACCTGCTCCACTAACTCCGTCTGTCCCACCGTCAGCTGCTCCACCTCCTGCGTCAGGTCCTCTATGCCCCCTTGTAACTTTACAGTCCCCTTTCTCACCTCCTTTTCCATGTGCTCCTCACAGTGCCTCACCTCCTCGCGCACTCCTCCGACCTCCTCACTCACTCCTCTTCTGATCTCCTCCCCCATCACTTGCATCTCCTGCCCAGATGCCACCCTCATCTGCTCCATTTCCTCCCTGTGAGCATCCAGTTTGGTTTCTACCCCCATTCTGACCCCCTCTATCTGCTGCTCCATTTGTTTAACTTCCCTTTCCGCTTGGTCCCTCATGTCCCTCAATTTGCCTTCCATACTGTTTTCTAACCCCTCTAACCCATTTTTCACTCCCTCTATCTGATTCTCCTGGGCAGCCATTCTATTTTCTACCCCCATTAACCCATTTTTCACTTCTTTTATCCCGTTGTCTAACCCCTCAAAATTATTGTCTAACTTCCCAAATTTCTTGTCTAACCCCTCACTGGTACCCCTCGCTTCGTCCCTCATTACCCCCATTTGGTTTTCCAATCGCTCACTATTCTTTTCCATAAGGGCCGTCATTTGTATAAAAAAAAGTTCCAATCTTCCCAGCGGCGCTACTTCGGTCGCGGGCACGGTGACCAGCGAGGCGCCATTTTGCGCGCCCGCTTCTTCGTGCGTGACGGCGCTATTTTGCGAACCTGCCGCCCTCACTGCTTCGCTCTCCTCCTGTCCCTCATTTTGGTCCTGGATCGACCCTACCTCACTCTCCTTTACCGGACCCCAGCTGTCTTGATCCGCCATAGCGCGACTTTCAAAATTCGGTTTTTATTTTTTATTTTCGTAAAACAAATTGAAATTTCGCCGTTATAATTTCGCGCGGGAAACGCGCTCCGAATCGATTCGGTCGAGCGCCGTACGCGCTCCGGCTCGATTTTCCCTCCCAAAATTTGGGCCTAACTAATTTAGTCCCGGGTTCGAATTCCACTCCTCGACACCAATTGTTACAGACGTGGCTTGGATGTTATTTACCGAGCGGTTTTATGGTATGACCACGTCTGCACAAGTTACCCGATTGTGCCCGAACGTTGACTAGTCGCGCTATGCTAGACCAATGAAGGAAAAAGAAGACACACGGCTGGAATTAATACGACACGACACCAGGGATACGGTTCTCAAAGGTTGTTATTACAATAATGCGGAAGGTTTAGATTACAGGGACAAGAGGGAAACATAGGAAGGTGGGCACTTAAACACACTTATATTAACCCCAACGGACGACAGATAAACGGGACAAGGCTCACTCACACGGGGTTTGATGGCAAAGAAAGCGGGTAGCGATCGCTCCAGGTGCACCTGGGCTCAGGGCAGGATCACGTACGGTCCAGTTTAAGAGATGCGGTGGAGGTATTGCAGCGCTCGAGGGGTGGCGACTTCTCTCTCCAGGCTGGGGGCGCATCTCTCGTCACATCCGGCGCGGGGCCGCGTATATCCGGCGGGGAGTGACACGCCCTCGGCTCGTTAGCTCCGCCTCGTGGAATCGGCACGTTGCTTCTCATTGGGTGCGTGGGGGGGTTACTGGCTCCGCCCCTGACGAGGAGCTGACAGCCAGCCCCTTCGGGGTAACGCCGTGGAGCGTATGGTCATGGCGGGTAACCGAGCCGGTGTGAGGACGCACACTCCCCGCCCCTCTGTTGTTGTAGTCGTAGTTGTAGTTGTAATTGTTGTTGTAATTGTTGTTGTTGTTGTTGTTTGGGGAAGAAGATGGGAGGAGGTATGGGAAAGGTCCTAAACTCACTACTGATGCCATATAATCACATTCTGGTGCAACGAAGAGTCATAATTAATGGAAACGAGGCCTTAACTGACATAGATTAAGAATAACTAGGAAGATGTCCGAAAGTTGGCTACGTGTGGTGCGGTGGACCTGGGCACGACATTTAATGGGGGAATAAGGGGAAGGTCGGCTCTACTGATTGTTATTTACATGCAATGGGACTAGGGAATGGGGGATCGGGGAAAGTTGGGGAGTATTGGAGAAAATAGGGGAATATTTACAAGCGGATATGGAGGCCAAATTCCATATTCGCAACAATATTATGATAAATGGACACCTCTAAGTTAATTTAATTGCAATACGAGGAACAATTCCTAAAGTTGAAAATGCATTTTAAAAAACAGCCACCACGGCTGACTTTTTCTGGGTGGCTCCACTTCTGAAAATATTGTTGCGGATTTGAGAATCCTGTGTTTTTTTTATTGTTGTCATGAGAATTGTTGTAAATATCACCCTCCGGTGTAAAGGTCAGAGGTCGTCCCCCTAGTTAATCCATATACATGCACGTAGCGAATCATATATCCTTCTAAATAGTTATCTCCTTATTCTATGTAGTTTAAGGCTCTGTTCCCACTAGTTGACACTTCATTGCATCGAATTAAATAAGATAGTTCCCCTTCCAACTGAACAGCCTCCATTGCCAACTGTATTGGGCGGTTTTCTGCAAAGCCTGCATTGCCAACTGCATTCACCCTCCATTGCCCATGTGGTCAGCTTGGAGAAGAAAGGCGTGTCTCCGCCCTCGTCATCGGAAGGAGGAGTGAGCCAACCCCGATTAACCAACCAAGGACGAGGGGTTTGGCTTGAAAGGGGCGGAGAGAGAACGATCGGGGAGGTTCACGAAGGTTCGAGGGTGTGGTCTATATAACCCGTCCCGCGACGCCCCCAAAGGATGAGTCCTTGGAGAGCACGCGACGCACCTGAGGAAGCACGCCTGAGCTTTTAAACCACCGCAGCTTTGGGACCATCGAAGCTTTGAGACAACCGCAGTGGTGACCACGGCAGCTTTGAGCTTTTGCGAAGCGCCGCCGCCGGGCGAACACGATTGAGGAAGGGCGGCGGCTGCTCACTCCCGGCCCGGCCGTCCTCTCGTGTCCAGCCGAACCTTCCTCCCCTTCCAGTCATCCGTGCCTGGCCTCATCCATCCATTCGTGTGAGTCTGACCGTAGTCTGTCTTTTGTCTTGTCCTGGGGTTAGGTAAGACTGTTTAGGTAAGTTAATAACTGCACTGTGTCTTCTGGTTCTTCCATACTTTCTGTAAATTATTTTATTATCTTTCCTTCTCCTTGGTTCCTTTGATTGTGTACATATTAGTAATAAATTATATTTGTATTTCCTACCTTTGTTCTTCTTCTTCATGCTCGTCCGGTCGCTTTAGTGATTTCCCCATTGGACACCTGTGGCACGATTTGGCCAACGAATAGGAATCGGGTCTAGTTCTTGTTAATAGTTCGTGCCGCGTTTGCTAAACCGCTCGGCAATTAACATCTATCCGCGGTCGCGAACGAGGTTGCGCACCTGCCTCTCCGGAGGGAGCTTGTGCAACTTCAGGACCACGTCGGTCAGTCATAGACGAGGGGATTAATCCCCCCTCGATAAGGGGAAAAGAGGCCGACGGAGAGATCCGTAACATTTGGTGCCAGGAGTGGGATTCGGACCTGAAGCACGCTTAGCGCGCTGAAATTACGAGTGGCCCACAATTTTATATAATATCCTAAATTTAAAATCGTGCCATGGATTGTCAAGGCGATCGGATGCCGGTGGGGGTAGAGTTAGAAGAGGGGTTAGAATCAACCCAGGACCCCGGGGAGGATTTGGGAGTAATGGAGGAGCGCAATACACATTGGGTTGTGGGGGTATCAGGTACACAAAATGGCGCCCTCGCGCACGTGGTTGCAGCGGCACCAAATGTCGCCGCGCCCGTGACCGTAGCAGCAGCCGCACCCTTTGTACCACCAACGGCTGCCGAAATGCAAGCCTGTTTGGCTGAAATGAGGGCCTTTATGGCCAAAATAGTTGAAGGGTTTTGTAACAGAATAGAGGGGGACAAATCAAGGGCCAATAGAGAGCCAATGGGAAATGATTGGAAAACCAAATTCGGGGGATTGAGTAAGGAGGTGGAAAAGATGGATGCAATGCCAATGAGGGAAGAAGTAAGGGCCAACACCAATAACTTAGGAAGCAAATTGGAGGGACTCGGAAGCAAATTGGAGGGAGTCGGAAGCAGATTAGGGGACAAACTGGAGAGCATAATTGGCCAAGCCAAATAAATTAATGAGGGGTTGGCGAGGGGGCAGGCCGCATATGAAGGAAGGGAAGCGGAGAGGGACAGAGACCGCAGGTTGGGCGAGGGGTCCCGAGGGTGCACGACGAGGTAAAGCGGGTCGAGGAGCACTGGTTGGGCAGAGTGGAGAAAAGCACAGGTAACTGGACCGGGGTAGAAATCGCGACCCGGGGTATGGGGCAGCCGGCGACCGCTGAGGTAGAAGAGGGAATTTTAATAAAGCGAGCGGTCGTCGTGGTGAATAAAGAAAAAGCAGTAGTGAGTATAATTGAAATTGAAAAGACGACGGAGGTAGCCCAGCAGTTGGAGGAAGGAATGGAAACTGTACAAAGTCCGTGCTCACATCACGATGCTGTGCTTAATAACCCCAATAAAGATTTGCAGGTGTTGGAGCGAAGGAGAAGAATCCCCAAGGTGAGTCGTGCTGTATGTTGTGCGGGGAGGTTTTTCAGCAGGAGGATGTTTGGCGCAGAATGAATTTCCGTGCGTTTGGGATCGAGAAAGCATCCGGGCGTTGGTGAAGGGTCCCCTGTGAGTGGAAATGGCGCGCTTGTGGAAAAAAAGTGTGCATCGGGGAATGAGCGTGTTATAAAGTATGGGAGTGATACCGAGTGCGAGAGCGAATGCACGTCGGAGGGTCTGTGTGAAACAGAGTGTACGGAGTGTGACACGGAGAGTGAGTTGGTGGTGGAGCGAGTGCGAGAATGCACACCTGGAATGGTCGAACGTGTGCGAGAGTGTACACCTGAGTTAGTGGTGGCGCGTGTGCGGGAGGGCACATCGGAACGCGTTAGTGGGTGGATGCAAGAGTGCACGCCCATGGTGAGTGTTACGGAGGACGTAACGGAGGAGAGGTGTGGAACGAAGTGTGCGAACGGCGAGTGTGCGCAAGAGGGTGCGTGAGAGGTGTGGTGTGTAACAGGGAGTGCGGTGGTGAAATGGACGGAGTGTGTGGGATGTACGGGCGACGTTGGAACGCCGGGTTTTGTGAGTGTGAAACGTGTCGCGTATGCGAGTGAAGCATCGACGTTAACCGGGTTAGCAGTTAGGGTGATGGATAGCCGAGGCGAGCACTCGGGGCGCGATGTGCTTTGTTGGATGCGAGGCCCGGCGCGGGTCGGTGCTGCGTCGCTTCTCTTGGAAGCGTCGTTGCCGATTCGGGCCTGGCCGCGCCCCGCACGGTCGAGTCCGGGCTTTGCCGGGCAAGGCGACCGGTCGGGTTCAGGGACAGGTTGGAGGAAGCGGACGGTGCCCCCTGGCGGGGACGGGGTTCCGACCGGGCGAGATTGAGCCATCGGGCCGGAGGCCGCAAGGACCCGCGCCGAGATGGTGCGTGGAATCTCGGCCCGACCAAACCGCCTCCCTTGAGCCGAATGCCGGACGGATTCAACCTGCAGGCGACCAAACCACCCGAATTCATTGCTCGGCTTTGCGAAGCTGAGTTTTAATGAGGTAACGATGCACCGAGGCTCAGATATAGCGGACTGTAATGATGATAGTGTTTTGATCCGAAATTTAGAATAGTGAATAGGATTGGCTGCAATTTGATGAGCAAAATTTATAGTGGAAGATGCCCGATGTGGTGGGATGGCAAATCCACTGTCCCTCACACGGGGGCACATGAGCGCTAGTTTTATGGGGTTTATGGCAGTGTAAGCTCGCCCGGGAGGGTTAGGATAAAATGATAGGGATCTAGAGAAAATGACCATAGGTAACTGTAGCTTTAAGTAGCGACATTGGACAGGTAGTGGGGACATAGAGAGGGTAGTTGGATTATAATGACGAGGGAGCGCAATAATATAAGGGGCGACGGGGAAGCGCGAGTTTTAGCAGGGCACCAGGTAGATCAGATGATGCCGTGTGAGTGTCAGAAGTGTATTGTGAAAAGTGTGGGTGAGTGTATTGAATGAATGAAGAAGCCTGGGAGGAAGGAGGGTGCAGGTGGCACCAGGTGTAATTGCACAGGTGTGCAAGTGAACAAGTGTATGGAACAGTGTATGAGTGAGTAATAGTGATTGAGTGTTGTGTTGAGCAAATGGTCCTGGAGGAAGGAGGGTGCAGGAAGCACCGGGAGTGATGGCACAGGTGTGCGAATACAGGTGTATGGAGAATGGTTGTGTGGAATACATGGAGTATGGAATATATGGAGTATGGAATGGATGGTGTGGAGTGAGTATGGTGGAAACTGTGGAGTGGAGTGGATGGTGCGAAGGTGTGTATGGGAAGGATGGACCCCATCACGAATACCCGGGGAGGGTAGTTTAAGCGTTAGGTAGAGGGAGTAGGTAAACTGTGGATGGATATTGGCATCTGTGGTGCGTGTGGAAGAATGGTGTTTGGATGGGTACATTGGTGTCGTGGAAATGGCTGGGCGTGTGGCCTGTTAGTATGTGTAGTTAAATGGGCACTCCGCCACTGTCAGGATGTTGGCCAGGTGAGGCCGCAGGTGGGCTCTGGGAGCCAGTAGAGTTGTTGTGGATGGGGCCCGAGGATCCGGAGGACGGACCCGGGTAGCCCAGTGCCAGAGGGCACCGAGTGGGGAGAGCGCCAGAGGGCCTTCCCCAGTTAGATAGGTTAGGTAAGGAGCAGGTAAGCTCGGAGGCAACTGCAGTGGTGGAGGTGTGCAGGTGGGTAGACCTGCTGGGAGAGCCACACGACCCAGTCCTGAAATTGTGCAAGGGCACAGGGAGTTGAATCGGGGGAGTGAGACCCCAAATTGATGAAGCACCACAGTTTGGTCAATGGTAATTGGTTCTTAAAACTGCATAGAGTGTAAGACGGCGAATGGATTGGCAGGGAAAGACCCCGGGTAGTGTAAAGTGTGTTAATGTCATTTAAGAGGATAGTTAGGATTGAAATCTCCTCGCACCATCTGCATCCACTCCCCTGAGGCGATGACGTAACTCCACACCATGCCATGTTTTGTTATTTTTCTGTGCAAATGTTTGGAATGTGAGACGCATCATGACGTGGGTGTGACATTGTGCTTTGTGTTCCATCTCTCCCTCCTTATGAGGATTGATGATGAATTGGTGATGGCAAATTTAGACAATGGGATTGTGATGACGAATTTGGTATAGGGGAGATATAGGGAAGACGAGACAGTAGTGACGAATTTGTAAATGTGTAGGTTTTGTAAATACGGGGAGGGGCCAGGGGGGGGGGTAGTGTCGGTCACATGTGGGGGGCGTACGGTAGGGACGAGCTTTCTCACTTCGCTCTCCGTACGCACCTCGTTCTGCATTACCTGTGTTACGGGGTCCTCCCCTATCGAGTCCCCGGCAGAAAGAGGTGTTGTCCTTGTGTGAAAACCAGCCAATCAACCAACGAGTCCACACCAAGGGATACGAACAAACCACAATGTATTATGACCCTTCAAACCCACAATATTTTATCACACTTCAAACACCATATAATTCATCTCTACAGGTGGTACCACCTTATTGAGTCCCTTAACCCCCAAACTCACGGCCCTTTCCCCAATGTCTCTGTCCTCCTCCAAGGTGACGTCGATTCGCTCCAGCGCGTGGAATCAATGTCCGGTTCCAATCCGTGGAAGTGGAGATGATCGAGCCAACCCGCAGGTCACGTGGTCCAATCCCCAGCACGATAGTGGTAGAATGGGAAACCGGCCAAAGATGATTTCGGGTACGTACCCGGTGGCGGTTCAATCCGCGAGTCTCCTCAATAACCCTCCCACAGCCGCGGACTTGTGGGTTGCACAGTCGTCCCTGGCAGCCTGCCGGAGAGAAACGCCTGGTCGACGCGCCGCCAAAAACCCAGGCACGGCCGGTGATGCGCGTGGCGAAAGTGGCGGTCGGCTTTCTCTCACTGCTCGGTCGGGAGCTGCAATCCGACCACGTTTCACTGCTCCGTCGGGAGCCGCAATCAGAACACGTTTCACTGCTCGGGCTGGAGCTGCAATCAAAATGCTTTTCACTGCTCGTTCGGGAGCGGCAATCAGAACACGTCTTACTGCTCGGTCGGGAGCGGCAATCAGAACAAGTCTTACTGCTCGGTCGGGAGTGGCAATCACAACACGTATCCCCGTTTTCTCTTCGCTCCACCCCATTTCTCCGCTCCACCGCTTCCGGTCTTGATCCTGACTTCCGGCCACATTTCCCCAGGAGGGCTTTTAATTCTTCTACCCACAACAGTAATCATAACAATCATCATTCAGGCCGAATACGTAACACTTCCCCCCCTCAAAAAAGAAAGTTGGAACACCACGAAAACTTTCTTTGTATGCCCTCTTTGAACAGGCAAAAGTAAATTCACAAACCAAATCAGCAATCCCTGGGGCAACAATATTCAACCTTCCCCAAAAATAGAGCAACCAAAATTTTACACAACCCCCAGAACTTTCCCAAAGCTAATTCCCTCTGGACCAAGCATCAACAACTTCTAGTTCCTCTTGAATGAAGGTTAAGGTGGGGTGGTGACCAAAGCCCCAAAGTTAAACAACTCGATAGCACTTTTTCCGGGAGGCCAAGCTGAGTATTCACTACATGGACGCCTTTAGGAATGTGGAGTTCACGGTTAGTCCGGGGAGGAAAGTTCATTACATGGACGCCTTCAGGAACGTGGAGTTCACGGTTAGTCCGTGCAGGAAAGTTCACTACCTGGACGCCTGTACGAACATGGCATTCACGGTTAGTCCGTGTAGGAGTCTGGGCTCGGCGGCTCCGCCGTATCTAAAGTGAAACGTGCTCCGCTGCAATCCGACAATCATTCTTTCGGGAGATGCCGTAACTCTGGGAGCCTCCATAGTAATATCGGCTGCTGCCACCACCAAAACTACCGCCACGTTGTCCGCTTCTGTAGACCTCCCGACGCCTACGAAATGCCTTCCCTACTGTTATGGTCCGACCCTCCAACTCCTTACCATTCCAATTCTTCTCTGCCTCTCTGGCGTCCTTTGTGCTTGCAATCGTGACAAAACCGAACCCTCTTGACTGTTGCGTTTCCCTGTCTTTTACCAACCGCACTTCCACAAGCGGCCCATATCTGTTGAAGACAGAGGTCAGAACTTCCTCCTCTGTTTTGAAGTTCAGTCCCCCTACAAATAACTTGGTACTTTCGTCGCCATCCCGAGCTGGGGTGGTGTTATTTTCCCTGCTGGGCTCTTTACCAACCCTCGGGTTACCATAAACTTGACCCCCGGCCAAATCAATCCCGATAACCACAGATACTCCCTCTACAGGAAGCGTGGCTTGTAAACCGACGGTGACCGGTCCTGACACCAAATCGGATTCCAAATGGATGACATGAAGTGGGGCATTAACACAGCCACCGATCCCTTGTAACCGAACACTATCACCAGTTGCTGTTCTCTTTGACAATGGCAAAATGCCTTCAAGCATTAAGGATTGATGGGCTCCGGTGTCCCTCAATACCCTAACAGGTCTTGGGTTAGTCAAGGCTCCCTCTAGGGAGACAAACCCCTCATAAATAAATGGTTGGTAACTCTTCTGTGGGCGATTTCTTACGTTTGCCATCGCATTCGGAGTTGTACTAGCCGGACTCCGCTCTGGGTTTTCCCTTTTCATGAGATAACAACTGGACATCAAGTGTCCAGGTTTCCGGCAAAAGGCGCAAGTAGGCCCTGAGGGGAACCTCATGGTCTGTCTCGAGCCCCCCGGAAGATAAGGCTGTCTTGGGCCCATAGTCTTCTGATTTCGAAAAGTGGTGGTATCAGAGTGGTCCCCATAATCCTCTCGAGGCCGCCCCCAAGGATTCACGTTCTCCGCCCCTGATGTACCATAGCTCCCCTGACTAGGCCTGGGCGAGAAGTTCGGGTTGCGGAACCCCATCCTGTTTGTTAATGCATAGTCATCTGCCATGGTGGCGGCCTCATACAGCTTTGGTACCTTCCTTTCCTCCAGGTGAACTTTAATGTCCTCGTGGACACACTGTTGGAATTCCTCCACTAGGATCAATTGTCGCAATAGTTCGAAGTCTTTCCCGACATCTTTTGAATCACACCACCTATCAAACATGGTTTCCTTCACTCTGGCAAATTCCACATGGGTCTCACTCTCCCTCCTCCTGGAATTCCGGAATTTTTGCCGGTAAGCTTCCGGGACCAATTCATAAGCTTTGAGAAGGTGTTTTTTTAATGCCTCATACTCTGCACATTGGTCAATCGGTAAAGCCGAATAAATCTCTTGAGCTTTACCCACCAGAACACTTTGTACTAGTATGGACCAGTACTCCTCAGGCCACTTTAACTGTCGAGCCACTTTCTCAAAGTGGGGAAAAAACTTGGCTACCTCCTTCTCATTGAAGGGTGGGACCAGCCTCACATGTCTGCCAACATCCCAGGTGTTCTGACTAGGTGTCGAACCAGCTGGCATGGATGGTACCTCTCCCCGTTCTCTTATTAACTCCAGCTGCTTGATTTTAATTTCCTGCTGAAGCTCCATGTCACGTTCCTTTAACTCCCTTTCGGCTCTTCTTTCCTCCGCTCTTTCCCCTGCTCTTCTTTCCTCGAGGTCTCGGTCCTGTTCTATTCTTTTTTCCTCAAGTTCTCGGTCCTGTTTTACTCTTTCCTTCTCTGTCTTCCTTTCCTCTGCTTTTAACCTTTCCTGGCTCGGCAGTTGCATCTCCAGTTTCCGGAGCTCCACATTTTCTTGTTCCTCGGGTAACCAATCCAAGGCTACCTCTGTCCATGTGCCCTGTCCCACCAGAGCTTCTATCACCAATGTCTGCATCTCTGCTTTCCCCATATTAACTCGGACCTCCAAGTTAAAATGTCTGGCCAATATCAAGAGTTCTGATTTTTTTTAACGCTTGGAACTGTGCCTCACTAGGGGACGCCGCAAACTTTTCGGCATCAAACACCATGGTGACTATCCGTGAGCACCTGTTAACCTTCACCCCAAAATTTCCCAACAAACAAAACAAAAGTTTTTCCTCTTTTTTTTTTTTGTTGTTGTTTGTTTTTGGGAAAATTTTGGGAATTTGGAAAAAGTTCCAAACTTGGGAATTCTTTCCCGGACTAAATTTAGGAATTTCTCAGCTCCCGGACGCAGACCCAATTGCGAGTCCACGAATATCAATTGGACGAGCCCCCAATTTCTGTTACGGGGTCCTCCCCTATCGAGACCCCAGCAGAAAGAGGTGTTGTCCTTGTGTGAAAACCAGCCAATCAACCAACGAGTCCACACCAAGGGATACGAACAAACCACAATGTATTATGACCCTTCAAACCCACAATATTTTATCACACTTCAAACACCATATAATTCATCTCTACAGGTGGTACCACCTTATTGAGTCCCTTAACCCCCAAACTCACGGCCCTTTCCCCAATGTCTCTGTCCTCCTCCAAGGTGACGTCGATTCGCTCCAGCGTGTGGATTCAATGTCCGGTTCCAATCCATGGAAGCGGAGACGATCGAGCCAACCCGCAGGTCACGTGGTCCAATCCCCAGCACGATAGCGGTAGAATGGGAAACTGGCCAAAGATGATTTCGGGTACGTACCCGGTGGCGGTTCAATCCGCGAGTCTCCTCAATAACCCTCCCACAGCTGCGGACTTGTGGGTTGCACAGTCGTCCCTGGCAGCCCACCGGAGAGAAACGCCTGGTCGACGCGCCGCCAAAAACCCGGGCACGGCCGGTGATGCGCGTGGCGAAAGTGGCGGTCGGCTTTCTCTCACTGCTCGGTCGGGAGCTGCAATCCGACCACGTTTCACTGCTCCGTCGGGAGCCGCAATCAGAACACGTTTCACTGCTCGGGCTGGAGCTGCAATCAAAACGCTTTTCACTGCTCGGTCGGGAGCGGCAATCACAACACGTCTCCCCGTTTTCTCTTCGCTCCACCCCTTTTCTCCGCTCCACCGCTTCCGGTCTTGATCCGGATTTCCGGCCACATTTCCCCAGGAGGGCTTTTAATTCTTCTACCCACAACAGTAATCATAACAATCATCATTAGGGCCGAATACGTAACACCTGTTTTGATGTGTACCCTTGTGACCTTACCCCTCGCTCACCTGTCTTCTGTTCCCCTGTCTCCCACCCGAGGACTGTGCTCTCTGGGCACCGAGGGGAGCGTGCGGGAGTCCGCCATTGTGTGCCCGAATCCTTGCAACCAGCTGCCTGCATCCATGCACCACTTATGGACTACATGTCTGTGGCTGAGCACCATTTATGGACCCCACGGGTTGGGGCATGGCCCCTCTGCTGGAACCGGCCATGATGGCCCGAGATCTTGCTGGCAGACCTTGGTAACATGGCACCTATGCCATACAGGTGAACCCCTCATAGTCGGCCCCTGTGGGCCATAAATAAAATGCCGACACGTTTGTGCAATGTTCATTTTATTATGTCTAAATAGGCCGCCAGCAAGAAGAACCTGAAGGAAGACAACATCAAGAAGAACATTGGCCAGCAGAGGGAGCCGAAGAGCAAGAGCACCAGGGGTTTCTTTTGTTTATTATTGACTGTGGTGACTGTGCACTCCGGTGCATTTTGGTGCTTTATGGTGCTGATTTTTGGTGCTGGTGCGTCGATGCAGAGCAGGCTGTCTCCCCCTCAAAAGAACAATCACAGGTCCTGGGTTAGTTTTGTAAATACCATTAGCGTCAGTTGTAAATAATGCTCCCCACCGTTCATGTATAGTTTGAAGACAATTCCGCAATTCGGTTAGCTGTGGGCGTAAATCTGTTAGGCAGGGTGCAATGCAGCAGGGGGACATACTTATTTGTGTTTTAAAACGGTCACACTCAGGGTCAGGTTAAATGTAGAGGGAACTACACCTACGTGTCACACTAAAGTTAAAGTTTTATAGGCCCGAGGACGTGCCTGGAGGATGAGGGTGCAGTGTTGCGGATTTGAGAATCCTGTGTTTTTTTTATTGTTGTAATGAGAATTGTTGTAAATATCACCCTCCGGTGTAAAGGTCAGAGGTCGTCCTCCTAGTTAATCCATATACATGCATGTAGCGAATCATATATCCTTCTAAATAGTCATCTCCTTATTCTATGTAGTTTAAGGCTCTGTTCCCACTAGTTGACACTTCATTGCATCGAATGAAATAACATAGTTCCCCTTCCAACTGAACAGCCTCCATTGCCAACTGTATTGGGCGGTTTTCTGCAAAGCCTGCATTGCCAACTGCATTCACCCTCCATTGCCCATGTGGTCAGCTCGGAGAAGAAAGGCGTGTCTCCGCCCTCGTCATCGGAAGGAGGAGTGAGCCAACCCCGATTAACCAACCAAGGACGAGGGGTTTGGCTTGAAAGGGGCGGAGAGAGAACGATCGGGGAGGTTCGCGAAGGTTCGAGGGTGTGGTCTATATAACCCGTCCCGCGACGCCCCCAAAAGATGAGTCCTTGGAGAGCACGCGACGCACCTGAGGAAGCATGCCTGAGCTTTGAAACCACCACAGCTTTGGGACCATCGAAGCTTTGAGACAACCGCAGTAGTGACCACGGCAGCTTTGAGCTTTTGCGAAGTGACGCCGCCGGGCGAGCACGATTGAGGAAGGGCGGCGGCTGCTCACTCCCAGCCCGGCCGTCCTCCCGTGTCCAGCCGAACCTTCCTCCCCTTCCAGTCATCCGTGCCTGGCCTCATCCATCCATTCGTGTGAGTCTGACCGTAGTCTGTCTTTTGTCTTGTCCTGGGGTTAAGTAAGACTGTTTCGGTAAGTTAATAACTGCACTGTGTCTTCTGGTTCTTCCATCCTTTCTGTAAATTATTTTATTATCTTTCCTTCTCCTTGGTTCCTTTGATTGTGTACATATTAGTAATAAATTATATTTGTATTTCCTACCTTTGTTCTTCTTCTTCATGCTCGGCCGGTCCCTTTAGTGATTTCCCCATTGGACACCTGTGGCACGATTTGGCCAACGAATAGGAATCGGGTCTAGTTCTTGTTAATAGTTCGTGCCACGGTTGCTAAACCGCTCGACAATTAACATCTGTCCGCGGTCGCGAACGAGGTTGCGCACCTGCCTCTCCGGAGGGAGCTTGTGCAACTTCAGGACCACGTCGGTCAGTCATAGACGAGGGGATTAATCCCCCCTCGATAAGGGGAAAAGAGGCCGACGGAGAGATCCGTAACAATATTTTTGGGTACTCCATAACTTTGCCAAGTTTCATGCCTGCATGACAAAACACATATAGGTTTTGTCACATATCTGCCCTACTACATACATGCTTGGCCACAAGTCCAAATATGATGGAAACTTGTTTGAAGGATGTGTTGAAGAAGCCAGTCCAGGCCAGCACTTCTTCAGTTTGTGTGCATGATTGAACATGGAGCAGACATTAAATCACAGCTAACATGTGGTGTATCAAAAAATGATTTGTCTATGGTACAATTGCTGCAGTATAGCTGCTATTTGGAGTCGGTCAGAAAGTCAGTCAGAAATTCATAGTCCTGCAGACTGGGGATGGGTGCAACAGGAAGAAAAATGGTTGATGTGTTGGACTACACTTTCACCTATTGCGAAAAGTTGCAACGAACTGATGAAATGTGGATGCAAGATTGAATGTCAGGGAAGATGCAAGTGTTATAGCTTTAGTCTCAGCTGCAAGACCTCAAAGTCATCAAAACAGCTGTTCACCACCATCTCTGATCTTTCCCCATCCAAAACTTTGATGTTTTCTACCCCCGTTAATCCACGCTAAATCCACCTCCTTCAAATTTCGTTTTCTTTCCTGAAAGTCCTTGTATTGTCCATCTTGTTTATCCCGTGTACCCCACAAAAAAGATGTTGGTAATTATTGCATTACCGTATTGTTGCGGATATGAGGACTGTATATTTTTTGATTGTGTATTATTATTATTGTTGTTTATTCTGCGCCCCCCTGCCTCCGGAGCTGTGTAAAGGTGAAAGGGCATGCCATAATTAGTCCACAAGCATACACGTCAGCCAAATAATAGAATACCTCTGTTTGATAGTTATCTCTTATTATGTGTTTTTAGAGTAAGGCTGTGTCTCCCATTAATTGAAATACTCCATTGCACCAGTGAAAGAGATAGATTCCCTTCATTCCCACTCCCAACACTTCCATTCCCCCCCTTTCCGTCAATTGCAATTCGCATTGCCAACTGCATGTTGGGCGGTTTTCCCTTCATCCGCCATTGACCACGAGGCAGGGTTGGGGGAAGGAAGGCGGGTCCCCACCTCGTCAGAGAGGGGAGGAGTGAGCCAGCCCCACTCGACCAACCATGAACAAGGGGTTTGGCTTGAGAGGGCGGGGAGAGAACGTTTGGGGGAGGTTCGAAAAGGTTAAGGGGCGGGGCCTATATAACCCACGGCAGGGGTGTTCCCAAGGGAGATGCACTTTGAGTTGGTCACAAAGAGTTGGTCGTCAAGAGAGAGTCGTGAAGAGTCAGTCAGTGGAGTCGGTCGTCAGTTGGTTGCGGTGAGGAGTCGGTGGTGGCGGTCAGTGGTTGCGTTGGTTGCGGTGAGGAGTCGAGGAGGGAGGAGATCAGAAGACAGGAAGGCCTTGAGTTGGACTAAGAAAGAGAGGAAGTTGTTGGACTGGGTGGGACTAAGAAAGAGAGAGAAAGAGTCCTGAAGCTTGTGAGGGAAGGAGAGAGAACCCGTCACACCAACCCCCCAAGCTCCGCGTTGGCTCCACCAAGCGTTAACCTCCACCAAGGCTCCACCAAGCTCCGCGTTGGCTCCACCAAGCGTTCACCTCCAGCCATCCACCTCCTGCCATTCCTGTCATTCCCCGCGTGAGTCAGTGTCTTTGTTTGTTTTGTCCTGGGAATAAGTTAAGTCTGTATAACTATAAGCTAGTATTTGCACTGTGTCACCTGCGTCTTATGTGTTGTAAATAAACCTTGATTGCTCCGTTTTGCTTGTGTAAATAATAAATCCCATTACTCGTCTGTACGTCTTCTCGTTTTATTCCTTTTCCTCTTTGCATTGCGTCGTTTTCGTCTTTTCCCTATTGACTAGCTGCGGTGCGATCCGGCCAACGTTTGGGAGATGAATCGGGTGAGTCGGGGATCCTGTTAGGTCGCGGTAATACACCACCGCTCGGTCATCATAACATCTACCCTCGGTCATCATAACATCACCACTGCTCGGTCAGCACCTCCGCACCGCGCAGTGCCCCCAAAAGGTGTACTCCACCTTCGTCCGGATTCCAACCGTTGCCTCTGCACACGTATTCAAACTGCGCCAGGTACGCCCTCAGATCACTCTTGCCGTCATACGGCGCGAGTGGGACCTTGTCGGCGCCCGAAGGCCGGACCCCGTGCATCACTCCTTGTGCGATCAGCGCGGGACCAAACCCTTCGGGCCCCCACAGTACACTATTCCCGGGGGCCTCCCGCACATCCTCCGTCCCTCCAAACACTACCCCTCTTGGTGTCGATGCCTGGGTCACCCTTCCGCAACCCGCTACCCACTGCATACCCGCACACCCTTGCTCACCAATACCCCTCTCACTCCCCATAGTCGGACCTCCTTGCACACCTCCTCTATCCATACACTCCGGACCAGCCATACACCTCACCATTGGTCCCTCACGAACACCCAGGTCTACACCAACCCCCAAGCCTACTGAATCTCCCCTCACAGTGCTCACACCATATACATTTCCGAGTATATTGCCACTCACCTTGGCACCTCGTCGTCGCTCCTCTTCCGCCACCTGCAAACTCTTTATTTGGTGAGTAAGCACATCTTCATGATTTGAGCACAGACCTTGTACATATTCCATCACCTCCTCCTTTATCTCCCTCTTAGTTTCCCTCCGTCTCTTCTTAATTTCACTCACCCCCTCTTCCACATCCTCTAATTTTTGCTTCACCTCTTTCATCTCCCGGTGCGCCCCCTCAATTTCGTCCTCTAAGGCCACCTTGATAGTTTCTATGTGCGTCCTCACCTCCCGTTCTTTCGTCTCCATTGCCTCTGTCACCTCGTCCAACCTTGCTGTCAGTCCCTCATGTACCGTCTGACACTCCTTCTTTATGACTGCTACGTCCCTCTTTATTTCCTTCTGGGTCGCCTTCAACCCCTCGATCACAGCCGTATTCTTTTTTTACCTGTTCCTTCAACTCCCTTTGTCCCACTGTCAGCTGCCCCACCCCCTGCGTCAACTCCTCGATGCCACCTTGTAACTTTGCCGTCCCATTTCTCACCTCCTTCTCCATACGCTCCTCACCTCGCTTTACCTCCTCGCGTACCCCCGAGACCTCCTCGCTCACACCTCGTCTGATCTCCTCCCCCATTTCTCCCATCTCTTTGGTAGATGCTGCCCCCATCTGTTCCAAATCATTCCTCTGGGCATCCAATTTGGTTTCTAACCCGATTTTCACCTCCTCTATCTGATCTCCCATCTGTTTAATTTCCCGGGCGGATTGCTCCCCTATTTCCCTCAATTTGCCTTCCATTGTGTTTTCTAACCCCGTTAACCCATTCTTCACCCCTTTCATCCCGTTGTCTAACCCCTCAAATTTAATGTCTAAACCCTCAAATTTATTGTCTAAACCCTCAAATTTAGCTTCTAGCCCCCCGATTTGATTTTCTAATCGCTCCCCTATCCTTTGTTCTAGACTACCCACCCCGTCTCTCAATCCCCCGATTTGATTTTCTAATCCCTCAAATTTATTTCCCAACTGTTCACTGGTACCCCTGGCTTCGTCCCTCATTTCTCTGATTTCCGCCCTTGATTTGTCCATCTTTTCATCTATTTCTTTACTTTGCACCACGAAGCATGCCCTGATTTGCGCCATGAAGGCTTGCATGTCGCCCACCCCCATCTGCGCAGTGGGCGCGGCCACCGCGCGCTCGTGCGAGGCGCCATTTTGTGCGCCTGAAACCTCGTGCGCCATCTCGTGTACCTGATACCCCCTCAACCACATTCTCATTGCTCTCCTCCTCCATCATTACTCCCACCTCCCCCCTGGGGTCCTGGGTTGATTCTAACCCCTCTAACCCCCCAACCGGCATCCGATCACCTTGACCATCCATGGCACGATTTCGAATTTGGATGTTATTACAATTTCGGCCGCTCGTAATTTTGACCAATTTTTTTTTTTTTAAAGATGTTTCAAATTTGGTTCGGGTCCAAATCCCAACTCCTCGACACCAATTTGTTATGGATCTCTCCGTCGGCCTTTTTCCCCTTAAGAAGGGGGGATCAATCCCCTTGTCCGCGACTGACCGACGTGAGTCCTGGGGGTCCCAACGCCACTCCCGGTCGGGAGCAGCCAGGGTATTTGGTCTACAAAAAGTCCCAAGGACCTAAGTGCCACTCCTGACTGCGAGCAGGGGAGGGACTCCCGCTCGAACCCCGGTTTTAGATGTTATAATTGCCGAGCGGTGTTAGCAACACGACGTTCGAGCCATTACCAAAGACTAAACCCGATCCTGAACGTTGGTCAAAATCGCGCCACAGGTTTTCAATGGGGAAATCACAAAGACGACCGGACGAGCATGAAGAGGAAGAACGAAGGTAGGAAATACAAATATGATTTATTACTAACTATTATTTACACAATCAAAAGAACCAAGGAGAAGGAAGGATAATAAAATAAAGACAGAAAGAATGGAAGGACCAGAAGACACAGTGCAATTACTAGCTTATACTATGCAGTCTTACTTATTCCCAGGGACAATACACACAAAACAAACTTACGTACGCAAAAGGATGGAATGGCAGGAATGGTTTGGGACGGCAGAGGAGGGTCCAGGCAGATGGTAGGTGTCGAGGTCCGGCTCCAAGCGCGTGCTCCGATCCACGCTTTGGGGTCGAGGCGAAAACCCGGCAAACACAGCTCCGCGTCGGGCTGGCAGAGAGGAGCCGGCAGCTCCACGTATTCGGTTTCACACCGGCAGCTGTCTCACGCGTCCTCCGCCTCCTGCGTCTCTGATGCTGTTTTCCTACTCCGCAGAATCTGCCTCTGGTCCAGCGCACCTCCCTCAAAAATCCCTCTCTCTGCTTCTCCTCAACTGGACTCTTACGCACTTCTTTTTTGTCATAGTCTTGCGCGGGCGCTTTTATAACGCGCTCTTGGATCAATCCGCGCCACGCCCGTGATGGCATCTCACCAGCCCTGATTGGCTGGTGGGGGCTCGCTGGCTCCACCCTCTGATGACGAGGGGCGGAGACACGCCTTTCTTCCCCGACTTGACCGCGTGCGTAATGGAGTTTTGGGGTGAAGAAAACCGCCCAATGCAGTTGGCAATAATGCAGTTGGAAATGCGGTTGGAAATGGAGGCTTTGGGAATGAAAGAGAATCTACCTTATTTGAATTCGGTGCAATGCAGTGTCAACTAGTGGGAACAGAGCCTTAAACTACATAGAATAAGGAGATAACTATTAAGAAGGATATATGATTTGCTACGTGCATGTATATGGACGAACTAAGAGGACGACCTTTGACCTTTACACACCAAACGGAGATATTTACAAGAATTCATTACACTTACAGAGGGTGATATTTACAACAATTACAAATTAGCAACAATATATATATGCAGTTACATGAAAAAGTAAATACACCCCATGTAAAGTTTTGCCTTTTTCAACATATTTCAACATACAGCGATTTGATCTTCATTTCAACAATATTGATAGATAAGGTGATATAATATAAGAAATATCATGAAACATTAACCATTTGTAGTCCATTGTATAATTTAAATAAACGTAAATGCAAATTTCGCATGTGGAAAAAGTAAGTACACCCCTACATTTCTCACTACTTCAAATACCTAAATTAGAATCAGGTGCACCAGCTCAGGTGCAAATGATTAGAACATCGTAGGAGAGGATCTTGGAGGAACCTGTCTTCTTTAAACCTCATTCAGTTTGGTTTGCTCTTTGTTGTTGAAGTGTGCGGCATCACCATGCCTAGATCAAAATAGCTCTTTGAGGCCTTCAGAAAGAAGGTTATAGATGCCTACGAGTCTGGGAAGGGATTTAAAAAGATCTCCAAACAATTTGAAATCAATCATTCGACTGTCTGGAAGATCATCTACAAGTGGAGAACATTCCAAACAACTGCCAACTTGTTCAGGCCAGGCCGCCACAGCAGGTTTAGCCCGAGAGCAGACCGCAAGATGCTGAAAGAAATCGAAGAACCCCAGAATGTCATCACGGGACCGACAGGTAGCTCTTGCTACTGTTGATGTCAAAGTGCACGAGTCTACCATTAGAAAGAGGCTGCGCAACTTTGATCTACATGGGAGGTGTGCCAGGAGGAAACCTTTGCTGCCCAGAAAGAACATCAGGGCAAGATTAAAGTTTGCCAATGAACACCTAGGCAAAGACCAGCACTTCTGGAACAATGTGCTCTGGACAGATGAGTCAAAGGTAGAGCTATTTCGCCACAGTACCAGAAGACATGTTTGGGGAAAACCAAAGACAGCATTTGACCACAACAACCTGATACCAACTGTAAAGCATGGTGGTGGAAATATTATGGTTTGGGGCAGCTTTGCTGCATCAGGGCCTGGGCAGCTCACCATCATAGAATCTACTATGAATTCTTCATTGTACCAGAGGATGCTTGAGGATAATGTGAGGCCATCTGTCGGAACGTTGAAGCTCAACCAAAGGTGGACCTTGCAACATGACAATGACCCTAACATACCAGTAAATCCACCAAGGAATGGCTGAAGAGAAAAATGGAGGGGTCTGGAATGGCCAAGTCAAATCCCGCATCTAAATCCCATCGAGATGTTGTGGAGGGATTTGAAACGAGCTGTGCATGCAAGAAACCCCTCAAACATCGCACAGCTGAAAGAATTCTGCATGGAGGAGTGGGCAAAAAATTCTCCCAGTCGATGTCAGAGACTGGTAGACAGTTATAAGAAACGCCGACTTGAGGTTGTTTCTGCCAAAGGGGGCAATACCACCTATTAGAGCCAAGGGTGTACTTACTTTTTCCACATGCGAAATTTGCATTTATGGTTATTTAAATTATACAATGGACTACAAAATGTAATTGTTTCATGACATTTGTTATATTATATCACCTTTATCTTTCAATATTGTTGAAATAAAGATCAAATAGCTGTATGTTGAAATGTGTTGAAAAAGTCAAAACTTTCCATGGGGTGTACTTACTTTTTCACGTGACTGTGTGTGTATATATATATATTGTTACAGATTTGGGAACCCCCCCTTCACTTGTAAATATCCCCCTTTGTAATATAATCCCCTTTTATTAATTATTAAATACCACACCCTAGGCCATCACAACACTCAGCCAATCTTAGAATCATCTTGCTAATTATTTCCTATTCTGTTTAATTAAGGCTCTGTATCCACTAGATTGACACCACGTTGCATTAACAATTCAGGATAGCTCCCCTTCAATGATTCCATACCCCAGCAAACTCTCTCTCTGCAAAGCAGCTCGACAAGCGTGGGGTGCGTGACCTCTCAACTGGGCTGGGTTTGAAAGCGGCGTTCGCCACCATTTTGAACATGTGCTCCATGCTCTGTTTGAACAAGAAGGGCGGGGTCGCCGAGAAGAGGCGTGACCGTGGCTCGCCACGAGGGCGGAGCTGTTCAGCTCCATTGCCTAATAAGGCTACCAACAGAGCACAGGGGCGGGACCCAAACGGCCGAGGGCGTGTCACGACCCCGCTTAAGATATGTGTTTGGAAGATCACGCAAAAGAGAGAAGGTTTGAGACCAGCAGAGGGGACGAGCGCGCAGCAGAAAGAGATCGTGCCTTACCTGCGAGGGGAAATCCCAGTATTATACCCAGAGAGGGAGAGTCGTGGCGTCGACGCAACCACGTTGGTTCCAGCGGTTGTCGGGTCCGCTACGCAGCCAACGGCGCGAGGTCGGTGTGGCACCTCGACGGCTGAACGAGCCGAACCGGCCGCTTTTGCCAGCTGAACGGACCTTCTCCTGCCATTCCTGTCATCATCCCCGTGTGAGTCTGTCTTTGTTTGTTCTGTCCTGGGTATAAGTAAGACTGTATAGATAAGGCTGCCCTGTGTCTTTTTACATCCATCTATCTTTGTACAGCTTTGATCTTTCTTTTCCTCTGGTGGTTGTTATAATAAATGTGTGCTCTTTCTCCAAGGTTTGGTTTCGTCTTCATCCAGTTGCTTTAGTCTTTTCTTTCCATTGGTCTGCGTGGCACGATTAAAACCGCTATAATCGGGTTAGTAATTGTTAACGGCCTGGGTCGTGACTCGCTTCGCTCGGCGTGTCCATTACCGTAGCGACTCTGGCGGGGCTGTCTCCTCGCTGGTTGGGAGGTCACGGTAAGCAAGTATTCGGGGGGTCTTTTTTTTGGGTCTCTGGCCCGATTACCCTGGTCGTGGCTGACCACCAGTGACGTCACAGACCCCCAGGATCGGCGACGGCCAGTATAATGGACAAGGGGTTAACCCCCCTTGGCAAGGGGAGCGGCGTCATCCCAGATCTGTAACAATATATATATATATATATATATATATATATATATATATATATATATATATTGTTGTGGATATGAGGATTGTGTTTTTTATTGTGTTTTTTGTATTATTGCTTTATTCTGGACCCTCCTGCCTCCAGTCTGTTGCATAAAGGTCAAAGGGCGTTCCCATAGTTAATTCCATAAAGCATACACGAAGGACACCATATATCCCTGTTCAGTAGTTATATCCTTATTATGTGTATTAGGCTAAGGATTTGTCTTCCATTAATTTAAATACTCCATTGCACCAAGTGAAATAAGAGTAGATCCCCTTTCATTCACATTCCCCTTCCAACAATTGCCAACTGTTCCCTCCGCGACTCCATTCGCCACGAGGTCGGCTTGGAGAAGAAGGGGGAGGAGCTGCCGACTCCTGGGCGTGCCCGCCCATCGTCATCAAGGGCGGAGCCAGAGGGCCGTGCCGACCAATCAGGGCCGAGGCGAGCTCACCGATGGGCGTGTCCTGGACACCAGCGGCTTGATCGCCTGAGGCGCTATAAAGAGCGCGCGAAAGCCTAGAAGTTGTTGTTGGACTAAGCAAGAGAGGACTGAGTTGGACTAAGAGTTGGACTAAGCAAGAGAGGAAGTTGTTGGACTGGGTTGGACTAAGAAAGAGAGAGGAGAGAAGGGGCGAAGCGAAGCAAAGAGAGAAAGAGTCCTGGAGTTTGTGAGAGGGAGAGAGAACCCATCACGCCAGACCCCCCACCAGCAGCGTTGGCTCCACCAAGCAGCTACGACCCGTTACCCCGCGCATACAACAGGATCGGTGGCATCGGCGGCCGTCGAGGTCCAGCCCGACGTCCCATGCAGGATCAAGCTTCAGCCAGCTCCGTGCCTTCCTCCCCCTCCAGCCACCCACCTCCTGTCATTCCTGCCTGCAATTTCCCCATTCGTGTACGTGAGTTTGTTCTGTGTGTCTTGTCCTTGGGTTAATTAAGCCTGTTTAGATAAGCGAGCGATTTTCACTGTGTCTCTTTGATTCTTCTGTAAATTATTTTATTATCCTTCCTTCTCCTTGGTTACTTTTGGTTGTAAATAGCAAATAAATTATATCCGTATTCCCTACTTCTGTCTTCTTCTTCTTCACATCCTTCGCTTTAGTCTTTTCCCCATTGAATATCTGTGGCGCGATTTTGGCCAACGTTCAGAAATCGGGTTAGTCGGGGTAACTGTTCGGGCGCGGCGGCCATCCGCTCGGCAAACAACATCCTAGCCGTGTCCGTAACAATATACATATACATATACATATATATATATATATATATATATATATATATATATATATATATATATATATATATATATATATACTAGCTTGGCTATATATATATAGTTGCGGATCTCCTCGTCAGCCTTTCCCCTTACCAAGGGGAGATTAGTCCCCTTGTCTTTTACTAGCCGACGTGATCAGGGGCTATGGCGTTCCTTCCAGACGGCGTTGAATAGGGTGGTAGGCCGAATTCCTATTACCTAATTACCAACGCCTCCCAGGAAGCAAGGAAATAAACCCCGCCCGAATCACGGTTATAGGTGGAAACGCCGAGCGATAGCGAACCGTGATCCGGGCCGTTAACAAGGACTAAACCTGATCTGAGCGGTTCTGAATCGTGCCACGCTTACCTAATGGAGGAAAACACAAATACGCCGAATTAGGAAGAAACAAGGAATAACAATTTGTTTATTTACAATTTGTACAGGAAGGAGAAGAAGAACACACAGTGCAGCTTATTACAGTCTTAACTTATCCCAGGACACGGGCCCGTTTCACACTCAGACACACTCACACGGGGATGTAGATGGTCAGGGTGATGGTCCAGGGATGATGGCATCCAGGCAGTTCGCGCTGGTCCCCGACTCGCACCACGAAGCAGATGGTCAGGGCGGCAGAAGCTCCCCGCGGGTCTTTAACGCGGATCGGACAATTACGGGGTAAATGCGGGGCGAAAGGTAGGCTGGCTGGGTGATTACGCTGGCGTGGCCGTGTACGTAATAGGTGGACTGGCGCTATATGCGCTCCCAATACAGTTCAATGGCAAAGCGCCTCTCCCGCAGAAGTCCTCTCACAGAGCACGATCCCGAGTCCTTTATCATGCGCAAGCCCAAACATGTGAGTCCTTCTCTTACATGCGCGAATCGTGCCAGTCCTCATAAATTCCTTCTGGCCAGTCCTCTCTAGGGCTTTGTGCGCGCGCTTATGTAGCCTTTTCAGCGAACCTTCCAGCACTTGCTAGATGCGCCTTTACCACGCCCTCTTTCGCCATGCCGACCGAGCTCTGGTTGGTTGGTGGCTCTTACCGTCACCGCCTTCTGACGTGCTGCCTGATGCGGCCACACCTCTTCCTCGCGCTCCTCCCCCTTTCCAGGCCTACCTCGTGGCATTTGGCTGGTTTCGAGCGAAAACCCAAGGGCAGCGAACGCTGCTGGCAAATGAGGTGGATTAGCCGAATCAGGGCGCGGGATGGATGCTGCCCAACGAGGTCGATTTGGAGGGTGGCCGCAAAATGAACGGGACCTAAGCTTATTTCTTTTACACAACGCAGGTATCACTAATGCAAATGGCCTTATCCTCACACATACTATGACATAACTAATGTTCTAAGGTGGCCTACGTGTTGCTTGTGGAATAACTATGGGGGCAAACCTTTAACCTTTAATGATGTTATATTTACACTCTCAGAACCGTAACAATACATATATATATATATATATATATATATATATATATATATATATATATATATATATATATATATATATATATATATATATATATATATATATATATATATATTGTTACGGACACGACTTAGATGTTATGGTGGGCCGAGCGGAATGGCCGCCGTGTTCGCACAAGTTACCCGATTACACTCGAACGTTGGCCGAATCGCGCTACGCTAGATCAATAAAGGAAAGGACACAACGGCTGGGTTAAATGACACGACACCAGGGGTACAGTTCTCAAGACCTCCGGAGGAGGATATAATATGGGGTATGCAGAACGTTTAGATTACACGCACAAGAGGTACAGCACAGAAAGGTGGGCACTTAGACACGGTCTTATCTTATACCCGACAGACCACAGACAAACGGGACAAGACTGACTCACACAGGGATTGATGGCAGGGGAGGGCAGGCAGTCGATGGCTCAAGGTGCACCTTGGCTCAGGGGCAGAATCGACCCGGTCCGGTCCAAAGATGCGGGTAGGTATCGTCGCGCTGGAGGTGGCGTCCGTTCTCCTTCGTAGCTGAGGCGCATCTGACGTCACCTCCGTCTTCCTGCGCTTGTCCAGCGGGGAGTGACACACCCTCGGCTCGTTAGCTCCGCCCCAGATGGAATCGGTCCGCCGCCTCTTATTGGGTGCGGGGGGTTACCGGGCTCCGCCCTTGACGAGGAGCTGACAGTCAGCCCCTGAGTGGTAACCCCGTCGGAGCACATGGTCAATGGTGGCTAACCAAGCCGGAGTGAGGACGCGCACTCCCCGCGCCGCTGTTGTTGTTGTTGGTGTTGTTGTTTCATGGGGAAGAGATGCGGGGAGGTATGGGGAGGTCCTAAACTTACTACTGGTGCCATACAATCACATTCTGGTGCAACGAAGAGTCAGAATTAATGGAAACGAGTCCTTAACTGACATAGACTAAGAATAACTAGCAAGATGTCCTATAGTTGTCTACGTGAGATGCGGTGAACCTGGGCACGACATTTAATGGGGGAAAAAGGGGAAGGTCGGGGCTACAGAGTGTTGTTTACAGACAATGGGACTAGGGAATGGGGGATTGGGGATAGTTGGGGAGTATTGGGGAAATAGGGGAATATTTACAAGCGGATATGGATGGAGGCCAAATCCCATATCCGCAACAATATATATACATATATATATATATATATATATATATATATATATATATATATATATATATATATATACATATATATATATATATATATATATATATATATATATATATATATATATATATATATATATATATATATATATATATATATATATATATATATACAGACTTGGCATTTAATGGAATTTTTTTTTTTCTTGACGGGTTTACTTTCTTAACTCAGTATATCAATCTGGCGAGTTTCTTTTACACTTTGGTGATTTATTTGTTGAAAGAACCATGTCACTGATTGTCTGTCGCAGCAAGAAGTCAACAACAGGGTTATATCACAGGTGGCGTGCCAAAATGTACGGACAGGTGCATTTGATGATTGGCGTCACAGTCGGGTATACAAGGGTTGTTGCGTTCTGTATTAGTGGAAAACAACTGCTGCATGTCTCGAAAAGTTATTGCCACTTCCTCTGGAGATGGTCCGTTCAACTCGACAATGCTGTTTGTCATGGAGTGGTGGCTTTACGAAATTACGGCATGAAACAGCGTGCTATTGCTCGGCAGTATGGCATCACTCAAGGTCAGGTGTCAAGATCCTGAAACGAAATGATCAGAGGGGTATCCCTACTCCAATACCGAGGCCATGACGTCCCCGCAGAACCACAAGGAGGGATGATCGCCAGCTGCACCGGTTAATCCGCAATGGCCGTACAGCTAATCAATTTAGCAATCAGCTATCAGATTAGCAATCAGCTAATCGGCTTAGGGCTGAGTGGCAGCAACTGACAAATGTGCCTGTATCCAGAAGGCTAGTCAACCAACGACTGGTTCAAGCAGGCTATCGTGCCAGGTGTCCCCTGAGAAAGCCACGCCTGACCAGACAACACCGCCAGCGCTGATTGCAGTGGGCCAGAGAGCACCGTCAATGGCAGCCAGGACACTGGAATCACGTGATCTTCAGTGACGAGTCCAGATTTCTGGTTTATCGTCAAGATGGCCACGTCTGAGTGCGCAGACAAGTGCATGAAGCCTACAACAAAGATTGTATAGTGCCAAGAGTCCAAGCTGGAGGTGGTGGGGTGACCGTTTGGGCTGCTTTTCATGCAGGGGGCAAAACTGACCTGGTTGTTCTGAATGGAAACCTGAACCAGTTCAAGTACAGGGCTATTCTGGAAGAAACATTGCTTCCATTTGCTCGTGCAGCCTTTCGAGGAAACTTTGTTTTCCAAGATGACAATGCACGGCCTCATCGTGCTCGCATGATACAACACTTTCTTGCTGACCGTGGTGTAGAGCATATGGAGTGGCCTGCCATGTCCCCGGATATGAATCCGATAGAGAACTTGTGGGCAGAATTAATGCGTCAAATCGACCACTTGGACCAGCAGCCGACCTCTGTGCGTGAATTGCAGCAGGCTATTGTCACTGCATGGCAAGCGATTCCTGTCCAAACCTTGGCAAATCTCGTGAACGTGCTTCAACATGTACGTGCTCTCCTGAATGCTCGTGGGGGTTACACGAAGTACTGAACTGTAATTTTAGTCCGTAATCCCAGTCGTAATTTAACTTTTGTTTTCGTTAAAATAAAATTTGGCTAATGTGCAAAATAAAGAGATACTTCTGGAAAACGTACAGAAGTTTAACACAGTACTGTCCATGAATTGAGTTCGATATCAGTTTACATCACTTTCAAGGATCAATTTGTTTGTTTTGAAATGTCAAATGTGGTTTTTGTTTCTTTTAAAGGTCACATTAACAAAATCTCGAATAATTTCAACATAATTCCAATGAACTTTTGGTTCTCAGACATCTTGAAAAGTGAGCTCACCCCCCCAAAAAAAAATCCCATATTAAATGCCAAGTCTGTATATGTATATTGTTACGGACGCGGTTTAGATGTTATTATGGGCCGAGCGGATGGTCCACCGCGACCGTTACAAGATCCCCGATTGGCCCGACTCCCCCAACGTTGACCAGATCGCACCACAGATATTCAATTTGGAAACCTCTAAAGCGACCGAAAGAGAAGGAAGAGAGAAGAAGACAGAGTACGGAGGAATAACAGGATTTATTATACACACAAGCAAAAAGAAGGAGCGATCAAAGTTATTTACAAGCAATGGATGGAAGAAGCAGTCACACAGTGAATCGTTAGCTTATACTAGTCAATTTACTTAACCCCAGGACAACGATTAGGACAGACGACGTTCACACTTACACGGGGGATATTGCAGGCAGGTATGGCTTGAGGATGGATGGTTGTTTTGGGAGGCAATGGAGGGTCCAGCGTGGATTGCTGCCTGGCGCGTCCTTTTCGTGGCCTGCGGCCCCTTAGCTGCCCCCTTAGCTGCAGCCCAGCTGGTCGCACGATGGCTCGCACACACCTGCTCGTTCAGGCGTCTTCCTTCTCCCCAGCAACAACGAGCGACAGCAAGCAAGAGGACGGGGTCAGAGCAAGAGCACGGGGTCAGAGCAAGAGGACGGGGTTAGAGCAAGAGCATGGAGTGCGTCCCGCGGCAGCTTATATTGGTCTCCTCACCGAACCTTCGCGCACTTTCTCGGGGGTTCCCGCTCCACCCTCTCTTAGCCAAACCCCTTGTTCTGGGTTGGATGAGCGGGGCCGACTTACTCCTCCCCCCTATGACGAGGGGGGCGACCCGTCTTCTCTAGCCACTCCCCTTGTTCGTAATGGCCGCAAATGGCAAAAACCAGTCAGCAGCTGCAGGTAAGGCGCCGTCACTTTGCACAGCAGTTCAGTACTGCAATAAACGGTTGCTGTCAAAGCTCAAGTGGGGGAATCCCTGGCACTTGAGCTGCCATGGATCATCAGAGGGGCCTACGCTTTATTTCGTTTGATGCAATGCAGAGTCAATCTAGTGGGAAACACATATTTAGCCTATATAGAATAAGGAAATAAACTATTTAAAAAGATATATCGTGGCCTGTGTGTAAGTTTCATGGAATTAACTAGGAGGATGGCTGCGACCATTTTTTACATTACGAGGGTGTTACACACAACAAAACCATACTTTTCACATTCGTTACACTTTCTCCAAAATTGTTACACTTCTCAAAACCGTTACCCTTCTCAAAACCGTTACACTTCTCAAATTCGTTACACTGAACCATCCTTTCTTCAGGCCCGCTCTCGGGCCTACAAAACTTTAACTTAGTGTGACACGTAGGTGTAATTCCCTCTACAATTAACCTGACCCTGAGTGTGACAATCTTAAAACACAAATAAGTATGTCCCCCTATTGCATTGCACCCTGTCTAACAGACTCAAGCCCACAGCTAACCGAATTACGGAATTGTTCTCAAACTATACATTTACGGTGGGGAGCATTATTTACTGTGACGTTATTTCTTATTTACAACGCAACCCAGGACCTGTGTTTTTTTTCTTTTTTCTTTTTAGGGAACAAGAAAAAGAAATTCCTGTTGGGAGGGAGGAGACAACACGCATTGCATCGATGCACCAGTACCAATACCACCAAAGCACCCAAAAGCACCACCAAGCACCACAAAAGCACCACTCGATGCACAGTCACCACTGTTCATAATAAACACAACAAAACAACTGGTGGTGGTCTTCTCTTTCTCTGCTGGGCCGATGTTCTTCCCGACGTCTTCTGGCTTCATGCGGCCTACTTGGAAATAATAAAAAACACAACTTGTGTTCATTTTTATTTAGGGCCGCAGGGGCCAACTAAGGGTGGTCCACCTGTTTGGCATAGGTGCCGCCTTACCGAGGTCCGCAAGCAAGATTCCCTGGCCACTATGGCCGGTCTCCAACAGAGGTGCCCTGCCCCAGAACCTGGGGTCCATCAAGTGGTACTTGGCCGCAGAACAGCGGTCCATAAAGTGGTACATCAACGCAATGCATGCTGGTTCTGAGAATCTCGTGCGCACAATGGTCATCTCACGCACGCTCCCCTCGGCGCCCAATGGCGCACAGGTCCTCAAGTGGGAGACAAAAGGGGGGAAGACAAATGAGCGAGGGGTAAGGTCACAAGGGTACACGTCAATAAAGGCAATGCAGGGTGAAGTGCGTACGGAGAGCGAAGTGAGAAAAACCCGTCCCTACCGTACGTCACCCCCCCTGTCACCTACACTACCCTTGCTCTTACCCCATATTTACAACAATTTACACCTTTACAAATCCGTCGCTACTGTCACGTCTTCCCCTTATTTCCCCTACCAAATTCGTCTCCAATCCCTCTACTTCAAAATTTGCCATCACCAATTCATCATCAATCCTCATAAGGAGGGAGAGATGGAATTGCGCCCAATGTCACACCCACGTCATGATGCGTCTCACAATCCAAAACCTTTGCATTAATGAAAAATAATAAAACATGGCATGGTGTGGAGTTACCTCATCTCAGGTGAGTGGATGCAGATGGTGCGAGGAGACTCCAATCCTAACTATCCTCTAAATGACCTTAACACTCTTTACACTACCCGGGGTCTTTCCCTGCCAATCCATTGGCCACTTACACTATGGGTTCTAACAACCAATTCCCATTGACCAAACTGTGGTGCTTCTCAATTTGGGGTCTCACTCCCCCGATTCATCTCCCGGTGCCCTTGCACAATTTCTGGGCTGTGACGTGTAGCTCTCCCAGCAGGTCTACCCACCTGCACACCTCCACCACTGCAGTTGCCACCCGAGCTTACCTAGCTCCTCACCCTAACCTAACTAACTGGGGAAGGCCCCTCCTGGCTCTGTCACCCCTTGGTGCCCTCTGGCACTGGGCTACCCGGGTCCGTCCTCCGGATCATCGGGCCCCATCCACAACTACCGGCTCCCAGAGCCCACCTGTGGCCTCACCTGGCCGACATCCTCACAGTGGTGGAGTGCCCAAACCAACTACACACACTAACAGGCTACACGCCCAGGCATTTCCACAACACTAATGCACCCATCCAAACATCATTCTTCCACTCGCACCACAGATGCCAATATCCAACCACAATTTACCTATACCCTCTACCTAACACTTACACTACCCGCCCCGGGTATTCGTGATGGGGTCCATCCTTCCCATACACACCTTCGCACCATCCACTCCACTCCACAGTTTCCACCATACTCACTCCACGACCATCCATCCCAATGCGCCATATATCCCATCCCATTTATTCCACACAACCATTCTCCATACCTGTTGTTGCACACCTGTGCACTCACACCTGGTGCCACCTGCACCCTCCTTTCTTCCTGGACCATTTGGTCAACACAACACGCAATCACCACTACTCCCTCATACACTGCTCCATACACCTGTTCAGTTGCACACCTGTGCAATCACACCTGTTCAATCACACCTGTTCAATCCTCAAACACACGGCATCATCTCATCTAACTACTCCCCTCTGAAACTTGCGCTTCACCAGTCACCCCTTTAAACTATTGCGCTCCCACGTCATTATCATCCACACTAAACTACCTGCGTCCCCACTACAGGTATCCTTGTCACTAACTAATCTTATCGTTACCTAATGTCAGCTTCTAGGGCCCTACACACAATATCCTAACCCACCCGGGCTAGTTTTCACTGCCATAAACCCCATAAATCTAGTGCTCCTTTGCCCCCCCCCCCCCCCCCGTGAGGGATGGCAGAGTTGCTATCCCATCACGTGGGGCATCCCTTACTACTATTCCCCCAGTCCTCTGACGCTACGAGCCCCCGTTGCAAGAGGTACTGGGTCCTGCCTCGGCCTCTAGAGCCGAGGCGATCCATGAGGGCGCCTGCTCACCGGCATAAGGTCTTATCCTGTCGGCATGGACGATCCGAGGGAGGGCCCGTGGCCCCATTTTGATCTAAATGACCACGTCACAGATTTGCGACAGGACGACTCCCGGGCCTTGCCAGGGGGAGGGGAGTTTTGGGCACCTGCCCTTCCGTCTCCGGGGATTAAAGAACCAAATCTTCATCCCCGGAGCGTATTGACTCCCCTGGCTCCGGTCGTCGTACCTGCGCTTCATCTTGGCCCCCGCCAGATGGAGCTGGCGGCGGGCGAAGGCATGGACCCTCTCCATGCCTTCCTCCAGGTGACGTGCATAACCCTCCCTCGGCGGTGTATCCATGGTATCTGGCACGGGACCGCATAGCAAGTCGGCGGGAGCCCGTAACTCCCGCCCATACATAAGCAACGCTGGACTGCATGCGGTGGCCCCGTGCTGGCTAGTTCGGTAGGCCATCAACAAGTACGGGAGATGTTCGTCCCAGTCATCCTGACGGGTGGTGGTTAACAATGCTAGTTGTTGTATCAATGTTCTGTTGAACCGTTCCACCATCCCGTCAGATTGTGGCCGCAAGGGCGTGGTTCTTGTTTTCCGAATTGACAGGAGTCTGCACACATCTTTTAGTAATTGGCTCTCAAAATTTCGTCCCTGATCGGTGTGCAGCTCCTGTGGAATCCCGTGCCGACATACAAATCCTTCCACGAAGGCCTGTGCTACCACCCCTGCTTCTTGGTTGGGGAGGGCATAGGCCTCCGGCCACTTGGTGAAATAGTCCATCACAACGAGGATATACTTATTACCTTGGCGGGTGCGGGGTAGTGGTCCTAGAATATCCATAGCCACCCGCTCAAGGGGGGCCCCCACCTGATGTAATTGAAGGGGGGCCCTCATCCTCCGTGCTGGTCCCTTTTTGGCAGAACAGGCGTCGCATCTCTGACACCAGTCCTGTATGTCGCGCCACATATTCACCCAATAGAACCTCCGGCGGACCCGAGATATTGTCTTTGTCCTGCCCAAATGCCCGCCGGAGCGGGTACCATGCACCTGTTGCAATATGACGTTCTTAAATTTGTCAGGGACTATCACCAGCCAGGAAGTTCTATCAGAGGGAACCTCCACCCACTTGCAATACAAGATGTTGCCTTTCAATTCCAGGGTCTGCCACTGAGCCCAATACGCCTTTGTTTGCACCCCGAGGGGGGTGACCTCTTCCCCCTTTGGTCTTTGCCCCAATTTGACCCATTGGAACACCGGCCCCAGAACAGGATCCTCCTGCTGGGCCGTGCTCCAAGCCAACTCTCCAAATTCCTCGTCCGCGGTTAGTGGCAAAATTGGCCCTCTCACCCGGGTTGCCCGGACGACGAGAATCGGGGCGGAATCGCCCAATTGCTCCCTCTCCTCGTGTCTCGCACAAAATTTACAGTTTTCCCCCAGACAAGGACGCCGAGAGAGTGCGTCCGCATTACCATGGGCCTTCCCGGCCCTATGGGCCACATCAAAATCGTACTGCTGCAACTTTTCCAACCACCTTGCAATTTGGCCCTCCGGTTCCTTGAACCGAAGGAGCCATTGCAAGGAAGAATGGTCAGTTCTAACCAAAAATTTCCGCCCGTACAGGTACGGGTGGAAATGGTTCATGGCAGCCAGCATAGCCAATAACTCTTTGCGAGTGACACAATAATTTCGCTCGGGCCTACTTAAGGCCCGACTATAGTAACCAATCACTCTCTCCACGCCCTCCTGTGTCTGAGACAAAACTGCGCCCAATCCTTCCTGGCTCGCATCCGTGTCCAGGGTAAATGCCCCGTTGCTAGTGGGGTAAGCTAGAAGGGGTGCGGATGTTAGACACCCCTTCAATTTTTGGAAGGCCTCGTGGCACTCCCGTGTCCAATTAAATCGCGTCCCCTTCTCCGTAAGCCGGTGGAGGGGACGGGCCAACTCCGCAAATTTCGCCACAAAGCGCCGGTAGTAGGAGCAGAGTCCCAAAAATCCCCGCACCTCCTTGATGGTACGTGGTGCGGGCCACTCCTCTACCGCTTTAATTTTGTCTGGGTCCGTTTTTACCCCCTCGCGGCCGATCACGTGACCTAGATAGGCCACCTCTCTTGCAAACAAAGTGCACTTACTCGGGTTCAGCTTCAACCCTGCCTGTCTGAGGCACCCGAACACCTGGTCCAAATTAGCTACCGCCTGGGGGAAGGTCTTGGCATGTACTAGGACGTCATCCAGGTATACCAGGCATGATTGCCATTGCATGCCGCCTGGTACATGTTCCATTAATCGCTCAAAGGTGGCGGGGGCGTTACACAAACCAAACGGCATCACAGTGAACTGATACAGCTCCTTACCTGTGGAAAATGCCGTTTTCTCCTTCCCTGTCCGATCCATCTCCACCTGCCAATACCCACTCTTGAGGTCCAAAGTTGTGAACCAATTTGAGCCCGCAACGGCATCGAGGGTGTCATCAATCCTTGGCAGGGGATATGAGTCCTTGAGTGTCACGTTGTTTAGCTGGCGATAGTCCACGCAGAATCGCGTGGTCCCATCCTTCTTTTTGACCAGCACAACAGGTGACATCCAAGGACTTCCCGAGGGCTCGATCACGCCCGCGTCGAGCATTTTTTCAACCTGCTCGTCAGCTTCCGCCCTCTTGCTCCAAGGGAGCCGTCGGGCGGCCTGACGAATAGGCCGAGCCTCACCGGTGTGGATCTGATGTTTCACCAGGCCCGTACGTCCAATATCCTCGGTGGACAGGGAGAAGAGGTCCAAATGGGACCCAACCAGTTTGTGTAAGGCCTCCCTCTGGGTACCTCCCAACTCTACACTACTACGATTTACCATCTCGCAAATGGGATCGGGCCAATTCCTAGAACTTATTGAAGGCTCCCCCTGGGGTCGGCTCGGCTGGACGTTCTCGCCCCTCACTGACGCGACTTCTCTAACTGGGGTGCAGCCAGCTACCTACGTGCCCCTCACTATAGTGCGTAGTTCTGTGCTAATATTAATTACTCGGACGGCCACCACCGGCCCGTCCGTTTTTACAAGGGTGCGGCCCACGATTAAACCAGGTATGGATAGCGCTGCCACCGGTTCGACCAGGCCGCAGGATTCCTGCCATGTCGGGCGAGCTGACCATTGGGCCGGCACTATGGCCTCGGCCCCCGGAGGGATGGCCACGGCCTCAGGAGCCTCCAGCTCCACCCTCTCGGCCGTGCTCACCCCCTCCAATGGTAGCTCTTCCACTCCCCATCGCAGGATCCCCCGACTCAAGTCGATTTTACACCCGCTGGCAGTCAACAAATCCAACCCTATTAAGCACGGGTCGCACACCTCCGCCACCCAAACCTCTATCTCTTGCTTTACCGATCCCAACTTGAGGGTCACAAAACCACGCCCTATGATCGGAGCCGTTGCCCCGGTAGCCAACTGCAAACTATGATTTTCCAGACGCTGGATTTTACCCCAGCCGTCTGCACTCGAATTAAGGACCACGGGGCTGATGCTCGTGGCGCTGGCTCCCGTGTCCACCACGGCGTCTACCCCCACGCCGGCAATTTTGCACCGAATTGTCAAACTACCCGTCCCAATTTGGCCACAATGAATGACCTGTCGCGTCAACGAGGGCTTCTCTCCATCCCCTACTGCCGAACACCGCCCTGCATGCCCGGCACGTTCTAGTTTCCCGGGCCCTGGCGGGGGGGGGGGGGGGGGGGTGTCTGAGGTCGGCTAGGCCGATCTATACGGGGCGGAGTTGAGGGCATCGGTTGGCGGGAAACGTCCCGGCGCGGAGCTCGACACTCCCATGCACGGTGACCCATCCGAGCACAATTATAGCACCTCACATGGTAAGGTGCTTGCCTCCGGTATTCCAAATCCCCCCCTTGTATGTCCGAATTGGGGTACTCTGTCGGGGACTACCGGGTGCCACCGCTGGGGCCGCCTGCCATGGTCCAGGTTCCGCCAGGCGCCGATCCACTAACCTCCGGACCATGCTCTCCAGGTCAGGGCCCCCGTCGGGGGCGGGCCCCCTTGGGGGGCCGCCCCCATCTGACGCACCGCCACTGCGTGGCGCTCGCCTCCCCGGGCCAGGGGCCTCGCTGCTTCCCAACGGGCTGCAGCGTCGGCCGCCTGACTCATGGTTTGCGGGCGCCACATGGCGAGCTGTTGCCGGAGCTCCAGATCCGGAAGGGCCTGAATAAAGTGATCCAGCGCCAGGCTTTCCTGGGAACTCGCTGCCATGTCCGCGTGTGCAATCCCGACCGCGCAGCGAATATCGTGAGCAAGTTCCCCGATGGTCTCCTGGGGCTTGCGTTTTCGCTGCGCAAGTTGAGCTTTAACAAGCTCGCTTTGCTGTTCAATGCCGAAACGATTAATTAATGCCGCACGGAGAGCTGACAGGGTGAGAGCACCCGGTGGTAAAGCCGTCAGCACCTCCGCCGCCGCACCGCGCAGTGCCCCCACCAGGTGTACTCCACCTTCGTCCGGATTCCAACCGTTGCCTTTGCACACGTACTCAAACTGCGCCAGGTACACCCTCAAATCACTCTTGCCGTCATACGGCGCGAGTAGGACCTTGTGGGCGCCCGAAGGTCGGACCCCGCGCGTCACTCCTTGCGGGATCAACCCGTTCGGGCTCCCACAGTACGCTATTCCCGGGGGGCTCCCGCGCGTCCCCCGTCCCTCCAAACACTACCCCTCCTGGTGTCGATGCCTGGGTCGCCCCTCCGCAACCCGCTACCCACGCCATACCCCCACATCCTTGCTCACCAGCACCCCCCTCACTCCCCATAGCCAAACCTCCTTGCACACCTCCCCTGTCCATCCACTCCGGACCAGTCATACATCTTACCATTGGTCCCTCACGAACACCCGGGTCTACACCACCCCCCAAGCCGACTGAATCTCCCCTCACATCATATACATTGCCACTCACCTCCGTACCTCGTCGTCGCACCTCCTCTGCCACCTGCAAACTTTTTATTTGGTTAGTGAGCACCTCATCATGATTTGAACACAGACCTTGTACATATTCCATGACTTCCTCCTTTATCTCCCTCTTAGTTTCCCTCCGTCTCTTCTTAATTTCACTCACCCCCTCTTCCACCTCCTCTAATTTTTCCTTTACCTCCTTCAGCTCCCGGTGCGCCCCCTCTATTTCTTCCTCCATCGCTACTTTAACCGTTTCTATGTGCGTCCTTACCTCCCGGTCCTTCGTCTCCATTACTTCTGTCACCTCTTCCAACCTCTTCGTCAATCCCTCATGTACCATTTGACATTCCTTCTGTGTCGCTATTAATTCATTTTTAATGTCCTTTTGTGTCGCTTTTAAACCCCCGATGATTGCAGTGTTCTTTTCCACTTGGTCTGCTAGTTCCCTTTGTCCTATTGTCAGCTGCTCTACTCCCTTCGTCAGACCCTCTCTGCCCCCCTGTAACCTAGCCGTATTATTCCTCACCTCTTTCTCCATATGCTTCTCACCTCGCTTTACCTCCTCGCATAGCCCCGAAACCTCCTCACTTACACCTCGTCGTATCCCCTCTTTCATCTCCTCCATCTCTTTTGTAGATGCCACCCTCATCTGTCCCAATTCATCCCTCTGAGCATCCAGTTTACTTTCTAACCCGATTTGCACCTCCTCTATCTGGTTCCCCATTCGTTTGATTTCCCTGGCAGATTGTTCCCCTATTTCCCGCAATTTGTCTTCCATCCTATTTTCTAACCCCATTAACCCATTTTTCACCCCCTCTAACCCATTGTCTAATCCCTCAAATTTAGCTTCTAGCCGTTCCCCCATTTCTCCCATTTTCCCCCCCATTTCCCCCATTTTGCCCCCCATCCTGTTTTCCATCCCTTTGAAATTATCGTCTGTTTTTACCATAAAGGCCATCATCTGTTTCATAAACAGGTTCAAATCCATTGGCATCTCGGGTTCGGCTACCGCGACCATGGGCGCGGCTAAATTTGGTGCCGCAACAACCATGTGCGCGAGGACGCCATCTTGTGCGCCCGAAACCTCGTGCGCGAGAGCGCCATTTTGTGCGTCTGATACCCCCTCAACCACATCCTCCATATACATTTCCCCGAGGTCCTGGGTTACCCCTAACCCGTCTATCTCCCCCACCGACATCCGATCGCCTTGATTGTCCATGGCGCGATCTCAAAATTCGGGTTTTATAAAACAACGAAATTTCGGCAGCTCGTAATTTTGACCAAATTTTTTTTTTCTACACGTTTTTAAAATTTGCTTCGGGCCTCGTATCCCACTCCTGACACCAATTGTTACGGGCACGGTTTAGATGTTATTATGGGCCGAGCGGATGGTCCACCGCGACCGTTACAGGATCCCTGATTGACCCGACTCCCCCAACGTTGACCAGATCGCACTACAGATATTCAATTTGGAAACCTCTAAAGCGACCGAAAGAGAAGGAAGAGAGAAGAAGACAGAGTACGGAGGAATAACAGGATTTATTATACACACAAGCAAAAAGAAGGAGCGATCAAAGTTATTTACAAGCAATGGATGGAAGAAGCAGTCACACAGTGAATCGTTAGCTTATACTAGTCAATTTACTTAACCCCAGGACAACGATTAGGACAGACGACGTTCACACTTACACGGGGGATATTGCAGGCAGGTATGGCTTGAGGATGGATGGTTGTTTTGGGAGGCAATGGAGGGTCCAGCGTGGATTGCTGCCTGGCGCGTCCTTTTCGTGGCCTGCGGCCCCTTAGCTGCCCCCTTAGCTGCAGCGCAGCTGGTCGCACGATGGCTCGCACACACCTGCTCGATCAGGCGTCTTCGTTCTCCCCAGCAACAACGAGCGACAGCAAGCAAGAGGACGGGGTCAGAGCAAGAGCATGGAGTGTGTCCCGCGGCGGCTTATATTGGTCTCCTCACCGAACCTTCGCGCACTTTCTCGGGGGTTCCCGCGCCGCCCTCTCTGAGCCAAACCCCTTGTTCTGGGTTGGATGAGCGGGGCCGACTTACTCCTCCCCCCTATGATGAGGGGGGCGACCCGTCTTCTCTAGCCACTCCCCTTGTTCGTAATGTCCGCAAATGGCGAAAACCGGGTTTTCGTTAGTCATAACAGTTAGTTATGAACTTAGCATAACATAACAGTTAGCATAACAGTTAGCAGGGAAGTTAGTCATAACTCATAACAGTTAGTTATGACTAACTTCCCTGCTAATGTCTGCTGCTCTTCTTCTGCTCCAATCGGTTCTTCTGATCATGTGCTTGTCAAAGCGAACATCTCTCTGGCCATTCTCAGAGAGCCTCCTCAGCGTCGACGAGTCTGGCATTTCACTCAGGCCGACTGGGACGGTCTTCAAGCAGCCATCAATCGTCTGGATTGGTCTCCCATCTCCACTGCCTCTGACATCAATTCTTCCTGGGAATTCTTCCAAAGCAAACTGATCTCTCTCATGCATAGATTTATCCCATCTCGCCTTCAGTTGTCTTACCCTTCCTCCCGTCCATGGTACACTGAATCTTGTGGTGAGGCAGTTGCCCTGAAACAACTTGCCTTTGCCTCTTGGAAGGCTAATCCAACTGAAGGAAATCTCAGTTCCTTCCACCAAGCTCGGAACAAGTGTGTGTCTACCCTCAGGAGTGCCAGGAAGCACTATCTCTCCTCACTCAAGAATGAACTCTCAAACCTGTCTCCTTCCCCCAAATCCTGGTGGCGTCTGGTCAAATCCGTTTCTGGTGTTTGTTCCCCCTCCATCCCCTCCCTTACCTCAAATGGCCACACAGTTGACATCGCACGTGACAAAGCCGAATGCCTCAACTCTGTGTTTGCCTCAAAATCCTTAGTCCCAAACCCATCTCTCTCTGTTCCCACCTTTCCCAGTCGAACCAAACTGCTCCTGGACTCTGTGACCTTCTCTCCTGACAAGGTGGAGGAGTTTTTGTCAAACCTCGACTCTGATTCTGCAACTGGACCAGATGGCATCAGCCCACGGGTCCTAAAATCCTGCTCTGCCGCTCTATCTCACCCTCTCTCTGTTCTTTTCACCCTATCTTTTGCTCAAGGTCATCTGCCAGCATACTGGAAATCAGCAAACATTACCGCTTTACACAAAAAAGGTGCAAAAACAGATCCTTGCAACGACAGACCAATCAGCCTGCTCCCAATTATCAGCAAAGTCATGGAATCCATCATTGCTTCGGATATGAAATCTTTCCTCTTCTACAATGGCTTGATCTCTGATCATCAATTTGGTTTCAGACCAGGTCACTCTACTCTGGACATGCTGCTTCTGCTGTCTCAACAATGGATGGAGGTCTTCAATGCCAAACAGGAAATCAGAGCTGTCTCCCTTGACATATCACGTGCCTTCGATACGGTCTGGCACCCAGCTCTGCTCACCAAACTCTCCTCCTATGGTATCCATGGAAATCTCCATGCATGGCTTGCGGACTTCCTCTCTGGTCGTAGTCAACGTGTGGCCCTGAATGGATTTCTCTCATCTCCCCTTCCCGTTCAGGCTGGAGTTCCCCAAGGCAGTGTGCTGGGCCCTGTGCTTTTTCTGGTCTTTATCAATGATCTCTCCGACTCTCTGGAAAATCCTCTGGATCTCTTTGCTGATGACTCCACTCTCTGCCGCTCCATTCCTCTTCCCTCAGATCGGCAGTCTGCAGCCTCCTCACTCTCTGAAGACCTGGACAAAATCACAGACTGGTCAAACATGTGGAACATGTCTTTCAATCCTGACAAATCTCACACTCTTACTATGTCTCTCCGAAAAGATCGACTGGACAACCCTCCCATCTACTTTCTCAACAATCCTCTCCAAGAAGTTCTGTCGCTCAAGCTTTTGGGTCTCACCATCTGCCATGATCTTTCTTGGGAAAACCACATTTCCAAGCTGGCCTCCAAAGCCAGCCGCCGACTGGGCATCCTCCGTCGTGCGAAGTCCTTCCTCAGCACACCTGAGCTCCTCACCACATACAAGGCTTTCATCCGCAGCTCAATGGAATACTGTTCTCCCCTATGGGCTGGTGCTCCTGCCTCACACCTGGCTCGGCTTCACGCTGTTGAATCCAAAGCTTTCAGAATCATTGCAATCTCCCGCGATGAAGCTATCTCTGAGGGCCTTTCACTCACTCACCGCAGGCAGGTAGGTGGTCTTTCTGTCTTCTACCGACTCCTCTCCGGCCTTGCTCCCCCAGCTCTCTCTGTGCTCTGTCCCCCAAATATTCCTACAGGTCGCACAAGATCTGCCAGCCACCCTCTGATGGTTAAACTGCCGAAATCTCGGCTCTCTGCTCACCTTCACTCTTTCATTCCTCTTTTCTCCCGCCTCTGGAACAAACTCCCACACTCACTTCAATCACACTCCTCCCTCCAGGTATTCAAAACAGCTGTTCACCACCATCTCTTATCTTCCCCCATCCAAAACCTTGATCTTTTCTACCCCCACTAATTCACCCCAGATCCACCTTGTTTGAAATTCCAACTTCTTTCCTGGAAGTCTTGGCAGTGTCCATATGTTTTATACCTCTCCCACCCCCCCCCTTCCCATGCCTCCCCCCCAAAGCCCTCTCCCTCCCACAGTTCTCTCGAAGTCTCCATGTCTCTCGGTCCCTGCTCAAATGTTGTGTTTGTGTCCTTCCCCCTCTCTCCCCATCTTGTCTACCGCTCCCGATGTTATTTGTTTTGATGTGTCTGTTTGTCTTTCTGTGTGATTAATGTTCGCTCTTTCACGAGCCTCGATCTTGTATACAAAACAAAACAAAACAAAAAAAAAACCAAAAAAAAAAACCGGTCAGCAGCTGCAGGTAAGGCGCCGTCACTTTGCACAGCAGTTCAGTACTGCAATAAACGGTTGCTGTCAAAGCTCAAGTGGGGGAATCCCTGGCACTTGAGCTGCCATGGATCATCGGAGGGGCCTACGCTTTATTTCGTTTGATGCAATGCAGAGTCAATCTAGTGGGAAACACATATTTAGCCGACATAGAATAAGGAAATAAACTATTTAAAAAGATATATCGTGGCCTGTGTGTAAGTTTCATGGAATTAACTAGGAGGACGGCTGCGACCATTATTTACATTACGAGGGTGTTACACACAACAAAACCATACTTTTCGCATTCGTTACACTTTCTCCAAAATTGTTACACTTCTCAAAACCGTTACCCTTCTCAAAACCGTTACACTTCTCAAATTCGTGACAATATATATATATATATATATATATATATATATATATATATATATATATATATATATATATATATATATATTGTTGTGGATATGAGGATTGTTTTTTTTATTGTTGTAAAAATATCGCCCTCCTTCCTCCAGTTGTGTATAAAGGTCAAAAGGGCGTCCCGTAATTAGGTCATAAACAATCACGTTAGCCAATCATAGATTCCCTGCTTGTTGGTAGTTTATTTCCTTATTCTATGTAGGTTAAGGCGGTGTCTTCCATTAATTGACACTCCATTGCACCGAATTCAAATAGATAGATCCCCTTTCATTCCCATTCCCAAAGCCTTTCCTGCCAACTGCATTCGCCGCAGCTGCTGGGCGGTTTTCACCGCGACTCCATTAGCCACGAGGTGTGCTTGGAGAAGAAGGGGGAGGAGCCGCCGAATCCAGGGCGTGCCCGCCCATCGTCATCAAGGGTGGAGCCAGAGAGCCCGTGCCGACCAATCAGGGCCGAGGCGAGCTCACCGATGGGCGTGTTCTGGAGGCCGGCGGCTTGATCGCCCGCGGCGTTATAAAAAGCGCGCGCGGAAGCCTTTGACAGAAGTGCCAAGAAAGAGTTGCACCAAGGTTGCGTTAAAGAGAGGAGTCCAAGTCCAAAGTGGTTGCATTTAAGAAAGGAGTCCTGAGAAAGCACCCGACGTCCCCACGGCAGCACGGAGAGCGAACCATTGCGTTCTAAGAGTTCCACCAGAGGAACGTGAGAGAGACCGGAGCAGCTTTGGAGAGCGCCCGGTGCACCGGAGGAGCTTCGCCGCGCAGTTTGGAACCGCGGCGGTTTTGGCGATCGCAGCTCGAACGTTGACGGCGGCTGTCCGCTTCCAGCTCGACCGATCCCCGCTGAACCTTCCTCTCCCGCCAAGCCATCCACCTCCAGCGATCCGTTCCTGCCTTCATTCCCCATTCATGTGAGTTTGCTCGTAGTCTGTTTCGTGTGTCTTGTCCTGGGTATTAATTAAGACTGCATAGATAAGCTAGAATTTTCACTGTGTCCTTCTGGTCCGTCCCTCTTTCTGTCTTTATTTTATTATCTTTCCTTCTTCCTTTCTTTTGGTTGTAAATAGTAAATAAATCATATTCGTATTTCCTACCTCTTGTCTTCTTCTTCTTCACATCTGTGTCGTCTTTGTATTTTCCCAATTGAATACCCATGGCACGATTTGGCCAACGTTTCAGAATCGGGTCTAGTCATTGTTAACGGTTCGGGCCGCGGCTGCCATCCGCTCGGCAATACAGTAACATCTTATCCGCGGTCGCGAACGAAGCTCCTCACCGGTCTTTTCGGAGGCCGCGGTGCAGCTTCAGGTACCACGTCGGTCAGTGACAAGCGAGGGGACTAATCCCTCCTCAAAGGGGAACCATAGGCCGACGTTGGGTTGTGTAACAATATATATATATATATATATATGTGTGTGTGTGTGTGTGTGTGTGTGTGTGTGTGTGTATGTATGTGTGTGTATGTGTGCGTGTGTCTGAATAAGAGAGAGACAGAATTGTGAGGAACAGAAATGAAAAAACGAGATGTGTGTGTGACCCACTCTCCCGTGTGTGTATATGTGTGTGACCCACTCCCGTGTGTGTGTGTGTGTGTGTGTGTGTGTGTGTGTGTGTGTGTGTGTGTGTGTGTGTGTGTGTGTGTGTGAATAAGAGACACAGAATTGTGAGGAACAGAAATGAAAAAACGAGATGTGTGTGTGTGTGTGTGTGTGTGTGTGTGTGTGACCCACTCTCCCGAGTGTGTATATGTGTGTGACCCACTCCCCCGTGTGTGTGTGTGTGTGTGTGTGTGTGTGTGTGTGTGTGTCTGTGTGAATAAGAGTGACAGAGAATTGTGAGGAACAGAAATGAAAAAAACGAGATGTGTGTGTGTGTGTGTGAAACCCACTCCCCTGTGGGTGATCCACTCCCTGGTGCAGTGTGCATGATGTGGGAGGGATGGGGGCAGGGAGGGAGGATTTGAGCTCTTGAAGTCACATTTTACATGAGATGTAATCACACATTTCAAACTGTATTTCCCATGTGCACGCACATGCATTCACATGTTATCAGAAGTAAATACATTGTGTAGATTACATCATTTGTGGATCTGATAAATTGCCAGTAACCAGTTTGTAAAACTGAATGTGCAACATCTAAATTAAGACGTGCATGCCCGTGGGATTCCCACGGGTGACCCCACTAGTGATAGTATATTCTTTGCCAGACTGTCTGTCTGGGCAGGGCTTCAAAATCAAATTGCCAGTTCTTTCTGTGTTGGTTCTCAGGCCGAACAGGCCTCTAGTGTACACTTGAAGACTGAACGTGTTCTTTTAGAACCTTTTAGAATTGAACACTGAGTTAGAAATATTCTTCCTTTTTGATGGACGGACATAGCCAAATATTGAAGTGGCTTCACCGTTTAAAAATTCAGTACAAAAGAACAATTATTCTAATAAATCTCAACCTCGGGGAAAATTAGTTTTTTTTTTCATTCAGAATGTATATGTTGAACCCAGGGGGCACAAAGGCCTCAAATTAATCCCAAAAAGATTTTTTGTTCTTTCGTGTAAAGAAATATTTATAACATAACGTCCCATTTGAGCTTGCTTATTTTTATAAGAACAAAATGCTCTTGCATAAGAACAAAATGTTAATTTTTATCGTGGCATTTTTAGCACAGGCATCTGCAAGAGAAAAAAAGAAAGATATTGTCCTCTGGTTAAGAAATAAAAGCCCAGTTAAAAAAAAAAAAAAAAAAAAAAAATATATATATATATATACAGACTTGGCATTTAATATGGAATATTTTTTTTGTGGGGGTGAACTTACTTTTCAAGATGTCTTAGAACCAAAAGTTCATTGGAATTATGTTGAAGTTATTCTAGATTTTGTTAGTCACCTTTAAAAGAAACAAAAACCACATTTGACATTTCGAAACAAATAAATTGATCCTTGAAAGTGATGTAAACTGATATCGAACTCAATTCATGGACAGTAGTGTTAAACTTCTGTACGTTTTCCAGAAGTATCTCTTTATTTTGCACATTAGCCAAATAGTTTTTTAACAAAAACAAAAGTTAAATTACTACTGGGATTACGGACAGTAAAATTACAGTTGACTACTTCGTGTAACCCCCACGAGCATTCAGGAGAGCACGTACACGTTGAGGCATGCTGTTCACGAGATTTGCCAAGGTTTAGACAGGAATCGCTTGCCATGCAGTGACAATAGCCTGCTGCAATTCACGCACAGAGGTCGGCTGTTGGTCCAAGTGGTCGATTTGACGCGTTAATTCTGCCCACAAGTTCTCTATCGGATTCATATCCGGGGACATGGCAGGCCACTCCATATGCTCTACACCACGGTCAGCAAGAAAGTGTTGGATTATGCGAGCACGATGAGGCCGTGCATTGTCATCTTGGAAGACAAAGTTTCCTTGAAAGGCTGCACGAGCAAATGGAAGCAATGTTTCTTCCAGAATGGCCCTGTACTTGAACTGGTTCAGGTTTCCATTCAGAACAACCAGGTCAGTTTTGCCCCCTGCATGAAAAGCAGCCCAAACGGTCACCCCAAAACCTCCAGCTTGGACTCTTGGCACTATACAATCTTTGTTGTAGGCTTCATGCACTTGTCTGCGCACTCGGACGCGGCCATCTTGACGATTGACCAGAAATCTAGACTCGTCACTGAAGATCACGTGATTCCAGTGTCCTGGCTGCCATTGATGGTGCTCTCTGGCCCACTGCAATTGGCGCTGGCGGTGTTGTCTGGTCAGGCGTGGCTTTCTCAGGGGACACCTGGCACGATAGCCTGCTTGAACCAGTCGTTGGTTGACTAGCCTTCTGGATACAGGCACATTTGTCAGTTGCTGCCACTCAGCCCTAAGCCGATTAGCTGACTTGGTACGGCCATTGCGGACTAACCGGTGTAGCTGGCGATCATCCCTCCTTGTGGTTCTGCGGGGACGTCCTGGCCTCAGTATTGGAGTAGGGACACCCCTCTGAGCATTTCGTTTCAGGATCTTTGACACCTGACCTTGAGTGATGCCATACTGCCGAGCAATAGCATGCTCTTTCATGCCGTAATTTCGTAAAGCCACCACTCCATGACAAACAGCATTGTCGAGTTGACGGACCATCTCCAGAGGAAGCGGCAATAACTTTTGGAGACGTGCAGCAGTTGTTTTCCACCAATACAGAACGCAACAACCCTTGTATACCCGACTGTGAAGCCAATCGTCAAATGCACCTGTCCGTACATTTTGCCACGCCACCTGTGATATAATCCTGTTGTTGACTTCTTGCTGCGACAATCAGTGACATGGTTCTTTTAACAAATAAATCACCAAAGTGTAAAAGAAACTCACCAGATTGATATACTGAGTTAAGAAAGTAAATCCAAGTCAAGAAAAAAAAAAAATTCCATATTAAATGCCAAGTCTGTATATATATCATTTTGGTGTTATTTTGAATTGTTTTTTTTTCTTTCTTTTGAATAACTTGTTCATCATAATCATACTAAAATACACCATTTGTGTCCGTCTGATGAATTTTTGACGCCAATACATTGTCGTTACTTATCCAACTCAACCAAATTTGACAGGATGACGAAGGGTTACATAATGAAGGTTGTAGCGCATTTTCTCCCCCGAGCAGGTTTTCCTCACCATTGCCGTAAATGGGGTTGCACGTTGAGGTGTATATAAATGTTAAATTAACTTTATAGTGGCGTATTTCCAAAGAACATTTATCGTGGCGTTTGTCCAAAGAAGAAGATTTATCGTGGCGTTTTTCCAAAGACGCTCTTAATAACAAAATTAATGATAATCGCATATTGTTAATGTTATTACAAACAATATTAGTACTAATAATGTCCCACTTCGCCCAAGGCGTTTTACCTGCAGTGATAACGTGTATAAATAGCTTATAGTTATAATGGCGTTTCTGTGGGAGCAAGGGCTTCTACAGGAAGTAAAAATATTATACACCACAAACATGTATGCTTAGCTTTTTAAACAGTCGCTAATGCTCTTTATAACACTAAATGTAGAAATTTGGAGGAATCCCGACATCTGTGAAGTAAGGTTTACTTACAGAACTGAGCAAAGATCTACTGTACTCTATATAACCCACTAATGTTGAGTTGATAACATTGCCTTTTTGCCGCTACCATGGCATTTTTCGTAGGGAATTTTGAAACTCGCTCCTGCTGTTTCATATGAAACTGAAAGGGAGAAGCTCAGGTTGTGCTCCTTTACCAAGCAGCGAGCTAGCGCTTGCCAAGCCAGCCGTTCCTTAACGGTTTTGAATGGAGTGCTTGCTCAAATGCTTAAACCACTTGGCGATCTCTTCACAAGAAACTTGGTAAATGAACACACACCCAATGTTCTTGAGACCCGCCCAGAGATCGACTGCAATCTATATACCCCAAAGAGGAATGACCCTTTCTGCCCCTCCCGGAGTCTGCGGGTGTACTCGTCATATTAAAACACGCAATTTGGTGTCGGTGTCTGTTTGATGAGTTTTGACAGCAATACAATCTGTCATAACTTATCCAATATCAACCCAACTTGACAGGAGGACTAAGGGGTTGCACAATGAAAGTTGTAGCAAATTCATTTGCTCCCATCCCCAAGAGGATTTTCTCCACCAAAGGGGATTTTCCCACCAATGGGGATGCGTATTGAGGTGTATACCCGTGTTAAGATAGCTTTGACATGGCATTTTTCAAAGGACGCTACTAATAAAAAACATAAGATAAACGATATTACGAAAACTATATCCCCCCTCCCCAAGGGATTTTGTGAGTTGCGATATTGCCCCCCCCCCCCACTCCCCTCTAGGAACAACCCACTCCCTCCACCAACACCTTCAAAGAAGTAAATTTTATTATTGGGAATTTAGAATGGTGAGGCATGGTCTGATTCAACACAAGTAATAGTAATAACTAGCCGAAACCCGTGGAACATCCACGGGAGGATGTGGTGTCTGGATAGAGTGTACCATTATGGATGGCATAGGGGATTTGCTTGTCCGAGTAAGAGTTAGGAAGAAAGATGAGAATGAAGAGTGCATATATGAACAACGATCGCCGACACCGGCACAAATGCATGCTCTGGATTGTCCACTCAGTGGACGACTTGCTTTCGTCTTCGCCTGTCCAATCAGCGGACAGCTTGCTTCGCCTTCACCCAGCAGACGCCAATATGATGGCGTCGTAAGATGGCGTCGTATCGGCAGTTAATCGGATGCTTTTGGGCCCCAACGTCGGCTAATTCAGATTTTTCGAGTATGGCTGTACGTGATAAACAAAGAGCGCGGTTCGTAGATCGTAAATCCATTAGTGCCATGGGCATCGGGTCACTGGGTGCGGCGTAAAAGGGATAACAAAGTCGAGTCCTTACGCTATTATTATATAGATAATTGGCAATAATAAGTAAGGATAAAAACATGACCCCCTGCCGCCGCTCCCGAGTTTATTAGTATTCATAAAATACGTACTTTTTATGACGATGTGTCTCAAAACCAAACCATTATTGAATGATTATAACTCAGCCACATTTTAAAATCTTTTGCTGTATCGAGTTTTAAATGTTTATCACCTTAGCGATAACATTATTTATCTATTAAGAGGATTTGTTTTTAAGATACTGTTGCGGATCTCAACGTTGGCCTTTCCCCTTACCAAGGGGGGATTAGTCCCCTTGTCTTTTACAAGCCGACGTGATCCGGGGCTATGACGTTCCTTCCGGTTAGCGTTGGGTAGGGTCGTAGGCCGAATTCCTATTACCTAATTACCGCCTCCCAGGAAGCAAGGAAATAACCCCACCCGAATCACGGTTGTAGTGGAAACGCCGAGCGATAGCGAGCCGTGATCCGAGCCGTTAACAAGAACTAAACCCGATCTGAGCGGTTCCGAATCGTGCCACGCTTACCCAATGGAGGAAAGGACTGATACGGTCGAATCAGGAAAGACAGGAAGAACAGATTGGTTTATTTACAATTTGTACAGGAAGGAGAAGAAGAACACACAGTGAAGCTTATACAGTCTTAACTTATCCCAGGACACAGGCCCGTTTCACTCTCAGACACACTCACACGGGGATGTAGAAGGACAGGGTGATGGTCCAGGGATGATGGCGTCCAGGCAGCTCACTCCGGTCCTCGACTCGTACCGTGAAGGAGATGGTCAGGGCGGCAGAGGCGCCCCGTGGGTCGTCGACGCGGAGCGGACAATTACGGGGCGAGAGGCAAAGCTGGCTGGCGGTTACTTCGCGGCTCAGCCGCGTACGTAATAAACAAACTGGCGCTATATGCACTCCAAATACCGCTCAATGGGCGCTCCCCAATGCAAGTTCCATAGCATACATCCTCATGCAAGCGCGTATCCGCTGCAGTCCTCTTTCATGCACGCTGTTGCGTCAGTCCTGGACAGTCCTTTACAAAGCGAACCTTCCCCAGCGAGTCCTTTTTACCATGCGCTTTCCTAACGAGTCCTGTCCAAGGGCTTTGGGCGCGCGTTTATATAGCGCCGCCCAGCGAACCCTCTGGAACTTGCCAGCCGCCCCCTTACCACGCCCCTCACGCCATGTCACCCGAGCCCTGGTTGGTTGTTGGCTCTCACCGTCACCGCCTTCTGACGTGCTGCTTGATGCGGCCACACCTCTTCCTCGCGCTCCTCCCCTTTTCCAGGCCTACCTCGTGGCCACCCGACTAGTTCGAGCAAGCAACTGGCAGCTAACCCTGCTGGCAAACGAGGTGGATTAGCCGAATCGGGGCGCGGGATGGATGCTGCTCAACGAGGTGGATTTGGAGGTTGGGCCGCAAAATGAACTGGACCTATACTTATTTATTTTACACAACGCAGGTATCATTATTGGAGATGGCCTTATCCTCACATATACTATGACATAACTAATGTTCTAAGGTGGCCTACGTGTTGCTTGTGGACTAACTATGGGGGCAAACCTTTAACCTTTATTGATGTTATATTTACACTCTCAGAACCGCAACAATACTTTTCACTTGGTATATCTCTAAATATTTATTCATCATTTATGCCTCATCAGGAACAATTTCCAGTGGAACACGAGATAAATTCTTATAGACAAATGAGATATTGGAAGAAAAATAAAATCAATCTGCAAAGACACTTGTGTGATAGTCTTGATTTGATGAAAAGTTTAAATCGCATCAGACATACAAAAATTAATCAAAGCGCCGCTGTCACTGCATTAATATATACACTTGGAGTGCTCAAGTTCTGCTCTCCATTCAATAACGCCAAAAATATTATAAACAAAACTTTTATTTCAATTTTTTTTCATTTGCTGCTTCCAGTGAGTAAGTGATACAACTTGGCATCAATAATGGTATATATATATATTGTATATATATATATATATATATATATATATATATATATATATATATATATATATATATATGTATATATATATATATATGTATATATATATATATATATATATATATATATATATATATATATATATATATAATTATAATTATATATATATATATATATATATATATATATAATTATAATTATATATATATAATTATATATATATATATATATATATATATATATATATATATATATATATATATATATATAGATATATATATATATTGTTGCGAATATGAGGACTGTATATTTTTTTGATTGTGTGCTTTATTATTATTATTATTGTTTATTCTGCGCCCCCTGCCTCCGGAGCTGTGTAAAGGTAAAAGGGCATCCCATAATTAGTCCACAAGCATACACGTCAGCCAATAATAGAATACCCCTGTTCGATAGTTATATCTTATTCTGTGTTTTAGGGTAAGGCTGTGTCTCCCATTAATTGAAGTACTCCATTGCACCAGTGAAAGAGAATAGATCCCCTTTCATTCCCATCCCCAAAATCTCCATTTCCTTTCACATCCCCTTTCGTCATTGCCAAGCCTCGATTGCCAATTACATCCCCTCCAAAACCACCATTGAACATGTGCTCGGGTCGGGGAAGAGGGGCGTGCCCGCCCGTCGTCATCAAGGGCGGAGCCAGAGGGTCGCATGACCAACCAGGGCCGAGGTGAGCACACCGATGGGCGTGTCCTGAAGGCCGGCGGCTTGATCGCCGGAGGCGCTATAAAGGCGCGCGCGCAAGAAGCGTGGGGTGGTGAGGAGTGAGTGGACCAAGAGAGAGAAAGAGTGGTTGGACCAAGAAAGAGAAAGAGTGGTTGGACCAAGAGAGAAAGAGTGGTTGGACAGGGAGACATGCAAGAGTGTTGTTGAGTTGAGGGTTTGGACCAGACGAGTCAGACGAGTCCTGGCAAAGCAAGCGGCGGCCACAGCAGCAACAACACCCAACAGCCGCTTGGGGCTTGGACGGCGGTTTTGAGCAGGGCCGCGAAGGAACGGCGGCTGCTAAACGCGCCGATCGTGCTGCAGGACCCCCTTGGACCTTCCTCTCCCTCCAGCCATCCACCTCCTGCCTTTCCACCCTTCTTGTGTACGTGAGTTTGTTCTGTGTGACTTGTCCCTGGGTATTTAATTAAGTCTGTATAAGCTAGTATTTGCACTGTGTCACCTGCATCTTATGTGTTGTAAATAAACGTGACTGCTTTCTTTTTGCTTGTGTGTATAATAAATCCAATTACTCTTCTGTCCGTCTTCTCGTCTTATTCCTTTTCCTCTTTGCATTTCGTCGTTTTAGTCTTTTCCAGATTGGGCAGCTGCGGTGCGATACGGCCAAAGTTCTGGGTGAATCGGGTGAGTCGGGGAACAACTGTTCGGTCGCGGAGCCTTCGCTCGGCAAACAACATCCTAAACCGCGATCAGTAACAATTGGTGTCAGGATTGTCGGATTTGGACCTGAAGCGTTTAACGCGCTCAAAATTACAAAGTAGCCGAAATTTGCTTTTGTTTTACAAAACCCTAATTTTGAAATCGCGCCATGGCTGGTCAAGGTGACGGGATGCCGGTGGGAGAGATAGACGGGGTAGAATCGACCCAGGACCTCGGGGAAATGTATGTGGAGGGGAGCAATGAGGAGAACATTGGCAATGTGGTTGAGGGGGTATCAGGTGCACAAAATGGCGCTCTCGCGCACGTGGTATCAGACGCACAAAGTGGCAGCTCGCACGAACGCGGGGTAGCCGCGCCCGCTGCGCAAATAGCGGGAATTGATGTGCGGGACCTCATGGCGCAGATTAATGCAGCCATACTAATGGCAAATATGGGGCTAGAAGCAAAAATGGATGCTCAGGGTGAGCAAATGGGGGCAATGAGGGACGAAGCGAGGGGTACCGGTGAGGGATTAAAACATGGGTTAACGGGGGTGGAAAATAGAATGGCTGCCCAGGAGAATCAGTTAGAGGGGGTGAAAAATGGGTTAATGGGGTTAGAAAATAGGATGGAGGACAAATTGCGGGAAATAGGGGAACAATCTGCCCGGGAAATCAAACGAATGGGGAACCAGATAGAGGAGGTGCAAATCGGGTTAGAAAGTAAACTGGATGCTCAGAGGGATGAATTGGGACAGATGAGGGTGGCATCTACAAAAGAGATGGAGGAGATGAAAGAGGGGATACGACGAGGTGTAGGTGAGGAGGTTTCGGGGCTACGCGAGGAGGTAAAGCGAGGTGAGAAGCGTATGGAGAAAGAAGTGAGGAATAATACGGCTAGGTTACAGGGGGGAATAGAGGGTCTGACGAAGGGAGTAGAACAGCTGACAGTCGGACAAAGGGAACTAGCGGACCAAGTGGAAAAGAACACTGCAATCATCGGGGGTTTAAAAGCGACACAAAAGGACATTAAAAACGAATTAATAGCAACACAAAAGGAATGTCAGATGGTACATGAGGGGTTGACGAAGAAGTTGGAGGAGGTGACAGAAGTAATGGAGACGAAGGACCGAGAGGTGAGGACGCACATAGAAACGGTTAAGGTGGCGTTAGAGGAAGAGATAGAGGGGGCGCACCGGGAGATGAAGGAAGTAAAGGAAAAATTAGAGGTGGAAGAGGGGGTGAGTGAAATTAAGAAGAGACGGAGGGAAACTAAGAGGGAGATAAAGGAGGAAGTCATGGAATATGTACAAGGCCTGTGTTCAAATCATGATGAGGTTCTCACTAACCAAATAAAAAGTTTGCAGGTGGCAGAGGAGGTGCGACGACAAGGTACGGAGGTGAGTGGCAATGTATATGATGTGAGGAAAGCTTCAGTCGGCTTGGGGGTTGCTATGGATCCGGGTGTTCGTGAGAGGCCGTTGGTGAAGTGTGTGACAGGTCAGGTGTGCAAAAAAAGAGGTGTGCGAGAATGTCCGACCATGGGGTGTGTGAGGAAAAAGTGCGCGCCGACCATTGAGTGTGCTGTCGAGAGCGAGTCGGTCGTAGCGCGTGTGCGAGGGAGCACATGGAAGCGCGGTGTGGTAAGTGTTACGGAGGAAGTAACGAAAGAGTGTGCGCAAGAGGATGCGCGAGAAAGGTGTGTAACGGACAGGTGCATGGGGAAAGTGCATGCTGTCAAGAATAAGGGAGAATGCACGCCTGTGGTGAGTGTTACAGAGGATGTAACGGGAGGGTGTACGCAAGAGTGTGCGCGAGAAAGGTGTGTAACGGACAGGTGCATGGGGAAAGAGTGCGCTGTCAAGAGTAAGGGTGAGTGCGCGACCGAGAGTGGAGGTGAAAGTAGGGAGAGTGACACGGAGCATGAGTTGGTTGTGACAGGTGAGCGAGGATGTACACCTGGAATGGAAGGATGCACACCTGGAATGGTAGCGCGTGTGTGGGAATGCACACTTGAGTTGGTCGTGAGGCACGTGGTTGGGTGTGCGAGTGAAAGCACACCTGTGATTGTCACAGAGGAGGTGACCAAGGAGGGGCGCGAAGAGGTGTGTTGGTGAGGTGTGCGAGCGACGAATGTGTGCCAAGGTGTTCGGTGGTCAGGTGTGTGACCAAGTCTGTGAGCGGAATGAGTGTACCGAGGTGTGTAAGGAAAGGTACGAGGAGCATGGGAACGGCTGGAGGTATGAGCAAGCAAGGGGTAGCGTATGCGTGTAAGCATGCAGGTGAGGCATCGACGGTAACCGGGTTAGCGGTTAGAGCGACTTTTAGCCGAATCGGGCCCTCGGTGCGTGCCGGGCTTCGCGTGCCACGAGAACCAGCGGGGATCCGAGCCACGGCGGGTTCGAAAGGACCGCCGTACGCGATCCACGCTGGGCCTCGCTTGGAACGGCCGCGTCCGTGCTCCACTAGGCGGAGCGGGCAGCCCAATAGGAAGGGTCGTCATGGCGACCACCTTTTGTTGAGACGTGCCGGCAGGTCGAGATCGGGACATTGGATGGCTCCACGCCGAGGTGGTGCGTGGGATCTCGGCCCGGGTAAGCCCCCGTCCCTGCCCCGAATGCGGGACGTATCCAGCCGCTGGCAAAAAACAGCCCGTATTCATTGCTCGGCTGTACGAAGCCGAGCTTTAGAAGGGAATTGGCGCACCGAGAGGATCTAATAAGTAGACGGGTGATGAGGATAGTGTTTTGGCCCCGAAATTAGAAAAAAGGCAAAATTTGATGATTGGTACGGTGATTAGCGGTAAATGGCAAATTTTTGATTTGTTGGATTTGGACGAGCGAAATTGATAGGACCTCCCCGATGTGGTGGGATGACAAATCCACCATCCCTCACAACGAGGGGGGCAAAGGAGCAATAGATTATGGGGTTTATGGCAGTGAAAACTAGCCCGGGTGGGTTAGGATATTGTGTGTAGGGATCTAGAAGATGACATTAGGTAACGTTAAGATTAGTTAGTGACAAGGATACCTGTAGTGGGGACGCAGGTAGATTAGCGTGGATGATAATGACGTGGGAGCGCAATAGTTTAAAGGGACGACTGGGAAGCGCAAGTTTCAGAGGGGAGTAGTTAGCTGAGATGATGCCGTGTGTTTGAGGATTGAACAGGTGTGATTGCACAGGTGTGCAACTGAACAGGTGTGTGGAGCAGTGTATGAGTGAGTGAAGGTGATTGTGTATTGTGCTGACCAAATGGTCCAGGAAGAGGAGGAGGGTGCAGGTGGCACCAGGTATGATTGCACAGGTGTGCAACGACAGGTGAATGGAGGACAGGTGTATGGAATAAATGGTATGGAGTATTGGAATGGATGGTCGTGGAGTGAGTATGGTGGAAATTGTGGAGTGGATGGTGCGAAGGTGTGAATGGGGGAAGAGTGGACCCCCATCACGGATACCCGGGGCGGGTAGTGTAAGTGTTAGGTAGAGGGTACAGGTAAATTGTGGTTGGATATTGGCATCTGTGGTGCGGGTGAAAGAATGGTCTTTGGATGGGTGCATTAGTGTTGTGGAAATGGCTGGGCGTGTAGCCTGTTAGTGTGTGTAGTTGGTTTGGGCACTCCACCACTGTGAGGATGTCGGCCAGGTGAGGCCGCAGGTGGGCTCTGGGAGCCGGTAGTTGTTGTGGATGGGGCCCGAGGATCTGGAGGACGGACCCGGGTAGCCCAGTGCCAGAGGGCACCAAGGGGTGACAGAACCAGGAGGGGTCTTCCCCAGTTAGTTAGGTTAGGGTGAGGAGCTAGGTAAGCTCGGGTGGCAACTACAGTGGTGGAGGTGTGCAGGTGGGTAGACCTGCTGGGAGAGCTACACGCCACAGCCCAGAAATTGTGCGAGGGCACCGGGAGATGAATCGGGGGAGTGAGACCCCAAATTGAGAAGCACCACAGTTTGGTCAATGGGAATTGGTTTTTAGAACCCATAGTGTAAGTTGGCCAATGGATTGGCAGGGAAAGGCCCCGGGTAGTGTAAAGTGTGTTAAGGTCATTTAGAAGATAGTTAGGATTGAAGTCTCCTCGCACCATCTGCATCCACTCACCTGAAATGACGTACCTCCACACCATGCCATGTTTTGTTATTTTATTGTGCAGATGTTTGGAATGTGAGACGCATCATGACGTGGGTGTGACATTGTGCTTGATGTTCCATCTCTTCCTCCTTATGAGGATTGATGACGAATTGGGTGATGGCAAATTTTGGATAGAGGGATTGTGGTGACGAATTTGGTATAGAGGAAATATGGGGAAGACGTGACAGTAGTGACGAATTTGTAAATGGGTAGATTTTGTAAATATGGGGTAAGGGCAAGGGTAGTGTAGGTGACAGGGGGGTGACGTACGGTAGGGACGAGCTTTCTCACTTCGCCCTCCGTACGCATTTCGCCTTGCATTGCCTTATTGATGTGTACCCTTGTGACCTTACCCCTCGCTCAATTGTCTCTTTTGTCTCCCACATGACCTGTGCGCCATTGGGTGCCGAGGGGAGCGTGCGTGAGTCCTCCATTGTGCGCCCGGAATTCCCAGAACCAGCTGTCTGCATCGATGCACCACATTATGGACCACATGTCTGTGGCCGAGCACCACTTATGGACCCCATGGGTTGGGGCATGGCCCCTCTGCTGGAACCGGCCATGAGGGCCCGAAATCTTGCTGGCAGACCTTGGCCACAGGGCACCGATGCCCCACAGGTGAACCACACTAGTCGGCCCTGTGGGCCATAAATAAAATCAAATAAAAAGGACACATTGGGTGCATTTTTCAGTTCAAATAGGCCGCCAGTAAGAAAATGAAAGAATGACAACATCTGGAAGAACAAATAATAATAACCAGCAGAGGGAGCCGAAGAGCAAGAGATCACCTGCAGGGTTAGGGGTTGTTGATTTATTTTTTATTGTTGAACATTGATGAACAATGGTGACTGCACCGATTGGTGCTTGGGTGTGTATTGGTGCGTTTTTGGGTGCGTTCATGGTGCATTGATGCAGAGCAGACTGTCTCCCCCCCAGAAAGAACAATCACAGGTCCTGGGTTAGTCTTGTAAATAAAAATAGCGTCATTGTAAATAATGCTCCCCACCGTCAGTGTGTAGTTTGAAGACCATTCCGCAATTCGGTTAACTGTGGGCGTAAGTCTGTTAGGCAGGGTGCAATGGAGCAGTGGGACACATTTAGTTATGTTTTAAAACTGTCGCACTCAGGGTCAGGTTAAAAGTAGAGGGAACTACACCTACGTGTCACACTAAATAAAAAAAGTTGTCGGCCCGGAACGTGCCTAAGAGGAGGAGGGTGCAGTGTTGCGGATATGAGGACTGCATATTTTTTTGATTGTGTGCTTTATTATTATTATTATTGTTTATTCTGTGCCCCCTGCCTCCGGAGCTGTGTAAAGGTAAAAGGGCATCCCATAATTAGTCCACAAGCATACACGTCAGCCAATAATAGAATACCCCTGTTCGATAGTTATATCTTATTCTGTGTTTTAGGGTAAGGCTGTGTCTCCCATTAATTGAAGTACTCCATTGCACCAGTGAAAGAGAAAAGATCCCCTTTCATTCCCATTCCCAAAATCTCCATTTCCTTTCACATCCCCTTTCGTCATTGCCAAGCCTCGATTGCCAATTACATCCCCTCCAAAACCACCATTGAACATGTGCTCGGGTCGGGGAAGAGGGGCGTGCCTGCCCGTCGTCATCAAGGGCGGAGCCAGAGGGTCGCGTGACCAACCAGGGCCGAGGTGAGCACACCGATGGGCGTGTCCTGAAGGCCGGCGGCTTGATCGCCGGAGGCGCTATAAAGGCGCGCGCGCAAGAAGCGTGGGGTGGTCGGTGGTGAGGAGTGAGTGGACCAAGAGAGAGAAAGAGTGGTTGGACCAAGAAAGAGAAAGAGTGGTTGGACCAAGAGAGAAAGAGTGGTTGGACAGGGAGACGTGCAAGAGTGTTGTTGAGTTGAGGGTTTGGACCAGACGAGTCAGACGAGTCCTGGCAAAGCAAGCGGCGGCCACAGCAGCAACAACACCCAACAGCCGCTTGGGGCCTGGACGGCGGTTTTGAGCAGGGCCGCGAAGGAACGGCGGCTGCTAAACGCGCCGATCGTGCAGCAGGACCCCCTTGGACCTTCCTCTCCCTCCAGCCATCCACCTCCTGCCTTTCCACCCTTCTTGTGTACGTGAGTTTGTTCTGTGTGTCTTGTCCCTGGGTATTTAATTAAGTCTGTATAAGCTAGTATTTGCACTGTGTCACCTGCGTCTTATGTGTTGTAAATAAACGTGACTGCTTTCTTTTTGCTTGTGTGTATAATAAATCCAATTACTCTTCTGTCCGTCTTCTCGTCTTATTCCTTTTCCTCTTTGCATTTCGTCGTTTTAGTCTTTTCCAGATTGGGCAGCTGCGGTGCGATACGGCCAAAGTTCTGGGTGAATCGGGTGAGTCGGGGAACAACTGTTCGGTCGCGGAGCCTTCGCTCGGCAAACAACATCCTAAACCGCGATCAGTAACAATATATATATATATATATATATATATATATATATATATATATATATATATATATATATATATATATATATATATATATATATATATATATATATATATATATATTGCGGTTTTGAGAACCCCTCACTTTGTAAATAATATTCCATCATTTAAAAGGTCAAAGGTCGCACCCATAGTTAGGCCACAGCAACACGTAGGACACCATAGGAACTTTCAGTTATTTCCTTAGTATGTGTTTCAGATAAGGCTGCGTTTCCAATAGTTGAATCTGCGTTGCATTAATCAAATAAGATAGGACCCAATCCATTCTGGCCATTTTGCCAACCTCTCTCTCCCAATTCTGTTATGCGCCTTGGTTAGCGTGCGCACAGGCGCTGCCATTAACCATGCGGTCAAGCTCGAGGAAGAAGGGGGCGGAGCGCCGGGAACGAAGCGTGGCCCTGTCAACTCGCCGTCAAGGGCGGAGCCGGTGAGCCCTCGCCAACCAACCAGGGCTGAGGTGAGCTCGCTGGCGGGCGTGGTTTCAAAGAGCGCGGATTGATCTCAAAGCGCGATATATATAAGCGCGCGCGAAAAGCCCTTTCACGGACTTCTTTTGGCGGGCTCCTTTTGCACGAACTGATCCAGGAGCGCACATTTGCAGAGGACTGCGCAGTGGATGATCGATTGTAACGAACTCGTTGGGAAAGGCGCTTTATGAACTTATTGATTGGGAGGCGCGCTTGTTTCAAAGGACTGCACGGATACTGATTGCAGGAACTGCCTGTGATACGAGCCATTGATCGGGAGAGAGAGAGAGAGCTGGCACGAGCTACGTATTACGTACGCCGCATCCCAGTCCCCCCGATATATGTAACCCCGAGATACGTAAGGTCCGCTCGCATCCGACGATACGCGCGAAGCTGCCTGCCGGGTTTCGCCCGCGGAACCGGAGCCTGGACTGGAGCCGGATCCCATCGCCTGGACCATCTGCCTGGACCTTCCTCCCCTACCACTACAATCCCGTGTGAGTGTGTCTGTTCGTCCTGGGGTCGTAATAAGTTAAGACTGTTTCGGTAAGCCTGCCCTGTGTCCTGCTTTTTCTTCTTCTTCTTGTATATTCCTTTCGTTTCTTCTTCTTCTTGAGTGTAAATAAATCACCTTGTTATTTCGTGGTTTTCCTAATCCGATCGCCTCCGTCCTTTCTTTCAATTGAGTACCTGTGACACGAATTGGAAACCGCTCAGGATCGGGTTAGTCTTTGTTAATGGCTCGGGCCACGGATTGCTAACCGCTCGGCAATTTCCATCTTATCCGTGGTTCGAGCGGGAGTTATTTCCCTGCTTTACGGTCGGGTTAGTAAGTAGGTATTTGGGACTTCATTGACCAATCACCCTAGCTAATTCCGACCGGAAGGAGCATCATAGCTTCCAGGATTGGGGGACGGCCAGCTTAAAAGACAAGAGGATTAACCCCCCCTTGATACGGGGAGCGCCGACCCCCGAATCCGCAACAATATATATATACACGTGTGTATGTGTATATGTATATATATATATATATATATATATATATATATATATATATATATATATATATATATATATATATATATATATACATATATATATATATATATATATATATATATATATACTAGCTGAGGTACCCGGCTTCGCCCGGGTTGAATAAGAATAATACAAATATATGATGAAAAGAACATGTATATTTTAGAGCAATATCACTACATTTCCTAAATGACGTTTTTTCAATTTTCAATTTCTCAAAATCTCTGGGTATACAACATTTCTGGTCTTCTTACTTGGTGCCAAGACATAGAGATTGCTTGGTTTTCCAATCCTTGAGCAGCCCACGTACAGCTGGCCATGGGCAAACACTTGTTCTGTGAAGTTCAGGCCTACAACCTTCATCGATTGCCCCTGCGCCTTGTTGATGGACATAGCAAAACATAGCCTGATTGGGAACTGAATCCTCTTGAAGGAGAATGGAAGGTCAGGTGGAATAAGTGGTATCCTTGGAATGAATACTTTCTCTCCTCTGTATTGTCTTGAGAGGATGGTTGCCTCTAGGACATGCAGCATCATTTGCTGGATTATCAATCGTGTTCCATTACACAGCTTTGGTGGATCAAGATTCCAAAGAAGCATGATTGGTGCTCCCACCTTGAGAATCAACCTGTGTGTTGGGAGTCCTTGAGGCTGACGACTGTTGAGAAACTCAGTTGGGAGGTTTACTGCCTGATCTTCATGTCACTTTGGCAAGAGAATCATAATTTCTTTCATGACCGGGCAGCGAACGTCATTATGTGCGACATTACGTCACTACTACGGACGTGAAAACATTTGTTTTCCTTAAAAATATATTTAAAATAAATAAAATAGTACATAAATTAACAATAAAAGAAGCTAAAAAACAATTTAAAATACAATAAAAAGCACAATAAAAAAATATAAATATGTACGTACAGTATACTGTATGTACGCGCAACTGCTGATTCTCATTCAAAACAGAGGCGACGTACAGTATTCCTTTACTGTGTCTGTGTTAGCCATGGGTCCGAAGAAGGATAATGCTAGTGTTTCCAAGCGTAATGTGGTTACGATGGACGATAAGGTAAATCTGATTAAAAGTTATGGAAAAGTGTCGGTGATAGCGCATAGACCTTATCGCGAATCGGAACCGCAATGCGTCATGGGGATCGGAAAGGGGCAATAGCGCCGCCACAAACGACACCATGGAATTGCAGCTGGCCCGGTTTTTTAAACCATTGATATTAAAATAGAAAGTAGCCTATACGACCGGAATTTTATGCTGATTCCGAATCTGTGTCTAAAACTTTTCTCCGATGTGTAGTTCTTGAGTTATAAGCGGACATCCAGACAGACACACACACACACACACACACACACACACACACACACACACACACACACACACACACACACACACACACACACACACACACTCCTCCTTTATTTATATAGATATATACTACAACAGACAAAATCCATCTCTCAGTGACGGTGAGCAACATAAAATGCACAAAGTTTGAGTGGCCATCCAGACTGACAACCAAAAACATTTTCCAGAAGGCCACCACAAATAAACCAGATATTTGGAAATACACAAAATGTTCATTTAAAGCTTCAGTGCCATCAAATTTGTATTTTGTGAAATACTTTGTCAAGGAATGTTAGCAATCAAAACATTTCAGTGACGAGGGAAGACAGAAAAACCACAACTTCCCACCCCTCCCCCACATTTTCGTTTGTTCCTTTTCTATTTCATCATTGCTCTCCCCTTCCTCTTCCTGCATTCCAGCTTGTTTAACCCATACGTCTTTCTCCCCCTCCCCATGATCTCATCACTTCTGTTCTGATGTTGGTGTTTCCCACTTTATTTTTTTTCATTCCATTCTGTCCAAGCTCTTTCATGAGTCTCAATCATGTACACAAAAAGAAGTGCCAAATATAAAAAACAAGCAATATAGAAGCAAACAATTCCAAGAAAAAGCACAACCTTTACAGCATTTACATGTGCATTCAAGTGAGGATGACGGCGACAAAGACGACATACAACACGAAGGAGATACATAATTGTTGGTTCGGGTATTTGTAACTACAAACTGGTGTCAGCAATTTGGATTTTAGCTATGCTGTATGTTCAAAGGCCTGTGAAAAATGCAATGGTATTGTTGCGAATATGGAATTTGGCCTCCATATCCGCTTGTAAATATTCCCCTATTTCCCCAATACTCCCCAACTATCCCCAATCCCCCATTCCCTAGTCCCATTGTCTGTAAACAACAATCAGTAGAGCCGACCTTCCCCTTATTCCCCCATTAAATGTCGTGCCCAGGTCCACCGCACCACACGTAGACAACTTTCGGACATCTTGCTAGTTATTCTTAGTCTATGTCAGTTAAGGCCTCGTTTCCATTAATTATGACTCTTCGTTGCACCAGAATGTGATTATATGGCACCAGTAGTGAGTTTAGGACCTTTCCCATACCTCCTCCCATCTTCTTCCCCGTCTACAACAACAGAGGGGCACGGCGCTGCGTGGGGGGGAGTGTGCGTCCTCCCACCGGCTCGGTTAGCCGCCATCGACAATGCGCTCCAGACAACGCGCTCCAGACCATGCGCTCCACGGGGTTACCACAAAGGGGCTCCTTGTCAGCTCCTCGTCAAGGGCGGAGCCGGTAACCCCCCCGCACGCACCCAATGAGAAGCAACGTGCCGATTCCACGAGGCGGAGCTAACGAGCCGAGGGCGTGTCACTCCCCGCCGGATATACGCGGCCCCGCGCCGGATGTGACGTCAGATGCGCCCCGAGCTTGAGCTTTGAGAAGCCAAGAGAGCCACCTCCGAGCGCTGAGAGACCTCCTGCATCTTTTGGACCGAGTCGATCCTGCCCTGAGCCCAGGTGCACCTGGAGCCATCGATACCCGCTTTCCTGCCATCAATCCCCGTGTGAGTCAGCCTTGTCCCGTTTACCTGTCGTCTGTTGGGGTTAATATAAGGTTGTGTCTAAGTGCCTATCTTCCTTTGCTGTCCCTCTCGTCCCTGTAATCTGACCTTCCATAACGAATATAATCTCCTCCGGAGGTCTTGAGAACTGAACCCTTGGAGTCGTGTCATTTGAAACCCAGCCGTGTGTCCTTTTCCTTTATTGCCCTAGCGTAGCGCGACTAGTCAACGTTCGAGTATAATCTTGTGCAGACGTGGTCATACCAAAACCGCTCGGTAAATAACATCCAAGCCACGTCTGTAACAATTGGTGTCAGGAGTGGGATTCGAACCCGGGACTAAATTTATTAGGCCCAAATTTGTAACAAGTAGAATCGATTCGGAGCGCGTTTCCCGCGCGTTATTAGGCCCAAATTTGTTACAGTTACACTTAGCAGTTACAGGCAGCTGTACAGATGAGTATGGAGAGCCAAATTGAGCGATTGGGTGAGCGGTTGGGGAACCGGATGGATGCTCAGGGTGAGCGATTGGGAAACCAAATTGAAGAAACAACGAACGGAATGAGGGCCGATAGAGAGGCAAGGGAGCAGAGGGACAGAGACCGCGGGTTGGGCGAAGGGGTCCCAGGAGTGCGCGAGGAGGTGAGGCACTGTAAGGAGCACATGGAGAAGGAGGTGAGAAAGGGGACTGTAAAGTTACAAGGGGGCATAGAGGTCCTGACGCAGGAGGTGGAACAGCTGACGGAGGGACAAAAAGAACTAACGGAGCAGGTTCAAAGGAACACTGCGGTATTAGGAGGGTTAAAAGTGACACAGAAAGAACTAAAAGACGACTTGATAGCGACGAAGAGGGAATGTCAGATGGTACGAGAGGGACTGACAGCGAGGTTGGACGAGGTGGTAGAGGTAATGGAGACGAAGGACCGGCAGGTGAGGACGCACCTGGAAACGGTCAAGGTAGCCTTGGAGGACGAGCTTGAGGAGACGTACCGGGGAATAAAAGAGGTGAAGCACAAATTAGAAGAAGTGGAAGAAGGGGTGAGCGAAATTAAGAAGCGACGGAGAGGGGATAACAAAGAGATAAAAGAGGAGATAAAAGAATTGGTCCAAAGTCTGTGTTTGGATCGTGATGATGTGCTCATTAACCGGATGAGGGATTCGCAGGTGATGGAGGAGAAGCGAAGAGGAAGAGGACCCGGTGTAAGTGGTGACCAATATGGTCGTGCGTATGATGCGCCAGGGGATTTAATAAGCTTGGGGGTCGAGATAGACCCGGATGTTCGTGAGAGGCCGTTGGTGAAGTGTGCGACAGGTCTGGTGTGCGAAAAAGGAGGTGTGCGAGAAAGTCCGACTCTGGGGTGTGTGAGGAAAAAGTGCGTGCCAAGGAGTAGTGAGGGCGCTGGCGAGAGTGAGTCGGTCGTAGCGCGTGTGCGAGGGAGCACATGGAAGCGCGGTGTGGTGAGTGTTACAGAGGGTGTAACGGGAGAGTGTGCGCGAGAAAGGTGTGTGACGGGCAGGTGCCTGAGGAAAGAGTGCGCTGTCAAAGGCAAGGAAGAATGCACACCTGTGGGGAGTGTTACAGAGGGTGTAACGCAAGAGTGTGCGCGAGAAAGGTGTGTGACGGACAGGTGCATGAGGAAAGAGTGCGCTGTCAGAAGTAAGGAAGAGTGTCCACCTGTGGTGAGTGTTACAGAGGGTGTAACGGGAGAGTGTGCACGAGAAAGGTGTGTGACGGACAGGTGCATGGGGAAAGAGTGCGCTGTCAAGAGTAAGGGTGAGTGCGCTGTCAGGAATGGAGGTGAAAGTAGTGAGAGTGACATGGAGCGTGAGTTGGTTGTGACAGGTGAGCGAGGATGTACACCTGGGATGGAAGGATGCACACCTGGAATGGTAGAGCGTGAGTGGGAATGCACGCTGGAGTTGGTGGTGAGGCACGTGGTTGGGTGTGCGAATGAGAGCACACCTGTGATTGTCACAGAGGAGGTGACCGAGGAGGGGGCGCGAAGAGGTGTTTTGGTGAGGTGTGCGAGCAACGAATGTGTGCCAAAGTGTTCGGTGGTCAGGTGTGTGACCAAGGCTGTGAGTGGAATGGGTGTACCGAGGTGTGTAAGGAAAGGTACGAGGGGCATGGAAACGGCTGGATGTGTGAGCAAGGAACGGGCTGCGGGATGTAAGCATGCAGGTGAAGCATCGACGTTAGACGGGATAGAGTTTAGAACGACTTATAGCCGAATCGGGCCCTCGGTGCGTGCTGGGCCTCGCTTTGAACGGCCGCGTCCGTGCTCCACTAGGCGGAGCGGGCAGCCCGATAGGAAGGGTCGTTATGGCGACCACGTTTTGTTGAGACGTGCCGGCAGGTCGAGATCGGGACATTGGATGGCTCCACGCCGAGGTGGTGCGTGGGATCTCGGCCCGGGTAAGCCCCCGTCCCTGCCCCGAATGCCGGACGCATCCAGCCGCTGGCACAAAACAACCAGCATCCATTGCTTGGCTTTACGAAGCCGGGCTTTGGACAGGGATTGGCGCACCGAGAGGTATTAGTGAGTCGACTGGGTGATGAGGTTAGTGTTTTGGACCCAAAATTAGAGAAAAACAAAATTTGATGATTGGCAAGGGATTGGCAGTAGTGATTGGCAGATGATGGGTAGTGATTGGCAAATTTTTAATTTGTTGAAATTTGATGTGCAAAATTGGTAGTGAGAGACCCCCGGTGGGTAAGGGTGGCATCCCTGCCACCCTTCCCATATGGGGGCAAAGGAGCAATAGCTTATGGGGTGTATGGCAGTGAAAACTAGCCCGGGTGGGTTAGGATATTGTGTGTAGGGATCTAGAGAAGATGACCTTAGGTAACGTTAAGGTTAGTTAGTGACTGATACCTGTAGTGGGGACGCAGGTAGATTAGTGTGGATGATAATGACGTGGGAGCGCAATAGTTTAAAGGGACGACTGGGAAGCGCAAGTTTCAGAAGGGAGTAGTTAGCTGAGATGATGCCGTGTGTGTGAGGATGGAACAGGTGTGATTGCACAGGTGTGCAATTGGACAGGTGTGTGGAGCAGTGTATGAGTAGTGAGTGTGTGGATCAGCGCGAATGCGCTTGGGGAGAGAAGGGTGCAGGTGGCACCAAGTGTGAGAGCACAGGTGTGCAAGTACAGGTGTGTGGAGAGAGTTGGAGTAAGTGGTACGGAGTGGTGTGCATGGTGCGAAGGTGTGGATGGGGGAAGAGTGGACCCCCATCACGGATACCCGGGGCGGGTAGTGTAAGTGTTAGGTAGAGGGTACAGGTAAATTGTGATTGGATATTGGCATCTGTGGTGCGGTTGCAGAATGGTGTTGTGAATGGGTGCATTAGTGTTGTGGAAATGGCTGGGCGTGTAGCCTGTTAGTGTGTGTAGTTGGTTGGGCACTCCACCACTGTGAAGATGTCGGCCAGGTGAGGCCGCAGGTGGGCTCTGGGAGCCGGTAGAGTTGTGGATGGGGCCCGAGGATCCGGAGGATGGACCCGGGTAGCCCAGTGCCAGAGAGGGCACCGAGTGGGGAGAGTGCCAGAGGGCCTGCCCCAGGTAGTTAGGTTAGAGTAAGGAGCAGGTAAGCTCGGAGGCAACTGCAGTGGTGGAGGTGTGCAGGTGGGTAGACCCGCTGGGAGAGGTACACGTCGCAGCCCAGAAATTGTACGAGGGCACCGGGAGATGAATCGGGGGAGTGAGACCCCAAATTGAGAAGCACCACAGTTGGCCAATGGGAATTGGTTTTTAGAACCCATAGTGTAAGAGGGCCAATGGTTTGGCCGGAGAAAGACCCCGGGTAGTGTAAAATTGTTAAAGTCACTTAGGAAATAGTTAGGATTGATGAACCTGTCGCACCATACGCAGCCACTTACCTGTGGTGATGATGATGACTCCACACCTGTGTTTTCTTTGTTTTGTTGCAGGAAATGAGATTGCTGTTGGATTTGTGAGACGCATCACGACGTGGATGAGACATTGGGGTGATTCCATCTCTCCCTCCTTAGGAGGGACTGATGATGAATTGGTGATGGCAAATTTTGATGTTGAGTTGAAAATGGCAAATTTTGATGAGAGTTGAAAATGGCAAATTTGATTGGTTAGGAGGGAGAGAAGACGAATTTGGTTTATGGGAGGAACGGGGAAGACAGTAGGGATGTTTGTTGATTTGTAAAGTAGATGTTTATGGGTAGTGTTGTGTTTTGTGGATGCAGTAAGGGGTAAGGGAGGGGCCATGTAGGTTACCTGGTGGGGGGGGCGTACGGTAGGAACGTACCTGTCTCACCTGGTTCCCATGTGCCCCCAGTGTGCATCACCTTACATTGCGTGCACTTTTGCGCCCTTACCACCTTACTCACTTGTCTGCTTCTTTGTCTCCCACCTCCGAGGATCTGGCTTTGGGGTAGAGAGAGAGGAGAGAGAGGTGCTGGCTTCGCAGTTGTGGGCCTGCACTTTCGCTGCTTGCTGCTTGGATCGATACACCATACGGACCGCAATGTTTGTGGCCACCCACAATGGACCGCAGTTCTTTTGCGGCCAAGCACCACCCATGGATGGACCTATGGGTCAACGTGGCACCGATGCCAAACAGGTGAACCACTAACAGTTGGCCCCCTGACGGCCACAATATAGAAATGGACGCGGTTGGCGCCTTTCTTTATTTTTGAAAAGAAGTAAGAAGGCCAAGTGCACCACACGAAGGCAAGACCAGCGGCAGAACATCGGCCGGCTGCGACACCACCGGTGATTTATAAACACTTTATTGGTGCACCGGATGGTGCTCACTGTGTGATGGGGTGGTGCTTGATGCTTGGAAGGGGTGCTCTGCACATTATTAAAGGCCGTAGGCCACAGAGCACTCGTGGGTTGGTGTATCGATGCTAGCATGCGTGCTCTCTCTATGCATAACATCTGCATGTGTTCCTCCAAAAACAGGTCCTGGATCGTAGTGTAAATATCAGCGTAGTCTTGTGTAAATAATGCTCCCTACCGGCTGTATGTTTAGTTTGAGAATTCTTTCCGGATTCGGTTATCCTGTGGGTGTGTTTCTGTGAGGAGAAGGGTGCAACGTCGCAGGGGGACATATTTACTCATTTGTGAATATCTGTAAAACTGTCGCACTCAGGGTAGAGTTAATAGTAGAGGGAACTACATTGCGTGCCACACTAAAGTAGGTAAAAATTTATCGGGTCGGGACGCCCCGAGGGTAGAGAAGGGTGCAATGTTGCGAATATGGAATTTGGCCTCCATATCCGCTTGTAAATATTCCCCTATTTCCCCAATACTCCCCAACTATCCCCAATCCCCCATTCCCTAGTCCCATTGTCTGTAAACAACAATCAGTAGAGCCGACCTTCCCCTTATTCCCCCATTAAATGTCGTGCCCAGGTCCACCGCACCACACGTAGACAACTTTCGGACATCTTGCTAGTTATTCTTAGTCTATGTCAGTTAAGGACTCGTTTCCATTAATTATGACTCTTCGTTGCACCAGAATGTGATTATATGGCACCAGTAGTGAGTTTAGGACCTTTCCCATACCTCCTCCCATCTTCTTCCCCGTCTACAACAACAGAGGGGCACGGCGCTGCGCGGGGGGGGAGTGTGCGTCCTCCCACCGGCTCGGTTAGCCGCCATCGACAATGCGCTCCAGACAACGCGCTCCAGACCATGCGCTCCACGGGGTTACCACAAAGGGGCTCCTTGTCAGCTCCTTGTCAAGGGCGGAGCCGGTAACCCCCCCGCACGCACCCAATGAGAAGCAACGTGCCGATTCCACGAGGCGGAGCTAACGAGCCGAGGGCGTGTCACTCCCCGCCGGATATACGCGGCCCCGCGCCGGATGTGACGTCAGATGCGCCCCCAGCTTGAGACGAAAAGACGCCACCTCGAGCGCTGTGCAACCTTCCGCATCTCTGGACCGGACCGGGTCGATCCTGCCCTGAGCCCAGGTGCACCTGGAGCCATCGACAACCGCTTTCCTGCCATCAACCCCCGTGTGAGTCAGCCTTGTCCCGTTTACCTGTCGTCTGTTGGGGTTAATATAAGGTTGTGTCTAAGTGCCTATCTTCCTTTGCTGTCCCTCTCGTCCCTGTAATCTGACCTTCCGTAACGAATATAATCTCCTCCGGAGGTCTTGAGAACCGTATCCCTGGTGTCGTCATTTTAATCCCAGCCGTGTGTCTGTTCCTTCATTGACCCAGCATCGCGCGACTAGTCAACGTTCGGGTATAATATCGAGTATAATCTTGTGCAGACATGGTCATCCCAAAACCGCTCGGTGAATAACATCCAAGCCACGTCTGTAACAATTGGTGTCAGGAGTGGGATTCGAACCCGGGACTAAATTTATTAGGCCCAAATTTGTAACAAGTAGAATCGATTCGGAGCGCGTTTCCCGCGCGTTATTAGGCCCAAATTTGTAACAATTAGAATCGATTCGGAGCGCGTTTCCCGCGTGAAATTATAACGGCGAAATTTGAATTTGTTTTACGAAAATAAAAATAAAAAACGAATTTTGAAAGTCGCGCTATGGCGGATCAAGACAGCTGGGGTCCGGTAAAGGAGAGTGAGGTAGGGTCGATCCAGGACCAAATTGAGGGACAAGAGGAGAGCGAAGCAGTGAGGGCGGCAGGTTCGCAAAATAGCGCCGTCACGCACGAAGTAGCGGGCGCGCAAAATGGCGCCTCGCAAGAGCGCGTGGTAGCCGAGCCCGCTGTATCAACGGGCTTTAACATGCAGCCGATTGACATGCAGGCCCTCATTGCGCAGTTACAGGCAGCTGTACAGATGAGTATGGGGAGCCAAATTGAGCGATTGGGTGAGCGGTTGGGAAACCGGATGGATGCTCAGGGTGAGCGATTGGGAAACCAAATTGAAGAAATAACGAACGGAATGAGGGCCGATAGAGAGGCAAGGGAGCAGAGGGACAGAGACCGCAAGTTGGGCGAAAGGGTCCCAGGAGTGCGCGAGGAGGTGAGGCACTGTAAGGAGCACATGGAGAAGGAGGTGAGAAAGGGGACGGTAAAGTTACAAGGGGGCATAGAGGTCCTGACGCAGGAGGTGGAACAGCTGACGGAGGGACAAAAAGGACTAACGGAGCAGGTTCAAAGGAACACTGCGGTATTAGGAGGGTTAAAAGTGACACAGAAAGAACTAAAAGACGACTTGATAGCGACGAAGAGGGAATGTCAGATGGTACGTGGGGGACTGACAACGAGGTTGGACGAGGTGGTAGAGGTAATGGAGACGAAGGACCGGCAGGTGAGGACGCACATGGAAACGGTCAAGGTAGCCTTGGAGGACGAGCTTGAGGAGACGTACCGGGGAATAAAAGAGGTGAAGCACAAATTAGAAGAAGTGGAAGAAGGGATGAGTGAAATTAAGAAGCGACGGAGAGGGGATAAGAAAGAGATAAAAGAGGAGATAAAAGAATTGGTCCGAAGTCTGTGTTCGGATCGTGATGATGTGCTCATTAACCGGATGAGGGATTCGCAGGTGATGGAGGAGAAGCGAAGAGGAAGAAGACCTGGTGTAAGTGGTGACCAATATGGTCGTGCGTATGATGCGCCAGGGGATTTAATAAGCTTGGGGGTCGAGATAGACCCGGGTGTTCGTGAGAGGCCGTGGGTGAAGTGTGCGACAGGTCTGGTGTGCGAAAAAGGAGGTGTGCGAGAAAGTCCGACTCTGGGGTGTGTGAGGAAAAAGTGTGTGCCAAGGAGTGAGGGTGCTGGCGAGAATGAGTCGGTCGTAGCGTGTGTGCGAGGGAGCACATGGAAGCGCGGTGTGGTAAGTGTTACAGAGGGTGTGACGGGAGAGTGTGCGCAAGAGTGTGCGCGAGAAAGGTGTGTGACGGACAGGTGCATGAGGAAAGAGTGCGCTGTCAGAAGTAAGGAAGAGTGTCCACCTGTGGTGAGTGTTACAGAGGGTGTAACGGAAGAGTGTGCGCGAGAAAGGTGTGTGACGGACAGGTGCATGAGGAAAGAGTGCGCTGTCAGAAGTAAGGAAGAGTGTCCACCTGTGGTGAGTGTTACAGAGGGTGTAACGGGAGAGTGTGCGCGAGAAAGGTGTGTGACGGACAGGTGCATGAGGAAAGAGTGCGCTGTCAGAAGTAAGGAAGAGTGTCCACCTGTGGTGAGTGTTACAGAGGGTGTAACGGGAGAGTGTGCGCGAGAAAGGTGTGTGACGGACAGGTGCACGAGGAAAGAGTGCGCTGTCAGAAGTAAGGAAGAGTGTCCACCTGTGGTGAGTGTTACAGAGGGTGTAACGGGAGAGTGTGCGCGAGAAAGGTGTGTGACGGACAGGTGCACGAGGAAAGAGTGCGCTGTCAAGAGTAAGGGTGAGTGCGCTGTCAAGAATGGAGGTGAGAGTAGTGAGAGTGACAAGGAGCGTGAGTTAGTTGTGACAGGTGAGCGAGGATGTACACCTGGGATGGAAGGATGCACACCTGGAATGGTAGAGCGTGAGTGGGAATGCACGCTGGAGTTGGTGGTGAGGCACGTGGTTGGGTGTGCGAATGAGGGCACACCTGTGATTGTCACAGAGGAGGTGACCAAGGAGGGGGCGCGAAGAGGTGTTTTGGTGAGGTGTGCTACGAACGAATGTGTGCCAAAGTGTTCGGTGGTCAGGTGTGTGACCAAGGCTGTGAGTGGAATGGGTGTACCTGGGTGTGTAAGGAAAGGTACGAGGAGCATGGGCACGGCTGGATGTGTGAGCAAGGAACGGGCTGCGGGGTGTAAGCGTCCAGGTGAAGCATCGACGTTAGATGGGGTAGAGTTGAGAACGACTTATAGCCGAATCGGGCCCTCGGTGCGTGCTGGGCCTCGCTTTGAACGGCCGCGTCCGTGCTCCACTAGGCGGAGCGGGCGGCCCGATAGAAAGAGTCGTCATGGCGACCACTTTTTGTTGAGGCATTCCGGCAGGTCGAGATCGGGACATTGGATGGCTCCACGCCGAGGTGATGGGTGGGATCTCGGCACGGGTAAACCCCCGTCCCTGCACCGAGTACCGGACGTGTCCAGCCGCTGGCACAAAACAACCAGCATCCATTGCTTGGCTTTACGAAGCCGGGCTTTGGACAGGGATTGGCGCACCAAGAGGTATTAGTGAGTCGACTGGGTGATGAGGTTAGTGTTTTGGACTCAAAATTAGAGAAAAACAAAATTTGATGATTGGCAAGGGATTGGCAGTAGTGATTGGCAGATGATGGGCAGTGATTGGCAAATTTTTAATTTGTTGAAATTTGATGTGCAAAATTGGTAGTGAGCGATGGGCCCAGTGGGTAAGGCATTCCTGCCACCCTTCCCATGTGGGGGCAAAGGAGCAATAGCTTATGGGGTGTATGGCAGTGAAAACTAGCCCGGGTGGGTTAGGATATGGTGTGTAGGGATCTAGCGAAGAGATTGACATTAGGTGACGTTAAGTTTAGTTAGTGACTGATACCTGTAGTGGGGACGCAGGTAGATTAGTGTGGATGATAATGACGAGGGAGCGCAATAGTTTAAAGGGACGACTGGGAAGCGCAAGTTTCAGAGGGGAGTAGTTAGCTGAGATGATGCCGTGTGTGTGAGAATTGAACAGGTGTGATTGCACAGGTGTGCAACTGGACAGGTGTGTGGAGCAGTGTATGAGTAGTGAGTGTGTGGATCAGCGCGAATGCGCTTGGGGAGAGAAGGGTGCAGGTGGCACCAGGTGTGAGAGCACAGGTGTGCAGGTACAGGTGTGTGGAAAGAGTTGGAGTGAGTGGTACGGAGTGGTGTGCATGGTGCGAAGGTGTGGATGGGGGAAGAGTGGACCCCTTTCACGAGTACCCGGGGCGGGTAGTGTAAGTGTTAGGTAGAGGGTGCAGGTAAATTGTGGTTGGATATTGGCATTTGTGGTGCGGTTGCAGAATGGTATTGTGGATGGGTGCATTAGTGTTGTGGAAATGGCTGGGCGTGTAGCCTGTTAGTGTGTGTAGTTGGTTGGGCACTCCACCACTGTGAGGATGTCGGCCAGGTGAGGCCGCAGGTGGGCTCTGGGAGCCGGTAGTTGTGAGTGGGTGCCTGAGGATCCCGGGTGTGGATCGGGCAGCCCAGTGCCAGAGAGGGCACGGAGTGGGGAGAGCGCCAGAGGGCCTTCCCCAGGTAGATAGGTTAGGGTAAGGAACAGGTAAGCTCGGAGGCAACTACAGTGGTGGAGGTGTGCAGGTGGGTAGACCCGCTGGGAGAGGTACACGCCACAGCCCAGAAATTGTGCGAGGGCACCGGGAGATGAATCGGGGGAGTGAGACCCCAAATTGAAGAGCACCACAGTTTGGCCAATGGGAATTGGTTTTTAGAACCCATAGTGTAAGAGGGCCAATGGTTTGGCCGGAGAAAGACCCCGGGTAGTGTAAAGTTGTTAAAGTCATTTAGGAGATAGTTAGGATTGATGAACCTGTCGCACCATACGCAGCCACTTACCTGAGGTGATGATGATGACTCCACACCTGTGTTTTCTTGGTTTGTAGCAGGAAATGAGATTGCTGTGGATTTGTGAGACGCATCACGACGTGGATGAGACATTGGGGTGATTCCATCTCTCCCTCCCTAGGAGGGACTGATGATGAATTGGTAATGGCAAATTTTGATGAGAGTTGAAAATGGCAAATTTGATTGGTTAGGAGGGAGAGAAGACGAATTTGGTTTATGGGAGGAACGGGGAAGACAGTAGGGATGTTTGTTGATTTGTAAAGTAGATGTTTATGGGTAGTGTTGTGTTTTGTGGATGCAGTAAGGGGTAAGGGAGGGGCCATGTAGGTTACCTGGTGGGGGGGGGGGGGGCGTACGATAGGAACGTACCTGTCTCACCTGGTTCCCATGTGCCCCCAGTGTGCATCATCTTGTATTGCGTGCACTTTTGCGCCCTTACCACCTTACTCACTTGTCTGCTTCTTTTGTCTCCCACCTCCGAGGATCTGGCTTTGGGGTAGAGAGAGAGGAGAGAGAGGTGCTGGCTACGCAGTTGTGGGCCTGCACTTTCGCTGCTTGCTGCTTGGATCGATACACCATACGGACCGCAATGTTTGTGGCCACCCACAATGGACCGCAGTTCTTTTGCGGCCAAGCACCACCCGTGGAAGGACCTATGGGTCAACGTGGCACCTATGCCAAACAGGTGAACCACTAACAGTTGGCCCCCTGACGGCCGCAATATAGAAATGGACGCGGTTGGCGCCTTTCTTTATTTTTGAAAAGAAGTAAGAAGGCCAAGTGCACCACACGAAGGCAAGACCAGCAGCAGCCACACAATGATTCATAGACACTTTATTGGTGCACCGGATGGTGCTCACTGTGTGATGGGGTGGTGCTTGATGCTTGGAAGGGGTGCTCTGCACATTATTAAAGGCCGTAGGCCACAGAGCACTCGTGGGTTGGTGTATCGATGCTAGCATGCGTGCTCTCTCTATGCATAACATCTGCATGTGTTCCTCCAAAAACAGGTCCTGGATCGTAGTGTAAATATCAGCGTAGTCTTGTGTAAATAATGCTCCCTACCGGCTGTATGTTTAGTTTGAGGATTCTTTCCGGATTCGGTTATCCTGTGGGTGTGTTTCTGTGAGGAGAAGGGTGCAACGTCGCAGGGGGACATATTTACTCATTTGTGAATATCTGTAAAACTGTCGCACTCAGGGTAGAGTTAATAGTAGAGGGAACTACATTGCGTGCCACACTAAAGTAGGTAAAAATTTATCGGGTCGGGACGCCCCGAGGGTAGAGAAGGGTGCAATGTTGCGAATATGGAATTTGGCCTCCATATCCGCTTGTAAATATTCCCCTATTTCCCCAATACTCCCCAACTATCCCCAATCCCCCATTCCCTAGTCCCATTGTCTGTAAACAACAATCAGTAGAGCCGACCTTCCCCTTATTCCCCCATTAAATGTCGTGCCCAGGTCCACCGCACCACACGTAGACAACTTTCGGACATCTTGCTAGTTATTCTTAGTCTATGTCAGTTAAGGCCTCGTTTCCATTAATTATGACTCTTCGTTGCACCAGAATGTGATTATATGGCACCAGTAGTGAGTTTAGGACCTTTCCCATACCTCCTCCCATCTTCTTCCCCGTCTACAACAACAGAGGGGCACGGCGCTGCGCGGGGGGGAGTGTGCGTCCTCCCACCGGCTCGGTTAGCCGCCATCGACAATGCGCTCCAGACAACGCGCTCCAGACCATGCGCTCCACGGGGTTACCACAAAGGGGCTCCTTGTCAGCTCCTCGTCAAGGGCGGAGCCGGTAACCCCCCCGCACGCACCCAATGAGAAGCAACGTGCCGATTCCACGAGGCGGAGCTAACGAGCCGAGGGCGTGTCACTCCCCGCCGGATATACGCGGCCCCGCGCCGGATGTGACGTCAGATGCGCCCCGAGCTTGAGCTTTGAGAAGCCAAGAGAGCCACCTCCGAGCGCTGAGAGACCTCCTGCATCTTTTGGACCGAGTCGATCCTGCCCTGAGCCCAGGTGCACCTGGAGCCATCGATACCCGCTTTCCTGCCATCAATCCCCGTGTGAGTCAGCCTTGTCCCGTTTACCTGTCGTCTGTTGGGGTTAATATAAGGTTGTGTCTAAGTGCCTATCTTCCTTTGCTGTCCCTCTCGTCCCTGTAATCTGACCTTCCATAACGAATATAATCTCCTCCGGAGGTCTTGAGAACTGAACCCTTGGAGTCGTGTCATTTGAAACCCAGCCGTGTGTCCTTTTCCTTTATTGCCCTAGCGTAGCGCGACTAGTCAACGTTCGAGTATAATCTTGTGCAGACGTGGTCATACCAAAACCGCTCGGTAAATAACATCCAAGCCACGTCTGTAACAGTATCTTTAATACTTACAAGTGTAAAATGATGGATTAACCCGTCATCTTCACACACAAATGGCACAAAATACAATCAAATACTTTGCCTGCAAAGAGAAATACTATGGCAACATTACCTTTACAAATGAACGAAAGACTGGAATGAATTGAGTGCCACAAAATGCCAGGACCCTTTGTTCAATAAATACGACCAAAGAAAAACAGGAAACAAGTAGGAGCAAAACAAACAAACAAAAAAAAAAACATCCATTCTTCAAGATTCATTATGAGTATGGTTGCATTTTTACGGTTGCATCTCAGTTCCTGAGAAGACTGCAGGAACAGGAATCAAAGCTTGATGGATATGGAGTGTATCGATTATCTCCTGAAAAGCAAAACCAGGAAGGGATGAATTATAGTTATTTTACAAGCGCATCAACTTAATCTCTTAAAGTGTAAGTTTTATGATCTTTTATCTTTATGTTCTTTTATGTTCTTAATTTTATGTTCTTTTATCCTTGCGCTTCTTGAAGAAAAAAACAAACTGGCGGGATATTGTAATCGGCTCTGTCCATCATGCTATCTCCTAAACATTTGGGCAGAAATTCACCAAACGTGGTCGTTATGATCACCACATGGCAAAGGTGCAAGAGCAGTATCATTTTTGCCCCCCACCCCCTGGGTCAGAAAGTCAAATACCAAAACATGGAATTACAGGCACATTTTAAACACTTTAATGAAACTTTGTATATGCAATCAACATTGGGGGGTGCATGAAATAGGTAACTATTTTTTTGGATTTGACCACCGGTTCATACTCCAATGGGTGGAGATTTGGGTTCATCAGGGTCAAAACGGCTTAAAAACAGATATATAGCTCAGACCTGGCCAACCGGTTTGTGAAAGACTTGGGGCAAAACCTCTTCCTGGTTAACCCACACAAAGATGAGAATACCTAACTGGGGCTGTTAAAGTATCGAGGACATTAACAATAGAGCATACACACATGCACACACTCACTCATTTTACATTAAAATAACATTAATGTCATTGAGAACATTTACATTGGATTGCACCTGTATGGGCAACATACAAGAGCAAAAATGAGAGCTGGAGATAAGGTGAGGAATGATGTGGAAGTGGTCTGGAGAGGGTGGCACTGATAGAGAGACAACAGAAGCTGCAGGTCTGAGAACAATTGTGCCAGAAGGATTGCGAGAATGAAGAGGGTGGATGGAAGGAGTATGGATGAACTGAGGTTGGAGATTGGTGTGCAGATGAGCTTGACGGAGAGATTGGTGAAATGCTGGCTGAAGTGCGCTGGACACTTGGTGCGGATGGAGGAAGAAAAAATGGCAAAGAGAGGATAGGTTTAGGGAGAGGGAGGAGGAAGAGGTAGACCGTGGCTGAGATGGGAGGATTGTGTGAGGCAATAAGGTAGCGGTTGTTGGAGGGTGGGGAGAGTTGGTTGAGGACAGAGGGAAGTGAGGAGTATCATGGTCAAGGCAGGGCAGAATATTAGTACCATTGGACCTCACCTCTTAAAGGCAAGAGAAGAAGAAGATGAGGTCTTAATTATTTATTTCAAACACTTGCAACAACAATACTTTTTTTTTTCTTTTTTTAAAATACAGAATCGAGGCTTGTGAAAGAGCCAACATTTATCACACAAACAAATCAAACAGACAAACAAAATATATAAAAAGAGGGAGCGGTAGACAAGATGGGGAGAGAAGGGGAAGCACACAAACACAACATTTGAGAGCAGGGACATCGGGAGATGTGTGGGAGGGAGAGGGCTTGGGGGGAGGAGGGCGTGGGAAGAGGGGGGGGGGGGGGGTGGGAAAAGTATAAAACACAAGGACACCAATGACTTCCAGGAAAGAAGTTGGTATTTCAAAAAAGTGGATTTGGGGTGAAATTAGCGGGGGTAGAAAAGATCAAGGTTTTGGATGGGGGAAGATGGGATTTTTATTATTTTTTGTATACAATATCGAGGCTCGTGAAAGAGCTAACATTAATCACACAGAAAGACAAACCAACACATAAAACATATAACATGGGGAGCGGGAGACAAGATGGGGCGAGAGGGGGAAGAACACAAACACAACATCTGAGAGCAGGGACATCGAGAGATCTGTGGGAGGGAGAGGGCTTTGGGGGGGGGGGGGCATGTGAAGGGGGAGGGGGGTGGGAGAGGTATAAAACATATGGACACTGCCAGAACTTCCAGGAAAGAAGTTGGAATTTCAATCAAACAAGGTGGATCTGGGGTGAATTCGTGGGGGTAGAAAAGATCAAGGTTTTGGATGGGGAGAGATAAGAGATGGTGGTGAACAGCTGTTTTAAAGACCTGGAGGGAGGAGTGGGATTGAAGGGAGTGTGGGAGTTTGTTCCAGAGGCGGGAGAAAAGAGGAATGAAAGAGTGAAGGTGAGCAGAGAGCCACGATTTCGGCAGTTTAACCATCAGAGGGTTGCTGGCAGATCTTGTGAAACCTGTAGGAATATTTGGGGGACAAAGCACAGAGAGAGCTGGGGGAGCAAGGCCAGAGAGGAGTCGGTAGAAGACAGAAAGACCACCAACCTGCCTGCGGTGAGTGAGTGAAAGGCCCTCGGAGGGTGGTGAACAGCTGTTTCAAAGACCTGGAGGGAGGAGTGGGATTGAAGAGAGTGAGGGAGTTTGTTCCAGAGGCGGGAGAAAAGAAGAACGAAAGAGTGAAGGTGAATAGAGAGTGTGATTTTGGCAGTTTAACCATAAGAGGGTTGCAGGCAGATCTTGTGCGACCTGCAGGAATATTTGGGGGACAGAGCACAGAGAGAGCTGGGGGAGCAAGGCCGGAGAGGAGTCGGTAGAAGACAGAAAGACCACCAACCTGCCTGCGGTGAGTGAGTGAAAGGCCCTCGGAGTTAGCTTCATCGTAGGAGATTCCAATGATTCTGAACGCTTTGCTTTCAACAGCGTGAAGACGAGCTAGGTGTGAGGCAGGAGCACCAGCCCAGAGGGGAGAACAGTATTCCATTGAGCTGCGGATGAAAGCCTTGTATGTGGTGAGGAGCTCAGGTGTGCCAAGGAAGGACTTCGCACGACGGAGGATGCCCAGTCGGCGACTGGCTTTGGAGGCCAGCTTGGAAATGTGGTTTACCCAGGAAAGATCATGGCAGATAGTGAGACTCAAAAGCTTGAGTGACAGTTATTCCAAACTACTCACTATGAGTGACCCAAGAGCTCATTCTCTTGTTTTATCTACCAGTGGCACCACTGTCAGATCATTGCATTTTGTCAACTAGCACTTTCGTGAGGCTCGATTTTTCGACTGAAAAAAACAAACAAACAAAATCTAAACATTTCCTAAAAGGTGGAGATCAAGCTCGGAATTTTTTCTATTTTCTTTCTTCTATATGCGGCAGACGGTAGGTACACAGGATCTCTGGAGCTCAGCCAGAGTGATCATCGAGTTCTTGGTCACCTCTCTTACCAAGGCCCTTCTCCCCCGATTGCTCAGTTTGGCCAGGCGGCCAGCTCTTGGAAGAGTCCTGGTTGTTCCAAACTTCTTCCATTTAAGAATTGTGGAGGCCACTGTGCTCTTGGGAACCTTCAATGCAGCAGAATTTTTTTTGTAGGCTTCCCTAGATCTGTGCCTCGACACAATCCTGTCTCTGAGCCCTGCCGGCAGTTCCTTCGACCTCATGACTTGGTTTTTGCTCCGACATGCATTGTCAGCTGTGAGACCTTATATAGACAGGTGTGTGCCTTTCCAAATCATGTCCAATCAATTGAATTTACCACAGGTGGACTCCAATCAAGGTGTATAAATATCTCAAAGATGATCAAGAGAAATGGGAGGCACCTGAGCTAAATTTCAAGTGTCATAGCAAAGGGTCTGAATACTTATGTGAATGTGATATTTCAGTTTTTTCTTTTTAATAAACTTGCAAAACTTTCTAAAATCCTGTTTTCTCTTTGTCATTATGGGGTATTGAGTGTAGATTGATGAGGGGAAAAATGAATTTGAACGATTTCAGCATTAGGCTGCAACATAACAAAATGTGAAACAAGTGAAGGGGTCAGAATACTTTCTGAATGCACTCACTGTACATCAGATTCTCAAAACATTGGCCACTGACTTCATTAAACCTCTCAAACATTTCTCACGACACTGGTGCCACTTAATATTCTCTGCCCTTTCGGAATTTCATCGAAAATGACGCCTTTGTAATTTATTTTATAAAAGCACTTAATTCTCCATGAGCCTTGGACTCTCATTTTTGCAAGAAAATTACAATTAGTGTTCAAAACAACTACAGTATTCTTTATTGAAGAATGTAGTCAAAACAAACATTTTACCTTCCATTTCTGCATGGACAATGATGTGATCATCTGTTTGTTGCCCGAATGATCCATCCTCTCATGGTGCAGCGGAACCAATCCTGTATCACATTGACACAAGCTATTAGTGCAGAGAAGCCGGAGCCATATATTGGGTTATTCACAAACACAGGTTTCCTGCAACTACGGCAGCGCAACGCCCCGCTAGGAGTTTACAACAATAATTTGACAATTATCTTGATCGGAGTGCATATGGACTGGGAGAATACTGCTGAAAGTGAAAACTGGTTATTATCATATTGTGTGCTTGTGCTTGTGAAAGGACCGGGGGAGGGGGGAGGGGCGGATGCTCCATGAGGAACTTGATTAAGGTAAGCAGTCAATTAAAAAAAATTATACATATATATATATATATATATATATATATATATATATATATATATATATATATATATATATATATATTGTTGCGGATATGGGACTTGGCCTCAATATCCGCTTGTAAATACTCCCCTATTTCCCCAATACTCCCCAACTATCCCCAATCCCCCATTCCCTAGTCCCATTGCCTGTAAATAACACTCTGTAGAACCGACCTTCCCCTTTTTCCCCCATTAAATGTCGTGCCCAGGTCCACCGCATCTCACGTAGACAACTTTCGGACATCTTGCTAGTTATTCTTAGTCTATGTCAGTTAAGGACTCGTTTCCATTAATTCTGACTCTTCGTTGCACCAGAATGTGATTATATGGCACCAGTAGTGAGTTTAGGACCTTCCCATACCTCCTCCCATCTTCTTCCCCAAACAACAACTACAACAACAACTACAACAACAACTACAACAACTACAACAACGCGCGCGGGGAGTGTGCGTCCTCACTCCGGCTCGGTTAGCCGCCATTACCCATGCGCTCCACGGGGTTACCACGAAGGGGCTGGCTGTCAGCTCCTCGTCAAGGGCGGAGCCTGGTAACCCCCCCGCACCCAATAAGAAGGGCGGACCGATTCCATCTGGGGCGGAGCTAACGAGCCGAGGGCGTGTCACTCCCCGCCGGATATACGCAGCGACTTACCGGATGTGACGAGAGATGCGCCCCCAGCTTGGAAAAAGAGAAGTCACTACCTCCGAGCGCTGAGAGACCTCCTGCATCTTTTGGGCCGCGCTATCCTGTCCCTGAGCACAAGGTGCACCTTGTGCTGGCCATCGAATACCCGCTTTCCTTGCCATCAATCCCCGTGTGAGTCAGTTTTTGTCCTGTTTATCTGTGGTCTGTCGGGAATAAGATAAGTGTGTCTAAGTGCCTGCCTTTCTATGCTGTCCCTCTTGTAGTTGTAATCTGACCTTCCGCCCTAATATAACCTCCTCCGGAGGTCTTGAGAACTGAACCCTTGGTGTCGTGTCATTTTAATCCAGCCGTGTGTCCTTTCCTCAATTGATCTAGCGTAGCGCGATTAGTCAACGTTCGGGTGGAATCGGGTAAGTTTGTTAGGTCGCGGTCACCAACCGCTCGGTCTATAACATCTAGCCGCGATCAATAACAATTGGTGTCGAGGAGTGAGATTGGACCCGGAGCGCGTTTACGCGCTCGAAATTATAAAGGCGAAATTTGATTGTGTTTTACAAAATATAAAAACCCGAATTTTGAAAGTCGCGCTATGGCAGACCAAGTCGGCTGGGGTCCGGTAGTGGAGAGTGAGGCAGGGTCGGTCCAGGACCAAATTGAGGGACGCGAGGAGAGCGAAGCAGCGAGGGTAGCAGACGCACAAAATGGCGCCTCGCTGGTCACCGCGCCCGCGACCGTGGCAGCGCCCCTGGTGGATTCGAACCTTTTCCTCCTGCAAATGAGGGCCTTTATGGAACAAATGGGAGACCAAATTGGAGGTTTGGGGAGCCGGATGGATGCTCAGAGTGAGCAAATGAGGGCTGATAGTGAGCGATTGGAGGGCCAAATGGGGGTAATGAGGGACGAAGCGAGGGGTACCGGTGAGGGGTTAGACAATAATTTTAAGGGATTAGATGAGAAATTTGGGAAATTAGACAGTAGATTAGGGGAAATACAGGAGGGGTTAAAGTGGGTAGAAAACAGAATGGCCGCTCAAGAGAATCAAATGGAAGGGATGCAAAAAGGGTTAGAGGGGTTAGAAAACACCATGGAAGGCAAATTGAGGGACATGAGGGACCAAGCGGAAAGGGAAGTTAAACAAATGGGGCAGCAGATAGAGGGGGTCAGAATGGGGGTAGAAACCAAACTGGATGCTCACAGGGAGGAAATGGAGCAGATGAGGGTGGCATCTGGGCAGGAGATGCAAGTGATGGGAGAGGAGATCAGAAGAGGAGTGAGTGAGGAGGTCGGAGGAGTGCGCGAGGAGGTGAGGCACTGTAAGGAGCACATGGAGAAGGAGGTGAGAAAGGGGACTGTAAAGTTACAAGGGGGCATAGAGGACCTGACGCAGGAGGTGGAGCAGCTGACGGTGGGACAGACGGAGTTAGTGGAGCAGGTTCAAAGGAACACTGCGGGATTAGGAGGTTTAAAAGCGACACAGAAAGAACTAAAAGATGACTTGGTAGCGACGAAGAGGGAATGTCAGATGGTACGTGAGGGACTGACAACGAGGCTGGACGAGGTGATAGAGGTAATGGAGACGAAGGACCGGCAGGTGAGGACGCACATGGAAACGGTCAAGGTAGCCTTGGAGGACGAGCTTGAGGAGACGTACCGGGGAATAAAAGAGGTGAAGCAGAAATTAGAAGAAGTGGAAGAAGGGATGAGCGAAATTAAGAAGCGACGGAGAGGGGATAAGAAGGAGATAAAGGAGGAAGTAAAAGAATTGGTCCAAAGTCTGTGTTTGGATCGTGATGATGTGCTCATTAACTGGATGAGGGATTCGCAGGTGATGGAGGAGAAGCGAAGAGGAAGAGGACCCGGTGTAAGTGGTGACCAATATGGTCGTGCGTATGATGCGCCAGGTGATTTAAGAAGCTTGGGGGTCGAGATGGACCCGGGTGTTCGTGAGAGGCCGTTGGTGAAGTGTGCGACAGGTCTGGTGTGCGAAAAAGGAGGTGTGCGAGAAAGTCCGACTCTGGGGTGTGTGAGGAAAAAGTGCGTGCCAAGGAGTGAGGGTGCTGGCGAGAGCGAGTCGGTCGTAGCGCGTGTGCGAGGGAGCACATGGAAGCGCGGTGTGGTAAGTGTTACAGAGGGTGTGACGGGAGAGTGTGCGCAAGGGTGTGCGCGAGAAAGGTGTGTGATGGACAGGTGCATGGGGAAAGAGTGCGCTGTCAAAGGCAAGGAAGAATGCACACCTGTGGTGAGTGTTACAGAGGGTGTGACGGGAGAGTGTGCGCAAGGGTGTGCGCGAGAGAGGTGTGTAACGGACAGGTGCATGAGGAAAGAGTGCGCTGTCGGGAGTAAGGGCGAGTGCGTTGTCAAGAGTGGTGGTGAGAGGAGTAAGAGTGACACGGAGCGTGAGTTGGTTGTGACAGGTGAGAAAGGAAGCACACCTGGAATGGTAGAGCGTGAGTGGGAATGCACGCTGGAATTGGTAGTGAGGCACGTGGTTGGGTGTGCGAATGAGAGCACACCTGTGATTGTCACAGAGGAGGGGGCGCGAAGAGGTGTGTTGGTGAGGTGTGCGACCAACGAATGTGTGCCAAAGTGTTCGGGGGTCAGGTGTGTGACCAAGTCTGTGAGTGGAATGAGAGTACCTGGGTGTGTAAGGAAAGGTACGACGAGGAGCATGGAGACGGCTGGATGTGTGAGCAAGGAACGGGCTGCGGGGTGTAAGAATCCAGGTGAAGCATCGACGGTAACCAGGTTAGAGGTTAGGTCGACTTTTAGCCGAAGCGGGCCCTCGGTGCGTGCTGGGCCTCGCGTGGAACGGCCGCGTCCGTGCTCCACTAGGCGGAGCGGGCAGCCCGATAGAAAGGGTCGTCATGGCGACCACTTTTTGTTGAGGCATTCCGGCAGGTCGAGATCGAGCCATGGGATGGCTCCGTGCCGAGATGGTGCGTGGGATCTCGGCCCGGGTAAACCTCCTTCCCTGCACCGAATGCGGGACGTATCCAGCCGCTGGCACAGAACAACCCGCATTCATGGCTTGGCTTTACGAAGCCGGGCTTTGGACGGGAATTGGCGCACCGAGAGGCATTAGTGAGTAGACTGGGTGATGAGGTTAGTGTTTTGGCCCCGAAATTAGAGAAAAACAAAATTTGATGATTGGCAAAGGATTGGCAGTAGTGATTGGCAGATGATGGGCAGTGATTGGCAAATTTTTGATTTGTTGAAATTTGATGTGCAAAATTGGAAGTGAGCGATGGGCCCGGTGGGTAAGGGTGGCATCCCTGCCACCCTTCCCATGGGGGCAAAGGAGCAATAGATTATGGGGTGTATGGCAGTGAAAACTAGCCCGGGTGGGTTAGGTTATATTGATAGGGCCCTAGAAGATGACATTAGGTAACGTTAAGTTTAGTTAGTGACTGATACCTGTAGTGGGGACGCAGGTAGTTTAGTGTGGATGATAATGACGAGGGAGCGCAATAGTTTAAAGGGACGACTGGGAAGCGCAAGTTTTAGAAGGGAGTAGTTAGCTGAGATGATGCCGTGTGTGTGAGAATGGAACAGGTGTGATTGCACAGGTGTGCAACTGGACAGGTGTGTGGAGCAGTGTGTGAGTAATGAGTGTTGTGGATCAGCGCGAATGCGCTTGGGGAGAGAAGGGTGCAGGTGGCACCAGGTGTGAGAGCACAGGTGTGCAAGTACAGGTGTGTGGAGAGAGTTGGAGTAAGTGGTACGGAGTGGTGTGCATGGTGCGAAGGTGTGGATGGGGGAAGAGTGGACCCCTTTCACGAGTACCCGGGGCGGGTAGTGTAAGTGTTAGGTAGAGGGTATAGGTAAATTGTGGTTGGATATTGGCATTTGTGGTGCGGTTGCAGAATGGTATTGTGGATGGGTGCATTAGTGTTGTGGAAATGGCTGGGCGTGTAGCCTGTTAGTGTGTGTAGTTGGTTGGGCACTCCACCACTGTGAGGATGTCGGCCAGGTGAGGCCGCAGGTGGGCTCTGGGAGCCGGTAGTTGTGAGTGGGTGCCTGAGGATCCCGGGTATGGATCGGGTAGCCCAGTGCCAGAGAGGGCACCGAGTGGGGAGAGTGCCAGAGGGCCTTCCCCAGGTAGTTAGGTTAGGGTAAGGAGCAGGTAAGCTCGGAGGCAACTGCAGTGGTGGGGGTGTGCAGGTGGGTAGACCCGCTGGAAGAGGTACACGTCGCGGCCCAGAAATTGTGCGAGGGCACCGGGAGATGAATCGGGGGAGTGAGACCCCAAATTGAAAAGCACCACAGTTTGCTCAATGGGAATTGGTTTTTAGAACCCATAGTGTAAGAGGGCCAATGGTTTGGCCGGAGAAAGACCCCGGGTAGTGTAAAGTTGTTAAAGTCATTTAGGAAATAGTTAGGATTAATGAACCTGTCGCACCATACGCAGCCACTTACCTGTGGTGATGACGACTCCACACCTGTGTTTTCTTTGTTTTGTGTTGCAGGAAGTAAGGATTGCTGTTGGATTTGTGAGACGCATCACGACGTGGATGAGACATTGGGGTGATTCCATCTCTCCCTCCCTAGGAGGGACTGATGATGAATTGGTGATAGCAAATTATGATGTTGAGTTGGAGATGGCAAATTTTGATGAGAGTTGAAAATGGCAAATTTGATTGGTTAGGAGGGAGAGAAGACGAATTTGGTTTATGGGAGGAACGGGGAAGACAGTAGGGACGTTTGTTGATTTGTAAAATAGATGTTTATGGGTAGTGTTGTGTTGTGTGGATACAGTAAGGGGTAAGGGAGGGGCCATGTAGGTTACCTGGTGGGGGGGGGGGGGGGGGGAGCGTACGGTAGGAACGTACCTGTCTCACCTGGTTCCCATGTGCCCCTAGTGTGCATTACCTAATGTTGCGTGCACTTTTGCGCCCTTACCACCTTACTCACTTGTCTTCTTCTTTTGTCTCCCACCTCCGAGGATCTGGCTTTGGGGTAGAGAGAGAGGAGAGAGAGGTGCTGGCTACGCAGTTGTGGGCCTGCACTTTCGCTGCTTGCTGCCTGGATCGATACACCATATGGACCGCAATGTTTGTGGCCACCCACAATGGACCGCAGTTCTTTTGCGGCCAAGCACCACCCATTGATGGACCTCTGGGTCAACGTGGCACCTATGCCAAACAGGTGAACCACTTATAGTTGGCCCCCTGACGGCCACAATACAGAAATGGACGCGGTTGGCGCCTTTCTTTATTTTTGAAGGAAGTAAGAAGGCCAAGTGCACCACAGGAAGGCAAGACCAGCGGCAGAACATCGGCCGGCTGCGACACCACACCATGATTACTAAACATTTTATTGGTGCACCGATTGGTGCTGGGGTGGTGCTTTTGGTGCTTGGATGGGGTGCTCTGCACATTATTAAAGGCCGTAAGGCCACAGAGCACTCGTGGGTTGGTGTATCGATATGCTGGCATGCGTGCTCTTCTATGCATAACATCTGCATGTGTTCCTCCAAAAACAGGTCCTGGATCGTAGTGTAAATATCAGCGTAGTCTTGTGTAAATAATGCTCCCTACCGGCTGTATGTTTAGTTTGCGAATTCTTTCCGCGATTCGGTTATCCTGTGGGTGTGTTTCTGAGAGGAGAAGGGTGCAACGTCGCAGGGGGACATATTTACTCATTTGTGAATATCTGTAAAACTGTCGCACTCAGGGTAGAGTTAATAGTAGAGGGAACTACATCTGAGTGCCACACTAAAATAGGTAAAAATTTATCGGGTCGGGACGCCCCGAGGGTAGAGAAGGGTGCAATGTTGCGGATATGGGACTTGGCCTCAATATCCGCTTGTAAATACTCCCCTATTTCCCCAATACTCCCCAACTATCCCCAATCCCCCATTCCCTAGTCCCATTGCCTGTAAATAACACTCTGTAGAACCGACCTTCCCCTTTTTCCCCCATTAAATGTCGTGCCCAGGTCCACCGCATCTCACGTAGACAACTTTCGGACATCTTGCTAGTTATTCTTAGTCTATGTCAGTTAAGGACTCGTTTCCATTAATTCTGACTCTTCGTTGCACCAGAATGTGATTATATGGCACCAGTAGTGAGTTTAGGACCTTCCCATACCTCCTCCCATCTTCTTCCCCAAACAACAACTACAACAACAACTACAACAACAACTACAACAACAACTACAACAACTACAACAACGGCGCGCGCGGGGAGTGTGCGTCCTCACTCTGGCTCGGTTAGCCGCCATTACCCATGCGCTCCACGGGGTTACCACGAAGGGGCTGGCTGTCAGCTCCTCGTCAAGGGCGGAGCCTGGTAACCCCCCCGCACCCAATAAGAAGGGCGGACCGATTCCATCTGGGGCGGAGCTAACGAGCCGAGGGCGTGTCACTCCCCGCCGGATATACGCAGCGACTTACCGGATGTGACGAGAGATGCGCCCCCAGCTTGGAAAAAGAGAAGTCACTACCGCCGAGCGCTGAGAGACCTCCTGCATCTTTTGGGCCGCGCTATCCTGTCCCTGAGCACAAGGTGCACCTTGTGCTGGCCATCGAATACCCGCTTTCCTTGCCATCAATCCCCGTGTGAGTCAGTTTTTGTCCTGTTTATCTGTGGTCTGTCGGGAATAAGATAAGTGTGTCTAAGTGCCTGCCTTTCTATGCTGTCCCTCTTGTAGTTGTAATCTGACCTTCCGCCCAAATATAACCTCCTCCGGAGGTCTTGAGAACTGAACCCTTGGTGTCGTGTCATTTTAATCCAGCCGTGTGTCCTTTCCTCAATTGATCTAGCGTAGCGCGATTAGTCAACGTTCGGGTGGAATCGGGTAAGTTTGTTAGGTCGCGGTCACCAACCGCTCGGTCTATAACATCTAGCCGCGATCAATAACAATATATATATATATATATATATATATATATATATATATATATATATATATATATATATATATATATATGATATTGTTGCGGTTTTAGAACCCACACTTTTGTAAATAAATAATCACTTGTAAATATGACATTAACGGTTAAAGGTTGCACCCCGAGTTAGTCCACAAGCAACACGTAGGCCACCATAGGAACTCAGTTATTTCATTATTATGTGTTTTAGATAAGGCCGTGTTTCCAATCGTTGAATCTGCGTTGCGTCAATCAAATAAGGAGTAGGCCCTTTCATCCATTTTGCAACCTCCCTCTCCAAGCAACGCCATTACACGCCTCTGCCAGCAGCGGCAGCCTTCGCTGCGGCCCGTGAGCTCGCTCAAACGACGCCATAAGCCATGCAGTTAGGCCCGAGGAAAAAGGGGGCGGAACGCCAAGAACAAGGGGTGGCCTGTCAACCAGCCGTCAAAGGCGTGGCCGGTAAGCCCTCACCAGCCAACCAGGGCTGAGGGAATATCACAGGTGGGCGTGGCTTTATGAAGCGCGGAGTGATCTTGGCTCGCATGATATAAGCGCGAACGCAAAGCCCTTTCACGGACTTATTTCGGAAGACTTACGCGGTGTTGGAGGCGCGCACATTTGCAATGAACTTGTACGGACGTGTTGGAGGCGCGCGCATTGAAAGGACTTTGAGAGGGAGAGCGTTTGGCGCGAACGTACAGTTATTACGTACGAAGCATCCCAGTCCCCCCGCTATATGTAAGGTCCGGTCGCGTTCCAACGATACGCAGAGCTGCCTGCCGGGTTTTCGCCCGCTGAACCGGAGCCTGAACTGGAGCCTGGACCCCATTGCCTGGACGATCTACCTGGACCTTCCACCCTACCAGCTACAATCCCCGTGTGAGTGTGTATGTTTGTCTGGGGTCATAACTTAAGACTGTTTTTAAGACTGCCCTGTGTCCTGCTTCTTCTTCTTCCTCTCTTGTACATTCTTTCCTTTCCTTTTCGTTTTGTTTTGTAATAAATTCACCTGTTCTTTCTGGTTTCGTCTTAATCCCTTCGCTTTCGTCTTTTCTCAATTGAGTACCTGTGGCACGATTAGGAACCGCTACAATCGGGTCTAGTCATTTGTTAATAGCTCGGATCGCGGATTGCTATCCGCTCGGCATTTTCCATCACATCCGTGGTTCGAGCGGGAGTTATTTCCCTGCTTTACGGTCGGGTTAGTAAGTAGGTATTTGGGACTACTTTGACCAATGACCCTAGCTAATACCGACCGGAAGGAGCGTTATAACTTTGAAGGACTCGGGACGGCCAGCTAAAAAGACAAGGGGATTAACCCCCCCTTGATAAGGGGAGAGCCGACCCCCGAGATCCGTAGCAATTGGTGTCTGGGAGTGGGATTTGAAGCCCGAACCAAATTTTTTATCATCTGGACAAATTTGGTCAAAATTTCGAGCGGCCGAAATTTTATACAAGATCTAAATTAAATCGTGCCATGGATAAATCAAGGCGATCGGATGCCAGTGGGGGAAAATGAGGAGCCAGAGGAAGGGTTAGAGTCAACCCAGGACCCCAGGGAAGAAGTGGGAGAGATGGAGGAGGAAAACGAAGAAGGTGTGGTAGCGGGGGTTGCAGGCGCGCAAAATGGCGGCGGAGGCCGAGCCCGCGGTGGCGGCTGGGGCCGCTGTGCAAATGGGGTTTGACCTCAGATTATTCCTGACCCAACTGTGTGCCAAAATGGATAGAATGGGGGAGCAAATGGGCAACCAAATTGGGGGATTGAGTAAGGAGATGGGAGAAATGAGGGCCAATAGTGAGCAATTGGGAAGTCAAATTGGAGGGTTAGACGTCAAATTAGGGGGATTAGAGAACAAATTAGGGGCCCAATTGGAGGACGTGAGTAGCCAAATGCATGAAGGGATAATGGGGCTGGAAAACAGAATGGCTACCCAGGAGAACCAAATGGAAGGAATGGAGGATGGGTTGACAGGGTTTGGAAACAGAGTGGGTGGCCAGATAGAGCAGATTGGGAGAGACATAGACCGCAGATCGGGCGGAAGGGTTGCGGGGGTACGCGATGAGGTAGCGCGGCTTGAGAAGCGCGGGGAAAGCGAGCCTGAGCAGAGCACAGCCGGGTGGACGGGTATAGAAACCGCGACCCGGGGTATGGGGAAGCCGGCGACCGCAGAATTAGAAAATTTGATTTTATTAGCACCAGCGGTCGTCGAGCTTAACAAGGAAAAAGAAATTAAAAGAGAAGCAATAGTGGAAATTGGGGCGGAAGAGACGGCAGACCTAGAATAGCACTCGTGGAAGGAAGGAATGGAACTTGTGCAAAGTCCATGTTCACATCATGATGCCATACTTGCTAATCCTTATCAAGATTTGCAGGTGCGTGTGGAGAAGAAGATCCCGAAGGTAAGCCAGGCTGTATATGGCGCGAAAAGATTTGGCGCGAAAGGATTTTTCGCGCGCTTGGAATCCAGACGGCACCCGGGCGTTCGTGGAAGGTCCTTTGTGCGCTGTGTAAAAGTGAGATGTACGAGAGGAAATGGCGCGCGTGTGAGACAAAAGTGTGCGCCGGAGCGAGAGTGTGATACCGAGTGCGAGAGCACATCGGAGTGTATGTGTGATGAGTGCGGTACAGAGTCTGCGTTGGAAGAGAGGGGGATGGATGAGAAGAGTGTGCGAGGATGCACACCTGAGTTGGTTGTGGCGAGTGTGCGGGAGAGCACACCAGAGCGTGTTATTGGGTGTGCGACAGGAGATTGCACACCCGTGGGTAGGTGTGCGCTGAGTGGGTGTGCAACAGAGTGCACACCCGTGAGTGTTACGGAGTACGTAACAGAGGAGAGGTGTGTAACAGAGGAGTGTGTGATGATGGGGTGTGCGAGTAGAATGGATGCGCAAGAATGTGCGCGAGAGGAATGCATGGAATGCATGGAGTGTATGGAGATGCCTGGATGTGCGAGTAAGAAAAGGAACGTGTGGTGTGAGCATGCGAGTGGAGCATCGACGCTGACCGGGGCAGCGGTTGGGCCGACGTATAGCCGACGCGAGCTCTCGGGGCGTGGTGCGCTTTGTGTGCTGTGGGGATCGTTGCCGCGTCACTCCTGCAAGGAGCGCCGTGCACGATTCGGGCCGGGCTCCGCCCTGTATGGTCGGTGCCGTGTCGTAGCGGCACGATTCCGGGGGAGAAGGGCCAGGTCGGACCTTTGCCCCCTCGTGGGGGCGGTGTTCTGACCGGGTGAGGTTGGGTCATCGGGCCGGAGACCGGAAGGCTCCGCGCGCCAGGATGGACCCTGGAATCTCGGACCGAGTATGCCTCCTCCCCAGAATCGTAAATGCCGGACGGACCCAACCTACAGGAGACAGACCACCAGGATACATGGCTCGGTTTTTCAAAGCCGAGCTGTGACGAAAATGTATTACGGCGCACCGAGAGGCTCGAGAGTAGTGGACTGATGGAATAGCAACAGTGTTGAGAAATGGTATACGGTGTAGAGGAATGGTGGCTCTACCATCCCTCACATCGTATTCTTTGGGCAGAGGAGCTATAGATCTATGGGGTGGCAGTACAAACTAGCCCGGGAGGGTTAGGATAAATGTATAGGGACCTAGAGATGACCATAGGAGACTTGAGAGTTAAGTTGTGACTTTTGTACCTGTAGTGGGGACGTAGAGTAGAGTAGTTGGTTGATAACGACGAGGGAGTGCTTAGTATAAGGGATGATGGGGCGCACTCGTATTAGAAGGGAGTAGATAGCTTAAATGATGCTGTGTGTGTGAAGAAATTGTGTATGAGCAGGAGCTGGAGGTTTCGCATGAAATGAGGCATTACGTATGAAGTCCTTATAGTGCTGGTTAGCAAATGAGGCAATGCTCGAGAATGATGTGTGTGGAATAAATGGTCTGGAATGAATGGTGTGGAGTAGATGGAGTATGGATTGAGTGGGGTGGAGTGTATGGTGCGAAGGAGTGGATGGGGGAAGGATGGACCCCTTCACGAATACCAGGGGAGGGTAGTTTAAAAGTAGGTAGAGGGAGTAGGTAAATTTGGTTGGATATTGACATCTGTGGTGCTGAAAGTAGCAAAGTATTGCTTGATTGGTGCATGAGTAAAGTGGAATGGCTGGGCGTGTGGCCTGTTAGTGCGTATGGTTGGTTGAGCACGCCACCACTGGTAGTCTCTCGGCCAGGTGAGGCCGCAGATAGGCTCTGGGAGCCAGGTTAGAGTTGAGTAGAGTTCAGCGGGGCCCAAGGATCCTAGGGAGAGGACCCGGGTAGCCCAGTGCCAGAGAGGGCACTGAGGGGGTAAGCGCCAGGGAGGGCCTTCCCCAGTCAGGTAGGTTATGGTAGGGTGAAGGAGCTCGGCAAGCTTGGGTGGCGACGTTCAGTGGCGGAGATGCGCAGGTAAGTAGGACCTGCTAGGGGAGCCACACGACCCAGCCACGAAATTGTGCGAAGGCACAGGGAGAAAAATCGGGGGAGTGAGACCCCAAATTGGAGAATACCACAGACTGGTCAATGGGAATTTGGTTTTTAGAACCACATAGAGTAAAGATGGCCAATGGTTTCGCAGGGCAAGACCCCGGGTAGAGTTAAAGTGTTAATGTCATTTAGAAGGATAGATAGGAGAAAATCTCTTCGCACCATCCGCATCCGCTCACCGAGGTGAAAGACTCCACACCAGATTTTGTAAACGATTTTGGAGAATGAAAGATGCATCTTGACGTGGATTTGACATTGTTGTGATTCCATCTCTTCCTCCTTAGGAGGGATTGGTGACGAATATGGAATTAGAGGGGATGGGAAAGACAAGACGTTAGCAACGAATTGCAAATTGTGTAAATACAGGTAAGGGCAAGGGTAGGGTAGGTGACATGGGGGGTGACGTACGCTAGGGACGAGCTTTCTCAGCTCGCTCTCCCGCGCCCTTCATATCGCATTACTTTGTTTTGATGTGTACCCTTGCGCCCTTGCCCCGCTAATCTGCTTGTCCTTCCTTCCCCACTCATGGACCATGTTCTTTTGTGCCCGAGGGGAGTGTGCAGGTGCCGCAGTTGTGCGCCCGCACCCTTGCTGCCTCCTGCCTGCACTGATGCACCATATGGACCACACGTTCTGTGGCCTGGCACCACATATGGACCACACGTTCTGTGGCCTGGCACCACATATGGACCACACGTTCTGTGGCCTGGCACCTCTGCTGGGACCGACCGTTGTTGCCAGCGGTGTCTGGTTTGCGGACCACTGTTTTATGTGGCATCCATGCCCAGCAGTGGACCACCTGAGTTGGCCCTGCTGGCCATACAAATAATAAAAAGCGGACGCGGTGTGTGCCCTTTTATTAATAAATAGTAACATCAAGCAAGAAGATCAAGGCACGATACATCGGCCCAGCAGAGAAGCAAGAAGACATCAGACATCAGACATCCTTTATTATTTCTGAAATGTTTTTTATGTGCATTTAGGTGATGGTGCTTCTTTGGTGCTCTTTGTGCTTTTATGGTGCTTTTGGTGCATTTTGTTTATTATGGTGCATTTTATTGGGTACATATGGCGTATGGTGTATCGGTGCAGTGCATGGCAATGGCATTTTCCTGTTTTCAAACATCTCTTCTTTTCCCACAAAAGTCAGGTCCTGGGTTGCAGTTTGTAAATATAATTAGTGTTTTGTAAATAATGCTCCCCACCAGTTAAATGTGTAGTTTGAAGACCATTCTGTAATTCGGTGAATTGTGGGTGTGAGTCAGTTAGATATGATGCAACGCAGTAGGTGGGACATATTTAGTATTAAAACTGTCGCACTCAGGGTGAGGTTAAAAGTAGAGGGTAACCACACCTAAGTGTCACATTAATTTAAAAGATAGTTCCTTTTGTTTCGGCTCGGAACGAGCCTGGAAAAAGGGAGGGTGCAGTGTTGCGGTTTTAGAACCCACACTTTTGTAAATAAATAATCACTTGTAAATATGACATTAAAGGTTAAAGGTTGCACCCCCAGTTAGTCCACAAGCAACACGTAGGCCACCATAGGAACTCAGTTATTTCATTATTATGTGTTTTAGATAAGGCCGTGTTTCCAATAGTTGAATCTGCGTTGCGTCAATCAAATAAGGAGTAGGCCCTTTCGTCCATTTTGCAACCTCCCTCTCCAAGAAACGCCATTAAGCGCCTCTGCCAGCAGCGGCAGCATTCGCTGCTGCCCATGAGCTCGCTCAAACGACGCCATAAGCCATGCGGTTAGGCCCGAGGAAAAAGGGGGCGGCACGCCAAGAACAAGGTGTGGCCTGTCAACCAGCCGTCAAAGCCGTGGCCGGTAAGCCCTCACCAGCCAACCAGGGCTGAGGGAATATCACCGGCGGGCGTGGCTTTATGAAGTGCGGAGTGATCTTGGCTCGCATGATATAAGCGCGAACGCAAAGCCCTTTCACGGACTTATTTCGGAGGACTTACGCGGTGTTGGAGGCGCGCACATTTGCAAAGAACTTGCACGGACTTGTTGGAGGCGTGCGCATTGAAAGGACTTTGATAGGGAGAGCGTTTGGCGCGAACGTACAGTTATTACGTACGAAGCATCCCAGTCCCCCCGCTATATGTAAGGGTCCGGTCGCGTTCCAACGATACGCAGAGCTGCCTGGCGGGTTTTCGCCCGTTGAACCGGAGCCTGGACTGGAGCCTCAACTGGAGCCTGGACCCCATCGCCTGGACCATCTACCTGGACCTTCCACCCTACCAGCTACAATCCCCGTGTGAGTGTGTATGTTTGTCTGGGGTCATAAGTTAAGACTATTTTTAAGACTGCACTGTGTCCTGCTTCTTCTTCTTCCTTTCTTGTACATTCTTTCCTTTCCTCTTCTTTTTGTTTTGTAATAAATTCATCTGTTCTTTCTGGTTTCGTCTTAATCCCTTCGCTTTCGTCTTTTCTCAATTGAGTACCTGTGGCACGGTTAGGAACCACTACAATCGAGTCTAGTCATTTGTTAATAGCTCGGATCGCGGATTGCTATCCGCTCGGCATTTTCCATCACATCCGTGGTTCGAGCGTGAGTTATTTTCCTGCTTTACGGTCGGGTTAGTAAGTAGGTATTTTGGACTACTTTGACCAATGACCCTAGCTAATACCGACCGGAAGGAGCGTTATAACATCTAAGGACTCGGGACGGCCAGCTAAAGAGACAAGGGGATTAACCCCCCCTTGATAAGGGGAGAGCCGACCCCCGAGATCCGTAACAATATATATATATATATATATATATATATATATACATATATATATATATATATATATATATATATATATATATATATATATATATATACATATATATATATATATATACATATATATACATATATATATATATATATATATATATATATATATATATATATACATATATATACATATATATATATATATATATATATACATATATATACATATATATATATATATATATACATATATACAGTGGAACCTTGACTTACGAGTTTAATTCGTTCCGTGACCGAGCTCGTAACTCAAATTGCTCGTATCTCAAATCAAATTTCCCCATTGAAATGCATTGAAATGCTATTAATCCGTTCCAGCCCGCCAAAAACCACACCAATTTTTTTTAAAATATACAGTATATATAAAAATATCTCGCGCTTTATATTTCACCTGTATGCAGCATACAAGTTGGCAGGATGGCCTGGACTGGAGGTACGCACACTTGACTCTAAAGTCTAAACTGTCCAGCCTGGGTTTGAATCCCGACCCAGCTATAACCTGTTATGGGTGAATCACAGGCAGGGTGATTCATCAATGTGTGTACCGCTAAACTGGGCGCCCCGTTTGCGTCCCATTAGTTGTTGGATGTTAAGGATCTCACCGTGTTTTCCACAAAGAGAAGGCGAGCTATCGCTGGCATTCTGAACAAGTTGTGGCCTGGCATGCTCTTCTCCTCTGTCGTTATCTACGTCCTCCTCGACACCTCGCTCATGTTTTTCGACGATTGCGTGTTTTATATCCAAGCACATCATCCTCTTCTTCTTCTCAGCACTGCACTTGCCACTCACTTTCTTAGGCCCCATGGTTAAAACTAAGAAATTTTCCGAAATAACCAAAATGCGGAAAAAAAAATGCAGCGCTGTACGACAGAGATACGTACTGTACGTGCACGGCAAGATAACCACGTGACCAGAACCCACCTGGCGGCGTGAACTCGAAATAACCAAAATGCGAAAACAAAAATGCAGCGCTATACGACAGAGATACGTACTGTACGTGCACGGCAAGATAACCACGTGACCAGAACCCACCTGGCGGCGTGAACTCGAAATAACCAAAATGCGAAAAAAAAAATGCAGCGCTATACGACAGAGATACGTACTGTACGTGCACGGCAAGATAACCACGTGACCAGAACCCACCTGGCGGCGTGAACTCGAAATAACCAAAATGCAAAAAAAAAAAATGCAGCGCTATACGACAGAGATACGTACTGTACGTGCACGGCAAGATAACCACGTGACCAGAACCCACCTGGCGGCGTGAACTCGAAATAACCAAAATGCGAAAAAAAAAATGCAGCGCTATACGACAGAGATACGTACTGTACGTGCACGGCAAGATAACCACGTGACCGGGTGGCGAAAGCTCGTAACTCGGATCTCGGCTCGCATCTCAAAGCAATAAACCGCCCGAGCGACGGCTCGTATCTCGAAAAACTCGTAAGTTGGGGCACTCGTAAGTCAAGGTTCCACTGTATACATATATATATATATATATATATATATATATTCATTAAGGCTTGTAGTTTATTGTACATTTGCTGTACATAGTACATAAATATATTAATCACACATTGATTGCACTTTTTATTTTCAAAATAATGCATGGTCCTCGGAGTTGTCCGAGTGCCCACGAAGGCCTAGTTAACCATCCTGCAAGAAATTATCATGTTCAACTGGGGAGGAATCAATTATCAAGTGTGTAGCAAGGCTAGAAGTGTTTTGTGAAAACCTCGGCATGGTCTGCAATGTGGGAGATATTCATTGTAGGGAAGATTGGCCAAACGAAAAGGGTATTTATTGCCCAGCTATTAAGAGCATAAGCTAGCAGTTGTCAAATTTAGTATACTGGTACACCCACAGACTCCGGGAGGGGCAGGAAGGGTCATTCCTCTTTGGGGTAAGTAGATTACAGTCGATCTATGGGCGGGTCTCAAGAACATTGGGTGTGTGTTCATTTACCAAGTTTCTTGTGGAGAGATCACCAAGTGGTTTAAGCATTTGAGCAAGCACTCCATTCAAAACCATTAAGGAACGGCTGGCTTGGCAAGCGCTAGCTAGCTGCTTGGTAAAGGAGCACAACCCGAGCTTCTCCCTTTGTTTCGTATGAAACAGCAGGAGCGAGTTTCAAAAGTTCGCTACGAAAAATGCCACGGTAGTGGCAGAAAGGGCCATGTTATTAACCCAACATTTGTGGGTCATATAGAGTACAGTAGCTCTTCGCTCAGTTTTGTAAGTAAATCTTACTTCACGGATGTCGAGATTCCTCCAAATTTCTTCATTTAGTGTTATAAAGAGCATTAGCGACTGTTTAAAAAGCTAAGCTTACGTGTTTGTGGTTTGTAATATTTTTACTTCCTGTAGAAGCCGTTGCTCCCACAGAAACACCATTATAACTATAAGCTATTTATACACGTTATCACTGCAGGAAAAACGCCTTGGGGAAGTGGGACAGACGCATCCTGGGGAGATGCTTAGAAGGAAGTGCCACATGGAGGTTCTGACCGTACAAGGCGGGCTACCCTACAGCCATAGTCACTCAAGGTGGCAATGACGAGGGATGTCAAGCTGTCATCCTTCTCTTGTGGTTTGAAAATCCAGTTATCAGACCTCCAGAGACGTAACGAATTGTCAAGAAAATGTTAGTTGCTAGCAAGGGGCCACAAGCCATGAGGACTATCCTGTATACAACTTTTTGGATGTGTAATTTGTGTGCTACCCTCTGAATGGTAAGATGTCACACTGATAAAAGATAATCCCCCATCAAAATAAGAAATCCATAAAAAGAATGACTTTGCACAGTCACTCATAAACATAAAAGTCCAACTTTTTTGCCAATTGCATACCAATGCGCAGCATCCCTTGTTCACCACATTCAATGCTGACAAGTCCATCCTGAAAATAACAACAAAAACCAGTCTCAAATAAAACGCAACAGTCAAAATAAAATAATTTCTTAAAGGCACACCACCCTCCTCTCTATCCAAATTCTGTTCTGCCAATCTAGATGATTGATGGCAGGGATAACTTTGACAAGGAGCTGCAAAACGTATGGCAGGCAGGAAAAGTAAGATATAGGCATATAAATGCAGTACGATCAAAATGATGTTTAAACATATCAACATTTGTACATGCAATTCCGTCTCACCTTAACAAGAAATGAGAGATGAAACATGTTTTCAATTGTTCGGGAAAAAGAATTTGGATCGATGACGAACTCGTACAGCCCAAGGGGTGCATCTTCCGTGAAAAGGACAATAATCACACAAGATAACTGAATTACAAATAATATCCGTCAAATGGTTTAAGGAGAAGTTTATGCAGCGATCCATTTCCATCAAGCATAAAAATAAGGCAGCTTTTGGTGTATGAAGCAATTCGGAAATGTAACGAACTCGACTATTCATGGCCTAGGCCTCAGAGGTATGCACACTCGACTCTAAGCTGTCTAGCCTGGGTTTGCATCTTGGCCCAGCTATGAACTGTCATCCCGGTGTTTCATCAATGTGTCCCTAATATGGAGGTTAAATTGGGCCTCCCACCTCCCAACATTAGTTGGTGGACGTTAAAGATCCCATAGTGTCCTTCAGGAAGAGTAGGTGAGCTATCTCCGGCACCATTCAAATTCCAAATTTCTGCCCTAAATTCAGTCGTCAGATGTCAGACTTGGCCAGCTGGTTCACGAAAGACTTGGGCCAAGCTTCTTCCCCCAGCCAACCACAATAACGAGGGAAAAATTGTGGATCGTAAATAAGAATGAACCCAATCACTTCATTCAACACACATTTTTGAACCTTAGACAACTGCATGGTAAACATTGGAGTATAGCCCTCAATGTGCAGTATACGTGATTGTCCCATTCTGCATTTGGAATATGGACAGGTTTGCCCACTTGCCGACAACAAGAGCACAATGTGGGTTTCAGAAGAGACAAACGGATTGTTTTAACCACACTCAGTGGTGTAATGGTTAGATCATCCACTCAGTCTAAGACGTTGGAGGTTCGAACCCTGGCCAAATTATAGCAAAAACTAAAAATGGTACGTGCTGCCCCTTGCTTCAAGTTCAAGCATAGAGCACGGACAAACAATAATCTCGTAACATAAGCGCAGGCTTTGATGGGCCGAATGACCTCCTCATGCATCAAAGTCAATTGTAAGGGAACTCGTGTTTTATTTATTTTTGCAAGTCGACATTACTGGGAACAAGTAACAATGCGAGTGACGAATGATCAGTTCAAGTAAAAATTCTGTATATTTAGCTCCAACCAAATATCCATGTAATGAAATTGTGTCTAAGTTGAACCAAGGTGCTATGCTGCCTTCGACCACTGAGAGGCTTCCATAAGAACTCGGACGGACATCGCTCCGACACATTCCTGTGACATTTATTCTGTGTGGTAGTGCATACTCGAATGGTGCATATTGCTAGATGCTCCAGGCTTGCTTGCACTAAATTGCTAATCCATTGTTACTTCTATGATTATGGTATATTGGTATACTGATACAATGCTTGTGATTTCTTACAGGTGTTGCTAGAGATCGAAACTGAATTAAACCTACTATTGGGACAATGTTGTAGATCTGGTTTTTACAACAATTAATTCAGTTTCCTCTCTTCGTGCTGAATGAGACCAACATGGCTCATAAGCTGATCCAAGTTCCAGTTTTCTGCGCGGACCCCCAAGCGCCGGACGCATCCGCTCAATTGCTTGCTACACTGGTTGAAGCTCCTGACTAATCATCTGAATTCGCAGGAGGGAATCACCGCTGACACGAAGCTTGCGGTGTTGCAATCCAAGGTGAATCATACTGTGTACATGTCCATTACACAGTGCGCTACGTACGATACTGCTGTGGCCGAGCTGAAACGTATTTACATCAAAACACAAAGCGCGGTCTACACCCGACATTTGCTTGTGTCTCGACGACAAGAGCCCACGGAGACTATAGACCAATTCGCTCAAGACCTCCGACGATTATTGAAGGACTGTACCACTGAGGTACGCACCCATGCACAAGTCTGGGATGACCTTGCTCGCGATGCTTTTGTCTCAGGCATTAGATCGCAGGTCGTCAGACAAAGACTACTCGAACAAGACGACTTGACCCTAGAAACAGCCCTTCGGTTATCTCACGTGTACACCGAAGCACAGGTACAAGCCGACTCGTATGAACGCCCATACGTCACTGCAGGGATATCCTGACAGACACGACCGGAGAGAGCTTCCGCCGAACTAGAGGATGCTGCATCCTCGCCGGAATTGGAGGCACCTGATGCGCTCGAGGACCCCGACCCGAGTTTGACAGCGGCCGCTGCTGCTGGACCCAAGCCAGGAAATAACGCTAAGTGCTATTTCTGCGGGAACCGGAACCGTCTCAGGTCAGTTTGTCCGGCTAAGGAGGCGAAGTGTCATTTATGTTCGAAGACGGGTCACTTTGCAAAAGTTTGTCGTTCGTCGCGAGGCGGGCGAGCTCGCTTGATGCTGAATGTGCTCATCTCCGTGCCCGTGGAACAAATGGCGCCTCACCCGGCCTTGATTGGAATCGCCCCTCTCCGTGGGCCCCGAACTGAGAGGTCGACCATGATGAGACTTGCCGCGTCGACTAAACAATTCGCGCAATCACAGCGGTACGCGGCACGATTGTCCTTGACAGGAATTCTTTCGACGCCCAGCCCACTTCCGGGTTTGGCTCCCCGATCTGCGTACGCTGGCTTCGAATCTCCGCGCGTGGCGCGAGCGCCCTCTGGTGGCGGCACGACCGACCTACGATCCACTTTGACCACACGAAAGCTGGGATCTCCGCGCGTGGCACGAGCGCCCTCCGGTGGCGGCACGACTGGCCTACAAGCGACTTCAACTGCACGAAAGACATTAGCTGGCGTCGGATCCACACGTGAGGCTTGAGCGCCTCCTCTCGACAACTCGACATCTGCAGGGCCACCTGGCCTGTCCCGCGCTATTATCCCACTCATGATTGAAGGAATTTTTGCAAATGCTTTAATTGACACCGGATCCACTGATAGTTATGTCGATTTTCGACTTGTTCAGAAGCATGGCTGGCCGATTCTCGGAACAAAATGCAGAATCTTCATGGCTTCTCAAGGGCTATGGCTTAGCACGAAGGGGGAATGTCGACTGAAGCTTGTAATTAAGGGTCGAATGTTTCCGGATGTGCATTTAATGGTCTTACCAGCATTATGTGCAGAAGTTTTGCGAGGACATGATTTTCTCTGGCGACATGGGCGTTTGGAAATGGAATTTGGTGGTACTGACACTCTTGCTGTGTGTGCTCTTGCAGGGATAGAAATTGAACCACTGTCGCTGTTTCCCAATATGACTACTGACTGTACTCCGGTGGCTGTTAAATCGCGACGCTACTCACGGGCTGACACGCAATTCATTGCTGAAGAGACTGCGCAGCTGTTAAAGGAAGGTATTATAGAACCTAGTCGGTCCCCTTGGCGGGCCCAAGTTTTGGTGGTTCGAACAGAATCGCACCGCAAACGCATGGTAATCGACTATTCGCAGACGATTAATCGGTTTACCCAATTGGATGCCTACCCGCTCCCGGGAATGGATTCTCTGGTACGGCAGGTGGCACAATATTCGGTATACAGCACTCTCGATCTACGTAGTGCGTATCATCAGATTCCAATCTCCGAGGCAGATCGCATCTACACTGCGTTTGAATCCGGACAGAGGTTGTACCAGTTCATCCGGCTGCCTTTCAGGGTCACGAATGGGGTAGCGTGCTTCCAAAGGGCTATGGACGACCTCATCGCTAAGGAGAATTTAACCAATGTCTTTGTTTATCTGGATAATCTCACGGTTTGTGGGTACGACAAAGAACATCATGATGCTAATCTGAAGCACTTCCTCGAGGTTGCGCACAAGTATCGCCTGACTATGAACGAGGCTAAATGTCGCTATTCTGCTCGAACGATAGATCTCCTGGGGTACACCGTGACCCACGGCTCTATTGCTCTGGATAAGGAGCGTCTGCGACCCTTGCTCGACATGGCCCAGCCCTGCGATCGAGCTTCTTTGAAGCGTGCTCTCGGGCTGTTTGCTCATTACTCTAAGTGGGTTCAAAATTTTTCCGAGAAACTCCGCCCACTTGTCGATTGCGATGCGTTCCCCATGAGTGGCGCTGTTAAGGCTGCTTTCCATGGCCTGAAGTCCGACATTGCTGGTGCCGCTGTGTCGACGATAGACGAAAACAAGTCCTTTGTTTTGGAAAGCGATGCTTCGGATCACGCGATAGCTGCTACACTCTCTCAAAGGGGAAGGGGGTTTGGAGGGGGGGGGGGGGGGGGGTGGCCTGCGGCTTTCGTTTCAAGGACTCTCTCCTCCGGGGAGCGAAGACACTCGTCTGTTGAAAAGGAGGTGAACGCCATCATTGAGTCTATCAGGTGCTGGCGGCCATATTTGCTTGGGAAATGTTTTGAGATCATTACGGACCAACAAAGTGTTGCCTTTATGTACGACACGCAACATGCTCAACGCATTAAGAATGAGAAAATCACTCGCTGGCGGATTGAACTAGCCGATTTCTGTTACAAAATCAAATATCGCCCGGGGAGGGATAACCTCGTTGCAGATGCTTTGTCACGGCCTGCGGTGTGTGCGGGTCTCACCCCCTTTGAGGATCTGCGCATCCTTCATGACACCTTGTGCCATCCCGGCGTGACGCGTTTCGCTCATTATGTGCGCAGTCGAAACTTTCCCTATTCCGTTGAGGATATACGTCGGCTCTGTCGCACCTGTTCCGTATGCGCTGAACTTACACCTCGCTTCTACAATCCTCCGATGGGTACGCTGGTCCGGGCCACTCGGCCGTGGGAGAGATTGGCAATGGACTTCAAAGGACCACTGCCGGCTTCACCGGCTTCGAGTAGTTCTTGTTATTTACTCACGATCATTGATGAGTTCTCCAGATTCCCTTTCGCTTTCCCGTGCAGCGATATGTCTGCGGCTACGGTTATCCGATGTCTGCAGAACTTGTTTTCTATGTTTGGCAATCCGGCCTTTGTGCACACTGATCGAGGTGCGGTGTTCTTATCCCAAGATGCGAGACACTTCTTGCTCCAACATAATATCGCTTCTAGCTATACTACTCCGTACAGGCCTCAGGCGAACGGACAGGTGGGACGATTTAATGGCATCATATGGAGAGCCATTACTCCGAGCCTGAAGTCCCGCGGACTAGGGCTGGACCGATGGGCTTGGTCGCTACCTTGGGCGTTAAGTTCGATCAGGACTTTACTGTGCACCGCTACTAATCAAACTCCCCACGACCGTATGTTTCGCTACCCGCGTCGATTGGGCAGTACCCGTCCTCTGCCGGGCTGGCTTGCTGAGCCCGGACCGGCCTTCCTCAAACGCGCGGTTCGCACAAGTAAATACGACCCTCTCGTTGACAAAGTGCATGTTCTCCAAACCAATCCCGAGCACGCTCGTGTACTGTTGCCCAATGGACGGGAGTCTACAATCTCAGTGCGCCATCTTGCGCCATGTGGGGATACTGACGAGCCGGCTTACGGTATAGTCGATCCGACAATGGAAAATCTACCGGCTACTCCATCACCACATGCACCCGATCCGTATGGCTTTGTGGGGCCACCGCTGTCACCCGATTTAGGCGGACATTCCGATGCGGGGGATTCCGGCCTCGGGGATGTGGTACCAGGTGTCTATCGGACACGCGCCGGGAGAGAAATTTGCCGCCCCGACCGCTATGGTTGGACTGATTGACAAAGACTGACAACTGCTGCTCATTGATATTACTCTGCTGCTAACTGATGATATGTGCTGCTAGCTTGATTCCTACCAAGCGGAAGTGTAGTTTTAACGGCGGGGAGAATGTAATGAAATTGTGTCTAAGTTGAACCCTGGTGCTATGCTGCCTTCGACCACTGAGAGACTTCCATAAGAACTCGGACGAACATCGCTCCGACACATTCCTGTGACATTTATTCTGTGTGGTAGTGCATACTCGAATGATGCGTATTGCTAGATGTTCCAGGCTTGCTTGCACTAAATTGCTAATCCATTGTTACTTCTATGATTATGGTATACTGATACAATGCTTGTGATTTCTTACAGGTGTTGCTCGAGATCGAAATTGAATTAAACTTACTATTGGGACAATGTTGTAGATCTGGTTTTTACAACAATCCACATCATATATGAATGTTTTGGAGTTCATAAAGCTCTTATTTATTTGAGTAGACCGCACAATTTCTGTAACTGCAGTAGTTTTAAAGATGGAAAGAATAACCCAATATTTTGGTTTTGCAATTTGCAAAGAAAAAGGTGATAATAAGGTTGTTAAACGGACAAGAACAACAAATGCCCCACAAACAAAGAGGAGGTGAAACACCCTAGATGAGTTTAAATGTGTTCTGTCCATTTTAGCATCGGATAGAAAAAACTAACTGGAACGGCACTCGGTAGAGCATAAACCTCCACCAGGCTGAACAGTTTACGTTTTGTATCCGCTGATAGGCCGGATCTGAATTCGGACCTGAACCAAATTCTAATCGGCTTGTTCTCGTCACCTAACTTGTCACTCCATCTAGTTTTGTCATTATCCGTCCACAAGTTTTTTGAAATATCAGGCTTTATATCGTTTTTGGCCCGATCACTCATTGGTGAAGAAGCACTTGAAAATAAAAAAATTCTCGTATCCAGATCCATATTCAGATCTTAACCAAAATATAATCATTTCGTCCTTGTCACACACCCAACCTCTCCACCAAATTTCGTCTGAATCCTTAAACAACAATAACTTTTTGAGACATCCTGTCCACAGACAGACAAACAAACAGACAGGGGTGAAAACAACCTCTGCCCAACTTCGGTGGCAGAGGTAAAGATAAGAAGGAGAACGGCAGGAGCTACAACATTCTACTGAGATCTCGCGAGATCTTGGAGACGGCGGCAGGGATTTTCGAAGCTCCACACGGTCTCCACGTTTTCAAAGTTAAGTCTGTTCACAATTGTATTTTGTCGAAACTGTATTTATCTTTCGGGGTGTGAAGTTGTAGTGTGCACCTTGGAAGTTTCTCGGTGTTTATCTTTCATAAATTAATCGTCTGTTTGCCGCGTCGCGAGCAAGGCCTTTGCCGCGTCGCGAGCGATTTGAAATCGAAGTTAAGTAATTGTTCCCATTTCTATTTTCGTTATAACTGTATTTATTTTATGGTGTGTGTACGTATATTGTGTCCCGAGGAGGATTTTCGGTGCAAATCTTTCATACCTGTATTGAAAATCGTGTTAATTCGTGTCGTGTCTTGAGGCCTTGTACAGTGTACAACCTTGAGGCTTTGTTTTTCTCTCAGCGGTCCGTCGTTTGTGCTCCAATAACTTTCGTTCTCTGTTTTCCCAGTCTTTTCACCCCATAGCCTACTTCCTTGTGTAAATGTCAACTAAAAAAAAAAAACAAACAAAACAAAAAAAAAACATTTCCTTCTCTGTTCTCATTCGTTTATTCATTCTTATTCGTTCGTTCGTTCTTCGACCACGTGTTTCTCCCCCATTTCCCCAGATAGTTTTCACTGTTATTAACCTTCAATGTTTACACTTTCCCATCAAGTTCTGTATTCCGTCATATATTATAACACCTTTTTCTTCTTCTTCTTTAAAAGGCTGCTTTCGACTTGCTCACCAAATCTATTCATCCCAAAAAAAAAATTCCATCTCCTATAGTGCCTTTTTTCGACATTCCCTAAACTCTCCTGCACTCCATCCTCCCTCCAGCATCCTTAAACGTATTCTTAACTCGAAGGTCACAAGAAACTCATTTTGCAATAAATGTTCGTTTCCCATTAATCGTACACTTTCAAAAATCCAATCTCACTCCTGCCCTCCAAATCTTCCCCATAACCCCTCCCCTCCAAATCTTCCCCATCACCCCTCCCCTCCAAATCTTCCCCATCACCCATCCCTTTCAAATCTTCCCCCTTTCCCCTCCCCTCCTAATCCTCCCCATCACCCATCCCTTTCAAATCTCCCCCCTTGCCCCCTCCCTCCTAAACTACCCCCTCACCCCTCCCCTCCAAGACTCCCCCTCACCCCTCCCCTCCTAGACTCCTCCCTCACCCCTCCCCTCCAAATCTCCCCCATATCCCATCCCTTTCAAATCCCTCCCCTTTTCCCTTCCCTCCCAAACTCCCCCCTCGCCCCTCCCCTTCAAATCTCCCCACCCTCATTTCTTCTCAATTTCCCCCCTCTCACTCCCCCTCCTCAAAGCGTCCTCCCCGCTTCTTCCCCCTTCCAACTCTCACCTCCATCTCCCCCAACCTTCTGCCTCGCTCTTCCCCCTCCTCAAATAACACCTCATTGTGCCTCACCCAATCACCATCAAACCTTTTGTCCGCCCCATCCTTCCCTTTCTCCGAGCTATTCTGAAATCTCTGACACACCTTCAACAGCTCTCCCTACCTCTTCCACCTCTTCCACATCTTACCCTACCCCTCCTCCCCCCTGTTCTGTATCTGATGCTCCCCCTTCCTCTTCATTAACGGTATGGACCTCAAACATCCGGGGCCTTCGTTCAAACTTAACTGATCTCTCCATACAGGTTGCTTCTGTCAAACCAGACGTGATCTGCTTAACAGAAACTTTCCTCCTTCATGATGTCTCTGATTCCTTAGTATCTCTCCCGGGTTACTCCCTCCTCCGGTATGATAGACCTGAGCCTCGTCCTGGAGGTGGGGTTGCTATCTTTATCAAAAACTTTCTTCCTCACTCGCCCTGCACTGCACTCTCTCCACCTCACCCACAGGAATACCTCTGGCTACGGCTTCCCCTTCGCTCCCACCTCTTGTTCATATGTGTGTTGTACCGTCCACCAAACAGTGATGACTCCATCTACATCTCGCTGTCTGATAATATGGACCAACTTCTATCTACTCATCCCAACTCTCTCTTCCTCATATGTGGTGATTTCAATTTGTCAACATGCTAGTTGGCTGGGTGTGGGTACCTCTCTCACCAGCCATGGCTCCTCAGCAAAGGACTTCTGCGACTCACTGGGACTGACACAATCTGTCAATTTCCCGACCCGGATCTCAGTCAACGGAGCATCTTCTCTTCTGGACTTGGTTATGTCTAACTTCCCTGAAAATGTCTGCTGCTCTTCTTCTGCTCCAATCGGATTATCTGATCATGTCCTTGTTAAAGTGGACATCTCTCTGACCATTCTCAGGGAGCCTGCTCAGCGTCGACGAGTCTGGCATTTCACTCAGGCCAACTGGCACGGTCTTCAAGCAGCCATCAATCATCTGGACTGGTCTCCCATCTCTACCACCTCTGACATCAACTCATCCTGGGAACTCTTCCAAAGTAAATTGCTCTCTCTCATGCACAGATTTATCCCATCTCGTCTTCAGTTGTCATACCCTTCCTCCCGTCCATGGTACACGGAATCTTGTGGTGAGGCTGTTTCCCAGAAACAACTTGCCTTCGTCTCCTGGAAAGCAAATCCAACAGAAGGAAATCTCATTTCCTTTCACAAAGCCCAAAACAAGTGTGTGTCCACCCTCAGGAGAGCCAGGAAACAATATCTCTCCGTTCTCGAGACCGAACTCTCTTATCTGTCTCCCTCTTCCAAATCCTGGTGGCATCTGGTCAAATCTGTTTCTGGTGTTTGTTCCCCCTCCATCCCCTCCCTTACCTCAAACGGCTGCACAGCTGACTCCGCACGTGAAAAAGCTGAATGCCTCAACTCTGTGTTTGCCTCTAAATCTTGTGTCCCAAACCCATCCCTCTCTGTACCCACCATACCCAGTCGTACCCAGCTGCTCCTGGACTCCGTGTCCTTTCCTCCTGACAAGGTGGAAAAGTTTCTGTCAACCCTCGACTCTGATTCTGCAACTGGACCTGACGGCATCAGCCCACGGGTCTTAAAATCCTGTTCTTCTGCTCTTTCACTCCCTCTCTCTGTTCTCTTCACCCTCTCATTTGCTCAAGGTCAACTGCCATCTACTTGGAAATCAGCCAACATCACCGCTTTGCACAAAAAGGTGCAAAAACAGATCCAAGCAACTACAGACCAATCAGCCTTCTCCCAATTATCAGCAAAGTCATGGAATCCATCATTGCTTCGGATATGAAATCTTTCCTCTTCTCCAATGGCTTGATCTCTGATCATCAATTTGGTTTCAGACCAGGTCACTCTACTCTGGACATGCTGCTTCTGCTGTCTCAACAATGGATGGAGGTCCTCAATGCCAAACAGGAAATTAGAGCTGTCTCCCTCGACATATCACGTGCCTTCGATACGGTCTGGCACCCCGCTCTGCTCACCAAACTCTCCTCCTTTGGTATCCATGGAAATCTCCACGCATGGCTGGCGGACTTCCTCTCTAGTCGTCGTCAACGTGTGGCCCTGAATGGGTTTCTCTCATCTCCTCTTCCTGTTCAGGCTGGAGTTCCCCAAGGCAGTGTTCTGGGCCCTGTGCTTTTTCTGGTCTTCATCAATGATCTCTCTGACTCTCTTGAAAATCCTCTCTATCTCTTTGCTGATGACTCCACTCTCTGCCGCTCCATTCCTCATCCCTCAGATCGGCAGTCTGCAGCCTCCTCACTCTCTGCAGACCTGGACAAAATCACAGACTGGGCAAACAAGTGGTACATGTCTTTCAATCCTGACAAATCTCACACTCTTACGATGTCTCTCCGAAAAGACCGACTGGACAACCCTCCCATCTACTTTCTGAATAATCCTCTCCAAGAAGTTCTGTCACTCAAGCTTTTGGGTCTCACTATCTGCCATGATCTTTCCTGGGAAAACCACATTTCCAAGCTGGCCTCCAAAGCCAGTCGCCGACTGGGCATCCTCCGTCGTGCGAAGTCCTTCCTTGGCACACCTGAGCTCCTCACCACATACAAGGCTTTCATCCGCAGCTCAATGGAGTACTGCTCTCCCCTCTGGGCTGGTGCTCCTGCCTCACACCTAGCTTGTCTTCATGCTGTTGAAACCAAAGCGTTCAGAATCATTGGAATCTCCCGCGATGACGCTATCTACGAGGGCCTTTCACTTAATCACCGCAGGCAGGTTGGTGGTCTTTCCGTCTTCTACCGACTCCTCTCCGGCCTTGCTCCCCCAGCTCTCTCTGAGCTCTGTCCCCCAAATATTCCTGCAGGACGCACAAGATCTGCCTGCAACCCTCTTATGGTTAAACTGCCAAAATCAAGACTCTCTGCTCACCTTCACTCCTTCATTCCTCTTTTCTCCCGCCTCTGGAACAAACTCCCTCACTCTCTTCAATCCCACTCCTCCCTCCAGGTCTTTAAAACGGCTGTTCACCACCATCTCTTATCTTCACCAATCCAAAACCTTGATCTTTTCTACCCCCGCTAATTTCACCCCAAATCCACTTTTTTGAAGTGACTTTTGACTTCTTTCCTGGAAGTCCTTGGTGTCCTTGCGTTTTATACCTATCCTGCCTCCCCCCAGGCCCTCTCCCTCCAAAAACATCTCCTGATGTCCCTGCTCTCAAATGTTGTGTTTGTGTGCTTCCTCCCCTTCTTGTCGACCGCTCCCATTTTTATATACTTTGTTTGCTTGTTTGTTTGATTTGTTTGTTTGATAAATGTTAGCTCTTTCACGAGCCTCGACTCTGTACACCAACAAAAAAAACCAAAAAAAAAAACCAGTCTAAACCCACTTTGTGAAAAAGAGGAACAGCTCAAAAAAGGTAAAGATGAAGATAATAACATAGTTAATGATTTTGATATCTATCATCCACATGGCCTGTCGGTTGCCCAATAACCAGATGGAAGCAAACAGTGGAGAATGATCTAATGGAAACAGGAATCACTATGGAGGAAGCACAACATGTAGCCCAAGGTCGGAAAGGGTGGAAAGCTGTGGTTCGGGCGTCATGCGGTGGGAGGACAACAACAAAGATCTACATTATAAAAGGAGCCGTGTCTGTCTGTCTGTTTGTCGTGTTATAACTTGAAAACGGATTAACAGATTTCAATAAATCCAACGATGGTAGATTTGGGTAACTCATGGGAGTGTTTGTGATCAAAAACATTTTTTTATGGGTACATGGACACGCGTGTCAAAACTGCAAATGCCAACACGTGACATTGGTTGTCCCTGCCCGGAAAGCAGGATCTCCCAAAAATCCGTTTTTCTTCTTCCCCATAGATTAGCCATCACAGCAAAAATTGGTATTTCTGTCAGCGAAGCGACGGGTCTTATATTTTAGTATTGATAAAAGGAGAACTCACCATCTTTCTTCACATATGCTGATAAAATATCCAACACACGCTTTATTTCTTTTTCTGTTGCCTTGTCACGGTTATGTTCAACTTGAGGAACCTACAAAAAACATTCCAATATTTTTTATGACTTTTCCAACAGTATATTGTTAATCTGGACACCTTCATTCATTTGAATACAGATAAAAGCACCATGGTATAGGTTTACTTTATATTTATTAAGAAACATCTGCAATAATCCTTTAAATATAGAGTGCTTTCTCCATTTTAATTTTGGACAGTATAACAACAGTGGAGTGGAGGAATGGTTGATCAGAGTAGTGATGGCAATGTATAAAAGAGCGTGCACAGCTGTAAGGACGAAGGACGGGAACAGTGGTGAGTTTAAGGTGAAGGTGGGAGTGCATCAGGGGTCGGTACTAAGTCCACTACTATTTGTAGCTGTGATGGAGGTGCTGGCTCAGAACGTAAAGGAGGGTTTACCGTGGGAGTTGTTGCATGCAGATGATCTGGTGTTGATTGCAGAAAGTATGGATGGACTGAAGGAGAAGATGAACAAGTGTAAGGAATGTATGGAGACAAAAGGTCTGAAGGTGAATATCGGAAAAACGAAGGTGATGGCAAGTGGTAAAGCATGTGGTGAGGTGGAAAGAACTGGGAAGTGGCCGTGTGCTGTGTGCAGGAAGGGTGTCGGAGTGAATTCCATTCAATGTACAAAGTGCGCTGAGTGGGTTCATCAAAAATGTAGTGGTTGGAGAGGGTCATTAACCAGTGTGGCAGCTACATTTAAATGTAAGGTGTGCACAGAGGGAGCTGCAGAAGGAGGAAATGTTGAGTTGGATCTTGGAGACGGCGTGAAGCTGGAAGGTGTGAAAACATTTTGTTACCTAGGAGACATGCTGAATGGAGAAGGTGGATCAGACTCGGCAACGGTTGCTCGAGTGAGATGTGCATGGAAGAAGTTTCGGGAACTGAGTGGCGTGCTGACGAGGAGGGGAGTGTCATTCAAGCTGAAGGGAAAGATGTATGCTGCATGTGTGAGAAGTGTTATGATTTATGGGAGCGAGACATGGGTAATGAACATAGAGCAGCAACGAAGGCTGGAAAGGGTGGAAAGGCGAATGGTTCGGTGGATGTGTGGAGTATCGTTGAGAGAGAGGAAGACAAATGATGAATTGCGAAAGATGATGGGAATAGAGCCTGTGATGAATGCTGTGAAGAGAAACAGTTTGAGATGGTTTGGTCATGTGTTGAGGAAGGATGAAACTGACTGGTTGAGAAGAGTGATGGAAATGAATGTAGAAAGAAGTGGAGGACGGGGAAGACCGAGAAAGACTTGGCGAAAGATGGTCGAAGAAGAAATGCGGGCAAGGGGGTTAACAAGGGGAGATGCAGAAAATAGGGCAAAATGGAGAAGATTGTCATGGGGACCGCAAGGCTAACCCCCACTCTTGCAGGGAAAATGGCCTTAAAATGCATGGTTGTTTGTTGTATAACAACATTGGATATATTTCAGGGGAGACGGGAGAGGGGAAGGGGTAGAAAAACAGCAATGGGATAACAGAATTCAAATCATTTGGGTTGGGACTTGAAGAGTCACACTGCTCGTGCTTTGCTTTGGTACAACTGCTACACTTATATATGCCTAGTTTGGAAGGTGCCAGGTGTAGTTCTTATCTATCCATGACATCTGCGATTTCATCACTGAGCAGCCACCGGCCAAACTGGACCTTTTCAAAATGAGTTTGGGCCGGTTAAAAAAAAAAAAAAAAAAAGAACAATTATTAAGGTAAATATTCATCGAGCATGACCAATTCCGTGTGACTTTTGTGGTGAAAGCAAACCATTGGCCTAGGCAGCCAAAGGGGACTCCAGTGACAGTCACAAAGGGTCTCCTCACAAACTACCTGACCGATATGGATCAAATTTTGTTTGATGCATCGAGACAGCAAGGTCTCATGGTGTTGTGCTCTCCATCCATAAGCGCCGCTCATAAAGAGAATTATAAAAGAGGGGTTCTGCCCCAAATATTGGTATTTCATTCAAAAATCTTTCTTTGTACAAAAAAAATCTCTTTTTTAAAAAATTTTTCTGGTCTTTCTGTCTTTTACCGACTCATATCCGGCCTAGCTCTCCAAGCTCTATCTGTGCTCTGTCCCCCAAATATTCCGACAGGTCGCACAAGATCTGCCAGCAACCCTCTTCTTGTGAAATTGCCAAAATCAAGACTCTCTGCTCACCTTCACTCTTTCATTCCTCTTTACTCCCGCCTCTGGAACAAACTCCCTCACCACTCTCTTCAATCCCACTCCTCCCTCCAGGTCTTTAAAACAGCTGTTCACCACCATCCCTTATCTTCCCCCATCCAAAACCTTGATATTTTCTACCCCCGTTAATTCACCCCAGATCCACTTTCTTGAAATACCGTCTTCGTTCCTGGAAGTTCGAGCAGTGTCCATGTGTTTTATACCTTCCCCCCCCCACCCCCCCCCCCCCCGCCTTCCCATGCCTCCTCCCCCCAAGCCCTGCCCTTCTCACAGATCTTTCGATGTCACTGTTGTACTTGTGTGCTTCCGTCTCTCTCCCCATCTAGTCTCCCACTCCCTTTATTGTATGTTTTGTTTGTCCGATTGTTTTTTTTGTGATTGATGCCTCGATCTTGTATACAAAAACAAACAAAAAAAAGGATTCTAAAGGAGAAATACTAAGAAGAGTCCTAAATTGGCGGCCATAGTGTAGAAATTGCAGGTGGAGACATTTAAACTATCCAACTAAACGATGGAACTGCCACACACGGCTCATTTTATATATATCGACTTCATAAAACAGCATTTTCATACCCGTGTCGGCATGCTGCTTGGCTCTGCCTTCTGTTTCACACGATGAATTCGCTCCAGTGGAGGAGCAGGCATAACGGGGCCGGATGTGAAAGAGCCGAGCCTGAGAGACCAAATGTTATTCATGAATCCATTGGATTATTGTATATGCATGTTCTCGCCAAGGTGGTACATATGAGTAACAGGGATTACATAATAAATGGAGAGGATGGGGAAACCATATTCATAAAATCAAATAAATCAAACTTGATCATAACTCCTGCACTTTCAATTTGAATAAATACTTTCTTTGCTACTATGCTACAGTCAACAACTTAAAAAAAAAAAAAAAAAAAAACTAGGGGCAATACCCCTGGTGCTCACCTGGTAGAATAAACAGTATAATACACTGACTAGGGGTATTTTAAACCAATTTCAATGGTTGCTAGAAGACAGCGCAGCATGTGGAATCATACTAACATAATCATAAGACTTTAAACAAAGAAGACAAGCGTTACGCCGAGGTCCCCCATCGGTGAAGTGATGCGAGTTGACAAAGTGGAAGACGCAGAAAACATGGAAGAGTCGATAATATTTGCGAGTGGGTTGGAGACACACCCACACACCAGATTAGAAGTTAGTAGTTCGTTTATTTTTTAAGATATTCCGCTCACAAGGTTCAGACATATATGGTGGCGGCCATCTTGGATTTTGATGTGGCGACCCAATTTTCAATAGCGTGTTTCCTTATGCCTAGATAGTCGCGCACCAGATTAGAAGAGAGTAGTTAGTTTATTTTTCAAGATATTCCACTCACAAGGTTCAGACATATATGGTGGTGGCCATCTTGGATTTTGACGTGGCAACCCAATTTTCAATAGCGTTCTTCCTTATGCCGAGATACACCCACACACCAGATTAGAAGTTGGTACTTCGCTTATTGTTCAAGATAGTCCGCTCACAAGGTTCAGACATACATGGCGGCGGCCATCTTGGATTTTGACGTGGCGACCCAATTTTCAATAGCGTTCTTCCTTATGCGTAGATACACCCACACACCAGATTAGAAGTTGGTAATTCGCTTATTGTTCAAGATATTCATCTCACAAGGTTCAGACATACATGGCGGCGGCCATCTTGGATTTTGAGGTGGCGACCCAATTTTCAATAGCGTTCTTCCTTATGCGTAGATACACCCACACCCCAGATTAGAAGGTAGTCGTTCATTTATTTTTCAAGATATTCCGCTCACAAGAGTACGCACTCACGGACAGACGGAAACACGCACGGACGCAACACGGACGGAGTGTAAAACCATAGTCCCCCTTTCGCTCCGCGGTGCGACGGGGGACAAACCCCTCCCCCCCCCCCCCGTATTCCCCCAAAGGGGCACATTTTTTAATGCCGTGAACAAACATTAGGTACATCACGGGTGACGAAGATTGTGGTGAAGTTTCATCTAAATTGCGTGTGTAGTTTGAGAAGAAAGCAAATACCTATTTTGGTGGGCAAACCCCCGTAGAGCCCCAAAGGGGCAGATTTTGTTAATGCCGTGAACAAACTTTGGTACAGCACGGGTGGTGATAGGTTGTGGTCAAGTTTCATCGAAATTGTGTGTGTAGTTTCAGAGAAGAAAGCAAATTCCTATTTTGGGGGGGTCAAACCTGGATCCACTTTGATCCCCGGTAGACCCCCTTGAACAAACCTTGAACAAACTTTAGTCACAACACAACAAATATCATTTGTGCCAAGTTTGGTCACAATCCCTTCAGCGGTTTCGGAGAAGAAGTTGCAAATGTTTACGGACTGATGATGCGCCATCGCATAAGCTCCCCTGAACTTCGTTCCAGGTGAGCTAACAAGAAAGAGCAATGAGAGATTGCAGACCCTCACCAGGACTTGTTTTGTGAGGTGTATTTTGTGGAGTGTTTTTGTACATTCTTTCATTATTTTGTACAACCCCACTTTCCTCAGACATGCGTGATACATGACGTCCTCTTTATAAAACTGAATTCAATATTGTATTTTAAATATATATTTTAAAATGAGGCTGTCCTCACAGTCTTTTGAGTCCCCGGGGTCTTTTGCATCCTCGGAGTCTTTTGGGTCATCAGGGTCCTATGGTGGTTAATGGATGTACGTAATTAATAGACATTATGCAACTGACTTCAAACAGTACATAATTAATAGATATATTGAAAACTCACATGGCTGGAGAAGATAATATAGTACGTTTCTTCTTCTTCAAACAATAACAACTGCTGGCCTGAGTAGAAATAGCTCAGATGGCAGAGCACTGGTACGGTTCACCAGAGGACCTGGGGTTCGATTCCTGGTCTGGGCATGTAATTTTCCCACATATGTCAATTAATTCGTTATAATCCTGTTCATTTATTTAATTGTGTTTCTACGCTCCCAGTGGTCTTAGTAATAGTGGACATGGATTTGTCCTCCCAGTGGAGGAAGACCCTCTCGTGAGCAGGCCGTTGGTGCTCCTATGGTTGGAAGCGAGTGCCCTAGAAGCAGGGACAGAGAGTGGCAATTATGTGTGGGGAAAATTCCATCCTTGGTCAGGGTCACCCAGATAGTTCAGATGGCAGAGCACTGGTACGGTTCACCAGAGGACCTTTTTTCTTATTATTTTTGAAATTTTTGATAATTTACCAAAATAATTGAAAATTTAATACAGAAACATCTAATTATCATAAGTATTCAACCCCTTGAGTCAATACCTCAAGGAAGTGCCTTTGGCAGCAATTACAAATTCGAGTCTTCTTGAGTATGTCTGTATCAGCTTTGCACATCTAGATTTGGGAGAGTTTCTCACATTCTTCCTTGCAGATTTTCTCAGGTTTTGTCAAGTTGGATGGGGAGCATCGGTGAACAGCAATCTCTAAGTCTTTCCACAGATTCTCAATGGGATTCAAGTCTGGGCTTTGGCTGGGCATCTCAAGGCCTTTCACGTTCTTGTTCTGAAGCCATTCCAGTGTTGATTTGGCTGTATGCTTGGGGCTATTGTCCTGTTGGAATGTAAATATTTGCTGCTTTTGCACTCTTAAGCAGGTTCTCCTCAATGATTTTTCTGAATCAAGCTATATTCATTGTTCCCTCTATCCATACAAGTCTACCAGTCCCTGCCACTGAAAAGCATCCCCATGACATGATGTTGCCACCACCATGCTCCATGCTGTGCTTGGTTTCCGCCAGACGTAGGGCTTTGCATTCAGGCCAAAGAGTTCCAATTTTCGTCTCATCAGACCACAGAATATTTTGCCTCATGCTCTCAGTCTTTCATGTGCCTTTTTGGAAAATCCAGGCGTGCTATGTGCCTTTTTCTCACGAGTGGCTTCTGTTTGGCCACTCTCCCATAAAGCCTAGATTTGTGAAGTGCTGCAGAGTCTGTTGTCCATCCAGCAGGTTCTCCCATCTCAGCCAAGGAACTCTAGTTCTGTCAGAGTGGTCATTGGGCTATTGGTCACTTCCATGACCAAGGTACTTCTTGCCCAGTTGCTCAGTTTGGTCAGATGGCCAGCTCTAGGAAGAGTCTGGGTAGTTCCCTATTCTTTGTATTTCCTAATGATGGAGTTTACTGCGCTATTAGGAGCTTTCAACACTCTAGAAATAGTTTTATACCATTTCCCAGATCTATGCCTCTTCACAATTATATTGTTATGAATTTGGGTAGAGGAATATCTAGAGCCAGATAGATCTGCAAAGGTAGGTACTCGACTGTCGTGATAGGGAATCTACCTGTAATAAGTTCTATGTTTAGACCGGATATCGGTATAAGTCGTATCTGTGAACCCCACCGCGAGGGGGGCGGGGTATGCTAATTAGTACAGGGATTATGGATAAAATTGCTTTGTTTGTCGTTCCTTCTGTCGCCAATCCAGTGTCCATTATGGCAACGCACTCATTTAGACACTTAGATAGGTCCCTTAGTGCACACATTAATTAAATCCCCTCCCTTAAAAAAGATGCACCAGAAAGACAAGCAGGAAGCGGCCGCGTACAACGCCGGCGTGGGCGTCAAACATTGTGCAAGGCAGGCTATCGCCACGCCCAGGGAACGTGTGATTGGTTGGTGCGGAAGGCGCGAACCTTCAGCCAATCAGCGCGGAAGGCGCCAAACGTCCATTTAGAAGGGGGTCGCTAATTGGAGGAAGAGCGCCGCTGACGCCGGAAGGCGGGAAACACCATGAAGAATCGAGGCTCTGATTGGTAACGTGCCAGAACTGACATCACACCGCGCGTGACAAAACGTCTGGATCGCGGGCATTTCGCCCCTTCACACTGGACCCTTCGTGCTGGAGATCGCCCCTTCGTGCTTGTGTGGCTCTGCGCTGGACCTTTCGTGCTTGAAGCTCTCTCTGCGCTGGACTCCTGGAGATCTGTTGGTTCTTCTTCCCTGCGTGGTCGTTGGCATCTTCCCTGAATCTTCGTGATACTTTTGGTGCTGTTGGTCCTTCTTGGCGCTCGGTGCTTTTGGTGCTGTGAGCGGACGGACCTTGTGTGCGACCGACGAGGAGCTTGGAGCGAGGCGTGCCGCTGAGCGGGTCGCTGGGGGCCTGGTGGAGCGCACAAACTAGGCGGACGGAGGCTTCTTTGCGTCGGCATCAGGGCCGGATGGGGCCGCGTTGGATGACGGACGCACCACTGCAGACAGTTAAAGACGCACCACATCTCACACAAATACACGACGAACGTTTTATTTTATTAAATCATTTCCTTTGTGTCATATTTGAAGTCTGTGTGGGGACGTCCCAATTTAGAATTAGGTTTTATCGTCACGTTTCCTTGTTCTCGGGTTCCGTTCAATAAACGTGTTTATTTTTGTACATTTTACCCTGGATTCCCGTTTGAGTTCATTCCCTCTACAAGCACGCGCTTGTCGCTTCTTCTTCTTCTTCCTTCTTCCTCCCGTGCTTGTTAGTCAAATCCGCCACTGATCGTCGCCTCAAGTAAAGCCGTTCGGTCATCCGCGGTCCTCCGGTGTTAACCGAGGGATTCGCGTGACATTATCTTGGAGTTCTACGGACAGTTCCTTCGACCCCATTGGTAAGGTTTCTGCTCTGACATGCACTGTCAACTGTGGGACCTTATATAAAAAGGTGTGTTTCTTTCTAAATCATGTCCAATCAATTGAATTGGCCGCAGGTGGACTCGAATCAGGTTTTTTTTTTGTTGTTTTTTTTTTGTATACAAGATCGAGGCTCGTGAAAGAGCAAACATTAATCACACAAAAAGTCAAACCGACACAAACCAACACATAAAACACAAAATAAGGGGAGCGGGAGACAAGATGGGGAGAGAAGGCGAAGGACACAAACACAACATTTGAGAGCAGGGACATCGAGAGAACTGTGGGAGGGAGAGGGTTTGGGGGAGGTGGGAGAGGTATAAAACATATGGACACTGCAAAGACTTCCAGGAAAGAAGTTGGAATTTCGAAAAAGTGTATCTGGGGTGAATTAGCGGGGGTAGAAAAGATCAAGGTTTTGGATGGGGGAAGATAAGAGATGGTGGTGAACAGGTGTTTTAAAGACCTGGAGGGAGGAGTGGGATTGAAGGGAGTGGGGGAGTTTGTTCCAGAGGTGGGAAAAAAGGGGAATAAAAGAGTGAAGATGAGCAGAGAGCCTAGATTTTGGCAGTTTAACCATAAGAGGGTTGCTGGCAGATCTTGTGCGACCTGTAGGAATATTTGGGGGACACAGCACATACAGAGCTGGGGTAGCTTGGCCAGAGAGGAGTCGGTAGAAGACAGAAAGACCACCAACCTGCCTGCGGTGAGTGACTGAAAGGCCCTCGGAGTTAGCTTCATCGCAGGAGATTCCAATGATTCTGAAAGCTTTGGTTTCAACAGCGTGAAGTCGAGCTAGGTGTGAGGCAGGAGCACAGGCCCAGAGGTGGGAACAGTATTCCATTGAGCTGCGGATGAAAGCCTTGTATGTGGTGAGGAGCTCAGGTGTGCCAAGGAAGGACTTCGCACGACGGAGGATGCCCACTCGGCAACTGGCTTTGGAGGCCAGCTTGGAAATATGGTTTTCCCAAGAAAGATCATGGCAGATAGTGAGACCCAAAAGCTTGAACGACAGAACTTCTTGGAGAGGATTGTTGAGAAAGTAGATGGGAGGGTTTTCGAGTCAGTCTTTTCAGAGAGACATAGTAAGAGTGTGAGATTTGTCAGGATTGAAAGACATGTTCCACTTGTTTGACCAGTCTGTGATTTTGTCCAGGTCTGCAGAGAGTGAGGAGGCTGCAGACTGCCGAGCTGAGGGATGAGGAATGGAGCGGCAGAGAGTGGAGTCATCAGCAAACAGATAGAGTGGATTTTCCAGAGAGTCGGAGAGATCATTGATGAAGACCAGAAAAATCACAGGGCCCAGAACACTACCTTGGGGAACTCCAGCCAGAACAGAAATCCATTCAGGGCCACACGTTGACTACGACCAGAGAGGAAGTCCGCAAGCCAAGCGTGGAGATTTCCATGGCTATCATAGGAGGAGAGTTTGGTAAGCAGAGCTGGGTGCCAGACCGTATCAAAGGCACGTGATATGTCAAGGGAGACAGCTCTGATTTCCTGTTTGGCATTTAGGATCTCCATCCATTGTTGAGACAGCAGAAGCAACATGTCCAGAGTAGAATGACCTGGTCTGAATCCAAATTGATGTTCGGAGATCAAGCCATTGGAGAAGAGGAAGGATTTGATATCCGAAGCAATGATGGATTCCATGACTTTGCTGATAATTGGGAGCAGGCTGATTGGTCTGTCGTTGCAAGGATCTGTTTTTACACCTTTTTGTGTAAAGCGGTAATGTCTGCCCGCCCCCCCCCTTTTCTGATGACACTGCCAAAATCAAGACTCTCTGCCCACCTTCACTTTCTCATTCCTCTTTTCTCCCGCCTCTGGAACAAACTCCCTCACTCTCTTCAATCCCACTCCTCCCTCCAGGTCTTCAAAACAGCTATTCACCACCATCTCATCTCTTCCCCCATCCTAAACCTTGATCTTTTCTACCCCCGTTAATTCACCCCAGATGCACTTTCTTGAAATACCGACTTCTTTCCTGGAAGTCTTAGCAGTGTCCATGTGTTTTATACCTCTCCCATCCCCCTCCCCCCCCCCCCCCCCTTCCCATGCCTCCTCCCCCAAGCCCTCTCCCTCTCACAGATCTCCCGATGTCCCTGTTCTCTACTGTTGTACTTGTGCGCTTTCCTCTCTCTCCCCATCTTGTCTCCCGACCCCGTTATTATGTTTTATGTGTCCGTTGTTTTTTTCGTGGTTAATGTTAGCTCTTGCACGAGCCTCAATCTTGTATACAAAAAGAAAAAAAGAAAAGAAAAAAGGAACCTGTCATGTATTTGCAATCTGCATGCTCTACCTTTTTCGTTTTTCTTTCAGTGTGTAACACAAACACGTTGAAACACATGAAGTAAAACACGTGAAAATGAGGATCTTTTATAACACTCGATTGTTGTCATGGGTGTGGTGGTTGTTGTTGTTCGTGGGCCCCTTCTATGTCGTTGTATATATTTTTCTATTGCTTCACAAAATATCACCACTGAAAATATATTTTGTATGCTTGTTCAGTGTTCTTCTAAAAATCTAATGGGTTTCTCCTGTCGTAGAAAAATACATGTTTCCGTTCAAACTGCTGCGTGAATAAACCATACATTAGCGCTTCTACCTCTTTTTCAAACTCGCAAAGAGGCTTTTAGAACTGGCAAATTCGTGATTAAACAAACGATTTTTTACGGCGTAGATGTTTGGTTCCTGTGTTTACAGTGTTTGTCTCTCCGTATGTGTGTATGTATGTCCGTTACATATTTATCCGACATATTGGGTGAGTTTAATAACCGACAATTACGCTTCTGAAAGGTAGAATGTAATGCCATTTGTCTTTGCCAGTTATGTTTCTTTGAACACCCTTTAGGGAACGTTCATATATAATGTCATATACCTGGTTGGGGCAAATTATCAAACTTGATGATTGGGGGGAACTGAAATTATGATAACAGGGTGATGATATATGACAAGGGGATGGGGTGGGGGTGGAGGGGGTGCATGCCCCCAGATCATATATAATTAAAACTTTGATTAAGGGCTCTTCAAACATTGAAGCATTTCTTATGACTGCCTCCAACCACCCTGAGCCTGTTGTTGTCTTAATGGTTTGGGTGGGGGGCTTGGGATTCTAGGGTCCTGAGTTTGAATCCCAGTCAGCTGTTGAATTGGGTCAGGTCGGGTTGACTCAGCCTGTCATCCTTCCGAGTTCTGCAAAATGAGTACCAACTCACTGCGTCCTCTCTCAAGGAGGTTGGTGGCAGGATTTGCACTACGGCCGCCGTAAAACACCTCATTCTTTAACACACACAGTGGTGCATGTCGGGATGATGCTGCGGTTACTTTGATAGTGTTGACTAACTGACCAACATAAAGAATAAACTAGAGTCTCAATGCAATCTCTTCACTTCCATGGTGACAGACAGCTTAGAGACATAAAATACTTCAAAATGATTTAATACTTACATTATTTGCTAACTGGTATCACCATCCAGGTCATACTATCCTTTTCAACTAAAGTATGAAACAAGGCTGGCTATGCCGCTGTTAGACTTTCGGTCTTGTTTTTCATCCAAATGCTCTCATTTGCATATTTGTTTTCATTTAGCCTACCCGGTGGCATAATAGTTTGAGCTTCCACTCTGTGTGTAAGAGGTAGGTAATTCGATTCTGACCCTAGCCGGGTCATACCAAATACATTAGTGTCGCTGTAACTAATAGTGCTCTGGGAAATCAAATCACGTTTCCCAATTTCAGTGGCTGCAGTTGTCTAAAGTAAATTCCAGTGTGGTCTCATGCGTTTGTTTACACATGCTTGTGTGAATTTATGCTGCAGCTCCTCCATGACCCTTAGAATCAATAAAATGAAATCATAAAAAAATTGCACTCTTGAAATCACTGAAGGCAAAAACTCAAGAAAACAAAATATTCATTGCTCTCACATCACATGAAATGTAGGAGATGATTGGATGTATTTCGATGCTTCTCGCCCCAGTTGGCACCATGCATCTCGTGGAAAAAGCTCCACCTCTCCAATTGAATCATTCAACTGTGCTTCTTCTAAAGAATCAGGACTGGCAGTTCTTGACCCACTGGGCCTTGACAAATCATGAACGTTTTTATTCCAAAGACCTAATCCTGAATCCCTGTAACCCAAAAATTTAAGCTGGGAGGAAGACATAATGGTCAATAAATTTCACACATCAGTAAAATAATAATAACAATAATATTCAATATTAAGCATGTGATCAAAGAAAATCAATAATATAAAGCAATTACTTTGGTATTTTCATACTTGTTACACATAAAGTACACAAATACCCCCCCCCAAAAATTACCGTGTTTGCAGCGAATAACGACGAATCAAAAGTGACTCCTCCTGTTTGCAATTTAGATGCCGAATCATTCCCAAGTGATGCAACCAAGACAATCAGCTGCGAATCAAGAACAGCCTCGCGTGGTTGATTAACTGTAACATTGGTGTTTGGGGGGGGGGGGGGGGGGGAGAGGGGATGCAGGTTAGATAACCACAGCTTGTCATCAATGATAGCAAACATGACAGCAAATTGACGAGAACACAACAAACCGGTCATCAGACAAAATTGATTTATTGGTAACTGGGTAATAGGGGACGTTCAGGATGATGCAATCTGTCCTGGAATGCTCGGCACACGTGCACAGAAACCCCTGTGAACAGCAGTCTATGGGGCAAGTTAATGTATATTGTACATGCGAGATAAGGATCGTTAGCTAAAATGGCTCACAAAGGTTCAAACAGAGGCCGACAATATTGGAAAAGTACCTGAGAGAAGAGTATGTGCCTCTGCATGACGAAAACGTTGGAGAACCTTTTCAGCTCGCCCAAAGGGCTGAGATCTTATAACTGCCCATACTATAAAATCCGGATGACATGGGCTGGTGCAAGGCCTATATTGTGGATGGGTAAATTCTACCCAAAACCAGACCATCGCTGCCAATGAGTGGACTTTGAACCTTCCGGGAGTGCTGCCTGTGAACATGGCAACCTTGGCAATTTATTTAATTAACGTCTTCAATTGGAAAGACAATGCCATGCATCATAACCAACAAAGTAATGGCTAATAACTCTTCGACAAAGAATATCTTAATGATGTGAAAATCCACAAAGCCTATGCCAACTACATTTTTGTGGGAGTGAGATGTACGAGGCACACACCGTATCTGGTTTGGGTGCTTCTGATGCACACACCGGGTTGTATCTTGGGCTTGTGAATGAACGAGGTAAGTTTAAAATAATTATGTTTACTATTAATCATGTTGGGAAGCCTCGTGCTGGCTTAATGGTTAAGGTGGCTGGCCTAAGATCTTAGGGTCCTGAGTCCGAGGCCCCGTAATACCGTTGGATTAACACCAGGTGGGTTGACTCAGCCTGTCATCCTTCGGAGGTCAGCAAAATGAGTACCAGATGACTGGTTAAAGAGAGGCATCAGCGGCAGCTACGTCCCCAGAAAATTATGCAACCAGCAGCCACAGGCTATACACAAACCAACATCATTTTTGGAGAGGGTGGGGGTGGAGGATGATGGGGCAGTGGGTGGGGGAACTGTGAGGTCTGTTGTAAATAAATGGTTTGTTTGGTTCTGTGGGCACACACAAATCTATATTACATTTCTGCATCTATTGCTAGTGTGTGTGTGTGTGTGTGTGTGTGTGTGTGTGTGTGTGTGTGTGTGTGTGTGTGTGTGTGTGTGTACGCTAGCCACTGCTGTATTAACAGGAAATGAGAGGAACTCGACACCTCTCATCCACAGATATTTCTCACATTTTCTATATTTCGATTTGCATCCAGAGTCCGATTTGCATCCAGAAACAATAATTATGGTTTACCATATTGAAATTGCCACTCATTCATTTAAATGCTGAAAATAATGTTTGAAAGACTATTTGATTTGGATTTCACACTAGCAACGTCAAGTTAAAAGTGCTAGCATGAGCGAGTCACTAAAACACATATACAACGCATGTGCAAAAGGCCTCGTTAGCATTCATACGTCATTTTGAAAGTCCCGAAAGTCCTGTATTACACGAAGAAATTAAACTTTTTGAAAGTGGTTTTTTCATCACGGTGCATATATTTTCCTATATCAGCCCATAATTCTTTGTCCTGTCATTACCTGCTTTGTCCTTCTACCGTGGCATGTGTGAGGCCAAAAGAACAGTTATTTTGAGGATGTTCCATTTCATTGTTGGTTTTGTGGGTGTGTATAATTATCAGTAGTGGGTTAAGGACTTTTTTTAGGGTTGAACTTTTCACTGTTATTGTTCTTGCTTCCGTTTGTTTCCTTCCATTATTAAAACTGACTTGGTCTTGGGTGAATCCTGATAGTGATGGGTGTCTTTGGTGATTAAAGCAAAGTCTGTTGAGAGATTAATTGGCCACGGTGAGTCAACACCGCACCCCCAGATTGCGTTGCACATCAGGCACGTTCGGCATCATTTGCATACGACTTGCGACACCTCATCGGCACAACACTGGGTTGATTCAGACTTCCAATCTGCTCGGTATCGTGGCAATGTAAATAGGGAATGTAATGTAAATAGGGGGAAGACCTCAAAGCAATCGACCATTGCAGTCATATTAAGACAACTCTCCGGATTTTAAACCGGCCAACCGGATAACCACAATGATATAAATATACAGTATATAAACCAGAAGGAGCAATCAGAGATTGCAGACCGTTGCCAGGACTAGTTTTGTGTGGTGTGTTTTGTGTGGCAAATAAATGGAAGGATGTACTAAATGAAAGCTCATTGATTGCAAATGAAACGTCTGAAATGGTCGAAAGGTATTTGGCATAAAGGCATCCCTGCACTGGATTTGCACCAGTCCCTGAGCAGACCAGAAAACAAAGATGGGTGGGGGAAGCACGAAGAGGGCAGAGTACACCGAGAGAAGGACTCGCACACCATGTGCAAGTGAGGTCACTAGTGGGGGAGGCCAGTGAGCCCTCCCCCCCCCCCCTTCCCCCATCAGGCAGCTCTACCAGTGAGTCAAGAGAGGCTACGCCCCCTCATTGTGTTTATCACTGCACCTCCTGGATCTTCCTCCCAGGAGATCCAGTTTAACGGGACTAGCAACATCAGTCGTGGTTTGTATAACCATAAGCAGCACACTATGGCATTTGATAAATATTAAATGAATGCTTTTTTTTTTCAAACCGGGAATGGAATAAAATAGAGTAGGAAGATGGAATTTTCGACTGACATGCAGCGTGAAGCAAGTATGTATCTTGGCGCAACCGAAATCTCCTGTGCTGTGGGTGAATGAATATGGCGGTAGGCACGCTTTCGGTGGCTTCAAGACCATGAACCAGTTAACGTTGGACAACCTATCTTGTTAGTATAGAGATTAGTGATACAAACACCGAGGTCTTCACATGTGTTGGGAGTCTTTACATACAATATGAGAAAATGAGGAGGAAAATACAGTAATACAATCAGCGTCGTTTCTGATTCTTAGTATTTAAATAGATATAATACAGACAAAACGCTGGGAAGGCAATGGCAAACCACCCAGTATAAGCCTTGCCAATAAGCTGCTTCGGCAGCACCAATGCGCTGTAAAGAGTATGGTACAGATTGTTTTTTATGCCTCCACCGACTAAGTCGCCGGAGGCATTATGTTTTCAGGTTGTCCGTCCGTCAGATAGGTTTTCATTAACGCAAAATCTTGAGAACGGCTGAAGGGATCAAATTAAAACTTCATACAGGTATATATAATGATGTAAAGATTAACTGATTAGATTTTGGGTTATGAGGGCAAAGGTCAGTCAAATGTCAGACGTCCAGTCAGGTAAAAATTCTGTTACCGAGCTATCTTATGAACCAGTCATGGGATTTCCACCAAACATGGTATAAATTATATACACTCGGTGTACAAAACATTAGGAAGACCTTCCTAATATTGAGTTGCACCTCCTTTTGCCTTCAGAACAGCCTCAATTCATCAGGGGATGGACTTGTCGTGCGTGGGCACCTTGTCTCAACTCGGACAGTGTACAAGAGATTTATTAATAGATAAGGATACATGCATGGGAGACGTAGCGTTTAGGTCAGTAACACCACCTCGGATGACATCACGGTTCTTAGCACAACCAGCACCAACATCTCAGCGAGCCACAACCCGTATTGGGCTTCTTATAATTTCCCCCAGGATCAGAATAACTCATAACAACGCTCCAAGTTGACAATAAGCCTCATTCTGAGACAATGTTTTGCCAAGGCCAAACATGGGATATGGTCAACAGTTTATACGCTAGTCAGGCAGACGCCAATGAAAATATGTCACAGTGTGTCGCTGCTGCCACCATCAGGATAGGGAATTCAATGAAATCCCCCACAGACTCTACAAGGTGTCGAAGGCGTTCCCACAAGGATTTTGGCCCATGTTGACTCCAATACTTCCCACAGTTGTGTCAAGTTGGCTGGTCGTGGATCTCGACTCCGAATAGCTTGTTCCATCTCATTCCACAGATGCTCAATTGGATTGAGATCCGTTGACTGGCCAGGCCACTGCAGTAAGGTGAATTCACTGTCATATTCGTGGAACCATTCCTGGACAATCCTAGCCTTGTGTCATGGGCATTATCCTGCCGAAGAAATCCATTCGCAGATGGATACACTGCTGCCATGCAGGGATGCACCTGATTGGCAATGATGTTGAGATATCCTGTGGCATTCAAATGCTGTTCTACTTTTATCAAGGGGCCCTATGTGTGCCATGAAAACAAACCCCCCACACCATCACACCACCACACCACCACCAGCCTGAAATGATGACACACGGCATGTACATCGTGATGGATGACACACAGAATGATGGAGGCATGTACTCGTGTGGTTTTCTTCATACCCTACTCCTCCCATCAGCGTGAAACAGCAGGAACCGGGATTCATCAGACCGGCAATGTTTTTCCAATCCTCCAGTGTTCTGTGTTTTCGTTCCTTAGCCCACTGCAACCGCAGGTTCTTCTTTTTTGCTGAAAGAAGTGGAACGCTGCACAGCGCTATAATACCCTATTCGTGTCAAGGTACAATGAGTTGTGTGGTCTTTTTTGGGGTCTTTCGGCACCAATGTTGTACTGGACTGTCAGTTGACTAACTGTAGCCCGTCTGTTGCGATGCACAATTCATGTCAGCCTCCTTTGGCATTGTTCATGAGCCGTTTTCGACCATTGGCTTGCAGTTGGCTGGATGTCCTTTGGGTGGTGGACCATTCTTGATTCACTGGGAAACTGTCGAGTGTGAAAACACTAGCAGTGTTGCAGTTCTTGACACACTCAAATCAGTGCGCCTGGCACCTACTACCATACAACAACAACAATAACATGCATTTTAAGGCCATTTTCCCTGCTAGAGCGGGGGTTAGCCTTGCGGTCCCCATGACAATCTTCTCCATTTTGCCCTATTTTCTGCATCTCTCCTTGTTAACCCCCTTGCCCGCATTTCTTCTTCCACCATCTTTAGCCAAGTCTTTCTCAGTCTTCCCCGTCCTCTACTTCCTTCTACATTCATTTCCATCACTCTTCTCAACCTGTCACTTTCATCCTTCCTCAACACATGACCAAACCATCTCAACCTGTTCCTCTTCACAGCAATCACAGGCTCTATTCCCATCATCTTTCGCAAATCATCATTTGTCTTCTTCTCTCTCAACGATACTCCGCACATCCACCGAACCATTCGCATTTACACCCTTTCCAGCCTTCGTTATTGCTCTACGTTCATTACCCGTGTCTCGCTCCCATGAATCATAACACCCCTCACACATGCAGCATACACCTTTCCCTTCAGCTTCAATGACACTCCCCTCCTCATCAGCACGCCACTCAGTTCCCGAAACTTCTTCCATGCACATTTCACTCCAGCAACCGTTGCCGAGTCTGATCCACCTTCTCCATTCAGCATGTCTTCGAGGTAGCAAAACGTTTTCACACCTTCCAGCTTCACGCCGTCTCCAAGATCCAACTTAACATTTCCTCCATCTGCAGCTCCCTCTGTGCACACCTTACATTTGAATGTAGCTCCCACATTGGTTAATGACCCTCTCAGACCACTACATTTTTGATGAAACCACTCAGCGCACATTGTACATTGAATGGAGTTCACTTCGACACCCTTCCTGCACACAGCACATGGCCACTTCAGTTATTTCCACCTCACCACATGCTTTACCACTTGCCATCACCTTCGTCTTTCTGATATTCACCTTCAGACCTTTTGTCTCCATACATTCCTTCCACTTGTTCATCTTCTCCTTCAGTCCATCCATACTTTCTGCAATCAACACCAGATCATCTGCATACAACCACGGTAAACCCTCCTTTACGTTCCGAGCCAGCACCTCCATCACAGCTACAAATAGTAGTGGACTTAGTACCGACCCCTGATGCACTCCCACCTTCACCTCAAACTCACCACTGTTCCCGTCCTTCGTCTATACAGCTGTGCGTGCTCTTTTGTACATTGCCATCACTACTCTGATCAACAATTCCTCCACTCCTAACCTCCTCAATGCCCATGTCAATACTTCGAGTGGAACCCTGTCGAATGCTTTCTCCAGATCAATAACAAACCCAAGACACAACTTCTTCCTCTTCTCCATGTACTTCTCCTGCAACTGCCTCACAATAAAGAGCGCATCTGTCGTTCCTCTTCCTGGCATAAATCCAAACTGCATTTCGTCGATCTTCACCTTCTTCCTAATCCTCCTCTCCAACACCCTTTCCAATACCTTCATTCCATGCTCCAATAACTTTATCGCTCGGTACGAGCCACACTCCAGAGGGTCACCTTTCCCCTTGTATAGAGGGACGAGGGAACTCAGTTCCCAATCCACTGCAATGCGGCCTTCTTTCACCACCAGATTACAGATCTCTGTCATTCTCTTCACAACCCAACTTCCTGCTGCCTTCAACATATCTCCCACATCTCCCGTCGGCCCTCCCGCTTTTCTACTCTTCATTGCTTTTATTAACCCTCCCGCTCGGAGGCCCTCCCCCTTCATTAACCCTGGTGTTGGGCTAGCGGCTAGGGTGCCGGCTTAGGATCCTAGGATCCTGGGTTCGAATCCCGGTCGATCGCTGAATTAACGCCAGGGGGGTTGACTCAGCCTGTCATCCTTCCGAGGTCGGCTAATTTGAGTACCAGTTCACTGGTAATTCCCTGTTTGTCGCTAAAGGCGGCAAAAAGGGTTGGCGTCAGGAAGGGCATCCGGCCGTAAAACATTGCTTCAAAAAGGGGACCAAAAAAACAACAACAACCACGGTTCCCGAAAAAGGCCAACCCCCGCTTGCGGGGAAAAATGGCCTCTAAAGGTGGTTTTTATTGCTTTTATCGCTTCCTCAACTTCCTTCTCAGTTATCTTCTCTGCCGGTCCTAAAACTGGGTTACTCTCTATGTTGCCATCCCATTCATGCTCTGCATTCAACAGTATTTCCATATATCTCGTCAATCTTCCTTTAATTCCATCTGGGTCCACAACGATTTGTCCCACTTCATCCTTCAAGCAACTCGCCCCCATCACATCACACCTCTCTTTCGCTATCTGCTTTGCAATCCTGAATACCGCTCTCTGACCCTCTTCCGAATCCAAGCGTTCTCCGAACATTTTCCTACCTCTTTCTTTGCAGCCTTCTTGGCTGCCTTATAACTTTCATGCTCTGCTTTTTCTGCTCCCGTACCCTTCATCTTCTGCCACTCCTTGAACTTCTTCTTCTTCTCGTCAATCCTCTTTCCAACTTCATCATCCCACCACCATGTTTCCGAGTGCCTCGGTGGTCCTTTTGTCCATCCACATACCTCACCAACGGCTCCCAACAGACTATCTTTCATTGACATCCAACCACTTTCAAGCTCAACCACATCATCCTCTACCCTACTCAGCCTCTCTTTTAATGCCTCCCTTACTGTCACCTCTTTCAACCTCCACACATTCATTCTCGGTTGGTACTTCACCCGTCGAGCTCTCCTCGCACCTTTCACCCTTATGTCGCAGACAACCAAGTGGTGCTGTGAAACAGCCTCCTCCCCTGGGATCACCTTTGTGTCCCGGAGGTGCCCCCTATCTCACCTATGCACCATCAGGTAGTCAACGGTTGTCGTCGACCCACCTGACATGTATGCAACAAGCTTATTATCCTCTTCCTGGAACTGAGTATTACAAATCAACAAATCAGCTCCATCAGTAAACTCCAAAATCCTTTCACCTTCTCCATTTCTCACACCATGTCCATAACCCCCATGAACTCCCTCAAAACCATCCATACTCTTTCCCACATGTCCATTTAGGTCTCCTCCTACCACAACAACTTCCTCATCTTTCACGTTTTCCATCAGCTTCTCTATCGCACACCAGAACTTGTCCTCTTCATCGCTCCGACCAACCTGCGGAGCATATCCTGAGATGACGTTCACCAAGAGCTTTCCAATCATCATTTTCACCATCATCAACCAGTCACTCACTCTCGTCACACTCACCACACTGTCTACAAACTCCTCAGAAAACAGGACACCAACACCATTCACGCCCTCCGGGCATCCTTGCCACACAAACTTGTATTTCTGTCCCTGCCTACCCTTCACCATTCTCACACCACTTCCCTTCCATCTCGTCTCTTGCACACAACACATGTCCACTCTTCTTCTGACCAATACTTCCACCACTTCTCCTGATCTCCCTGTCATTGTCCCTACATTCCATGTCTCAAACCTCAGAAACCGATCTCCACTTCGGGCTGTACCCTGCCCATATGTAATTGTAATTGTCATGGTTCACTTTTTGGCAATTGTCATGGCACCTACTACCATAACCTGTTCAAAGGTACTGAAATCTTTTGTCTTGCCCATTCAGCATTCACCCTCTGAATGGTACACATACACAATCCATGTCTCAATTGTCTCAAGGCTTAAAAATCCTTCTTTAACCGGTCTCCTTCCCTTCATCGACACTGATTGAAGTGGATTTAACAGGTGCAATCAATAAGGGATCATAGCTTTCACCTGGATTCACTTGCTCAGTCTATTTCATGAAAAGAGCAGGTGTTCCTTATGTTTTGTACACCGAGTTTTATGATGCAAAGATAAACCGATTCGATTTTGGGGTTAACAGGTCAAAGATCAAAGATCAGAGGTGGTTTTGCTAAGTTTGCATGCTAAGTTACAATTATTTTGTGACCACGATAATTTAACAGCTGAAGGGATCTTAGTCAAACCTGGTGCAGGTATGTATAATGAGGTAAAGATGAACTGATTAGATTTTGGTGTCACGAGGTCAAAGGCCAAAGGTCAGAGGTCATGTTAAGTAACAATTATGTTGCCGTGTAAACTTGTGAACAAGTGATGTGATTTTGAACAAACTTGGTATAAGTATATATGATGCAAAGATGAACTGATTGGATTATGGCATCAACAGATCAAAGGTCAGAGGTCATGTTAGGTAAAAATGTGATCACTTGAGAACAGCTAAAGGGATTTAAATCAAACTTGGTACAGGTATGTATAATGATTTAAACATGAACTGATTATATTTTTGCGTTACAAGGTCAAAGGTCATGTTCGGTAAAAATCCTGTTGCCATGATAACTTGTGAACAAACCAGTGATGGGATTTTGCCCAACTTGGTAGAAGTATTGTTGCGGTTTTGGGAAACCGCTCAGGTTCAATGGCAACCACCATATACAGTGCATTCAGAAAGTATTCAGACTCCTGCACTTTTTTCACATTTTGTTATGTTGCAGCCTTATGCTGAAATCGTTTAAATTAATTTTTTCCCTCATCAATCTACACTCAATACCCCATAATGACAAAGAGAAAACAGGATTTTAGAAAGTTTTGCAAATTTATTAAAAAGAAAAAACTGAAACATCACATTTACATAAATATTCACACCCGTTGCTATGACACTTGAAATTTAGCTCAGGTGCCTCCCATTTCTCTTGATCATCTTTGAGATGTTTCTAGACCTTCATTGGAGTCCACCTGTGGTAAATTCAATTGATTGGACATGATTTGGAAAGGCACACACCTGTCTATATATGGTCTCACAGCTGACAATGCATATCGGAGCAAAAACCAAGTCATGATGTCAAAGGAACTGCCTGCAGAGCTCAGAGACAGGATTGTGTCGAGGCACAGATTTGGGGAAGCCTACAAAAAAAATTCTGCTGAATTGGAGGTTCCCAAGAGCACAGTGGCCTCCATAATTCTTAAATGGAAGAAGTTTGGAACAACCAGGACCCTTCCTCGAGCTGGCCGCCCGGCCAAACTGAGCAATCAGGGGAGAAGGGCCTTGGTAAGAGAGGTGACCAAGAACCCGAAGGTCATTCTGGCTGAGCTCCAGAGATCCTGTGTGGAGATGGGAGAAACTTCCAGAAGGACAACCTTCACCACAACACTCCACCGATCTGGGCTTTATGGCAGAGTGGCTAGACGGAAGCCTCTCCTCAGTGAAAGACACATGAATGCCCGCTTGGAGTTTGCAAAAAGGCACCTCAAGGACTCTCAGACTGTGAGAAATAAGACTCTGTGGGCTCTAGGAAGAGTCCTGGTTGTTCCAAACTTCTTCCATTTAAGAATTATGGAGGCCACTGTGCTCTTGGGAACCTTCAATGCAGCAGAAATTTTTTTGTAGGCTTCCCCAAATCTGTGCCTCGACACAATCCTGTCTCTGAGCTCCGCAGGCAGTTCCTTCGACCTCATGGCTTGGTTTTTGCTCCGATATGCATTGTCAGCTGTGAGACCTTATATAGACAGGTGTGTGCCTTTCCAAATCATGTCCAATCAATTGAATTTACCACAGGTTGACTCCAATCAAGGTGTAGAAACATCTCAAAGATGATCAAGAGAAATGGGAGGCACCTGAGCTAAATTTCAAGTGTCATCGCAAAGGGTCTGAATACTTATGTCAATGTGATATTTCAGTTTTTTCTTTTTAATAAATTTGCAAAACGTTCTAAAATCCCGTTTTCTCTTTGTCATTATGGGGTATTGAGTGGAGATTGATGAGGGAAAAAATGAATTTAAACGATTTCAGCATAAGGCTGCAACATAACAAAATGTGAAAAAGTGCAGGGGTCTGAATACTTTCTGAATGCACTGTAGGTCCCTTAAAGGAGTTATTTCATAGGACAAGATTACAATAGTCCCTTCAACTTATCTAGTGGGTTAGTACGTCATAATGCGTTGGAGCAAGGGTAGAGAAGGTTCTTCCTCTTTTCATTGTGGGTAATAATAGCGCACCCTGTGTTCATTTAATAGGAGGCTTGGTTCTGCGAGTGCTGGAGGAGGATGAACCGCCTCATTTGCATATCGCGCCATAATCCAATGACCCCTTTCTTTTATTCCCAATCTTCTCTCACGACCCACAAGGACACAGATTCCACACTATTTCACACCACACGATGGCACCCATACCATGTCACCTATATCATAATTACAATTAAAGGATTCTACAGGCTGAGGTGCTCGTATGGTGAAAATTTCCTGTCAATCGGTCCAACAACTGCAGAGAAAACGATTTTTAAAGGAAATAAATCCGAAAAATGGCAGCGGCACAATCATTCACATGGCCTGAAAATAAAAAATTGAGAGTTTCTTCTTCACACAATAATAACTTCCAGACTGTGCAACCCAATCATGTTGAAATTTTAAAAACTTATTCACCTTTATGACAGCTACATAACATTAAGGTTTCATGTTGATCAATGCAGCGGTTCAAGAGATATAAGGTTTTTAAGATTGTTGTTCAATTATTCATTGTGGCCAAACCATGTGACTTATCGCTACTTCCCAAATAAAGTTTTAACTTCCAGACATGGGCAACTTAAGTCTGAAGTTTCCCTTTGATATCTTCCAAAATAATGAAGGAGATAGGTTTTAAAGTTTATACTTCAAAGCGTCATAACTCCTAAACGATGCGACGTTCGAGTTGTTGGATTATCAGAGGGAACTTAAACTCAAGGAGTTGGAATGAATGAGAGAACGGTGAGAGGTAGCATCCATGCCGGCTAGTTCGACAACCAGTCAGAACGCCTGGGATGTTGGTAGGCATGTGAGGCTGGTTCCACCCTTCAATGAAAAAGAGGTAGCCAAGTTTTTTTTACACTTTGAGAAAGTGGCTCAAATGCTAAAATGGCCTGTGGGGTCCTGGACAATGTTAGTGCAAAGTGTTCTGGTGGGTAAAGCTCAAGATATCTATTCGGCTTTACCGATTGACAAATGTACAGATTATGAGGAAGTGAAGAAAGCCATTCTCAAAGCCTATGAATTGGTCCCTGAAGCTTACCAGCAAAAATTCCAGAAAGCCAGGAAGAGAGAGAGTGAGACCCATGTGGAGTTTGCCAGAATGAAGGAAACCATGTTTGATCGGTGGTGTGACTCGAAGGGGATTGGGAAAGACTTCGAACTGTTGCGACAATTGATCTTGGTGGAGGAATTCAAACAGTGTGTCCACGAGGACATTAAAGTACATCTGGAGGAAAAGAAGGTACCAGAGTTGTATGAGGCAGCAACCGTGGCAGATGACTATGCCTTGACACACAGGATGGAGTTCCACAAACCTAACTTCCCGCCTAGAGTTCGCCAGGGGAGTTATGGTACATCTGGTGCGGAGAACGAAGATTCATGGGGGCGGCCCAGAGATGACCATGAGGACACATCTGATACCACGACTTTTAGGGATCAGAAGACTACAGTTCCAAGACAGACTTATCTTCCGGGGGGCTCGAGGCAGACCACGAGTTTTTCCTCTGGGCCTACTTGCGCTTTTTGCAAGAAACCTGGGCATTTGATGTCCCAATGTTACGCCCTGAAAAGGAAAAATCAGGAGCTGAGTCAGACTAGTACAACTCCGAATGCATTGGCAAATGCGAGAAATCGTCCTTGGAGGACAGTGCCTTGTGAAGGTTCCCATGCCAAAGTTACGGCATCACAGAACGACCTTGTTCAAGAGGGTTACAAACCTTTTATTTCAGACGGGTTTGTGTCACTGGATGGAAACCTGACTAACCAAAGACCTGTTAGGGTATTGAGGGACACAGGAGCACATCAATCTTTGATGCTTGAGGGCATTTTGCCATTGTCAGAGAAGACGGCAACTGGTGTTAGTGTTCGTTTACAGGGGGTTGGTGGCTATGTTAAAGCCCCACTTCATGTCATCCATTTGGTGTTAGTGTTCTGGTGTTAGTGTTAGTGTTCGTTTACACCAGTAACACCAGAACACTAACACCAGAACACTAACTAACGCCGGCTGATGAGCCCCGTCCGTGATGGGGACTGGGGCTTGAGACAGTGTCCCACGAACGAGGAATTCCCAGTAAGCGCGAGTCATCAGCTCGCGTTGATTAAGTCCCTGCCCTTTGTACACACCGCCCGTCGCTACTACCGATCGGACGGTTTGGTGAGATCCTCGGATCAGCCCCTGCACGGGCCGTTCTCGGCTCGTGCCGGTGCGCCGAAAAGATGAGCGAACTTGACTGTCTAGAGGAAGTAAAAGTCGTAACAAGTTAACTGGTGTTAGTGTTCGTTTACAGGGGGTTGGTGGCTATGTTAAAGCCCCACTTCATGTCATCCATTTGCAGTCTGATTTGGTGTCAGGACCTGTCACCGTAGGTTTACAAGCCACTCTTCGTGTAGAGGGAGTATCTTTTGTTATCGGGAATGATTTGGCCGGTGGTCAAGTTTCTGGTAACCCGATGTTTGTTAAAAAGCCTAAAAATAACGCCGCGCAGTTAGAGCAGGAGATTCCGGGTATCTTTCCATCCTGTACCGCGACTCGTGCTATGGGAAGGAAGCGCTATGAAGAGAAGAGGAAGGTACTGACGTCACGCTTGGCACAGACGCGTCTTGTCAAGTACCCTGAAAATAAGTGTCAGCACACACGAGTCATGAATGGAGGCAATGTTGGCAAGCTCTTTGTAGGTGGACTGAACTTCAAAACAAGGGAAGATGTTCTGGACTCTGTCTTTGGCAAATATGGACCGCTCTTGGAAGTGCTGCTAATAAAAGACAGGGAGACGCAAAAGTCAAGAGGGTTTGGCTTTGTCACGTTTGAAAACCCAAAGGATGCCAAAGATGCAGAAAAGGATTTGAATGGCAAGGATTTGCATGGTCGGACCATAACAGTAGAGAAGGCAGGCCATGGGCGTCGAGGGGGCTACAGAGGAGGAAAACGTGGAGGTAGTTTCAGGGGTGGCTATGGCTCCCGGGGTGGGAGTAGTAGTTTTGGTGGTGGCCGCAGTCGATATTACTATGGAGGCTCCCAGAGTTACGGCAGCTCCCGAAGGGATGATTATCAGGGTAGTGGACGAGAAGGAGACCGCTATTCACGTGACTACAGCGACAAGCGTTCCAACCATGATTATTATGAAAGTTAGGAAGAGTTGAAGCACTGAATGCTGCGGAGCAGCCGAGCCAAGATTCCCACACGGATTAACCGTGAACTCCACGTTCCTAAAGGCGTCCATGTAGTGAACTTTCCTACACGGATTAACTGTGAACTCCACGTTCCTAAAGGCGTCCATGTAGTGAATACTTCCAGGCCTCACCACCCAACCACCATGAAACCTGGCTCTCAGCTCGGCCTCCCTAAAAAAGTGCTATAGATTTGCTTGACTTTGGATTTTTGATCACACCCCCTTAACCTTCATTCAAAAAATGAAAAATAAAATTAGAGGTTGATGAGATGGAGTTTGGCTTTGCAGGAGTTCAACTTGGAAATTGAGAATGTAAAGGACAGGGACAATGTCGTTGCTGATGCTTTGTCCAGAGTGAGCTAACGTTGGAAATATCTGTAGGTTGTTTGAAGTTTTGCTGCTTTACTTTTGGGAAATATTGATTATTGTTGCTCACGGGAATTGATGATTTGGGGGTGAGTTTACTTTTGTTTGTTGGGAGAGTTTTGCCTTCAAAGAAAGTTTTCACCATGTTCAAACTTTCTTTCTTGAAGGGGGTGGGGGAGGAAGTGTTACGGATTCATCACTTCCGTTGTTGTGGTTTTCATCCACTTGAAACATTTCTGGTTCCATGTATCATTATTATTATTGTGGTTTGAGGGAAATGACGGTTATTGTTGTCAAAAGGTAAAAAGGTTAATGTTTTAAATGAAACCGGAACTGGACGACGACGAAGCGGAAGGGGAAAGAAAAAGGGTGGAACGAGTGAAGTCGGAGAAGAAGCAAGTCGTTTCTTCGTCCTGAGCGAATGTTGGCGAACAACAGTCACTAGCGAACTTTCAGGGTTCCCATGAAAGGGATCCCTATGACAGCGTGGTTAGCACTGTGACGGATTAACCTGCGTGTCAGGTTTTGCTATTGATTCAGGAGAGAATCATCGCAGTGCTGTTGCGCCATGAGACCAGGCCGTCGGCCATTTTGACTCGTGCAGGACTTGTGCTTCGCTCGCGGTTTCGTTTCCTTTCGACAATTCTCACCGCATTCAGACGTCGATCTGGGGCGTGTGTGTGACGTGGCTTTTTGAAGGCTAATTCGTCCATACCCGAGGGTGTGATCTCTCAGTCGCCTGTAGGGCGCCTTTGGATTTCCCAGTCACCTTGAGGGCGCCTTTGTACAGCTTCGGCTGTGTGACTGCCCTTGCCATCCGCATGGGATTCTGGTCTCGATTGGACAGCGTTCTCGCGATCGCTGGAGCAAATCAACTTCGTCTTGAAGCCGGGAATAAGAGACATTGGGGAATGTTCTTGTTACACTCACTTGGAGCACAGTGAGTTATATATTACAAAACTGATGGTACCATCATAGGACATATTGATTGTACTTTTGAATACTATTGTTGTTGTACTGTTATTCTTGTGTGATCTTAATACAATATTTGTTTGTGAGTAACAATTGGGGTGGCTTCTCCATTGATCTTTGACACACAGAATAACACATTTTTCTGCCGTGACTTCTCTCGAGGCTCGGAGGTACACCGTGACCAGGGGGTCGGGGAGGAGCACGTAACAAAAAAACAAAACAAAAACAAAAACCACCTTTAGAGGCCATTTCCCCCGCAAAGCGGGGGTTGGCCTTTTTCGGGCACCGTGGTTGTTGTTGTTTTTGTTGGTCCCCTTTTTGAAGCAATGTTTTACGGCCGGATGCCCTTCCTACCGCCAACCCTGTTTGTCGCCTTTTACGACACACAGGGAATTACCAGTGAACTGGTACTCAATTAGCCGACCTCGGAAAGATGACAGGCTGAATCAACCCCCCTGGCATTAATTCAGCGATCGACCGGGATTCGAACCCAGGATCCTAGGATCCTAAGCTGGCACCCTAGCCGCTAAGCCAACACCAGGCTGGAGGAGCACGTAACACCTATGTCATAATTAGCAGTAAAAAATTATACAGGTCTAGCTAATCAATTGGTGAAATATGTGTGCCAATCGGACCAACGGTTGCAGAGAACATTTATTTTAAAGTTTTTGGACCTGGAAATAGGAGGCGGGGGAGAGTGGGGGAATAAACTATAGTAATAACAATAGGTATTTCTTTACATTGTATGTGGAGGAAACCTAATAAAAACTTCTTGATTCGGATGCCGATGGAAGTCTGTCTGGTGAGTCGGTGTTCTACAAACCTTTTTCAATGAGGTCCTCAGCTTGTTCCAGAGTAGATGCGAGGACATTGTTTTCTGCTCTCATAATTTCTTCAGGATTGTCTAAAACCACGGTAGTAACAATATTAAATTGGTTAGCAAAGTTTTTAAGCAAATCATTTTCTTGAAATGTCAATGTCTAAATATTGCATGGAATCAGGGTATTAGAAAAACAAAAAACAATTCGCACCTGTGACCGAAGGAAGCACTTCAGTTTGACATTGTAAGCGTTGTTATTACTAACATATACGAGTCTATAAGCATATATATATATATATATATATATATATATATATATATATATATATATATATATATATATATATATATACGTATATATATATAAGTTCAAAACACACCTGGTCACAAGTGTGCCGCACTGACCGGGTCCTCAGTCGAGGTCCTCAGCATCATCCCGTTTCGGCCCTTCAACCTCGATACGGTCAGCTAAGGTGGGCCAGCAGGGGCACGTACACATCCACATGCAGCAACTGCATCTGGCTGCGTACATACCCCCACCCCCAGCCAGTGCGAACAACAACAACAACAACAACACCTCCACATCCAGAATCCACAGCACCAAACAAACATGGTGGAACACTCAAACACCCACCTTTACACCCTTCACCACTCACCAACAAAACACACCAGATCATTCATACACATACATACACACCCATACACACACATACATACAGAACACCAACCAAACAACCACCTACACTTACATCATACACCACTCAACACACAAAAACACACTCATGCAAAAATTAATTCATGCAAAAACACACACCCTCACCCACTCACTCATATACACAAAATAAGAAGTAATAATGGTAACAAAAAAAATAAAATAAAAAAAATAAAAAAAATACACACAACCAACCTACACCGTTCGACGTGCCTCCATAAACTTCCTCCATATCCAAAATGAGCCTTTCAAGGCAACCTGGGCCACCTCGTCACACATCCTCCTTCTTTCTGTCCCACACACTCCCAGCCCAGCAAGAAATGCAGAAAAGGAATTGCCAATATACCCTCTACACCCCACCTCAAATGGCTGACACGAAACGTGCCAACCCTTCTCCCGGCACTCTGCCTCCAGATATATATATATATATATATATATATATATATATTAGGGTGGGCTTCAAAAAAGCAAAATGCAGATTTTCTCCGGGACATGGTCTATTTTTGTTCCTTTTGGTGTCAAAGGAAACCACACCAAATGTGAATGGAATCCAATAATATTTAGGGGTGCCACATCAGTGATGAATTTTCCCCCATGCAAAAATAGGAATTCCCATTTTTTGGGCTGTATATACACAAAATAAATACATAATTATATATATACATTAAATATAATATTAAAAATAAATATATAGTAAATATACATTAAATAATAAATATACAGAAATACACATTATACATTATATATATACAATATATTATACATACAGTTTTGAGACTTCCTATGATCACTATCTGGGCAATTTTCATGCATGTTTTGTACAGGTTCCCAGGGTCAGGGGTACGCTTTTTTAGTGTGTAATATGTAGGCCTAACTTATTGACTGTGGCTCTTTTGTAGAGAGTGACCCTGTGGAGTAAGAATTAACAGGATTTTACCCACATTCTTGCTTATTTTGCAGATATGGCATGTGCTAGTACCAGTGTTTGATTGAAAACTCGGGCTCAGGATAATGTGTATCTCATTGGGTCCACTTCTGGAGATGCCATCAAAGGTGCCAAGCTCCCGACTGTGCATCACTCTCTTGTCCTGTTTTTCCATCACCTGAATCGCACTGCCTGGGAGAGTGCAACCCTCACCATTGAAGAGGTTGTGAAGTTCTGGGAAAAAGCTCACCTACCTACAACGACGAAGCAGCACTGCATCCATCGTTTGGAGAGGCTATATGAAGAATGGAGGAGCCTCCAAAAAGGTGCAAAGCGGGGTGGTGCGACCCAAGAGAAAAAGGAAGCATCCTTCAAGGCCTCCTTGGAGAAGACGTTTGATCTTAGGCATGCAGATTCGGAGGCCATAATCACCAACCCCGAGGACAGGAAGTTTCTTCACGATCAATTCTCAGAGAGGAAGGCTTCAATGGGATCTGTAGACACTGTGTTGGAAGCAAAAACGTTCTTGTGTGTTTGAAAGATCAGCAGCCACGAGATGATTATCGTGAACTCCTAGAACTGACTGTCATCTACATGGGAGGAATCCCACCTCGTGGAATCCGGATCATGGCTCCAGGAGCAATGCACAGAGCCAGATGGATGGCAAAAGCACTATATTCACTACAGGTGTTCATGTTTCGGTCAGAGTTCCACTTGACACTTCGAGAGGCGAGAGAACTCCGAGCCTTCAACATTTTTGTCTGCCTTGTGTATGTACAGGCTTGGTTTCGGGCTCCACAAGCTATTGAGGCTCCCCTGAATGACATTAACCTCTTCAATAAGTTGGAAAAGTTTGAACAAATCAATCAGAAGATGGCTCAGGCAGCCTTGAAGGCACTTGGCCGCCACACGTGGTACATGAGCCCAGTACTATTAGCATTTGCATTCTTTGACACCAGAATTGACAAAGAAAGCAAGATCAATATGATTGAAGCATTGAAAAATGATGGTGAAAACCCCTCTCCAAAGAGACCAGCTATCAAACGAGGAACCACCCTGTCAATCGCTGGCCTCATAACAAAACACACCAAGCATTTCTTCAGCATCCTAGGGACCCCAACTGATTGGATGGATAAGGATCCTGGTTCATGGGAGCAAGAAACCAGCTTTCAGGAAGCAAAGAAAGCCGCCAGTGGCTTAGTCGTGGTGAACGACAGGGCAGAAAGGGGTGTCGCATTGATACAAGACTACAATAAGCTCCTTACAAAGGATGAAGAGCAAAAGCAAGCTCTGCTCCAAGTTGTTGCTGCTCACAGGAAGATGTACCCCGATGCCAAGAAGGCAACAGTGGTGAAACAGGCCCAGAAATGGGAGTTACATTTCTCATTATATTTGGGTTTTTTAATATTATGTGATATGGTGTCTCTTCATTTTATGAACTGAACATTTGGATTGTTATCATTGAATTTGAGTTTTCATAGCAATATAGTGCTATTTGAGCAGCTATTGTAACTTGTGTTTGCTAGAATACAAAGAAAGTGAGTGGAGGGTGGATTTTCATAAAACAAACTTCTGGTTTTGCTTTCGATCCATATATAGAAAAGTTTTGTAGACACCTTTAGTTTGAAGGCTGATGTGGCACCCCTAAATAAAATCAGATTGCTTTCATATTTGGTGTCTTTTCATTTTGGAACAAAAGGAACAACATAAAGCCATGTCCCAGTAAATATTTAAAAAAAATTATTTTGAGCACCACCCTAATATATATATATATATATATATATATATATATATATATATATATATATATATATATATATATATATATATATATATATATTGTTACATATTTATGGGAATGTATGTGAATTACTATTCAGGTCTTTGCTTATCAATGTGTAGTCGATTAAGGGTTGTTGTGGTTGGAGGGTCAGGAGCCCTTCTGGAAAAAGAGACCGGAAACGGAAGAAGAAAGACACGAGGTCGAGAGAAGCGACGAGGATTCTTCTTCCTCGCCCCGCTCCGACGAGAGGTGGGATCGATATTGAGCCGTGTGGAAAAGCGGCGTTCCCAATCCCGTCTGGCGAGAGGAGTTACCGAGACGGGTACCTACCCGGTGGACACGTCAAGCTGCCGTGGGGCCGTGCACCGACCCAGCGTCTGGCACCGTTCGCGGCACCGTCTACAAAGACGCGTACGGGTCGCACGTTGGGGCCTAACACGCGTGGCAAGCGGCGTGTGGCTTTTGCCTGCTTTACAGTACCCGCTTCGCGTGGCCAGGAGGGGGCTGCAGCCGTGGTTCCCGGTACGATACCTGCCCGGTGGAAAAACGTCCACCCGGGGTTCGTTCAACCGCCCGAGTGCGGCGAAGCCGACCATCATCTTGGTCAGGAGGGGCCCAGAGACATTGTGAGGGACAGAGACCAAAGGGGGCCGTGAGTACAAAAGGGGACACACGTATGTAAGATGGCCATCTTAATCATCTAGGGGATTGATTGTTGAGTGTGAATTGTGGATGGTGGATTGCTCGGGGAATATATCCTTGATTGTATCATTGAAATTGTATGGTATCATTACCATTGAAATATATCATTGAAAATCAGTTTTCTCTTGGGTGGAATTCATAGGGATTGCGTTGCGAAAGCGCATATATAATACCACTTTCTGGCGAAGTTCCTCTCACGGTCCGGGGGTCACCGAGACCAGGTAGTCACCGAGGGGACCATGTAACAATATATATATATATATATATATATATATATATATATATATATATATATATATATACATATATATATATATACTGTATATATATATATATATATATATATATATATATATATATATATATATAAATAAAGTTACATACATATATATACACATACATAAAGTGCCTATAGAAAGTCCACACCCCCTTTCAAAATTTTCACCTTTTGTTGTCTGATTTGGATTCAGTTAACAAAGGATTCTAGCCTGGAATTAAATTGCATTAAATCAGACCTTTCCCACCTTTATTTGCACATCGTATCCCGCAACTTGCAAGTGAAAAACTAATTGTACAAATTTCAGAAAATTATTTAGAAATACAAAACTATAATATCTTGGTTTGATAAGTGCCAACCCCCTTATAATAGCAATTGTAAGTTAGCTCGGGGGTAACCAATCACCTTCAAAATCATGATTATCATTAGGTGGGAGGCGTGGGAATTTGTGATGGCGCATCATCGACTTCACTCTAGTTCGTTTTGGGGTTACCTTTGCATTTTGTATAAAACCACCGTTAGAGGCCATTTTTCCCCGCAAGCGGGGGTTGGCCTTTTTCGGGGACCGTGGTTGTTGTTGTTTTTTGGTCCCCTTTTTGAAGCAATGTTTTACGGCAGGATGCCCTTCCTGCCGCCAACCCTTTTTGTCACCTTTTTACGACAAACAGGGAATTACCAGCGAACTGGTACTCAATTTGCCGACCTCGGAAGGATGACAGGCTGAGTCAACCCCCCTGGCGTTATACACTAGAAAAATATACACTAGAAATATACACTAGAATTTTGTATACACTGGAATATAAGACCTATCGCTTCGCTGATGGGAATACCAATCTTTGTGTAATTGTGAAAAAAAAACAGATTTTGTTAATGGAGAAAAATAAATTTGTATTGGGAAATGTATTTGTATTTTGGAGAAAAATAATGTAAATGAGTATGATTTGGCTTCGTGGATTTGGAATCAACGTGGTGGATAAAACATCTTTGTAGGGAGAGGGATACGTGGTTATGTTTACTTCCTGAGAGTGGTTTCATTGAAATCCAATCTCAAGTTAACAAAGGATTCTTGGGCGACTCTTCTCTCCGTGCAGAGATAACCAACTTTGGATCGTGGAGATAAAAAAAAATATATACTGTATATTTTTTGAATGAAAAACATTCCTGGGAGTTACCCGAATCCACGGTAGTTGGATTTATTGAAATCTGTTAATCCGTTCTCAGGTTATAACATGACAGACAGACAGACAAACACGGCTACCTTTTATAATATAGACTAGAATATAAGACCTGTCGCTTTGCTGACAGAAATACCAATCGTTGCTGCGATGGCTAATATATGGGAGAAGAAAAAAAATAGGATTCTTGGGAGATCCTGCTCTCCGTGCAGGGATAACCAACGTCGAATGTTGGCATTCGCAGTTTTGACACTCGTGTCCATGTAGCCATAAAAATAAAAAAATTCAACAATTTTTGGGGATCACAAACATTCCGGGGAGTAACCAAATCAACCGTAGTTGGATTTATTGAAATCTGTTCTCAAGTTATAACACAACAAACAGACAAACAGACAGACACGGCTCTTTTTATAATATGTGCTAAATATATGTGCTAATATGCATATGTGCTAATATGTGCTAATATAATAAAAAGACACGGCTCTTTTTATATGTGCTACTAATAATATTGTTGCGGTGGACGGAGCGAAATCCCATTCCCGGTACCAACACGTTACGGTGCTCGGACAGGAATCCCGCTACTGAACACCGAACCCTCCGGCGGTACACCAATTTAGATGGCCGAGCGAAAACCGTTGGTAACCACCAGAGTGATGGTAATGTCGTTACGGCCAATCTTTACTCTGGGTACGAACAATGGCGGATCAATGGAGGAAAAGACATTCACGGACAGAGAGAAAAGGAAAACGTTTTAACAATTTGATTTATTTACAGATATTTACAATGTAATTATTTAAATAGGAAAGAAAAAGGGGCGAGAAGCAGGAACTTAGCTTATTCTACGCCTTATTACGATTACTACAAATAAACACCACATGGGCCCAGCACACTTTCACGGGGGAAGGGAAGGGGAATGAACAAACAAACGTAGGAAACCTGATAGCACAAAGACTACAATGCTCTGGATACCTCCCAGCACGGCAGAGTGAGGTCGATCATCATCACGGATTTGGGCAGGTAAGGTCGTGCACACGTGCACCAAAAGACAGTCCGGCAGCCAGTGGAGAACAATGAATACGTGCAAAACGAGCAAGTTCAAGGCCTCTTTTCCGTGTCTACGTGCAGCGAGAGGGAGCAGGGAGAGTCCGGCCAAGAGAGCAATCACGTGCAAAGGCTGAGTGAACACGGCAGAGAGAGACATGCCCAGAGTCGAATAATCTTGCAGACACGTGGTGAGTGGGCCGAGGGAGAATGGCCAGAGCGAGCGAATGCACGTGTGCTGAGTCACAAAGTCCACGCCCAAGAGAGTGCAAAAACGTGTTCAATCCCTTTGTTCACCCTCGTCGAGGGAGGGGGGAATCTTGTAGGTGTCCTTGCTCCCTATTGGTGGAGCTCATTACTCCACCCCACAAGTTCCCCCAAAATGATTCAGGACCTGATTGGTGGGTTTCTGAGCCTGGACACCATGGTGTGCCTTTGAGCCAGGTGCGTTGACTGGCAAATTATCCCTTATGAGTGGAGGACCTGTCCTTCCTTTCCCCAACGCATAAAGACATAATAACCCGAAATAAGGGAAAAGGACTAAGTTAATGGTCTGCTATGAAATAACTATTCTAAGGGACCTGTATGGTGGTTGCCATTACTTTTTAGTGGTTTCCCAAAACCGCAACAATATGCATCCTGTCTAACCATATAGAGGTATAAGAGTTACTTATTCTTTCCTGTCCTTTCTCTAAAAGGGCCGAAGCTATAAGAAGGATTTCCGAAAACAGGATTTCTGTGATTTGTTGCTTGTATCAGAAGCGTGACCACCATTTTCACGACACTAGTAGATGCCCCGAAATGCCCCTATGAACTACTATCTCATATACAAGCTGAGTCAGGACCATTTGGAACTGTGTTTTTTTTTTTTCCTGCCCCGAGAGCATGTGAGGAACTTTAATAACAACACGACTGCTCGTTAGTTTCAAGGTGCGTATAAGCATCGCCTGATGAGACGCAATGTGAAGAATGGCACCGGCAGTTACCTGCTGAAAGACGACTGCCATTCTTCACACATTGTTGGACACAACAGTAGATGACGATCAGGTACAGATGTTGATGACAATAAATGGTAGCTGACGATGACATACTGGTGAAGACGGCACCATCCTGCTACACCACGATTAAACTGCTCCGTCTTTGCAAACGAGCTACAGAAGCTCTTATTGGGACACGTGTTGCAAAACAGATGCCAAATTTGATTGTGGTTCGGAATGATCAGTGACTGCGTGTATTATATGCCAGTGTTATGGACTTTCACAAACTTGCTGGGATATGAAACATTCCTATTGACATTTGTAATTCTTATCAAAATCAGGATTTGATTGTTTACTCCGAGCCATTAACGCAGGATAACTTTGTGTCTTGATTTCCAGTTGATTAGTTGCCTGGGCATTTTAATTAAGTTTGTGAGCCACTAACAATGGAACAAAAGGGTTTTATTTGTGTTTTCTTGTGAAATATTAATCCTTAATGTGAGCACGTTTGCTTTCTATTTGATCTGTCGCTCTTTTCTCTCTCACTCCATTCTTTTGGGTTTTTTTTAAATCAACATCTTGTTGATAGTTACCCAATCCCAACAAGCACATATCATTCATAGATAAACTCTGTGTGTGTGTGTGTGTGTGTGTGTGTGTGTGTGTGTGTGTGTGTGTGTGTGTGTGCGCACGCGCGCTTGTCTGTCTGCACTCACGTGCATCTATCTGCGTGTACCCGCCTGTGTGCGTGCGTCTGTGTGTGCGTGTGTCTGTCTGTACTCGTCGGTGTGTGTGAGCGAGTCTGCGTGTGTGTGTGTGTGTGTGTCTGTGCGTTCATCTGTGTGCATGAGTGTGTCTGCCTGCGTGTGGGTGTATGTGTGTGCGCATCTGTCTGTGCCCGCGCGTGTCTATCTGTGTGCACCTGCCTGTGTGCATGCGTCTGTCTGCACTCGTATGTGTGTGTGAGCGAGTCTTCCAGCGTGCGTCTGTCTGTGTTCGCGTGCGTCTATCTGCATGTACCTATCTGTGTGTGCGCGTATGCGCGCGCGTGTGTGTGTGTGTGTGTGTGTGTGTGTGTGTGTGTGTGTGTGTGTGTCTGCACTCGCGAGCATCTATCTGCATGTACCTGCCTGTGTGTGTGCGTCTGTGTGTGTGCATGAGTGTGTCTGCCTGTGTGTGTGTGTGTGTGTGTGTGTATGTCCGTGTGTCTGTCTGCGCTTGAGCGTGTCTATCTGCGTGCACCTGCCTGTGTGCGTGCGTATGTGTGTGAATGAGTATGTCTGCCCGCATGTATGTATATGTGTGTCTGTGTGTGTGCGCCTGTCTGCGCTCGTCTGTGTGTGTGTGTGCGTCTGTCTGCGTTCACGCGCGTCTGTCTGTGAGACGTGCGTGTTAGCTACCTCCGATATTGCGTGCATACACCAACAAATGAACAAACATGGTGGACAATGGCTTCAAAAATGAGCATCCTCTCCTTTCCAGTTAATATAGAGATCAGTGGTTCGTACATATACATCAAGACATTCCCTCACGGTCCCCCTGTGCTGTCTTTCCCTCGTGGTCCCCCTGTGCTATCTTTCCCTCGCGGTCCCCCTGTGCTGTCTTTCCCTCACGGTCCCCCTGTGCTGTCTTTCCCTCGTGGTCCCCCTGTGCTGTCTTTCCCTCGTGGTCCCCCTGTGCTGTCTTTCCCTCGTGGTCCCCCTGTGCTGTCTTTCCCTCGTGGTCCCCCTGTGCTGTCTTTCCCTCACGGTCCCCCTGTGCTGTCTTTCCCTCGTGGTCCCCCTGTGCTTTCTTTCCCTCGTGGTCCCCCTGTGCTGTCTTTCCCTCGCGGTCCCCCTGTGCTGTCTTTCCCTCACGGTCCCCCTGTGCTGTCTTTCCCTCACGGTCCCCCTGTGCTGTCTTTCCCTCACGGTCCCCCTGTGCTGTCTTTCCCTCACGGTCCCCCTGTGCTGTCTTTCCCTCGCGGTCCCCCTGTGCTGTCTTTCCCTCGCGGTCCCCCTGTGCTGTCTTTCCCTCGTGGTCCCCCTGTGCTCTTTCCCTCGCGGTCCCCCTGTGCTGTCTTTCCCTCGCGGTCCCCCAGTGCTGTCTTTCCCTCGCGGTCCCCCTGTGCTGTCTTCCCTCGCGGTCCCCCAGTGCTGTCTGTCCCTCGCGGTCCCCCTGTGCTGTCTTTCCCTCGCGGTCCCCCAGTGCTGTCTTTCCCTCGCGGTCCCCCTGTGCTGTCTTTCCCTCGCGGTCCCCCAGTGCTGTCTGTCCCTCGCGGTCCCCCTGTGCTGTCTTTCCCTCGCGGTCCCCCTGTGCTGTCTTTCCCTCGCGGTCGTCCTGTGCTGTCTTTCCCTCGCGGTTGTCCTGTGCTGTCTTTCCCTCGCGGTTGTCCTGTGCTGTCTTTCCCTCGCGGTTGTCCTGTGCTGTCTTTCCCTCGCGGTTGTCAGCTCTTTCACGAGCCTCGATTGAGTATATTAAAAAAAAAAAAAAAAAAAAAAAAAAAAAAAACTTGATGGGAACCGGGTTCAAGTATTAATGCAACTGTACATTTTATTTCCACATTAGATTAATTAACATTAACGATAAACGACATCATTAACGATAACGACATTAACGATAACGACAATTAACGATAAACGACAACGATTAACGCAAGGACATTAACGAATGCTTTCACGTCTGTCTTCAGAAAGATTTGTACACATGAGCAATGTCGCCTTGCTTTACACTCTCTAGTATAGCGTTGGGACTGTCCCTCGTCTCTGGTGATTACCTTTGATATGGTCCATGAGAGTACGGTATTGTTGCCGAATCTCTCGACGCCTTTGTTCCTCTTCATAATTTCTGTCGTCTCCATTCACTCTTCCTGGTGCTGCCATGGTGGAAGTTATTTTTGCTGATGTGCGGTGAAAAGCAGAAAAGGTAAGGATCACCTCAACAATCTGCCACACTTATGCGCATCCCATAAAAAACAACAACAAGTACAGATGACATCACGTGTTCCGTTCTGGCGCGACTCCGTTGACTGACATTTGTCAGAATTTTATTATATTCTTGTATATTTTGTGTATAATTATTTTGTGAAACAGATATATCGTCCTATATAAATTTCACTTCAAAGGGATGAACAAAATAACAGCAAGTGGAAAAAAACTGGAACCAGCTTCACTCGATAAATCACAGCTATACACCCGAAAGCAAATGTACCACGAAATTTCAATGGGATCTTACTGCGTCCTTGGACGAATGTCGCACTAAATTGCCAAGAGAACTAGAAAGAGCAATCAGAGATTGCAGACCGTCACCAGGATAAATATATTTTGTGTGGTGTTTGTATGGTATGGGTGTGGGGACATCCAAAAATACGTAACGTTTGAGGTTTGAGGATGCATGTCCAAACGTTACAGAGAGTTACAGAGGTGGGGTTCCAGCGCCATTTCATAACGCTATCAACAGTTATATTTTTGCCTTCACAGTAAGTACAAATGTGCCTTATTTATACTTATAGATTGTCCGCCGCACAGAGCAATGAGCAAAACTCCCGCGTTTTTAACATCACTTCCGTCAATTCCGTGTTATTTATTTATTTTGTCCACTTGCATTTTGAGATACTTTCTACTTTACCATTTGAGCTTTTGTCATCAAATTTTTAACAAACCTTTATTATGAGAAAATGGAGAACACTAATTAATCAATTTGAATTTCGTTAAAAAATCAAATAAAAAAACTGTTTTCGTCATGTTTAGAAACCGTAAGAAGAAGAGGAGGTAAATGGAAGGAGCAGAAGAAGAAGAAAAGGACGGACGATGAAGAAAAATACGAAGAGGAAGAGGAATAAAGAAACAGAAAAAGAAGATGAGGAAGAAGAGGATGATGATTAAGGTGTGGAAAGTTAGAGTACAAAGCTATGCGGACGCCCTAGCTGTAGTAAGTTCAGGAATCTCCTTCAATCAAGTGGTTTATTAAAGACAATACCAAGCTCTCACAGACCACACGACCATCATGACGAGCCGCCATCAACCACCGAAGCCACGCCCCTACACGTCACTACGCACTACGCAGTACGTATTACCAAACACGACACAAGCAATTTTTTTCTCTCTCTGTAGATTTCCCCAATTAAATGGCCACAAAGTTACCACATTTAAAATGACTACAAAGGAAATAAATAGGCGACATACACGGTGAGAACCCTTTGATTGTTTGTTTATCGGTCAGACGAATTACCCAAATGTACCCAAATTTAAGTGAATTTACCCAAACGAGCAACGGTACCCGCCCTAAGGGCGGGGCTTCAATTAGGAAGCCGAAATGAAAAGGCAAAATATCAGAAATTGAAGGCAGAAATTTTTTCTTTTAAACAATTCATATAAACATCCGTCAAATCATATCACATGTAAATCATCAAAATCAAAACAGTATCTTCAGAATTTCAATAAAAGCCACATCACTGTTCATATCGGTAAGTACTAGTACCCGACTACAAAGCCGCAATGAGCCGGCGAAGCCAAAGCCTCTTGCCGCTATTTTATCCATCACTATGGCATCAGTAGGTTAAGTAGTTGGTAGTAGGTAGGTGTAGTAGGTACCGTACCTAGTTCAAAATGACACCATTTGCATTCTGGATGAGATTAAAATTTATAAAATTTCCTTCTTGATTAATTCGGTGATTTCCGTCTCAACTTCGGATATTTCTGGCCTTGAAAAACTATGCCCTACGGCCGCGAGATTTCTAAAAAATAATTCTTCGTCAATTTTAGAATATTTGACGCTGTTTTCAGCGTCCGAAACGCGGTAAAAAGCTTTTTTGAAATATTTTTTCAAATGCTCGAATCTCATTGGTTCCGGTAATTAGTGACAATTTTCGTTGAATATAACCAGGGCCCGTGCGGGCCCGGGGAACGAGGTTGGTCTTAAAGTATTTTAATTACAAATTAGAGGTGCATAAGATTGTGAATCAAAAAAAGACGGGTGAAACAAACTCCTATTGAACTTTTTCGCAATTTTTTTATGCATACTTCCGCATCCGGAAGATGGCGGCCCCCATGGAGTGATTTGGTTTTTGAAATATTTTTTCAAATGCTCGAATCTCATTGGTTCCGGTGTTTGGTGACGATTTTCGTTGAAGATAACCAGGCCCGTGCGGGCCGAGGTTGGTCTTAAAGTATTTTAATTACAAATTAGAGGTGCATAAGATGGTGAATCAAAAAAAGATGGGTGAAACAAACTCCTATTGAACTTTTTCAATTTGTTATGCATACTTCCGCATCCGGAAGATGGCGGCCTCCATTGAGCGATTTGGTGCGTCAAAGCTTCGAAATTCTCAAGGGATCCAGCAAAATCTGGCTTTTCAACATAATACGTACGCGTTCATTCACAACACCGGCTTCGCCGGCTACTAGTACCCGACTGCAAAGCCGCAATGAGCCGGCGAAGCCAAAGCCTCTTGCCGCTATTTTACCCATCACTATGGCATCAGTAGGTTACGTAGTTGGTAGTAGGTAGGTGTAGTAGGTACCGTCGGTGTAGTAGGTGTAGTAGGTGTAGTAGGTACCATTTGCATTCTGGATGAGATCAAAATTGATAAAATTTACTTCTTGATTAATTCGGTGAATTCCGTCTCAACTTCGGATATTTCCGGCCGTGAAAAACTATCCCCTACAGCTGCGAGATTTCTAAAAAATAATTCTTCGTCTATTTTAGAATATTTGACGCCGTTTTCAGCGTCCGAAACGCGTAATAAGCTTTAAAAATATATTTTTCAAATGCTCGAATCTCATTGGTTCCGGTGTTTGGTGACGATTTTCGTTGAAGATAACGAGGTTGGTCTTAACGTATTTTAATTACACATTAGAGGTGCATTAGATTGTGAATCAAACAACGACGGGTGAAACAAACTCCTATTGAACTTTTTCGCAATTGTTTTATGCAAACTTCCGCATCCGGTCAATGGCGGCCTACATTGCGTGATTTGGTTTTACAAATATTTTTTCAAATGCTCGAATCTCATTGGTTCCGGTGTTTGGTGACGCCTTTCGTTGAAGATAACCAGGCCCGTGCGGGCCGAGGTTGGTCTTAAAGTATTTTAATTATAAATTAGAGGTGCATAAGATTGTGAATCAAACAACGACGGGTGAAAGAAACTCCTATTGAACGTTTTTCAATTTGTTATGCATACTTCCGCATCCGCAAGATGGCGGCCTCCATTGCGCTTCGGAATTCTCAAGCCAAGGGATACAGCATAATCAGGTTTTCGACATAATACGTACGCGTTTATTGACAACACCGGCTTCGCCGGCTACTAGTACCCGACTGCAAAGCCGCAATGAACTGGTGAAGCCAAAGCCTCTTGCCACTATTTTACCCATCACGATGGCATCAGTGGGTTAGGTAGTTGGTAGTAGGTAGGTGTAGTAGGTACCGTACCTGGTAAGACTTGGTAAAAGAGAAGAGCAGACAGTCCTCCCCAATACCTACATACAATAAATGTCACAAGAAGCTTAAGGAAGTAACGATACGATGTGCTAGCTTCGGGCCTATTTTAAGAAATTTTAACTGGGCTTAATATATGTTTTCACAGTATGTGTGTAGTCCTCTAACTTCAGTTGCTTTCAGGACTGGTTCTCTCCAGGCACTGCGGCTTCCTCCACCAGAAGAAGTTAGCTTGCAGTAAGATCAGTGCCGACAGATCAGACGATAGCGCCGTTTCAACAGCAATGTGTGACTGTCGTTCACCGGCTTCGCCGGCTATTATTACCGGTACATCGTGTTTCAAATCGTGATATCAACTTTTCTTTAGGGAAAAGAATTGAATGATTTTGTACCTCTTCTTCAGCTTAGAACTTCAGGATAGGCGACATTGCTGATAAAAGTTTCTTTTCTCTCTTTGAAGTTCTTGGCAAACATTTTTATATTGTCACTGCTGCCAACACGACTCATGGCGACGTAAAGCTGTCCATGGCTGAAGAAATCTGTCTTTAGGTAGATGCCTACCTTTTTTAATGTCTGACTTTGATTGAGCCTTGTTAGGTACTGGTCATTGCAAAGCAGAGTCGGACAGGGAATTGTTTTCGCTGCATCTGGAAGGGGAACAGGTTTTTGGATGGAATGATTGGAATCCTCGGTATGCTCTTCTGCCTCAAGAAGGGAGCTCCGATCATGCTGCTGCGAAACATTGACCCTAAAAATGGCCACTGCAATGGGAGTCGTTACATTGTGGACACCTGATGCCGAATCTCATCGATGCGACACTAGCTACTGGGTCTCATGCTGGAAACAAGATCTTCATACCGAGGATTCCAATCATTCCATCTGAAAACCTGTTCTCCTTCCAGATGCAGCGAAAACAATTCCCTGTCCGACTCTGCTTTGCAATGACCAGTAACAAGGTTCAAGGTCAGACATTACAAAAGGTAGGCATCTACCAAAAGACAGATTTCTTCAGCCATGGACAGCTTTATGTCGCCATGAGTCGCATTGGCAGCAGTGACAATATAAAAATGTTTGCCAAGAACTTCAAAGAGAGAAAAGGAACTTTTATCAGCAATGTCGTCTATCCTGAAGTTCTAAGCTGAAGAAGAGGTACAAAATCATTCAATTCTTTTCCCTAAAGAAAAGTTTATATCACAATTTGAAACACGATGTTGTGGCGGACACAAAAGCCCACTGGCGTGGTGACATCATTCCACGCACCAAGTGGGCGGTGGCCACGCCCGAGGGGTAGGCGTGGCCTCATGATATACCCCGGGCGACCAGCCCGGAGGAGTACAGTGTTACAGTGTAGTCTTACAATAAAGACGTTTATATGTTACCGCTTGTCCGCTTCCTCCTTGCTCACAAGCAGCGCGCGTAACGCCGCGCTTTACTGGTGACCCTCGACGTTGGATCTGCCGGAGCGATCCTTCCACACGCGACGCCATCGCCATGGCCGCCTTCGTCAAACTTCCGGAATTTTGGGAGGCTCAGGCCGAAGTCTGGTTCGTCCAGGCCGAAGCCCAATTTCAGCTTCGGCACCTCACCGGCGATGACACGCGCTACTGCCACGTCGTCGCCTCCCTCGGGCCCGGCACGGCCGCTCGAGTTGTGTCCGTCCTTCGCCACCCACCGGACGGCCACAAGTACGAGGCACTCAAGCGGCTACTCCTAGCCACGTTCAGCCTCACGGACGACGCACGGGCCGACCGCCTCCTGGATCTCCCCGAGCTCGGTGAGACGCGCCCGTCGATCCGAATGGACCATATGCTGTCACTGTTGGGCGACGAAGCCCCCGGTTCGCTATTCCGGGCGCTTTTCCGTCGCCAACTTCCAGCGCAGGTTCGCCTCGCGTTGGCCGGGACCGGGCTAACGGAACCCCGAGCATTGGCGGCCGAGGCGGACAAGTACTTCGCCGCTTCGGACACGCGGGCGAGCGTTGGCGTGGCCGTCACGGCCTTCGACGCTGCTGTTCCACAGCATCATCTTCTACAGCACGCTGAGTTTCAGCAGCATGCTGATACGCACCTCGTGAACGCCGCCACGCCCCGCCCACCGCCGCGGCGAAAACCGCCACTGCGGGGAAACCCGTCGACTCCACCGGCCTGGCGGAGCCAGCCGCGCTCCTCCAGCTCCACCACCTGGTGCTGGTTCCACGCCAAGTTCGGCCACGAAGCTCGGCGGTGTCATCCGCCGTGCTCCTTCAACGGGTCGGGAAACGCCCGGGCCGGCGCTCAATTGTGGCGATGAGCGCCGGCCGTTCGAGCAGCCTGCTGTTCATAACGGACACCTTCTCCGGGCGCCGTTACCTGTGCGACACGGGAGCACAGGTGAGTGTCATTCCCGCCGGCACGTCAGACAAGCACGCCGCGGGTGGGGGCCCCGCGCTGCTTGCCGCGAACGGGACGCCCATCCGTACGTACGGAAAACGCTGCCTCTCTCTGCGGTTTGGAGGGCAGGTTTTCCGATGGACGTTCGTCACCGCCGACGTGCCCATGGCACTGCTTGGCGCGGACTTCCTGTGCGCTAATGGGCTCCTGGTCGACGTCAAGCGCAGACGGCTTGTCCAGGCCGAGACGTTCAGCTCGCTCGCATGTGCGTTGCCCAGCTCAACGAGCGGCTTGCCAAGTGGCTTGCCGAACGATTCGGTTCCGGCCACGTTGGTCTGTACGCTTCCGGCAGCGGATGCATTCACCCGCCTCCTCGCCGGCTTCCCGGCCCTCACGCGGCCCACCTTCTCGGCGGGGGCCGTCAAGCACGGGGTGGCCCATCACATCCCCACCGTCGGGCCACCGGTCTACGCCCGGGCACGCCGCCTCGAGCCGACGAAGCTGGCGGTGGCAAAAGCGGAGTTCGCTACCCTGGAGCGACTCGGCATCGTTCGGCGCTCAGAGAGCGCTTGGGCGTCGCCGCTGCACATCGTGCCGAAGCCCGGCGGGGGATGGCGACCGTGCGGGGACTATCGCCGTCTCAATGACGCCACGACTCCCGACCGCTACCCCGTCCCCCACATTCAGGACTTTTCCGCCCGTTTGGCGGGCAGGTCCTTCTTCTCGAAGGTGGACCTCATACGCGGCTACCATCAGGTCCCCGTCAGGCCGGAGGACGTCCCGAAGACGGCGGTCATCACGCCATTCGGACTCTTCGAGTTCCTGCGCATGCCCTTCGGTCTGAAGAATGCGGCTCAGGCGTTCCAGCGACTGATGGACAGCGTCCTGCGTGACTTGGATTTTGTCTACGTCTACCTGGACGATATCCTCGTCGCCAGCGCGTCCCGCGAAGAGCACCTACGCCACCTCCGCACGCTCTTCGAACGCCTGGGCCAGCATGGCCTGATTGTGAACCCCGCAAAGTGCCGGTTCGGCGCCGCCACAATCGATTTTCTGGGGCACCGTGTCACCAGGCACGGAGCCGTCCCCCTGCCGGCCAAGGTGGAGGCGGTGAAGGGGTTTCCGCGCCCCCGCACGATCAGAGGGCTGCAGGAGTTCCTGGGCATGGTGAACTTTTACCATCGGTTCCTGCCCCGTATCGCCCAGCTCCTGCGCCCCCTGCACGAAGCTCTCCGAGGTAAGCCGGGCAAAGGCGACGTTACCTGGACCGAGCAGATGGACACGGCGTTCACGGGCGCGAAGCTCGCCCTGGCTAACGCCACCATGCTCGCGCACCCGGCGCCCGATGCACCGATCGCCCTCACCACCGATGCCTCGGACTACGCGGTGGGCGCGGTGCACGAGCAATGGGTGCGTGGAGCTTGGCAACCGCTGGCGTTCTTTAGCCGGCAGCTTCGCCCGCCCGAACGCCGTTACAGTACCTTCGACCGCGAGTTGCTCGGACTTCACTTGGCGGTCAGGCACTTCCGCCATCTGCTCGAGGGCCGGGCGTTCACTGCCTTCGTCGACCACAAGCCGCTGATCTTCGCGATGGGCAAGGTCACCGAGCCGTGGTCGGCCCGGCAGCAGCGTCACCTCTCGGCCGTGTCCGAGTACACGACGGACATCCAGCACGTCGCGGGGAAGGACAACCCGGTGGCGGATTGCCTTTCCCGGGCCGTCGCCCACGCAGTCCACCTCGGCATCGACTATGCCCGGATGGCAGCGGACCAGGCCGCTGACCCCGACGTCCAGGCCTTGCGGACCGCCGTCACGGGCCTCCGCGTCACCGAGGTGCCGTTCGACGGCGCGGGCGCGGCCCTCTTGTGCGACGTCTCCCTCGGGCGTCCTCGCCCCATTGTGCCCGCGGGCTGGCAGCGCCAGGTGTTTGACGCCATCCACGGCCTGTCCCACCCGGGCGCGAGGGCCTCCCAAAGGCTGATCGCCGACAAGTTCGTCTGGCATGGCCTCCGGAAGGCCGTCCGCGGCTGGGCCAGGACATGCCTCGCGTGCCAGCGCGCCAAGGTGCACCGGCACACCCAGGCCCCGTTGGCCCCGTTCACGGTGCCGGAACGCCGGTTTGACCACGTCCACGTGGACCTGGTGGGACCTCTGCCCCCCTCGCGGGGTTTCACCCACGTCCTCACCATGGTGGACCGCACCACCCGGTGGCCGGAGGCCGTGCCCTTGGCGTCGACAACGGCGGCCGATGTCGCGCAGGCTTTCATCGCCACCTGGGTCGCCCGGTTCGGCGCCCCCTCAGACATCTCATCCGACCGCGGCCCCCAGTTCACCTCGGAGCTCTGGGGGGCGGTTGCGCAGGGGCTCGGGGTCCGGCTGCACCGAACCACGGCCTACCACCCCCAGGCTAACGGCCTGTGTGAGCGATTTCACCGCTCATTGAAGGCCGCGCTCCGGGCCACCCTCCGCGACGGCGGCTGGGTCGACAGGCTCCCCTGGGTCCTGCTGGGCCTCCGGACGGCGCCCAAGGAGGACCTGCGCGCATCCGCGGCGGAGTTGGTCTTCGGGCAACCGCTGCGGGTGCCGGGCGAGTTCCTCCCCGACTCCACGGCACCATGGTCCGCGGCACAGCAGCGCTCCGCTCTGCAAGAGACCGCCCAGAGGTTCGCCCCGGTGCCAACGGCATGCCACGGGCACCCACCGACGCACGTCGCCCCGGAGCTTCGCACGGCGGAGTACGTCTTCGTCCGCCACGATGCCCATCGGACACCACTGCGGCCCCCGTACGACGGGCCTTTCCGCGTGCTGGAGACCGGGGCGAAGCACTTCACCCTGGACATCGGCGGTACTCCTGACCGCGTTTCGGTAGACCGCCTCAAGCCGGCCCACCTCGATGTGGACCATCCACCGCCAGTGGCCCGACCCCCACGTCGGGGCCGCCCTCCTGCGGGCGGACCCCCGGCACCGCCCAGCCCCGCCGCCACGCCGCCCCCCGGTCCTGCACCCATCCCAGGAGCAGCCAGTGGCATCCCACCTGGCATCCCTGCACCCCGGACGCCGCCGATCGCCAGGGGGCGCTTCGGCCGGGTCATTCGTCTGCCCCGCAAACTGGCCCTCCAGGTGCGCGGGAATTCTGGGGGGGCGCGTGTGGCGGACACAAAAGCCCACTGGCGTGGTGACATCATTCCACGCACCAAGTGGGCGGTGGCCACGCCCGAGGGGTAGGCGTGGCCTCATGATATACCCCGGGCGACCAGCCCGGAGGAGTACAGTGTTACAGTGTAGTCTTACAATAAAGACGTTTATATGTTACCGCTTGTCCGCTTCCTCCTTGCTCACAAGCAGCGCGCGTAACGCCGCGCTTTAATGTAATAATATTTACCGATATGAACAGTGATGTGGCTTTTATTGAAATTCTAAAGATACTGTTTTGATTTTGATGATTTACGTGTGATATGATTTGACGGATGTTTATATAAATCGTTTACAAAAAAAAAATTCTGCCTTAAATTTCTGATATTTTGCCTTTTCATTTCGGCTTCCCAATTGAAGCCCCGCCCGTAGGGCGGGGACCGTTGCTAGTTTGGGTAATTCGTTGGACCCCAGAAGACCAGTGTTATCTGAATGACATTAGCAACATGGATATCAGTGTCGAAGCGAGTAAGTTTCTCTCTTTGTTCTATTTAACGTTTTTATACCTCCCTCCCTCACACAGTTCCAGTTGAGTACCAGTTCACTGGTAATTCCCTGTGTGTCGCAAGAGGCACTAACAGGGTTGGCGGCAGGAAGAGCATCTGGCCATAAAACATTGCTTCAAAAAGGGGACCACGGTGCCCGGAAAAGGCCAACCCCAGCTCTGCAGGGAAAAATGGCCTCTAAAGGTGGCTCTTCTTCTTCTTCCTCCCTCACACAATGCCCTCCCGAAAGTGGGCGGAGGCATTATGTTTTCGGGTCGTCCGTCCGTCCGTACGATCTAAACCTCGTTTTTCTCAGCAACCACATGTCCAATTGAGACGAAACTTTCAGGGTAGGAGTGACACCCATGCAGAATGTTTTTATGATAATTGTGACATCACAGGTGACGTGGTATGGCAACCATCTTCGTTTAAACACACACACAGAAAAAATTATTTCTCAGAAACTGCTAAATGGAAAAATTTGAAACTGGGCACATTGTTAAGTACTCCCAATGGGGAACAAAAGTATGATAATGATGACGTCATTGGTGAAGTGGAATACCAGCCATAAATGTTTTAATCGAATACCTTATCCTAAAAATCTGAAATTGCATGCATGTGATATATGACCCATTTGTATTGAAATATTAAATTTATGACATCATAAGGTCACATGGTTTGGCAGCCAGATTGGATTGAAGGAAAATATTAAATAATTATATCTCAGAAACCACTTACCCTATCGACACGAAACTTTACAAATGTCATCTAACACTTGCTGCATATAGTTTGAAAATGATGACGTAGGTCACATGGTTTGGCAGCCATCTTGGATAGAAAAACTAATCTTATCCGATCAACACGAAACTTTACAAACGTGATCCCCTACCCATGCATATGCATTATGCATAGTGTACATTTCTATGTCACATGTCATATGGTGTGGCAGTCAAATTTGCTTGAAAGCCGATATTTATAAACAAGACCGAAAGTCGAACAGCGGCATAGTTGGGCTTGTTTGATACTGTAATTGAAGAGGATAGTATGACCTGGGTGGGAATAGCAGTATTAGCAAATAATGGAAGTATTAAATTTTTTGAAATACTGTAAGTCTCTAAGCTGTATGTCACCATGGACATGAAGAGATTGCATTGAGACACTGGTTTATTCTACATGTTGAGTCAACAATGAACTAACCATACACCACTTCAATCCAGCAACTTTTCAGTCATGACAAAGGGATCGAAGTGTTACGATTATATTTAATGTATTATTAACGTTATTATTATTGTCCTGTCATCAGCGTTTAAGACCGCCTGATGAGGGATGGCCGAAACAGTTTTTCCTCCCGAGGCGAGCAGCCGAAAATGGCGATTATTGTGGCAAAATGGAAATCAAATTGGCGAAACTCCATGGTCCTCTCAGCCAATCATGAACTTTGGAGCGTGGTCTCATGTCCTTTTTTGACCGCCCACTGTTTCTCCGCCTCGACTGGGCAGGGCCTGCTTATGAGGTCCATTAAGGCGGGGCTTAGTGTCCTGGAACCTGCCTGGCTTGCAGTGGACGATTATTGTTGTTTAATGGAGGTTTTCATGGCTGGCTTTGTCAGCAAAACGTAAAGGGAAAATTACAGAGGGAAAATCACATATTGGGGAAAACCAACCTTCATACCTAACTAATTATCACTGCTTCACCCCTCGTATTAAGAAACATGAACAATCTTAAGCTACAATCTCCCTACTTAAGTACATCGAGATTTCTCCTACACGTCCACGCTATAATTATACAGTCCTACCTTTACTATGGGATTCCTTCATCTACCCCCACAAACGTAACATTATTATTACGAAAACGATACTACTGTATTAGGAAACCTAGGCTAATTTGTTCGAAGTGGCCTGAATGTGAGGCATGAAGACATGAAGCCTAAGTTCTAAACGTACTGTCATTGGAACACCCATAACACCTATGCTTTCAATACACCTTTCAATGATTGTCAATTTAACAATCGGTTTGTTTGTGTTTCACATTGAATGGAAAACGTAAAGGTAAAGCATGGCGATTGTGATATATGACAGGTTCGACAACATGTTCGGCCTGAATAATAATAATAATAATTCATTTATTTTGTATAGCGCTTTTCCAGAAGCCCAAAGGCGCTTTGACAGAGTGGAAAACATAATGCATAACAATACATGAAAACAACAATTGCAAAAAGACAAGAATCAAGAAAACAAACAGCAGCGATATACGGCATATATATAAGACAAGAATCAAAAAGACAAGACAAGAATCAATAGGGAAATATTTAAAGCAAAAGGAGGGAGAAGGAGAAGAGATAGTCAGGGGTTAAATGCTGTGGGTTGAATGTTGAATGCAGCGTTGAACAGGTGGGTCTTTAGTGATGTTTTGAATGTGGTGAGTGAGGAGGAGTCTCTGATGGTGTGAGGTAGTGAGTTCCAGAGGGTGGGAGCAGCGATGGAGAAGGCCCTGTCCCCCCAGGATCTGAATTTGGTCCGGATGGAGGGGGTCAGGAGGTTGGTACCAGCAGAGCGGAGGTTGCGGGTGGGAGTGTGTCTGGAGAGGAGGTCAGCCAGGTAGGATGGGGCCAGGTTATGGAGGGCTTTGTATGTCAAGAGGAGGATTTTGTACTGGATGGCATATAAATCAAAATGACGGTGTGTGGAGTCAGTCGACATACGACGTAACGACATCACAGATGTTAATCACCTCACATCACCCCTGCCATGTGACCAGATCATCAGCTCTGATTGGTGTACGTTTGTGAGGGACATACACACATACATACATACATACATACGGACAGACAAACACTATTCTAGATGGCTTTGACCTATGAGCTACGCCGTAAAAACCCTTCTCCGAAACTGCTTCACCAATCGATGTGAAACATGTCATGTCTGGTAAAAATTTGATACTTGAGAACAGCTGAAGGGATTTAAATCAAACTTGTTTATTCTTAGGACAGCCAATGAGGGTATCTACCTGTTGTCATGGGCAGGGACTACTCGGAGGCATATTGGCGATGCAGTCGAATTGCTCTGGTTTTGTCAGGTAGAATACATTTACATGTATGAGAGTAGGCAATGAAATACCTTAGTCCATATAGGATCCTATAGATTAGTGCATGCCGTATGCCGTGTAGCCACCTTCCTGTATACAAGTCATGGTCGGATGTCCGGGTAAGCGTTATGTGTCTCCATGTGGGGGGTGGAGCTATGCTAATTTGTTAGGGCATATGGATAAAATTCCCAGTGTGTAATCACCTCTGTATTTTTCCCTTCGTTATTATAAAGCACACTCGGCCAGCCATGCGATCGGCACGTAATTGTAAAATAACATAATCGCCGACGATACCAGACACCACTACACCACCCAGCTCAAATCTTCTCGATGGGTGCCAGGTCTGGCCATGAGGCCAGACCCTGAAAGGCGATTAGTTGGGACGATTCGATGGCGCTCGTTGATTGGAGTGCGGGTGACGTCGGAGAGAACATTCTAGCGTCGGAGCAAAAAGGGACACGTCCCGCCATTTTCTCTCTCTTGTTCTGGGCTTGATCACGAACAGTCGCATTTGTGTTCTCTCTCTTGGCCCGGGCTCTTCGCACAGCAGTCACAATTCCTGCTCTCTGTTATTCACACAGCGGTCGCATTCGCATACGCATTTCCCTATCTCGGTCCTGGCTTTGGTCGCAGGCGGACGCATTTCCCTCTCTCTGTGTTGGGTTTCGTCGCGAGCAGTCGCATATTCTCTTTCTGTCCTGGGCGGTCTAGTCAGGCAGCTTAGCAGCATATTTATCGAAAATGGGGAACGGCTTGACAAAAGCGCCATTTTAATTTTGGTGGTCCATTAGACCATATCCAATAGATTTAGGACCGGAGGCAAGAAATATACAGTGTTCTTCACCTTTTTATTGGACAAAAACCAAGGACAAAAACCAATTATGTATATATTTTCAACAAGGAGGCTAACTTTTATTTCATTACATGCAGTGTTATTTGTAAAACTTATGCATGCCTGCATAATAAATTTTACGCTTCCATGTAATAATAATTAGTAATATAATACCGAGTGTTTATACAAATGTGTTATACTTGTGACTCGCGCACCTCTCATATATTTAACATGTACGCAACTACAAGGATGTAATGACAATATAGCTTTAGAACAGACAACATGTTGTTCAAGGTAATTTGTCCAGCAATTTATGTATTTACGATTTTAGACTAACTCCAATAGCTGATGATTTATTTGCATAAATGCATTGCTCGATATTATGCTGTGCGAGTCGTATTTGTGCAAAAGTCAAACACTGTATATGTCTTGCCTCCGGTCCTAATTCTATTGGATATGGTCCAATGAACCGCTAAAATAAAAATGGTCCTTTTGTAAAGTCGTTCCCCCAAAAATTGCTAAGCTGCCTAACTAGTCATATTCCTGGCTTGCGTGCAATTGTAAAGAGGAAGAGTCCGTCTCGTTCTCTCCCTCTCTCAGTGCTGGCTTTGTGACGGCTGTGCTTTGTGCTGTGTACGCTTGAGAAACAGCGGCGCTTTGTGGAGCGTAGAACGAGCGGAGGAGGAAGGAGTTTTGCTCCCGCTTCACGGCTCAATGTGCCGTGTGGCGATTCGTGCCATCCAGACCAAAGTTCAGTGCCGGCAGGCAGGAACATTATTTATTTTCATTTAACTTTCCCTGGTGTTGTAAACGAGTCCTGGTGGAGGAGCCTCAATTAGGAATTGGTTCACTGTACATTCATTTTTGTTATCCTGCCATTATTTTCATTAAACCCATTATTTGTTACATTTTTAATTCCTTGTCTTGTAGGTTTATTTGTTTGGGGGTTCGCGGATCGCATCCGGCCGTGCCGGTAAGCACTTGCTACCCCCACCCCCACCCCTCCGCGCATGCAAAAGGTACCGCCATAGTTGGTTATACGCCTTGGAGTTAAAGCTCATTTGGCCATCTGTCACCCTGAGGTCTTCACTACAGGAAAGACACACGACAATACACAGCAGCTGGATATTTTTATTTTTTTTGTATACTGAATCGAGGCTCGTGAAAGAGCTAAAATTGATTATTATTGATTGAAAGTTGATTATTAAATAGGCCAGCACCAGTAACCCTAGAAATGCACTCCTGTGTGTTTTTTTTTGTTGTTGTTCAGTATAGAGGGGAAAAAAAAATTCAATATGTGTGCAATGTTGAATTGTTTGATTTATTTTATTTTATTACTTTTCAGCCACGAGTAGATAAGGGAGCCACTGCTTCAGTCCTGTACCATTGAGGGAGAAACTGACGTTTGTACGTGTGTGACACCTCGGCCTGAAACTTCTTGCATGGAAATTGCCAAAAGTACCACCACGTCTCCGGGAATAGTTGCACCACTTACAGCTGTTCAACTTATTGATGGATGCAACCATTCTAACCACGAGCCTGCACAAAGCATACCACCTTGGACAGAAAAATTCAGAACCCTGCATTTTCAACAACATTGGTACGAGTGGTTTCCTTGGCTCCATTATTCATCACAAATAAAAGGAATTGTGTGTTTTCAGTGTGCCACAGCTGATGCTGAAAGACTCCTGCAACTACTGGTTTTAGCAACTGGAAGAAAGCAATTGAGAAATTCACGATACATCAAGAATCAGCTTGCCACAAACATGCAGTATTTAAATTGGATCGACAAAATAGGGGGCAGTTAAACGTATCAGACGAACATGTCTCTGCACATAAGAACCAGCAAAACAAAAATACAATGTACCTGATGAGAATAATTGTCAAATCTATAAGGTTTTTGCTTGGACAAGGTTTGGCAAACTGTGCAACCTACAGACTGAAAATGATGCTGATATGAAGCTGTAGCTTCAGCGCTGAACAAACCTCGGCTTGGCTTTAACATCAACTTACTATATGGGCAAACATACGCCAGAGCTGCAAACATGCATGGAAAGTACAATGGCTACCAAACAATTATTTCCCCTAGCTCTATACTCCCATTGTGCTGCTTACTCTTTGAAGTTTATATCCAATAAGCATGTGATGCAGATCCTATATTGAGCAACACCATACAGTTGGTGCAGGAACTTGGGACTTGCACAGAAGAAGCAGAAAATAGAATCGCGTGTTTTCATAGATCAGCGCAAATAATTCTGGATGTATCGAGATCCTCAGCGGTCATCGACCGGGATGCTGCAGAGACAGAACATGGAGACATGAAAGTCTTCCTGCAGTTGTCATGATATATTGCGTCTGCCGTGTATAGATCACTCGAAACCCATTTGAAAATCCAAGATTGCCACTATTTTTTCAGATGGCCACCAATGATCCAATGAATTATTGTTTTCCTCATTGAAATTAATACTGTTATCCTATTTTAAATATCTAAGTGTGGATGTACATGTTTTTAAGTATGTAGACACTGATTTTGCTAATTATAATCCTATAAAACACTTTTCCATGATTTCTGGTTGTTTAGATGAAAGTATGTGTCATCACTGATCAGAAATTTACAGTTTATACTTACAGAAATGAAAAGTATTTTCTTCATGCAAATCATTAGTATACAGTCATCAGAATTATATGGTTTTCATTTGGCAATGCTTAAAAGTTTAATAAAGTCAACAAACCAGGAGTTGTGGCAAGAGGTCAATGATGAAAAAGAGTGAATGTTAATGCACTACCAGGGCACACTGGTAACATCACTGCTGTGTAACCCAGCATTGGGTTCAGTGTCAGATAATTAACTTGTACTCGATATTTAGCAATTACTTCGTGTCCCAAATGCTATCTAATCCTCTCCATTCGGTTAGATAGGCACACCTGATTCAAACTTGTGGATCTGGTCAAACTGTACAAACAGTGACATGAACAACTGGGAGTAGAATCACCACTTGTCAACTCAACGAGGCTAACGCACCAGCTTTTGGCACAAATGCCTGAACTAGAAGCTCACCAAAAAGGACGGGAAGTACGAGCACCAGTCAATAAGTAACCTTAAAATGGCGATTATAAATTCGAGAATGTAATGTATGTAATTGTAGACGACATATGTTATATCTATGGGTAAGAGTCATGGTTTGCCTGTTTTCGATCTGGCAACATTGAGCGTATGACATCAGTAGAGCAGTTCCAAGATAGGGGCTCCCTTAGAAGCATGCACCAGGGAGGAGCAACGTTCTGTCATCCGTTTATTGGGAAGTGAGGGTGTCAATCCCAGTGAAATCCATCGCAGAATTAAGATGCAATATGGTGACGCATGTTTATTGCTGCAGCAGGTGTACGACTGGGACAGGAAGTTTAAAAGTGGAGTGTCCAGTGTGGCAGATTCTGCTTGCTCGGGCCAGCTTCACACAGCCGGCACAACAGAAATGGTTGCAGAAGTTGAGTGCTTACTAAGGGAAAACCGTCGCATTACGCTGGATGAAGTGGTCTCCCAATTGAACATTAGCCATGGTTTAGCACACCATATCATTCACAACGTGCTGGGGTTCAGCAACGTGTCTGCAATGTGGGTGCCCAGACAACTCACACCAGAACTGAAAAAACGGCGAGTGGATGCATGTGAAGAACTTCTGCGACGTTACGAAACAGAAGGCGATGCTTTTTTACAGTGTGTAGTGACTGGGGATGAAAGCTGGGTCCACTACTTTCAGCCAAAAAAGAAGAGGGCAAGCAAAGAGTGGCGCCATTCAACTTCACCAAACCCAAAAAATTCCGCACTTAGCCGTCCGCTGGGAAAGTGTTGCTGACGCCCTTCTGGGATAGCAGAGGCCCACTTGTAGAGCGTTACATGCCCAGGGGGGCCACAGTCACCAGTGCATCATACTGTGACCTCCTAAAATCATCTGAAACCAGCAATCAGATCAAAACGTCATGGACTACTCACTACCGGTGTTTTGTGCAGCATGACAATGCTCGGCCCCATACCTCCCACGCTACAGCTGCAACAAGACCTGCATTTTGAGTGTCTTCCTCATCCACCATACTCGCCAGACCTTGCCCCTTCGGATTACCACATCTTTGGGCCACTAGTACTCAGCCCTCTTTATATGTTTCACCAAGGCTGATTTGGTTTGGGGAATTGCATCCTTGGCTCGTCCTTTTTTCGTGAGCAACATTTGCCGAGCTTCGTCTATGTTCAGCATACTGCTTGTACGGTCATATAGTAGTATGGTGAATTGTTCCAGCACCTCCAATCCCTCCATGTCCTCGTTGGTGTTTTCTGCTAGGCCCGTGGACAGAGCAAGAAAAAATGGATTAACTTCATCATATGCCATCGTGACGTCAACCGACATGCCTCCACCCACATTATTACATCATTATACATACTTGTACCAAGTTTGATTTAAATCTCTTCAGCTGTTCTCAAGTATCAAATTTTTACCTGACATTACCTCTGACCTTTGATTCCGAAATCTAATCATTTCATCTTTGCACCATGATATATACTTCTATCAAGTTTGGTCAAAATCGCATCACTGGTTCACAAGTTATCACGGTAACAGGATGTTTACCTAACATTACCTCTGACCCTTGACACCATGACCCCAAAACCTAATCAGTTCATCTTTACCTCATTGTACATATTTGCACCAAGTTTGACTTGGATCCCTTCAGCCGTTCTCAAGTTATCGAGGTAACAAAAACCTATCATGGACAGACGGACAGACAGCCGGACGGACAACCAGAAAACATAATTCGTCGTCGGAGGCATAAAATTGTGACAACAATGGTGAACATATTTCACTTTTCTGACTCTGCACTTATGTTGCCTATTAGTGGACCAATCCACTTTCCAGGTTACATCATACATGCAACATGCTATCAATCTGGGATGGCTGATATTATGATAAATGGACACCTCGAAGTTAATTTAATTGCAATACGAGGAACAATTCCTAAAGTTGAAAATGCATTTTAAAAACAGCCGCCACGGCTGACTTTTTCTGGGTGGCTCCACTTCTGAAAATATTTTTGGGGTTATACTCCATAACTTTGCCAAGTTTCATGCTTGTATGACAAAACACATATAAGTTTTGTCACATATCTGCCCTACTACATACATGCTTGACCACAAGTCCAAATATGATGGAAACTTGGACGAAGGATGTGTTGAAGAAGCCAGTCCAGGCCAGCACTTCTTCAGTTTGTGTGCATGATTGAACATGGAGCAGACATTAAATCACAGCTAACATGTGGTGTATCAAAAACTGATTTGTCTATGGTACAATTGCTGCAGTATAGCTGCTATTTGGAGTCAGTCAGAAATTCATAGTCCTGCAGACTGGGGATGGGTGCAAGAGGAAGAAAAATGGTTGATGTGTTGGACTACACTTTCACCTATTGCGAAAAGTTGCAACGAACTGATGAAATGTGGATGCAAGATTGAATGTCAGGGAAGATGCAAGTGCTATAGCTTTGGTCTCAGCTGCAAGACCTCAAAGTCATCAAAACAGCTGTTCACCACCATCTCTGATCTTTCCCCATCCAAAACTTTGATATTTTCTACCCCCGTTAATCCACGCTAAATCCACCTCCTTCAAATTCCGTTTTCTTTCCTGAAAGTCCTTGTATTGTCCATCTTGTTTATCCCGTGTACCCCGCAAAAAAGATGTTGGTAATTATTGCATTACCGTATTATGGAATGTTTCACTTCTCTAGTGCCCTTGAGATAAAACAACTGAAATATCATGACATGTTTTCATGAAAGCTATCCAAATTAATTGAATGAGATATCGTAGAAAAAGCATTTGCAAAATCAGTGTCAACACACTGAAAAACATCGTCACACTTGGACCTTTAAAATCAGACAAGTGTATCAATTTATATGAGGAAAATATGAATTATTTATATCATTGGTTCTATCTTGAAGAAATGGCGGCCATCTGGGATTTTCAAGTGGGCAACGTGTTTTCCTTAATAAGCAACCAGGGAGGCTGACTATTCATGCCAGTTTTGTTGCTCGTATCACCATTTGAATGATTGTTCACTTATCTGCCCAGATAGAGGAAGCCTCCCTTCACAAATCCTCGCCACCAGAGGAGGAGAGCTCTCCAGCACGTCTCCAAAGGCCAGGGCCGCAGCCTTGCCCTGGATCTGCAGGCCAGGGCTATGGGTTGGGGAAGGGGAAGATCGGGGGGGGGGCGGGAGAGGAGGAATGGGAAGATCAGGGGGGTGGGGAAAGGTCTTCTGGCGACTAGCTGTGGCCGTCCCTGTTTGATCCCGACCCCTCTCCCAAGCAGGAGTTACACCTGGATGACCTGGATGGGTGACTGGGGGACACTGGGCCCTACAGGCGCTTTTGTTGCTGCCTTGTTATTGTCCTATGGGGCATTGTCCAGGGGAGCCTTTCATCTTTCCCAACTCCTCCTCTGGTGCTTTTTAACCATTGCCCATGGTTCATTGTCTTCAGTGCCAGAGGAGGGGCTCACAATCAACTCCTCAGGGAATGGAGCTTCTTCCATGACAGGTCCGTCCACTGGCCCGGCTGCCAGAGCCACCTCAGACGGTTGCTACCCTCCCACCTCAGTGGGCCTGACACCCGGTGCAACCACATCCAGGTTCTCTTTGCTGTCAGCAGTTGGAAAGATTTCTCCACCTCCTTGGCTTCCTCTTTCTCCTCCTCCTCGTCACCCTCCATTCTCCCTTCTGCCTCTCTCTATCTACTTCGCATCCTCCTTTGCCCGTAGGGGTAGGAGGACGGAGACAACAACGGCGTCCATTGGAACTGTACGCATCCCTGTGGCAACACCACCACTCCTGCCCACAGATGCACACATCTTACTGGCATAACTTTGCAGGCATGAAAGGTGTGCGTCAGTGCACCAAAGAGGTTGCACTGCACCTGGGCATTGCAGCGCTCCCTCAAATGCCCCCAACTGGCCACATTGGCGTTGGATACTGAAAAACTCCTTGGTATGTCGCATGATGGACGTATTGTGTACCCATTTCCATGTCCACGAGTTAGAGTGCTCGGTGTTGGCTTGCAGCCTAGGGCCCGCATGTTTGGTCATCGTGTTGTTTGAATAAACATATACGTTTATTTCTGACTTCTTGAACCTTTAACAACTGGGAGCAAAACTATTCTTTGCACCCAGTAACAAGGTGACCCAGTTAACTGCACCTGCAGCATAGTTTTGGCTGCCCAGCATAAAACACCTGCCCACAGTCCATCGCTATTACGATGCCATGAGGGATGTTGATTTACCGTGTCATCTTCCTTTACCCGAAGCTTGACGCAGTAATGCCGAGCTCCGGTCCAAATACTCAAACCATTCTGGATAAACCTTGCAGTTTTGACATAAACAAAGGAGACAACCACAATTTTACATCAAAATCGCTTATGCTCTCATTGTATAGGCGGATCGTCGCAACCCTCTCCTGAGCTTCAGAGAGAGCCTCGACCACCCAATCAGCCAGGGACCCAGCTGACAGAGCAGTAGCCCATCGCACCCAGAACTCAGCAAGTCCTCAAGCAGTCTGGAAGGACACATCAAAATCTCGGGCAAAGGAGATGATGCAGAAAAAGTCGGCAGCCTTGAATTCCAGAGCGCACAACAAAACCTCACGGCAGAAGGTCTCGCTGGCTGGAATATCTCCCTCCTTTACAATTCGAAACCGGACACAATTATGGGATCGGCTTGCCATACCCCCACACCGGGGTTCTCGGGAGGGTGGGGACACGCAAGGGATGAAGGGTGAAGAGGGATGGGGAGGAGGCAGCAAAGGGGAGTGCGAGGCAATCCTCACTTGGTTGGTGGTTGAGGCCTGCCAGACACAGATAGGTGGAAGTCCGGGGAAATGCAGGAAGGAAAAAACAAAGGAAAACGCAGGACAAACAAGAGAAAGAAGCAGACAAGAAAAGGAAAGAAAAACAAGTACAGATACATTCAAAGTACACCGCCCTATGCCAAATAAATAAATATCCTACAGCGCGGCATTGCCAGGGCACCTTTGGCGGCTCATATAGACGGTATTGTGAGGGAGAGGTGTACAATAATTGCTTGATTAATTGCATAATTAAAATCGAGAAATAATGATCATAAAATATTTTCTTAATTGGCTAATAGCATACCTAAACCACCAGTGCTTCACCCGAAGCTGTAACTTTTTGAAAATTAATTAAATAAGGCATTAATCGGGGAATTTTGTTTTTTATTGATTAATCAATAAATAGTTAATCGATTAATTGATATATCAATAAATCAAAAATATCCTTTGTAGCCACATCACTTGGTCACTGTCGTGTCCAAATATTAGCTTCCTAGCTGAAAATGTGCCTGAGATATTGCCCAGATGAGAAAGAAAATAAACAAGAACTGCCACTTTACAACTGCTGGCATTGATTACCGGTTTCCTCCACCTTCCCGCTTTCATATAACCCCGCTTTTGATACAACCCCGTTTGGATACAACCCCGCTTGGATACAACCTCACTTTCATTAGACATGCTTTGATACAACCTCACTTCCATTGGACATGCTTTGATACAACCCCGCTTTGATACAACCCTGCTTTGATGCAACCCCGCTTTGATACAACCCCGCTTTCATTAGACATGCTTTGATACAACCCCACTTCCATTGGACATGCTTTGATACAACCCCGCTTTGATACAACCCCGCTTTGATACAACCCCGCTTTGATGCAACCCCGCTTTGATGCAACCCCGCTTGGATACACCCCACTTTCATTAGACATGCTTTGATGCAACCCCGCTTTGATACAACCCCGATTTCACTTTTTTTTTCACACACACACACACACACACACACACACACACACACACACACACACACACACACACACACACACGTGGGAAACCGACCCCGGTCCTCGTCCTCCGATGTAGATCGAGCCTCGAGTCCAGTTTTTGAAGAAGTAACAAGTTTATTGAAGAGCCGAGCACAGCTGTGGAGACACGTTAAGATGGTCGCCAGAGTCGAGGCACCTTCAAAACGGTCTGAATTATACTACGGACAGGTCTTCTTTCAGTATAGTTCGACCCGTGATCATTATCTATCTATAATTCCAGTAATCTCTGTGTGTCTGTGTGTCTGTGTGTTTGTGTGTTTGTGTGTTTGTGTGTTTGTCTGTGACCGCTGTTTCTCGACAACCACGGGTCCGATATACTTGAAACTTGCCAGGTATATTGCTGGGGACCCGAGGATGTGCCTTTTCAAGGTTTCATATTAATCGGACAAGTAGTTACCGAGCTATGGCGATTTCTTTACCAAACTCCGCAAGCCGTTCGCTTTGGACCAAACCATTTCATGTAAATAGAGGGGGGGGGGGATTGTCACCGTACTCGCATGCCGTTCGCTTTGGACCAAACCATTTCATGTAAATAGAGGGGGGGGATTGTCACCGTACTTGCAAGCCGTTCGCTTTGGACCAAACCATTTCATGTAAATAGAGGGGGGGGATTGTCACCGTACTCGCAAGCCGTTCGCTTTGGCTTTGCGAATGGACCAAACCATTTCATGTAAATAGAGGGGGGGATATAATTTTAGATATATATATAGTACGGGCATGCCCTAGTCTATCTATAATGCCAGTAATCTCTGTGTGTCTGTCTGTGACCGCTGTTTCTCGACAACCACGGGTCCGATATACTTGAAACTTGCCAGGTATATTGCTGGGGACCTGAGGATGTGCCTTTTCAAGGTTTCATATTAATCGGAGAAGTAGTTACCGAGCTATGTCCAAAAAACGATTCAACCAATCAGAGAGCAGCGAGCTATCACGTGTGCCGAACGTGGCGAACAGACTCTGCCTCGGACGGCACATTTGAGAGCGTATTCATTTATTTCCCGTTGGCAAACTATGTTGCCGCTATGTTGGCGTTAAACTATGTTTTAAAACTAATTAAAACTAATTTGCGATTCTTTCGCTTTCCTGCGCGTTTGTGCACGCTATGGCGATTTCTTTACCAAACTCCGCAAGCCGTTCGCTTTGGACCAAACCATTTCATGTAAATAGAGGGGGGGGGGGGGGGGATTGTCACCGTACTCGCAAGCCGTTCGCTTTGGACCAAACCATTTCATGTAAATAGAGGGGGGGGATTGTCACCGTACTCGCAAGCTGTTCGCTTTGGACCAAACCATTTCATGTAAATAGAGGGGGGGGGATTGTCACCGTACTCGCAAGCCGTTCGCTTTGGCTTTGCGAATGGACCAAACCATTTCATGTAAATAGAGGGGGGGGATATAATTTTAGATATATATATAGTACGGGCATGCCCTAGTCATAATTAAATTCAAAGCAAAGCATTCCTAAAGTCTACGAAATCGCTGTTCATCTTTGTATGTCAACACAGAGTGAGGTGATACAATCAAGCAGTTGGTATAGAACAATACCCAGGATATCTCTTGCGACGGATGCTGCAATCTCAAGGGATTGGAAGCACGCGACTCACATTAGCTTGAGTCAGCAGTCTTCGAGTTTGTGCAAAGCAAACAATTCATGTTCCTATATATTAAATTTCTCAATTAAGTATCATTTTTACCGTTGAATAGACCCTTGGTCTCCACATTTGTCCCTTTGTTTCTAAAGAACCATGTCGCAGAAACAATTTGATACGAGTAGAATTACAGGAGCCTCTTCGTCCTCGGCAGTGCATCTTCTTACGCCCTTTAGTGCCCAGAGCAGCTTCCAGCTCACCCTTTCCCCAGCGTAGGCGTCTTGCCATCGTCAACTCCAATTGTATGACTGAAAACGTAAGATTATGGAAAACCGAGACAAAGCTACACCCGCAATGCTTAATCTAGTGGCGGTACCCTCACTGTTGACTGAAATGACACTTGCATGATCGGCGCCATTTTGCAGTGATGCCTTCTCCAACGGTTCGTTCTCCAGCTGTGCTTGCGCTGTTATAGCATATAATAGAGGAAATCCAATGGCTCCATGTGGTGACAGCAATTCTTCGGGAGTCAGACCCGAAGGAAAGTCGTCGAGAATCAGACACGAGCTAAGAGCTTGTAGAAACAAATAAGGAAAATCAGGAACATCCTATTCCTGCATCCATAGGGGATTTTGTAAACATCACAATCCAATCCATCAGTCAATGGATGGGGAAGAAGGGGAGGAACATACAAAGGGGCTGAGGGGGGGGGGGGGTGCAGGGATGAGTCATAATCAGAGCCAGAGGAGTGCGAGGAGGCATCTTGATCTCGTGCAGCAGACAACACCATCGGTTTTTCTGGGTCTCTTTTTGGAGGATTTTTTTGGAGAAAGCTTCGCCACACACACAGATAAAAGAAGCTTCATGACAGAAATTAAAATAAAAAGCCTATGATGGCACTTAAAGCCGTTAGTAACCATTTCAAAATTGTTCCGCCCAACCTTTGAACAGTTTTGATATATCCCAAACGTCTCTGCTGGTCTGGTCGACTGTTAGACCCCAACTAACCCTTTAAATCTCTTTAATAGCTTTTTGTTGTTGGTGTCCTGTTTTCTGAGGAGTTTGTAGACAGTGTGGTGAGTGTGACTAGAGTGAGTGAAAGGTTGATGATGGTGAAAATGATGATTGGAAAGCTCTTGGTGAACGTCATCTCGGGATATGCTCCGCAGGTTGGTCGGAGCGATGAAGAGAAGGACAAGTTCTGGTGTGCGATAGAGAAGCTGATGGAAAACGTGAAAGATGAGGAAGTTGTTGTGGTAGGAGGAGACCTAAATGGACATGTGGGAAGGAGTATGGACGGTTTTGAGGGAGTTCATGGGGGTTTCGGATATGGTGTGAGAAATGGAGAAGGTGAACGGATTTTGGAATTTGCTGATGGAGCTGATTTGTTGATTTGTAATACTCAATTCCAGAAAGAGGATTATAAGCTTGTTACATACACGTCAGGTGGGTCGACGACAACCGTTGACTACCTGCTGGTGTGTAGACGAGATAGGGGGCACCTCCGGAACACAAAGGCGATACCGGGGGAGGAGGCTGTTTCACACCACCACTTGGTTGTCTGCGACATAAGTGTGAAAGGTGCGAGGACAGCTCGGCGGGTGAAGTACCAACCGAGAATGAAGGTGTGGAGGTTGAAAGAGGTGACAGTGAGGGAGGCATTAAAAGAGAGGCTGAGTATGGTACAGGATGATGTGGTTGAGCTTGAAAGTGGTTGGATGTCAATGAAAGATAGTCTGTTGGGAGCCATTGGTGAGGTATGTGGATGGACAAAAGGACCACCGAGGCACTCGGAAACATGGTGGTGGGATGATGAGGTTGGAAAGAAGATTGACGAGAAGAGGAAGATGTTCAAGGAGTGGCAGAAGGCGAAGAGTATGGGGGCAGAAAAGGCAGGGCATGAAAGTTATAAGGCAGCCAAGAAGGCTGCAAGGAAAGAGGTAGCAAAGGCGCAGGAGGCATGTAGGAAAATGTTCGGAGAACGCTTGGATATGGAAGAGGGTCAGAGAGCGGTATTCAGGATTGCAAAGCAGATAGCGAAAGAGAGGTGTGATGTGATGGGGGTGAGTTGCTTGAAGGATGAAGTGGGTCAAATCGTTGTGGACCCAAATGGAATTAAAGGAAGATGGAAGAGATATATGGAAATACTGTTGAATGCAGAGAATGAATGGGATGGCAACATAGAGAGTAACCCAGTTTTAGGACCGGCAGAGAAGATAACCGAGAAGGAAGTTGAGGAGGCGATAAAAGCAATGAAGAGCAGAAAAGCGGGAAGGCCGACGGGAGTTGTGGGAGATATGTTGAAGGTAGCAGGAAGTTGGGGTGTGAAGAGAATCACAGTGATCTGTAATCTGGCGGTGAAAGAAGGCCGCATTCCAGTGGATTGGGAATTGAGTACCCTCATCCCTCTATACAAGGGGAAAGGTGACCCTCTGGACTGTGGCTCGTATCGAGCGAAAAAGTTATTGGAGCATGGAATGAAGGTATTGGAAAGGGTGTTGGAGAGGGGGATAAGGAAGAAAGTGAAGATTGACGAAATGCAGTTTGGATTTATGCCAGGAAGAGGAACGACAGACGTGCTTTTTATTGTGAGGCAGTTGCAGGAGAAGTACATGTAGAAGAGGAAGAAGTTGTTTCTTGGGTTTGTTGATCTGGAGAAAGCATTTGATATGGTTCCACGCGAAGTAGTGACAAGGGCATTGAGGAAGTTAGGAGTGGAGGAATGGTTGATCAGAGTAGTGATGGCAATGTACAAAAGAGCGCGCACAGCTGTAAGGACGAAGGACGGGAACAGTGGTGAGTTTGAGGTGAAGGTGGGAGTGCATCAGGGGTCGGTACTAAGTCCACTACTATTTGTAGCTGTGATGGAGGTGCTGGCTCGGAACGTAAAGGAGGGTTTACCGTGGGAGTTGTTGTATGCAGATGATCTGGTGTTGATTGCAGAACGTATGAATAGACTGAAGGAGAACAGGAACAAGTGGAAGGAATGTATGGAGACAAAAGGTCTGAAGGTGAATATCGGAAAAACGAAGGTGATGGCAAGAGGTAAAGCATGTGGTGAGGTGGAAAGAACTGGGAAGTGGCCGTGTGCTGTGTGCAAGAAGGGTGTTGGAGTGAATTCCATTCAATGTACAATGTGTGCTGAGTGGGTTCATCAAAAATGTAGTGGTTTGAGAGGGTGATTAACCAGTGTGGCAGCTACATTCAAGTGTAAGGTGTGCACAGAGGGAGCTGCAGATGGAGGAAATGTTGAGTTGGATCTTGGAGACGGCGTGAAGCTGGAAGGTGTGAAAACATTTTGTTACCTAGGAGACATGCTGAATGGAGAAGGTGGATCAGACTCGGCAACGGTTGCTCGAGTGAGATGTGCATGGAAGAAGTTTCGTGAACTGAGTGGCATGGTGACGAGGAGGGGAGTGTCATTGAAGCTGAAGGGAAATGTGTCTGGTGCATGTGTGAGAAGTGTTATGATTTATGGGAGGAAGACTTGGGTAATGAATGTAGAGCAGCAACGGAGGCTGGAAAAGGTGGAAATGCGAATGGTTCGACGGATGTGCGGAGTATCGTTGAGAGAGAGGAAGACAAATGATGAATTGCGAAAGATGATGGGAATAGAGCCTGTGATTGATGCTGTGAATAGAAACCGGTTGAGATGGTTTGGTCACGTGTTGAGGAAGGATGAAAGTGACTGGTTGAGAAGAGTGATGGAAATGAATGTAGAAGGAAGTAGAGGATGGGGAAGACCGAGAAAGATTTGGCTAAAGATGGTCGAAGAAGAAATGCGGGCAAGGGGGGTAACAAGGGGAGATGCAGAAAATAGGGGAAAATGGAAAAGATTGTCATGGGGACCGCAAGGCTAACCCCGCTCTAATAGGGAAAATGGCCTTTAAAATGCATGTTGTTGTTGTTCCCTCAATCAAGAAAAGAGCATAAATTCACATTGTTTAGCTTTAAAGTTAATGACTGTACAGCTAAGCATTTAGGCTCCACTTGTAGTATATAGTGTGAGTAACCTTGGCTGCATAAGGTTCATTGACATGTCTATATCAGTGGATAAGGTAGGCCTAATTAATGGACAAGCGGCCCTCCATATGATGGATGGACAGCATCAGCAGGAGGGTGAGGGTTAGGTGAATTCTTTGCATTTTGTGATTAGGCCTCAGCGCTATACTGGTAACATACACGTTCCTGATGGATTCAAAGGGATGTAGATGTACATGTACCGCTTTGCATCATCATAAACACACTGATTTTGAGTATAGTTACAAAGGAGAGACTTCTCTTAAATCTTTAAGTTTTAAAGCTTGATTAATGAGATAATAGGTGGCAGCATGATATCTATGGGGAGCAATTTAAGTAACAAAACTTACCTCTCGTTCTGCTTCTAATATCTTCTTGGATGTGTTGATGACTGATCATTAATAAAATGAGTTGGGTTGCAGTGAAAAGAGAACTTGACTACTTGATTCCTATTTTAAACTGACTATTTCCCACACATATACCAGTTAAAAGTGTCACAAAAAGTAATACATGTAAAGTAACACGCCTGGCACCTTGTTGTCCAGGTTCAGGCTTGGTCAAATACATGCTATATTGATAATTGTGAGTAAATTACAAAGCCACAGAATCAAGAGATAAATTGGGCTTTTTCTCAGCTCAATCTAGCCGTCTAGCTTAATTTTGGGGTGGTGGCATTCGGGGGTGTCTGGCGGGCATAACCCACGACTGAAACTGTCTGGCAGTGGTCATTCATGATATCTGGGACTATGCCGAACATTTTCCAGTAAGTTTCACCGGGTTAACTCACGAGCTGATGTCGCTCAATCTTGGAGTACCAGTTATGTAAGTCTGGCGGGCGCACCCCACCATTGAAAATGTCTGGCAGTGGCCATTCATGATATCTGGGACTATGCCGAACTATTTAATGTAGGTTTCACCGGGTTAACTTACTAGCTGATCTAGCTCAATTTTGGGGGTGGAGTCATTTGGGGGTGTCTGGCAGGCAAAACCCAACACTGAAACTGTCTGGCATTGGTCATTCATGATATCTGGGACTATGCCGAACATTTTCCAGTAAGTTTCACCGGGTTAACTCACGAGCTGATCTAGCTCAATTTTGGGGTACCGGTTATGTAAGTCTGGTAGGCACAACCCACGACTGAAACTGTCTGGCAGTGGTCATTCATGATATCTGGGACTATGCCGAACATTTTCCAGTAGGTTTCACCAGGTTAACTCACAGAGCTGATCTAGCTCAATTTTGGGGTCCCTTTCTAATGGCCCTTTTGACCACACCCACCATAATGTGTCCGGCAGACGTCCATTTCCTTATATGGACATGCACATGGACCATTGCTATATACATGAAAATTGGTTAACTTTCCAGCTAGGCTGACCCCCCTGGGCTCCCGGTCGACACCGCCATTTCATCAGAATCTGTAACTTTAAAAAAAAAAAAAACATTTGTCATTAATCAAATAATTCAATAATTAATCGATTAATTGATTAATTGATTAATTAATAAATCAAAAATAGCCTTTGCAGCCAAATCACCTGGTCATTGGCATGTCCAAATATCAGCTTCCTAACTCAAAAGGTGCCTGAGTTAATGGTCACTAGAGAAAGGAAATTTGACAAGTACAGATACATTCAAAGTACACCGCCCCCATGCCAAATAATTAAATATCCTACAGCGCGGCATTGCCGGGGCGCCTCTGGCGCCCGGCAATACCGCAGTGCAGCTCATAGAGGCTGCATTGGGAGGGAGAGGTGTACACTAATTGATTGATTAATTGTATAATTAAAATCAATAAAAGATTATCACAAAATATTTTCTTAATCAATTGGCTAATACCATAACAAAACCACTCGTGCTTCATCCGAAGATGTATCTTTTAGAAATTTAATCAAATAAGTCATTAATAAAAAATTAAATAATTAATTGATTAATCAATAAATAATTCATTGATTAATCAATAAATAATGAATCGATTAAATGATTAATCAATAAATCAAAAATAAATGATTAATCAATAAATCAAAAATATCCTTGATAGCCACATCACTTGGTCACTGTCATGTCCAAATATTAGCTTCCCAGCTCAAAAGGTGCCTGAGATATTGGCCAAATGAGAAAGAAAATAAATAAATGATTAATAATGAAAATAAATAAATAACAATCATTAAAAAATTAAATTATCAATCAATTCGGTCACAGAACACATAAACCACCACCATTTCATCAGAATCCGTAACTGATTTTTTTTTTTTTAGTAGTAATTAATCGAATAATTAAATAATTAATCGATTAATTGATTAATTGATTAGTCAATAAATCAAAAATATCATTGATAGCCACATCACTTGGTCACTCATGTCCAAATATTAGCTTCTGAGCTCAAAAGGTGCCTGAGATATTGGCCAAATGAGAAAGAAGATAAATAAATGATTAATAATGAAAATAAATAAATAATAATCTTTAAAAATTTAAATTATTAATCAATTCGGTCAGAGAACACATAAACCACCACCATTTCATCAGAATCTGTAACTGAAAAAAAAAATTGTTTTTGTCATTATTCAAATAATTAAATAATTAATCGATTAATTGATTAATTAATAAATCAAAAATAGCCTTTGCCGCCAAATCACCTGGTCATTGGCATGTCCAAATATCAGCTTCCTAACTCAAAAGGTGCCTGAGTTAATGGTCAGAAGAGAAATGAAATTTAATTAATTAAATAAGTACTTAATTAATCGCTAATAATTAAATAACTCCTCAATTAATTGATGAATCAAAAAACAAAAAATACAGTTTTTGACAAAGGACTTGCTCACTTTTGTGCCAAAATTTCAGCTTCCTAGCTCAAAGGATGGCTGAGATATCGCCCGGACAAACAAACAAACAAACAAACAAGAAAGAAAGAAAACAAACAAACAACCAGAGTGAAAACTGAGTACTCCGTTTCAGCGTGCGTCACTGCCGAGCCCCCTTCGGTGCTCAGCAATGACGATTTGCAATGCCTGGAGATGGCATAGGAAAGGTGCGGTGTACAATTAATTAAATAAGTACTTAATTAATCGCTAATAATTAAATAACTCCTCAATTAATTGATTAATCAAAAAACAAAAAATACTCTTTTTGAGAAAGGACTTGCTCACTATTGTGCCGAAATTTCAGCTTCCTAGCTCAAAGGATGGCTGAGATATCGCCCGGACAAACAAACAAGAAAGAAAGAAAGAAAGAATGCAAGAAAGCAAGAAGACAAACAAACAACAAGAGTGAAAACTGAGTACTCCCTTTCAGCGTGCGTCACTGCCGAGCCCCCTTCGGTGCCCAGCAATGACGATTTGCAATGCCTGGAGATGGCATAGGAAAGGTGCGGTGTACAACAAGAAAACAAGAAAGAAAACAAACAAACAGAGTGAAAACTGAGTACTCCCTTTCAGCGTGCGTCACTGCCGAGCCCCCTTCGGTGCCCAGCAATGACGATTTGCAATGCCTGGAGATGGCATAGGAAAGGTGCGGTGTACAAAAATTCGGGAGCGATCGAGGCAATGTTGTTGCTTTATACACCGGCCAGTAATTTGTTTTTGTCCAATTGAAAGAAATAAAATTTTAATGAAAAAAATAGGTTTTAATTCATTTTAAGGAACTTTTAATTAATAATTTTTCTCTCCAATGAGCGTTTCCATGTGTCAGCGTGGGGCAAACACACAGACAGGCAGCATTAGCCGATTTATTTATATCATGTAGATAGATTGTCAATTGACATGTACCATGAAATGATTTATCATTCGTACCATTAGAATTTCAACAGGATTTAATTACTAGTCATATGTTCTGTGCGGACAATTAACAGCCGAACAAACAAACAAAAAATGGACCCAAGTGTAATACTGAACCCTTTCCACTAGCCGGGGTAGAATCTTCTTCACAAGCACATTCCATACACTGCACCCATATCGCAGGCATAAAATCGCCATCTGCGTTGCGTGGTTTCATTCTGCGACCTTCATTTTTTTAACTCCGGGAATTTTTATTGAAGGTGGGTGAGTAGAAACAGTCGTTTCGACATTTAGCTATGTTATGGTCATCCAATGAGCTATTCCCATTGGTATAGTTTACCGCAGGTTTTGTTATCATTTCCTATACTCTATAGCCGCCCGCGGAACTACGTTCCTTCTCTTTTTCACTGTTTGTTCTGCAAAACTCTTGCTGTGTTTGTTTGTCCTCCAAATGATTTTGTGATAAGAAACGCATCATTACAACAGTTTATGAGAAGTTTGAGGTTACATTGGTTGTTTATAAATACTAATTAGGTATCAAGTCGTGGATAAACTCGACAGTTGTGATTTGTCGAGGTAAATGGTGATTTGTCGAGGTAAATGGTGATTTGTCGAGGTAAATGGTGATTTGTCGAGGTAAATGGTGATTTGTCGAGGTAAATGCTGATTTGTCGAGGTAAATGGTGATTTGTCGAGGTAAATGGTGATTTGTCGAGGTAAATGCTGATTTGTCGAGGTAAATGGTGATTTGTCGAGGTAAATGCTGATTTGTCGAGGTAAATGGTGATTTATCGAGGTAAATGGTGATTTGTCGAGGTAAATGGTGATTTGTCGAGGTAAATGGTGATTTGTCGAGGTAAATGGTGATTTATCGAGGTAAATGCTGATTTGTCGAGGTAAATGGTGATTTGTCGAGGTAAATGGTGTTTTGTCGAGGTAAATGGTGATTTGTCGAGGTAAATGGTGATTTGTCGAGGTAAATGGTGATTTGTCGAGGTAAATGGTGATTTGTCGAGGTAAATGGTGATTTGTCGAGGTAAATGGTGATTTGTCGAGGTAAATGGTGATTTGTCGAGGTAAATGGTGATTTGTCGAGGTAAATGGTGATTTGTCGAGGTAAATGGTGATTTGTCGAGGTAAATGGTGATTTGTCGAGGTAAATGGTGTTTTGTCGAGGTAAATGGTGATTTGTCGAGGTAAATAGTGATTTGTCGAGGTAAATGGTGATTTGTCGAGGTAAATGGTGATTTGTCGAGGTAAATGGTGATTTGTCGAGGTAAATGGTGATTTGTCGAGGCAAATGGTGATTTGTCGAGGTAAATGGTGATTTGTCGAGGTAAATGGTGATTTGTCGAGGTAAATGGTGATTTGTCGAGGTAAATGGTGATTTGTCGAGGTAAATGTTGATTTGTCGAGGTAAATGGTGATTTGTCGAGGTAAATGCTGATTTGTCGAGGTAAATGGTGATTTGTCGAGGTAAATGCTGATTTGTCGAGGTAAATGGTGATTTATCGAGGTAAATGGTGATTTGTCGAGGTAAATGGTGATTTGTCGAGGTAAATGGTGATTTGTCGAGGTAAATGGTGATTTATCGAGGTAAATGCTGATTTGTCGAGGTAAATGGTGATTTGTCGAGGTAAATGCTGATTTGTCGAGGTAAATTATGATTTGTCGAGGTAAATGGTGATTTTTTGAGGTAAATGGTTGAAGACACACAGCCTTTAAATTTTCACTTGTTTACCTTGTGGAGACATACAGGTCAGACGTCGCTGTTGATTTGCTTCAATATAATTTGTGAGTGCTCCATGTTCACCTGTATCTGTGTAGCTTACCTCAAACACACCTGAAGTTGGACTGAGTCGTGGATAAAAACACTCGACCCCTTCCAGCTTTCACACACTCTTTGGGAGTGGAGCTTGTGGGTTTTGTTACCTCTGCCACCAAAGGTGGATGGAGGTTATGTTTTCACCCCTGTTTGCCCGGTTGTGAACAAAATATCTCAAAAAGTTGAGGACGGATTCGGACGAAATTTGGCAGAGATGTAGCGCATGTCACAAGGACGAAATGATTAGATTTTGGTGAAGATCCAGATTCGGATCCGGCTACTAGAAAATTTTTAAGTGATTCTTCACCATTGGGAATTAGGGCCAAAAACGATGCACAGCAGAATATCTCAAAAAGTTGTGGATGGATTTGGACGAAACTTGGTGGGCAGGTTGGGTGTGTGACAAGGACAAATATATTCGATTTTGGTGAAGATCTGACTATGAATTCGGATACGATAAAAAGAATTTTTTAAGTCTGTTGTTAGCTTAGTGGTTAGGGTGCCAGCTTCAGATCCCAAGATCCTGGATTCGTATCCCGGTCGATCGCTGAATTAACGCCAGGGGGGTTGACTCAGCCTGCCATCCTTCTGAGGTCGGCAAATTGAGTCTCTTTCACGGTTTTGTTTAAATACAGTATGTTGGACCTTTCCCCTGCAATGTTTTATTCAGTGGTTTATTACAACACGCTGTTTTTCTTCCTACTTAAAAGGCCTTTTTCAATTTCCTCATGAAATCATTCCATTTCAAAAAAAAAAAAATCATTCTCATAGTCATTCCTTTCTACCTTCTCTAAATTCACCTTCATTCCACCCCTCCTCTATCATTTTCAAACGGATCTCTAACTTGAAAATCACAATAAACCCAGTTTGTAATAAATGTTCGTTTTTCATTAATCATCCACTTTCTAAACTCCACCTCACCCCTCCCCTCCAAAACTCCCCACTCGCCCCTCCCCTTCAAAACTCCCCCCTCACCCCTCCCCTTCAAAACTCCCCCCTCACCCCTCCCCTTCAAAAATCCTCTATCTCTTTGCTGATGACTCCACTCTCTGCCGCTCCATTCCTCATCCCTCAGTTCGGCAGTCTGCAGCCTCCTCACTCTCTACAGACCTGGACAAAATCACAGACTGGTCAAACAAGTGGAACTTGTCTTCCAATCCTGACAAATCTCACACTCTTACTATGTCTCTCCGAAAAGACCGACTGGAAAACCCTCCCATCTACTTTCTCAACAATCCTCTCCAAGAAGTTCTGTCACTCAAGCTTTTGGGTCTCACTATCTGCCATGATCTTTCCTGGGAAAACCACATTTCCAAGCTGGCTTCCAAAGCCAGTCGCCGACTGGGCATCCTCTGTCGTGTGAAGTCCTTCCTTGGCACACCTGAGCTCCTCACCTCATGCAAGGCTTTCATCCACAGCTCAATGGAATACTGTTCTCCCCTCTGGGCCGGTGCTCCTGCCTCACACCTAGTTCGGCTTCACGCTGTTGAAACCAAAGCTTTCAGAATCATTGGAATCTCCTGCGATGAAGCTCACTCTGAGGGACTTTCACTCACTCACCGCAGGCAGGTTAGTGGTCTTTCTGTCTTCTCCCGACTCCTCTCTGGCCTTGCTCCCCCAGCTCTCTCTGTGCTCTGTCCCCCAAATATTCCTACAGGTCGCAAAAGATCTGCCAGCCACCCTCTTATGATTAAATTGCCAAAATCAAGACTCTCTATTCACCTTCACTCTTTCATTCTTCTTTTCTCCCGCCTCTGGAACAAACTCCCTCACTCTCTTCAATCCCACTCCCTCCAAGTCTTTAAAACAGCTGTTCACCACCATCTCTTATCTTCCCCCATCCAAAACCTTGATCTTTTCTACCCCCTGTTAATTCACCCCAGATCCACTGTTTTAAAATACCGACCTCTTTCCTGGAAGTCCTAGCAGTGTCCATGTGTTTTATACCTCTCCCTTCCCACGCCTCCCCCTCCCCAAGCCCTCCGCCTCCCACAGATCTCCCGATGTCCCTGCTCTCCATATTGTCTCCCGCTCCCTTTATCATATGTTTTATGTTTTATGTGTCAGTTTGTCGTTTTGTGATCAATGTTAGCTCTTACACGAGCCTCGATACTGTATACAAAAAGCAAACAAACAAACAAAAAAAAAATAACAAGTGATGCTTCACTATTGGGAGTTAGGGCCAAAAACGATACATATCAGGATATCTCAAAAAGTTGTGGATGGATTTGGACGAAACATCTTGGACAGGTTGTGTGTGTGACAAGGAAGAATCTATTCAATTTTGGTGAAGATCTGGATCAGGCTCGTATAAAATTTTAAGTGATTCTTCACTATTGAGTGATATGGCCAACCAGGCGGAGCTATGCTCTCTACTGAGTGCCGTTATAGTTGCGCATGTTTTGAGAGCTACAGGTGTACGTGTGCATCATGAACATCATGTATTCTGCAGGTCTGGGTTGCGACAGCTCAGGATAACGTGGACTCGGGTCGTGATGAGTCCACGGGAATGAGAGTTCACGTCTTGCATCTCCATCCACTCAATGAACGGAGAGTGAGACGTTGGTCGGAAAATACCAGCTTCAGCTAGCGGCTTTGCGTGTCGTGTACTCTGAAACTGAGTAGTAAGCCTGGTGTTGGCTTAACGGTTAGGGCGGCTCCTGAGTTTGAATCTCACTCGGCGATTGAATCAACAACAGGTGTGGTTGACTCAGCCTGCCGTCCTTCCGAGGTCCGCAAAATGAGTACCAGCTGATTAGTAATAGGGGCACTGCGTCAGCACAGCACAACAACTCCCTCAACCAATGATGCTACCTGCAGTCCTGTGCTACATATGAAAGAAGAAACCGAGTCGTTGAGACATGCACTCTACAGCCAAATAAACAGAACAGTGAAGAATCACTTTAAAAATTCCCAGATGCGGATGCGGATCATCACCAAAATCTAATAATTTCGACTTTGTCTTATACCCAATCTCTCCACCAAATTTCGTCTGACATACATCCACAACCTTTTTGAGATATCCTGTTCACAAACAGACAACAAAACAACAACAACAGGCATTTTAAGGCCATTTTCCCTGCCAGAGCGGGGGTTAGCCTTGCGGGCCCCATGACAATCTGCTCCATTTTGCCCTATTTTCTGCATCTCCCCTTGTTAACCCCCTTGCCCGCAATTCTTCTTCCACCATCTTTAGCCAAGTCTTTTTCGGTCTTCCCTGTCCTCTGCTTCGTTATACATTCATTTCCATCATTCTTCTCAACCAGTCACTTTCATCCTTCCTCAACACATGACTTGACCATATCAACCATGACTAACCATCTCAACCATCATTGCTTCGGATATCAAATCTTTCCTCTTCTCCAATGGCTTGATCTCTGATCATCAATTTGGTTTCAGACCAGGTCACTCTACTCTGGACATGCTGCTTCTGCTGTCTCAACAATGGATGGATGTCCTCAATGCCAAACAGGAAATTAGAGCTGTCTCCCTTAACATATCACGTGCCTTCGATACCGTCTGGCACCCCGCTCTGCTCACCAAACTCTCCTCCTATGGTATCCATGGACATCTCCACGCATGGCTTGCGGACTTCCTCTCTAGTCATCGTCAACGTGTGGCCCTGAATGGGTTTCTCTCATCTCCCCTTCCTGTTCAGGCTGGAGTTCCCCAAGGCAGTGTTCTGGGCCCTGTGCTTTTTCTGGTCTTAATCAATGATCTCTCTGACCCTCTTGAAAATCCTCTCTATCTCTTTGCTGATGACTCCACTCTCTGCCGCTCCATTCCTCATTCCTCATCCCTCAAATCGGCAGTCTGCAGCCTCCTCACTCTCTGCAGACCTGGACAAAATCAAAGACTGGTCAAACAAGTGGAACATGTCTTTCAATCCTGACAAATCTCACACTCTTACTATGTCTCTCCGAAAAGACCGACTGGACAACCCTCCCATCTACTTTCTGAACAATCCTCTCCAAGAAGTTCTGTCACTCAAGCTTTTGGGTCTCACTATCTGCCATGATCTTTCCTGGGAAAACCACATTTCAAATCTGGCCTCCAAAGCCAGTCGCCGACTGGGCATCCTCCGTCGTGCGACGTCCTTCCTTGGCACACCTGAGCTCCTCACCACATACAAGGCTTTCACCGGCAGCTCAATGGAATAATGTTCTCCCCTCTGGGCCAGTGCTCCTGCCTCACACCGAGCTCGGCTTCACGCTGTTGAAACCAAAGCTTTCAGAATCATTGGAATCTCCCGCGATGAAGCTGATTGCGAGGGCCTTTCACTTACTCACAGCAGGCAGGTTGGTGGTCTTTCTGTCTTCTATCGACTCCTTTCCGGCCTTGCTCCCCCAGCTCTCTCTGGGCTCTGTCCCCCAAATATTCCTACAGGTCGCACAAGATCCACCTGCAACCCTCTTATGGTTAAACTGCCAAAATCAAGACTCTCTGCTCACCTTCACTCCTTCATTCCTCTTTTCTCCCGCATCTGGAACAAACTCCCTCACTCTCTTCAATCCCACTTCTCCCTCCAGGTCTTTAAAACAGCTGTTCACCACCATCTCTTATCTTCCCCCATCCAAAACCTTGATCTTTTCTACCCCCGCTAATTTCACCCCAATTCCACATTTTTGAAATACCAACTTTTTTCCTGGAAGTCCTTGCAGTATCCTTGTGTTTTATACTTCTCCCACCCCCACCCCCTTCCCACGCCTCCTCCCCCCAAGCCCTCGCCCTCCCACAGACCTCCAGATGTCCCTGCTCTCAAATGTTGTGTTTGTGTGCTCCCCCTTTTCTCCCCATCTTGTCTGCCGCTCCCCTTATTATACAGCTCCCCTTATTATATACCGTGTGTGTCTGTTTTGATTTTTTGTGTGATAAATGTTCGCTCTTTCACGAGCCTCGATCCTGTATACAACAACAAAAACAAATAAAACAATTGTTTCTCTTCACAGCATCCATGACAGGCTCTGTTCCCATCATCTTTCGCAATTCATCATTTATCTTCCTCTCTCTCAACGATACTCCACACATCCACCGAACCATTCGCATGTTCACAAACAGACAGACAGTGTGAAAACATAAACTTCATCCATCCATCTACCATCGCAAGAAGCTGGAGAAACATAAGCCTCACAAAGCTCCCGGTACAGATGGTCCATACTGTTTATCAACATCTTTTTTTCGTCGCCAGAGGCGTTATGTTTTCAGGTTGTCCTTCCAGCTGTCCGTCCATGATAGGTTTTCGTTACCGCGATAACTTGAGAATGGCTGAAGGGATCTTCGTCAAACTTGGTACAGGTATGTATAATGAATGAATGTGAATTATCGTTTTAAGGCCATTTTTCCCCGCTAGAGCGGGGGTTAGCCTTGCGGGCCCCATGACAATCATGGTTCCCTGTTTGAGGCAATGTTTTTATGGCCGGATGCCCTTCCTGACGCCAACCCTTGGTCACGCTCCTGCGATGCACAGGGATACGGTGTACCTAATCTAAACCGGGGTACACACCGTGATCATTCATCCCAGCAAGCTGGTACTCAATTTGCCGACCTCGGAAGGATGACAGGCTGAGTCAACCCCCCTGGCGTTAATTCAGCGATCGACCGGGATTCGAACCCAGGATCCTAGGATCCCAAGCCGGCACCCTAACCGCTAAGCCAACGCCAGGCAATGCATCATCATGTATAATGATGTAAAGATTAACTCATTGGACTTTAGCGTCATCTCCCGCGATGAAGCTAACTCCAAGGGCCTCTCACTCACTCACCGCAGGCAGGTTGGTGGTCTTTCCGTCTTCTACCGACTCCTCTCTGGCCTTGCCCCCCTCCCCCCCCCAAGCTCTCTCTGGGCTCTGTCCCGCAAATATTCCTACAGGTCGCACAAGATCTGCCTGCAACCCTCTTATGGTTAAACTGCCAAAATCAAGACTCTCTGCTCACCTTCACTCCTTCATTCCTCTTTTCTCCCACCTCTGGAACAAACTCCCTCACTCTCTTCAATCCCACTCCACCCTCCAGGTCTTTAAAACAGCTGTTCACCACCATCTCTTATCTTCCCCCATCCAAAACCTTGATCTTTTCTACCCCCGCTAATTTCACCCCAATTCCACTTTTTTGAAATACCAACTTCTGTCCAGGAAGTCCTTGCAGTATCCTTAGGCTATGAGCCAAGGGGGTTGGTCGGTACCATACAGATGGAGTAAGGCTCATTGTGATTTTTAGCAAGATATATGTCCCTAGATATGAAAAAAAGTGATAGCAGTGTATAACTCTCGGCCATCTCTGTGTTATCACCCGAAATATTATTATACGCCCGCTTCGCTTCGCCAAAAAATGTGATATTTGCTAAAATTGGAATAAATATGTTTTTAAGGACCACAGAGTGCCAATAATTTGCATACTGGATGCCAACTAATATAGTAATAGAAATATAGAACATTTGTGGGGGTTATTTATGAAATTTTGATATAATGACAAAAAATATGTTAAATTTAGTGAAAAAGTGGTCGAAATCGCTTCGAGTTCAGAATTCACATTGTACATTTTTGTCAATATTTCAAAAATGAAAACTCCCAGAGGTTTAGTCTGAACTCAGGAGGCACAACAAGGTTTAGTCTGAAATCAGGAGCAGTCAAGCGCTATTACATTACTGCAGAACACAGGAGTGCTTTTCTTGGTCAGATGAGGGAAATGGTACAAGAACAGGGATCAAATGTTCCACATGCTGACCTGCACAAAACGCGTGTGAGGAAAGATGAGGATGCTGTTTCGACAATCGTACATCTGGTGAAGAGCTGGGTAAATCTATTTGAAGAAGCTCGCGAACTTATCAGTATCTCGACAGCAAAAAAAGCCCCCGAAGATATCTGCTCGGATTTGAAGAATGCCAGAGACATTGGAGTTGAATGCTACACAAACTTCAAAGCTGAGAGACTCGAGACGGACCCACCAATCAAACGCTTTCATGATCCAATGAAAATGAACAAACTGAAAACCTTCAGTAATTTATGCAAGATGAAACAAGTCAAAATGAGTGGCAGATCCGTGATTCTTCAAGCTGACAGAGCATTGTTTGGTCGCATCATTGTGATGGCACAGGGACGAAATCTGCAGATGGCTGATGTACTATCCCATCCTCTTGGTCCGTTACCATGGGCACTCGCAACCCCAGAAGGTCTCCACCGTAAAACCAACAAGGCTGCTCTTGCTAGTTATCTACAAAATAATGTAGCCCCTGCTGACCAACTTCCTGATCATTCTGCAACCATAATAGATGGAATGAGCATAATCCAGAAGGTGAAAGGGGATCAAGTCAACTTTGGGGAAATTGCCCAGTTTGTTTTGTCGATGGCACTGAAAGATGGCAGCACTAGTGACAGGATCGACATCGTCTTCGACACCTACCAAGATGCATCCATCAAGAACTGTGAAAGGCTCGCCAGAGGAGAGGAGAGGAACTTGGACTTAAGCTTCAGGACATCACAGCATCGCAAATTGTAAGGCAATGGAGAAGCTTCCTGGCCCATGTTGGGAATAAGTCTAGCCTCATTTCATTTCTGGTGAGCGAATGGAGGAAACCAGATTACACTAAGCATCTGAATGGAAAGGTCTTATTTGTAACAACTGAAGACAAGTGTTACAAAATCACCACGGAAGGACACCAGGAGGTGCTTGAGCTGCAAAGTACACATGAGGAAGCAGATGGTCGACTCTTCCTTCACGCTGCTCATGCTGCACAGACTGGATATCCAGCAGTTGTAATCAGCTCCGAGGACACTGACGTATTCATCATGGCGTTGGCGTTTCATACTCAAATTGCATCAAAATTGTTCCAGAAATGTGGCACCAAAGAACGGAAACGAATCATTGACATTACCAAAATTGCAGCTTCAGTGGGCGCAGATGTTTGTCATGGACTTATATGGATGCATGCTTACACAGGTTGCGATACTGTCAGCACATTTGCCGGCAAAGGCAAACTCGGTGCGCTTAAACTGCTTAGGTCTAGCAAAGAGGTCCAAGAAACGTTCGCCCAGTTGGGAAAAGAATGGAATGTGGCCGAGGAGCTTATGGATAAGCTGGAGAATTTCACATGCCTCCGATATGCATCCAAGTCTGGTACAAAGGAACTTAATAGCCTTCGATACCATCTATTCTGTGCAAAGAAGGGCGGGATTGAGAGCCACTAATTGCCTCCATGCAATGAACCGCTTCCGAAAACACGTACAGCGGGCCAATTACCAGGCAGCAATTTGGAAACGAAGCCTTCAGAGGCACCCAATGACCCCCAGTCCAGTTGGAAAAGGATGGAAATGGGATGATCAGGATGGAACAACTCTGGCTGTGGACTGGATGAGTGGACAGGCAGCACCTCAGGCTCTTCTGGATTTGTTGGCCTGTAATTGTTCCAGGAGCTGCAAGCTACCAAGTTGTGTCTGCATTGCCAATGGACTGAAATGTACAGACATGTGTAAACTTGCCGCCTGCGACAATCAGCCATTGTCTGTCGAGCCAGACGATGACAGCCTCGACGAGGATGATCCATCTGACGAGGAGCAAGAATACGGATTCTGAGCCAAATATGCTGCGCATCTAAAGGGACGGACACTTTCGTGATGTCATTTCAGACATTTATTTTCTGTTAAGTGATTTAAGTATAATATGTATGACGTTCATTGTAATTTAAAGTAGCCCGATGCATAAAAGGATAGGTTCAACTTATAAGCATTATTTAGTATGTGTTTTAAATGCCTGTAATCTGTGTCAATTGTGTTAAAAATTGATTGGTAATAATACTGTATAATAACAAGGCGTATTTGTTCGAGAGATCATGATAAACCTAGAGTGTGGAGCAAGTTTGCATGCATTGTGAAATATAATGTAGCTGATGTTACAAACCTACTCTAGGATACTAGCTAATACCAAACATTACACTGAGATACCAAAAGTAGTAGACGAATAAACCTAAAATGTTCAAAAGCTATGTTTCGTTCCAAAATATCAAAATTAGGGGGTATGGTTGAACATATTTTGAACTTTGCCAAAATATGTGCCCCAAACAACCACCATATTACAAAGTAATGATATATTCCAATGCAGTGGTTCCTTGCGAAGATTTTGAGGGGTCAAATGTTACTCTGGGAGTTTTCATTTTTGAAATATTGACAAAAATGTACAATGTGAATTCTGAACTCGAAGCGATTTCGACCACTTTTTCACTAAATTTAACATATTTTTTGTCATTATATCAATATTTTGATAAATAACCCCCACAAATGTTCTATTTTCTATTACTATATTAGTTGGCATCCAGTATGCAAATTATTGGCACTCTGTGGTCCTTAAAAACATATATTTATTCCAATTTTAGCAAATATCACATTTTTTGGCGAAGCGAAGCAGGCGTATAATAATATTTCGGGTGATAACACAGAGATGGCCGAGAGTTATACACTGCTATCACTTTTTTTTCATATCTAGGGACATATATCTTGCTAAAAATCACAATGAGCCTTACTCCATCTGTATGGTACCGACCGGTCAATTTGGGGGGTCTGGCTCATAGCCTACCTTGTGTTTTATACTTCTCCCTCCCCCCCACCCCCCTTCCCATGCCTCCTCCCCCCGGGCCCTCTCCCTTCCACACATCTCCCTGCTCTCGGATGTTGTGTTTGTGTGCTTCCCCTTCTCTCCCCATCTTGTCTTCCGCTCCCTCTTTTTGGGTATTTTGTTTGTCTGGTTGATTTGTTTGTGAAGTAAATGTTAGCTCTTTCACGAGCCTCGATTCAGTATACAAAAAAAAAAAAAAAAAAAAAAGCCAAAGTCTGTAATAGGTCTATAACTTGAGAACGGCTGAAGTGATGCAATTCAAACTTGGTACACATCTTATTATAATAGGGCAAACGTATATGGTTGTGTGTGCGACCAAAACGTCTTCTTCTTTCTCTTCAATTTTTTTTATTAACACCCTCTTAAATAATTAACCCTCTTAATTACGTTTAGACTACTGAGACCGCTCAGACCTTTGACGAACCTTTAATTTCCCCAAGACCCTTAATACCACCAAGACCCCTGAAGACCCAAAATACCCTCAAAGACCTCAAAATACCCTTGAAGGCCCTGAGGCTCAAAAATACCCTGAAAACCCAAAAGACCTAAAACACCCTGAAGACCGAAAACACCCTGAAGACCCAAAACTCCCTGAAGACCCAAAACTCCCTGAAGACCCAAAACTCCCTGAAGACCCACAACACCCTGAAGACCCAAAACACCCTGAAGACCCAAAACACCCTGAAGACCCAAAACACCCTGAAGACACAAAACACCCTGAAGACCCAAAACACCCTGAAGACCCAAAACACCCTGAAGACCCAAAACACCCTGAAGACCCAAAACACCCTGAAGACCCAAAACACCCTGAAGACCCAAAACACCCTGAATACCCAAAACACCCCAAAGACCCAAAACACCCTGAATACCCAAAACACCCCAAAGACACAAAATACCCTGAAAGGCCCAGGGATCCAAAATACCCTGAAGACCCAAAAGACACTGAAGACCCAAGAACGACGGGTGAAACAAGCTCCTATTCAACTTTTTCGCAATTGTTTTATGCAAACTTCCGCATCCGGTCGATGGCACCCACCATTGAGCGCTTTCATTTTAGAAATATTTTTGCAAATGCTCGACTCTCATTGGGTCCGGTGTTTGGTGACGCGTTTTGTTGAAGATAACCAGGCCCGTGCGGGCCGATGTTGGCTTGTTGGCTTGTCTCTCGGTCCCTGCTCTCAAATGTTGTGTTTGTGTCCTTCCCCCTCTCTCCCCATCTTGTCTACCGCTCCCGATGTTATTTGTTTTATGTGTCTGTTTGTCTTTCTGTGTGATTAATTTTCGCTCTTTCACGAGCCTCGATCTTGTATACAAAACAAAAAAAAAAAAAAAAAAAAAAAAACACTATGAAGACCCAAAAGACACCGAAATGGTCAAAGATGCCTATCCCTCTGAAACGACGTGTGGTGAGGCAGGCGGAGCGCACAGAGTCACGCTGGTAGGTATAATGATGTTAATATTAACTGATTAAATATTGGGGTCAAGAGGTCAAAGGTCAGAGGTCATGTCAGGTAAAAATGTGATAACTTGAGAACAGCTGAATGGATTTAAAGCAAACTTCGTACAATTATTATAATGATGTAATAATGTGGGCGGAGGCATATCGGTCGACGTCATGACGTCGAAGAGTGTCGTCCTCGTTTCAATAGGGCGTCATGCGCATCTCTTGGTAGTAGTTTACAACACAATGAGAGCAGATCTCTTTTCAGAGTTCACATGGTTGAGTTGGGTTGAGCAAAATTTCTTAATTTTCCACACAAATGATTTGAGAGGCTAGGTTCACCAAGAAAGCAAACAAGTCGCACCACCTTGATTGCAAATGCAATTTCTTATGAGCATACAAGAATAAAAACTAAATGACAAAATTATAAATCGTCCACATTCATCATTTGGAAGTCAAAAGGAATGCCTACGATCCGTACACCGATGTAATGTGACCACCAATGATCCATAAATAAAGGGGAATATGTAATATCAAATGGGGGGTGACTGGTGACACCAAAGACAACGAGACCATTCAGGCATGGTAGGAGGAGAACACAGCGGAGTGAGCCCCTGAAAGAGTTATTGGGGAGAAGAGCTGACAATGATCAACCACAGCCACTTGTAAAGCAATCCTTAAATGATTCATTGCTCTTGGTAATCGTGAACATTTATTAATTTTAGGTGTAATTCTTTTTTTTTTTTTCCTTTGTTGTCGCTGAACCACAACCACCTACTTATGATCAAATCCTTATGCAACATTGACCTACAAGCCTCTGTGTCCGCAGTGGCCAGATGGACCAACTCTGAAAGCTGGACACAGCTTTTCTGCTCCAACTGTTGCTCTACCTGGACCTTGATTACTTAACTGCCAATTGTCACCGGCACTTCCCTCACGTTCTTCATTAACTGCTCTCACTAGCAAATAACCTTTCTGTTAGAATGCGTTAATCCCTCCTCCCTCATCCCTTTATGATTTACGACTTGTAATACTAGCTTAAGCTAGGTGGTACTATACAATGCATATTTACATGGAGATAATTTGGATTCTTTCCCACAAACCCTTACCTCTGGGGGTTATGTTTTTTTTGTTTTTTGTTTTTTTTAACCACCGAAAACCCTTTGTGCATACCCTGAGAGCAACCATCAGCTTTCAACTCATTCCATCCAGAAGTTTAGGAATAAATACAAGTCAAACAAACGCACAAAGAAGAAAGAGCATTCCAAGATGGCGCCTGTACCACGTGACCTATGACTTCATAATTATCATTAAGAAATTATGCAGGTGGAGTTGCACCTTTGGTGAAAATTTCCTGTCAATCGGACCAACGGTTGGTGTCCTTGTGTTTTATACTTCTCCCTCCACCCCCCCCCCCCCCTTCCCATGCCTCCTCCCCCCAAGCCCTCTCCCTTCCACACATCTCCCTGCTCTCAAATGTTGTGTTTGTGTGCTTCACCTTCTCTCCCCATCTTGTTTTCCGCTCCCTCTTTTTATATATTTTGTTTGTCTGGTTGATTTGTTTGTGAAGTAAATGTTAGCTCTTTCACGAGCCTCGATTCAGTATACAAAAAAAAAAAAAAAAAAAAAAAAAAAAAAAATGTTGATGATGATGTCATCGGTGCCATAATTATGACGTCATAATTCGACAGGGACAACGCTTAGTCTGATCAGTTTGAAATGTATTGAGCGTGATCTATGCAACAATTTTATGAGATAATATAAATTTATGATGTCATCGCTCACGTGGTCTGGCAGCCATGTTGGATCAAAGGAAAAAAAAGTTCCAAAACAGAAGAATTGGTTCGCAACAAGTTGACTGCACAGGGTAAGTACTTTATGAATACCATTGAAGGAGCAGCGCTCCTGCTTGAGACGGACGAAGTGACGGACAAGACACAAACTCGTCCGAGAAGATGTTTATTGTATAATCAACTCGGGAACTCTGAAAACCCGTTTATCGGGTTCGCATACATATAATCCAAACCAAAAAGCATACGTCAGAACCAAAGCCACGCCTCTCAGGCGAGGCACGCTTTGGTGGTCACGTGACCGACAAGTGCAAGCAATTATAACCTCGGCGCCGCGGTTTGTCCGCCGGTTACGTCACCGGCTTGGGCAAGGAGATTATGTTGCTGGTCTCGAGCTTTGGGGGACCCATGGGTCGCTACACACGCCCCCCCAGAATCGACTTGGTCCAGGAAGGTCAACCTGAGGGGGGTCCGGATGACCCGATCGAAATGACCCCTGGCTGGTCGTGGGGGGGGGGGGTCCGGTGTGGTGGCGGGTGGCCGGGCGGGGGGTGCAGTGGACGGGGGGCGGCCGCGCCGCGGTGGGAGAGCCAGCCGTGGCGGCTGGCCGACGTTCATGTGGGCCAGCTTGAGGCGGTCCACCGAAATCCGGTCCACCCGGCTGCCGATGCTGACGACGAAGGACTTGTTGTCCCGTCGTAGGACCCGGGAGGGTCCGTCATATGGTGGCCGGAGCGGCCCCCGGTGCGCGTCGTGGCGCACAAAGACATACTCCGCCGTGCGGTGTGCTGGGGGGACGTAGGATTGGGGGTCGCCGTGGCAGGACGTGGGCACCGGAGCGAAACGTTGGGCGGCCTCCTGGAAGTCCGTGCGCTGGCGCGCGGCGGACCAGGGGCTGGTGGCGTCGGGCACGAACTCGCCCGGGACGCGGAGGGCCTGGCCGTACACCAGCTCGGCGGTGGACGCCTGGAGGTCCTCCTTTGGAGCCGTGCGGAGGCCCAAAAGGACCCACGGGAGCCGGTCGACCCAGCCGTCGTCCTGGAGGCCGGCCATGAGTGCGGCCTTCATGGAGCAGTGGAACCGCTCGCACAACCTGTTGGCCTGGGGGTGGTAGGCCGTGGTGCGGTGCAGGGTAACGCCCAACGTGCGGGCGACCGCGCCCCACAGTTCGGACGTGAACTGTGGGCCGCGGTCCGACGAGATGTCCGCTGCTGCGCCGAAACACGCGACCCAGGTGGCGATGAACGCCTGGGCCATGTCGGCGGTGGTGGTGGAGGCAAGGGGCACGGCCTCCGGCCACCTGGTGGTCCTGTCCACCATGGTAAGCAGGTGGGTGAACCCCTGCGATGGGGGCAGGGGACCCACCAGGTCCACGTGGACGTGGTCGAAACGTCGCTCGGGCACGGTGAAAGGAGCCAGCGGAGCCTGGGTGTGACGGTGGACCTTGGCCCGCTGGCAGCGTGTGCAGGCATTGGCCCAGTCGCGGACGTCCCGTCGCAACCCGTGCCAGACGAAATGTGCCGACACCAGCCTCTGGGACGCCTTCCGGCCCGGGTGAGAGAGGCCGTGGAGCGAAGCAAAAATGCGACGCCGCCAGGTGACCGGCACAACGGGGCGAGGTCGGCCTTGGGAGACGTCACAAAGCAGGACTGTGTCCACGAAGGGGATGTCAGCCAAGCGGAGGCCCGTGTCCGCCACCCGGAGCGCCTGCACCGTGCCGTCGGTGGCCTGGTCCGTCGCCATCAGGGCAAAATCGACGCCGAGGTGGACGGCGTTGGCGCCGGCTCGAGAAAGGCAGTCGGCCACGGCGTTGTCCTTTCCGGCGACGTGCCGGATGTCCGTGGTGTATTCCGACACGGCGGAGAGGTGGCGCTGCTGGCGGGCCGACCACGGCTCCGTGACCTTGGCCATGGCGAAAATCAATGGCTTGTGGTCGACAAGGGCTGTGAACGGGCGGCCCTCCAGGAGGTGGCGAAAATGGCGGACGGCCAGGTACAGCCAGAGGAGCTCGCGGTCGAAAGTGCTGTACTTCAACTCGTTGGGCAGGAGTTGCCGGCTGAAGAACGCGAGCGGCTGCCAGGCCCCGTTTACCCATTGTTCATGAACCGCGCCCACGGCGTAGTCGGAGGCGTCCGTGGTGAGGGCGATGGGAGCATGGGGTACCGGGTGGGCCAGCAGCGTGGCATCGGTGAGGGCCCGTTGCGCGCCGGTGAAAGCAGCGTCCATGTCCGTGGACCAGACGACGTCGCGCTTCGCCAGCTGGCCGCGGAGGGCGGTGTACAAGGGCCGCATGAGTTGCGCAGCTCAGGGCACGAAGCGGTGATAAAAGTTCACCATCCCGAGGAACTCCTGCAGCGCCTTGACGGAGCGGGGGCGCGGGAAAGCGGCGATGGCCTCGACTTTGGCCGGTAGCGGCACAGCGCCGTTCCGGGTGATGCGGTGGCCCAAAAAGTCGATCGTCGCCACACCAAAATGACATTTTGCCGGGTTGACGATCAAGCCGTGCTCGCTGAGGCGGCCGAACAGCGTCCGGAGGTGGAGGAGGTGCTCGGCTCTGGACGTGCTGGCGACCAGTATGTCGTCCAGGTAGGTAAAGAGGAACGGCAAGTCGCGCAGCACGCCGTCCATCAGGCGCTGGAATGCCTGTGCCGCGTTTTTGAGGCCGAAGGGCATCCGGAGGAATTCGAAGAGGCCGAAAGGTGTAATAACAGCCGTCTTCGGGATGTCGGCTGGGCGGACGGGCACCTGGTGGTACCCCCGAATCAGGTCCACTTTTGAAAAAATGGTCCGCCCCACCAACCGGGCGGAAAAATCCTGGATGTGCGGGACGGGGTACCTGTCGGGGGTAGTGGCGTCGTTGAGGCGGTGGTAGTCGCCGCATGGCCGCCATCCGCCCCCGGCTTCGGGACGATGTGCAGCGGCGAGGCCCAGGCGCTGTCGGAGCGCCGCACGATGCCGAGGCGCTCCAGCGCGGCGCACTCGGCCTTGGCGACGGCGAGTTTGGCTGGGTCGAGACGGCGAGCTCGGGCGTACACCAGCGGGCCCGTAGTGGGAATATGATGCTCGATGCCGTGACGCACCGCGGCGGCCAAAAACGTCGGTCGCGTGAGGGCCGGGAACTCCGCGAGGAGACGCGCGAAGTCGTCTGCCAACGGGAGGACGCAGGAAAGCTCGGTGGGCGCGGAACGGCTCAAGGCGCACGCCAGCGAGCTGAAAGTTTCGGCGTTGACGAAACGCCGACGTTTAACGTCGACCAGCAGCCCATGGGCGCAAAGGAAATCGGCACCGAGCAAAGCCATGGGGACATCCGCCGTCAAGAACTCCCAGCGGAAGAGCTGGCTGCCGAAGCGGAGGGCGACGGTGCGTGGGCCGAAGGTGCGGATGGCGGAGCCGTTGGCCGCGATTAAGGAGGGGCCGCAAATGGCGGCCCGCCTGTCCTCCGCCGAAGCGGGAATGACGCTCAGCTGAGCGCCGGTGTCGCAGAGAAAACGCCGCCCCGACGCTTGGTCCGCGATGAATAGCAGGTTTCCGGAACGGCCGGCGCTCATGGCTGGTAGTGAGCGCCGGCCCGACCGTTTCCCGACTTGCCGAACGTGCACGGGGGTTGACATGATCGGGCCCGCCGCCCGAACCTGGCGTGGAAATAACACCAGGCCGGGTCTGGCGGGGGCTCCGGTCGACGTGTCGGGACCGGGCGACGCGGCGTCGCCGCTGCCAGTCGCGCCGGCCCGGCGGCCTCCGGGAAGGAAGCTGCGTCGCGGGCGTCGGGCGGGAAACTGTGCCGCGGGCGCCGACTGGGCGGCGGGTGGGCTCCCGGCAGCCACCCCGATGAGCTGGCTCGCCGCTCCGATGAGCTGGCTTGCCGAATCGATCTTGTCGGCCTCCCTGGTGAGGTCGCGGGGGTTTGCGATGGTCGTGCTTGCCAGGGCGACCCGAACCTGGGCCGGGAGCTGGCGGAGAAAAAGCTCTCGGAAAAGGAAATCCGAGGGGTGCTCGCCGAGCAACGCGAGCATGTAGTCCATACGTTCGGACGGGCGCGTATCGCCGAGCTCAGGAAGGTCGAGCAGGCGTCGTGCGCGTTCAGCCGGGGAGAGGGCGAAAGCACCCAGAAGAAGTGCCTTGATGGCGTCGTACTTGCCGTCAGCGGGCGGGCTCTGGAGGAGGCTCAGGCAGCGGGCGGCGGTCACGGAGACGAGCGCGGCGACCACGTAATGGTATTTAGTGGTGTCCTCCGTAATGCCACGCAGGGCGAACTGGGAGTCCGCCTGAGCGAACCAGACGGCGGCATGTGCTTCCCAGAAAGTGGGCAGTTTGAGGGACACTGCCGTGTCCATCGCGTGTCGTAAACTCGGGGTCACCAGTGAAGGAGCAGCGCTCCTGCTTGAGACGGACGAAGTGACGGACAAGACACAAACTCGTCCGAGAAGATGTTTATTGTATAATCAACTCGGGAACTCTGAAAACCGGTTTATCGGGTTCGCATACATATAATCCAAAGCAAAAAGCATATGTCAGAACCAAAGCCACGCCTCTCAGGCGAGGCACGCTTTGGTGGTCACGTGACCGACAGGTGCAAGCAATTATAACCTCGGCGCCGCGGTTTGTCCGCCGGTTACGTCACCGGCTTGGGCAAGGATATTATGTTGCTGGTCTCGAGCTTTGGGGGACCCATGGGTCGCTACACCATCTAGTTTTTAATGCCGTAAACAAAGTTTGGTGCATCATGGGTAATGAAGGTTGTGGTAAATGGAAGGTTGTGGTAAAGTTTCATTGAAATTGTGTGTAGTTTCGGGGGAAGGGAGCAAATACCAATTTGGGGGGCTCAAACTCCCCCGTGTACCTCCTTGGACCGCAATTTTTTTTTATTGCTGTGTTTTTTATGCCAATGCAGCACAGCCATGCTCCCAGCAATGATCCAACCAGCAGCCACAGGCTACATATCAAATGCTGATAATTTGGCTTTCAGAAGTAATTCATTATTTGATTAATTTTTGAGGCAGTTTTGCTTTCTTTTCTTTTTTCTTTTTTTGGTTTAATTTATTTTCCAGGCTGCCTGCAGCGAATGGAATTTTATTTTGCTTGGTAACTAACAGCCGTTGAACCTTAGCAAGGTGCTGAGGTTCAACATCTGTTTGTCAAGTGAATGTATATGAAAATCTCTTATCTCATTTGGAAAACCTGTTTTGGTTTCCAAGCTGTCTTCAGTTACAATTTGTCGTGCAAATGGGATTACGCAAGGGGCCTTTTATTGTAACTCTTGGAAAGGACAGTGTCCTGTTACTCTTTTGTGCCAAAGTGTAGTGTGGTTTACTCTTTGGCATGCACCTTGTTTTACCTTCCTGAAGCAATAACTGCACGTCAAGGCAAGATAAAAAGAGCAGAGGTTAAAGGTTGGATATTCTGGTTGTACTTCCTTCCCATTTGCCTACCCAGGCACAACTAGTGCATGGAAATGTTGAACCTTGAACCAAATACACCAAAAATGTTTCACTGAAAACTATTCTTTTTGCAGGTTTTAAATATTCTTGATGTGATGGCTGAGTTTTTGCCTGGATATGGCCCTGTGCCTGTTGGAACTGTGCTGCTCATTGCTGGGTCAATCTTGATGATATTCCTCCGAAGATTATTGACCAAGAAATCGAACCATGGCATCTTTCCTCCTGGACCCCGAAGATGGCCCTTTGTAGGAAACTTGCTGCAGATGGACTTGGCTGCGCCTTACAACACATTGCAAGAGGTACTGCAGATTGCAAAGGATATTTTGGGGGTGGAAAGCCTGGGGGGAAAGCAAAATGATGAGGCCAAGAGCATCCAAACTTTTTTTTTTACATTTGCAAGCAATGTTTTACCAGATTGAATCAGTCCATTTACATACAGTGACGTAAAAAAGTAAGTACACCCCATGTAAAGTTTTGACTTTTTCAACATATTTCAACATACAGCTATTTGATCTTCATTTCAACAATATTGATAGATAAAGGTGATATAATATAACAAATATCATGAAACATTTACATTTTGTAGTCCATTGTATAATTTAAATAAAGATAAATGCAAATTTCGCATGTGGAAAAAGTAAGTACACCCCGACATTTATCACCACTTCAAATACCTAAAATTAGAATCAGGTGCAAATGATTAGAACATCGTTAGAGAGGATCTTGGAGGAACCTGTCTTATTTAAACCTCAGACATTTAGTTTGGTTTGCTCTTTGTTGTTGGAGTGTGCAGCGTCACCATGCCTAGATCAAAAGAGCTCTCTGAGGCCTTCAGAAAGAAGGATATAGATGCCTACGAGTCTGGGAATGGATTTAAAAAGATCTCCAAACAATTTGAAATCAATTATTCGACTGTCCGGAAGATCATCTACAAGTGGAGAAGATTCTAAACAACTGCCAACTTGTTCAAGCCAGGCCACCCCAGCAAGTTGAGCCCGAGAGCAGACCGCAAGATGCTGAAAGAAGGCCTCTCCTCTCCTCAGTGAAAGACACATGAAAGCCCGCTTGGAGTTTGCAGAAAAACACCTGAAGGACTCTCAGACTGTGAGAAACAAGCTTCTGTGGTCTGATGAAACCAAGATTGAACAGTTTGGCTTCCGTCTGGCCACTCTGCCATGAAGCCCAGATCGGTGGAGTGTTGCAGTGATGGTTGTCCTTCTGGAAGTTTCTCCCATCTCCACACAGGATCTCTGGAGCTCAGCCAGAGTGGCCACCGGGTTCTTGGTCACCTCTATTACCAAGGCCCTTCTACCCCGATTACTCAGTTTGGCCGGGCGGCCAGCTCTAGGAAGAGTCCTGGTTGTTACAAACTTCTTCCAAATTTAAGAAATATGGAGTCCACTGTGCTCTTGGGAACCTTCAATGCAGCAGAGATTTTTTTGTAGGCTTCCCCAGATCTGTGCGTCGACACAATCCTGTCTCTGAGCTCTGCAGGCAGTTCCTTCGACCTCATGGCTTGGTTTTTGCTCTGATATGCATTGTCAGCTGTGAGACCTTATATAGACAGGTGTGTGCCCTTCCAAATCATGTCCAATCAATTGAATTTACCACAGTTGGACTCCAATCAAGGTGTAGAAACATCTCAAAGATGATCAAGAGAAATGGGAGGCACCTGAGATAAATTTCAAGTGTCATAGCAAAGGGTATGAATACTTATGTCAATGTGATATTTCAGTTTTTCTTTTTAATTAATTTGCAAAACTTTCTAAAACCCTGTTTTCTGTTTGTCATCATGGGGTATTGAGTGTAAATTGATGAGGGAAAAAATGAATTTAAACGATTTCAGCATAAGGCTGCAACATAACAAAATGTGAAAAAAGTGAAGGGGTCTGAATACTTTCTGAATGCACTATATATATATAATATATATATATATATATATATATATATATATATATATATATATATATATATATATATATATATATATATATATAACTGTGAGAAATAGTAGAAACTCCACAGTACGAGCAGGGCGTCTCATTTGCATTAAATAAATAATCGGGAGATTAAATCAGACGCGGACGTAGCTTCAGGACGTCGATCTTTAATTTTCGACAAGCTTTTGACCAACAAAGGTCTTCTTTTTAGTCTACAGAAACAACAGGCATGTATATACAGGCAACACATAAAATTAAAGATCGACGTCCTGAAGCTACGTCCGCGTCTGATTTAATCTCCCGATTATATATATATATATATATATATATATATATATATATATATATATATATATATATATATATATATATATATATATATATATATACAGTATATATATATATATATATATATATATATATATATATATATATATATATATATATATATGTATGTATATATATATATATATATATATATATATATATATATATATATATATATATATATATATACATATATATATATATATATACATATATATATATATATATATATTAGGGTGGTGCTCAAAATAATTTTTTAAAAATATTTACTGGGACATGGCTTTATGTTGTTCCTTTTGTTCCAAAATGAAAAGACACCAAATATGAAAGCAATCTGATTTTATTTAGGGGTGCCACATCAGCCTTCAAACTAAAGGTGTCTACAAAACTTTTCTATATTTGGATCGAAAGCAAAACCAGAAGTTTGTTTTATGAAAATCCACCCTCCACTCACTTTCTTTGTATTCTAGCAAACACAAGTTACAATAGCTGCACAAATAGCACTATATTGCTATGAAAACTCAAATTCAATGATAACAATCCAAATGTTCAGTTCATAAAATGAAGAGACACCATATCACATAATATTAAAAAACCCAAATATAATGAGAAATGTAACTCCTATTTCTGGGCCTGTTTCACCACTGTTGCCTTCTTGGCATCGGGGTACATCTTCCTGTGAGCAGCAACAACTTGGAGCAGAGCTTGCTTTTGCTCTTCATCCTTTGTAAGGAGCTTATTGTAGTCTTGTATCAATGCGACACCCCTTTCTGCCCTGTCGTTCACCACGACTAAGCCACTGGCGGCTTTCTTTGCTTCCTGAAAGCTGGTTTCTTGCTCCCATGAACCAGGATCCTTATCCATCCAATCAGTTGGGGTCCCTAGGATGCTGAAGAAATGCTTGGTGTGTTTTGTTATGAGGCCAGCGATTGACAGGGCGGTTCCTCGTTTGATAGCTGGTCTCTTTTGAGAGGGGTTTTCACCGTCATTTTTCAATGCTTCAATCATATTGATCTTGCTTTCTTTGTCAATTCTGGTGTCAAAGAATGCAAATGCCACTAGTACTGGGCTCATGTACCACGTGTGGCGGCCAAGTGCCTTCAAGGCTGCCTGAGCCATCTTCTGATTGATTTGTTCAAAAATTTCCAACTTCTTGAAGAGGTTAATGTCATTCAGGGGAGCCTCAATAGCTTGTGGAGCCCGAAACCAAGCCTGTACATACACAAGGCAGACAAAAATGTTGAAGGCTCGGAGTTCTCTCACCTCTCGAAGTGTCAAGTGGAACTCTGACCGAAACATGAACACCTGTAGTGAATATAGTGCTTTTGCCATCCATCTGGCTCTGTGCATTGCTCCTGGAGCCATGATCCGGATTCCACGAGGTGGGATTCCTCCCATGTAGATGACAGTCAGTTCTAGGAGTTCACGATAATCATCTCGTGGCTGCTGATCTTTCAAACACACAAGAGCAAATTCCAGAGCTTCATCCATCATGTCATTGTTCTGTGCAAACTCAGCTGCCGCATCAGGATCTGTGAATCCATTTTTTGGTTGGTGATGGGCAATGGACGGCCACTCTGCCTGAAACCGCTTAAAAAGCTGGATGTCAGGGCCTAATGAAGGACCGAAAAGAGTGGTGAAAACATCTCCCAGAATGATTTTGTGCGGATGATGGCGGCAATCCAAATGAATTAGTTCAGTCTGTAGCTTCTTTTCAATGAGGACAGCAGCCCCTCCACGAACACCTGAATTGCTGGCCGTTGTGTCAAAAGACAAAGCCTTCACCTTGCCCACAAGGTTCCAGCTCTTCAGTGTGTCCACTACAGCGGTTGCCATAGCTTCTCCTCACCCGTCAGGTAACTTGGGAACATTCAACAGCTGCTCCATTCCATGGTACTGGTTGGACACAAGGATTGGAAGACGATCCACCTTCACATGCACAAAATCTCCAGTGACATCGGGAAGAAGCTTTCCATCCCAATGGACCACTAAAGGACCCTGCACATTATGATGAAATGCTTCTTTTATTTCGTCCATGGTTTTGCATCGATGCATCATGCGATTCCACCGCACTGTCCATCGGTTCAGTGCCAGCTCTGCAGGATCCCATCCTACTGCTCTACAAATGGATGCCAAGTTGTGGACAGCCATTCGGTCACTTGTTTTCGTACGATTCAAAGAAGCTGCGACTTCAGGAGTGACAATGTTGATAGGCCTTCTTTTCTTGGGACGAGATATCCCACCATCAGATGATGAAGAACCAGCCTGTGCCGTGGGGGCTCAGAGTCAGAGTCTGAGTCTGTGACTTCCATAGCAGTAGCACCCTTCATGACCATTTCCTGTCTCTTATTTTTCTTCTCTGCCTTAGTCTTCTCCTTTTCTTCCCTTTCTTTCTTTCGCTTCGTTTTTGCTTCCAACACAGTGTCTACAGATCCCATTGAAGCCTTCCTCTCTGAGAATTGATCGTGAAGAAACTTCCTGTCCTCGGGGTTGGTGATTATGGCCTCCGAATCTGCATGCCTAAGATCAAACGTCTTCTCCAAGGAGGCCTTGAAGGATGCTTCCTTTTTCTCTTGGGTCGCACCACCCCGCTTTGCACCTTTTTGGAGGCTCCTTCATTCTTCATATAGCCTCTCCAAACGATGGATGCAGTGCTGCTTCGTCGTTGTAGGTAGGTGAGCTTTTTCCCAGAACTTCACAACCTCTTCAATGGTGAGGGTTGCACTCTCCTGGGCAGTGCGATTCTCCTTCTTCAGGTGATGGAAAAACAGGACAAGAGATTGATGCACAGTCGGGAGCTTGGCACCTTTGATGGCATCTCCAGAAGTGGACCCAATGAGATACACATTATCCTGAGCCCGAGTTTTCAATTAAACACTGGTACTAGCACATGCCATATCTGCAAAATATGCAAGAATGTGGGTAAAATCCTGTTAATTCTTACTCCACAGGGTCACTCTCTACAAAAGAGCCACAGTCAATAAGTTAGGCCTACATATTACACACTAAAAAAGCGTACCCCTGACCCCGGGAACCTGTACAAAACATGCATGAAAATTGCCCAGATAGTGATCATAGGAAGTCTCAAAACTGTATGTATAATATATTGTATATAACTATATATATAATGTATAATGTGTATTTATGTATATTTATTATTTAATGTATATTTTATGTATAAATTTAATGTATATTTAATTATAATGTATATATATTGTATAACTATATATTTATTTATTATATTTAAATTTTAATATATTATATTTATTTTTAATATATTATTTAATGTATTATATTTGTCTATATTCGTATAATTGTCTATCGTATAATTGTATATATAATGTATAATATAATATATATTATTATTATTTAATGTATATTTACTATATATTTATTTTTAATATTATATTTAATGTATATATATAATTATGTATTTATTTTGTGTATATACAGCCCTGGTGCTGGGCCCTGGTGCTGGGCTAGCGGCTAGGGTGTCGGCTTAGGATCCTAGGATCCTGGGTTCGAATCCCGGTCAATCGCTGAATTAACGCCAGGGGGGTTGACTCAGCCTGTCATACCTTCCGAGGTCGGCAAATTTGAGTACCAGTTCACTGGTAATTCCCTGCTTGTGTCGTTAAAGGCGGCAAAAAGGGTTGGCGTCAGGAAGGGCATCCGGCCGTAAAACATTGCTTCAAAAAGGGGACCGAAAAACAACAACAACCACAGTTCCCGAAAAAGGCCAACCCCCGCTTGCGGGGAAAAATGGCCTCTAAAGGTGGTTTATATACAGCCCAAAAAATGGGAATTCCTATTTTTGCATGGGGGAAAATTATCACTGATGTGGCACCCCGAAATATTATTGGATTCCATTCAAATTTGGTGTGGTTTCCTTTGACACCAAAAGGAACAAAAATAGACCATGTCCCAGAGAACATCTGCATTTTGATTTTTTGAAGCCCACCCTAATATATATATATATATATATATATATATGTATATATATATATATATGTATATATATATATATATATATATATATATATATATACATATATATATATATATATATGACTATGAAGGAGCTGGGGCTCCCACGTCGATCGGAAGAATGGACGCGACAAAAAGCTGGAATTCATCCGAGTTGCTTTATTCAAACCAAACACTCAGGCACTCTGAAAAGCCCGTTTATCGGGCAGCAATATATATACATATTATCCCGGAGCGTTTGCCCAGGAAAGGCGAGAGGGGGCGTGGCCCAGCGTCCTGGCTGCGGCCTGGCAAGTTGAGGGCGAGCCTGCCCGGGCGTCCTGGACGAGCCCGGCATGGTGATCGCTCCGCGTCCTTGATAGGTGCAAGGCGATTGTGAAAACCAAGCGGTAGCTGCTACACACGTCCCCCCAGAATCGACTTGCACCGGCAGGGTCAATTTGAGGGGGGTCCTGATGACGCGGCCGAAGCGACCCCTGGCGGGTCGTGGGAGGTGGTCCGGTGTGGTGGTGGGTGGTCGAGTGGGGGGCACCGTGGACGGGGGGCGGCCTCGCCGCGGCGGAAGGGCCACCCGTGGTGGGTGGTCGACGTCCACGTGCGCCGGCTTGAGGCGGTCCACCGCAATCCGGTCCGACCTGCTGCCGATGTCGATGACGAACGACTTGTCGTCCCGTCGCAGCACCCGGAAGGGCCCGTCGTACGGCGGCCGGAGTGGCCCCCGATGTGCGTCGTGACGCACAAAAACATACTCCGCTGTGCGAAGTGCTGGGGGGACGTAGGACTGGGGGTCACCGTGGTGGGATGTTGGCATGGGGGCAAACCGTCGGGCGGCCTCCTGGAGGTCCGAGCGCTGGTGAGCTACGGACCAGGGACTGGTAGCGTCGGGCACGAATTCGCCCGGGACGCGTAGCGCCTGGCCATAGACAAGCTCGGCGGTGGATGCCTGGAGGTCCTCCTTGGGGGCCGTGTGGAGGCCCAAAAGGACCCATGGCAGCCGGTCGGCCCAACCGCCGTCTTGAAGGCCGGCCATGAGCGCGGCCTTCATGGAGTGGTGGAATCGCTCGCTCAACCCGTTTGCTTGGGGGTGGTAGGCCGTAGTACGGTGGAGCTTGACCCCCAGGTTGCGGGCGACCGCACCCCACAGCTCGGAGGTGAACTGTGGTCCGCGGTCTGACGAGATGTCCGCCGGTGCGCCGAAGCGGGCGACCCAGGTGGCGATGAAAGCCTGCGCCATGTCGGCGGTGGTGGTGGAGATGAGGGGAACGGCCTCCGGCCACCTGGTGGTCCTGTCCACCATGGTGAGCAGGTGTGTGAACCCCCGTGACGGGGGGAGGGGGCCCACCAGATCCACGTTGACGTGGTCGAAACGTCGTTCGGGCACGGTGAAAGGTGCCAGCGGGGCCTGGGTGTGTCGGTGGACCTTGGCCCGTTGGCAGGCCGTGCAGGTGCTGGTCCAATTGCGGACGTCCCGACGAAGGCCGTGCCAGACGAATCGCGCCGACACCAGCTTCTGGGAAGCTTTCCGGCCCGGGTGGGAAAGGCCGTGGAGGGAGGCGGAGATGCGGCGTTGCCAGGTGACGGGCACGATGGGGCGAGGCTGGCCTTGGGAGACGTCGCAGAGCAGGACAGTGTCCGCGAAGGGGATGTCGGCCAGGCGGAGGCCCGTGTCCGCCGCCCGGAGGGCTTGCACCGTGGTGTCGGTTGTTTGGTCCGCCGCCATAAGCGCAAAGTCCACGCCCAGGTGGAACGCGTTCGCGCTGGCCCGGGAAAGACAGTCGGCCACGGCGTTGTTTTTGCCGGCGACGTGCCGGATGTCCGTGGTAAACTCCGACACGGCGGAGAGGTGGCGCTGTTGGCGGGCCGACCACAGCTCCGTGACCTTGGCCATGGCGTAAACCAATGGCTTGTGGTCGACGAACGCTGTGAAAGGTCGGCCCTCCAGGAGGTGGCGGAAATGGCAGACGGCCAGGTGTAGACCGAGGAGCTCCCGGTCAAACGTGCTGTATTTGAGCTCGTTCGGCCGGAGCTGCCGGCTGAAAAAAGCGAGTGGCTGCCAAACCCCGTTCACCCATTGCTCATGTACGGCGCCCACCGCGTAGTCGGAGGCATCCGTGGTGAGGGCGATGGGAGCGTTGAGCACCGGGTGAGCGAGCAGTGTTGCGTCGGCGAGGGCCCGCTTTGAGCTTTGGAAGGCCGCATCCATTGCTGCGGACCAGGCGATGTCGTGCTTGGCCGGCTTGCCCCGGAGGGCTTCGTAGAGGGGCCGCATGAGTTGAGCAGCGCGGGGCACAAAGCGGTGATAAAAATTCACCATTCCCAGGAATTCCTGCAGGGCCTTTATGGTGCGGGGATGCGGGAACATGGTGATGGCCTCGACCTTGGTTGGCAGCGGCACGGCCCCGTTCTTGGTGATGTGGTGGCCCAAAAAATCAACGGCCGTCGTGCCGAAGTGGCATTTGGCCGGGTTGACGATGAGGCCGTGCTCGCTGAGGCGCCTGAACAGTGTTCGGAGGTGGAGGAGGTGCTCGGCCCGGGACGTGCTGGCGACGAGGATGTCGTCCAGGTAAACGAAAAGGAACGGCAGGTCACGCAGCACGCCGTCCATCAAGCGCTGGAACGCCTGAGCCGCGTTCTTGAGACCAAATGGCATCCGCAAGAATTCGAATAAGCCGAACGGCGTGATGACTGCCGTTTTAGGGACGTCGGCCGCCCTGACAGGTACCTGGTGATATCCCCGTATGAGATCAATTTTCGAAAAAATGACCCGTCCCGCCAGACGGGCGGAGAAGTCTTGGATATGCGGGATCGGGTACCTGTCGGGGGTGGTAGCGTCATTGAGACGGCGGTAGTCGCCACACGGGCACCATCCACCCCCCGGCTTTGGCACGATGTGCAGTGGCGAGGCCCACGCGCTATCGGAGCGCCGCACGATGCCGAGGTGCTCCAACGCGTCGAATTCGGCCTTCGCCACGGCGAGCTTGGCTGGGTCGAGGCGGCGGGCCCTGGCGTAGACCGGCGGGCCCGTGGTTGGTATGTGGTGCTCGATCCCATGCCGTACTGCGACGGCCGAAAACGTCGGCCGCGTGAGGGCCGGGAACTCCGTGAGCAGGCGAGCAAACTCGTTCGCCGCCGGGACGGCGCATGCCAGCTCGGTCGGCGCGGAGCTGCTCAATGTGCATACCAGGGAGCTGAAGGTTTCGGCGTTGATTAAACGACGCCGTTGGACATCCACCAGCAGTCCGTGTGCGCAGAGGAAGTCGGCGCCTAGCAGAGCCATGGGCACGTTTGCGGTTACAAACATCCAAGCAAAGCGTTGGCCGCCGAAGCAGAGGGTGACGTTGCGCGGGCCGAAGGTGCGGATGGTCGATCCGTTGGCCGCAACCAAGGAGGGGCCGCAAACCGCGGATTGCCTGTCCTGGTCAGAGGCGGGTATGACACTCAGTTGGGCGCCGGTGTCGCACAGGAAGCGCCGTCCGGACGCTTTATCCGTGATGAACAGTAAGTTGCCCGTGTGGCCGGCACTCATGGCTGGCAATGAACGCCGGCCCGGCCGTTTCCCGGCCTGCCGAAGGTGCACGGGGGTCGGCATGTCCGGGCCTTCTGTCCGAACCTGGCATGATAGTAACACCACACTTGGTCAGGTGGAGGCCCCGGTCGTCGTGCTGGAGGTGGTCGGCTCGGTGTAGCGGCCGCCAATTGCGTCGGCAGTTCGGTCGTCGACCGTGCCGGGTGCTCGGGCGCCATGGGTGTTGCGTCGGACGGCGGTGGGTCCCATGTCGCCGCTGCGATGCGCTGACCTGCGGCGGAGATCTTGTCGGCTTCTCTGGCAAGGGCCCGGGGATCTGTGATCGTCGTGCTTGCCAGGGCGAGGCGTACCGGGTTAGGCAGCTGACGGAGGAACAGCTCCCGGAACAGGAATGCCGGAGAGTGCTCGCCGAGCAGTGAAAGCATGTAGTCCATTCGCTCGGAAGGGCGCGTGTCGCCGAGCTCGGGCAGGTCGAGCAGGCGCCGTGCGCGTTCCGCCGATGGGAGGGCGAAAGCGTCGAGGAGAAGCTTCTTAATCGTGCCGTATTTGTCAGCGGCTGGCGGGCTCTCGAGGAGGCTCAGGGCGCGGGCCGCGGTGGCCGAACCGAGCGCTGCTACCACATGGTGGAAGCGGGTGTCGTCGGCCGTGATGCCTCGCAGGGCGAACAGGGAATCCGCCTGTGCGAACCAAACCGCCGCGTGAGCCTCCCAGAAGGTAGGCAGTTTAAGGGCGACTGCCGTGTCCATGTCGGTAGGTCACCAATGAAGGAGCTGGGGCTCCCACGTCGATCGGAAGAATGGACGCGACAAAAAGCTGGAATTCATCCGAGTTGCTTTATTCAAACCAAACACTCAGGCACTCTGAAAAGCCCGTTTATCGGGCAGCAATATATATACATATTATCCCGGAGCGTTTGCCCAGGAAAGGCGAGAGGGGGCGTGGCCCAGCATCCTGGGTGCGGCCTGGCAAGTTGAGGGCGAGCCTGCCCGGGCATGCCCGGGCATGCCTGGGCGTCCCGACCGAGGCCTGGCAAGTTGAGCGCGGGCCTGCCCGGGCGTCCTGGACGAGCCCGGCATGGTGATCGCTCTGCGTCCTTGATAGGTGCAAGGCGATTGTGAAAACCCAGCGGTAGCCGCTACAACTATGTATATGTATATATGTATATATATATGTATATATATATATGACTATGTATATGTATATATGTATATATATATGTATATATATATGACTATATGTATATGTATATATGTATATATATATGTATATTGTTGCGAATATGGCATTTGGCCTCCATATCCGCTTGTAAATATTCCCCTATTTCCCCAATACTCCCCAACTATCCCCAATCCCCCATTCCCTAGTCCCATTGCCTGTAAATAACACTCTGTAGAACCGACCTTCCCCTTTTTCCCCCATTAAATGTCGTGCCCAGGTCCACCGCATCACACGTAGACAACTTTCGGACATCTTGCTAGTTATTCTTAGTCTATGTCAGTTAAGGACTCGTTTCCATTAATTCTGACTCTTCGTTGCACCAGAATGTGATTATATGGCACCAGTAGTGAGTTTAGGACCTTCCCTTACCTTCTCCCATCTTCCCCATGAAACAACAACTACAACAACAACAACAACTACAACAACAACAACAACTACAACTACAACAACAACTACAACAACAACTACAACAACAGAGGGGCGCGGCGCGGCGTGCGGGGAGTGTGCGTCCTCACTCCGGCTCGGTTAGCCGCCATTACCCATGTGCGCCGACGGGGTTACCAAGAAGGGGCTGCCTGTCGGCCCCTCGTCAAGGGCGGAGCCGGTAACCCCCCCGCACCTACCCAATGAGAAGCAACGGGCCGATTCCATCTGGGGCGGAGCTAACGAGCCGAGGGCGTGTCACTCCCCGCCGGATATACGCAGCGACTTACCGGACGTGACGTGAGATGCGCCCCCGACTGAAGAAGACAAGTCGCGACCTTCCAGCGCTGAGAGCGACCTCCCCGCATCATTGGACCGGACCGGGTCGATTCTGTCCTTGAGCCAAGAGTGCACCTTGAGCCATCGACTACCCGCTTTCCTTGCCATCAATCCCCGTGTGAGTCAGTTTTGTCCCGTTTATCTGTCGTCTGTCGGGGCTAATATAAGAGTGTGTCTAAGTGCCTGCCTTTCTATGCTGTCCCTCTTGTCGTTGTAATCTGACCTTCCGCCCTAATATAACCTCCTCCGGAGGTCTTGAGAACTGAACCCTTGGTGTCGTGTCATTTTAACCCAGCCGTTGTGTCTTTTCCTTCATTGATCTAGCGTAGCGCGACTCGGCAACGTTCGAGTATAATCGGGTAACTTGTGCGGACACGGCGGCCATTCCGCTCGGCCCACCATAACATCAAAGTCGTGTCTGTAACAATTGGTGTCAGGAGTGTCGGATTCGGACCTGGGACTAAATTTATTAGGCCCAAATTTTGGAACACCAATTGTACCACGAGGGTAACAATTGGTGTTGGGGAGGTAGAATTCGATCCGGAGCGCGTTTACTGCGCTCGACGAAATTATAACGGCGAAATTTGATTTTGTTATACGGAAATAAAAACCCGAATTTTGAAAGTCGCGCTATGGCGGATCAAGACAGCTGGGTTCCGGTAGAGGAGAGTGAGGCAGGGTCGGTCCAGGACCAAATTGAGGGACGTGAGGAGAGCGAAGCAGCGAGGGTAGCAGACGCACAAAATGGCGCCTCGCTGGTCGCGGCGCCCGCGTCCCTGGTGGATTCGAACCTTTTCCTCCTGCAAATGAGGGCCCTTATGGAACAAATGGTGGGAATGAGGGCTGATAGTGAGCGGTTGGGAAACCAAATGGGGGTAATGGGGAACCGGATGGATGCTCAGAGTGAGCAAATGAGGGTTGATAGTGAGCGATTAGAGGGCTAAATGGGGGTAATGAGGGACGAAGCGAGGGGTACTGGTGAGAAGGTAGACAAAAATTTTGAGGGGTTAGACAATGGGATAAAAGAGGTGAGAAATGGGTTAGAGGGGTTAGAAAACAGGATGGAAGGCAAATTGAGGGACATGAGGGACCAAGCGGAAAGGGAAGTTAACCAAATGGGGCAGCAGATAGAGGGGGTCAGAATGGGGGTAGAAACCAAACTGGATGCTCACAGGGAGGAAATGGAGCAGATGAGGGTGGCATCTGGGCAGGAGATGCAAGTGATGGGAGAGGAGATCAGAAGAGGAGTGAGTGAGGAGGTCGGAGGAGTGCGCGAGGAGGTGAGGCACTGTGAGGAGCACATGGAGAAGGAGGTGAGAAAGGGGACTGTAAAGTTACAAGGGGGCATAGAGGACCTGACGCAGGAGGTGGAACAGCTGACAGAGGGACAAACGAAGTTAGTGGAGCAGGTTCAAAGGAACACTGCAGTACTCGGAGGGTTAAAGGCGACACAAAAAGAAATTAAAAATGACTTGATAGCGACGAAGAGGGAATGTCAGATGGTACGTGAGGGACTGACAGCGAGGTTGGACGAGGTGGTAGAGGTAATGGAGACGAAGGACCGGCAAGTGAGGACGCACATGGAAACGGTCAAGGTAGCCTTGGAGGACGAGCTTGAGGAGACGTACCGGGGAATAAAGGAGGTGAAGCAGAAATTAGAAGAAGTGGAAGAAGGGGTGAGCGAAATTAAGAAGCGACGGAGAGGGGATAAGAAAGAGATAAAAGAGGAGATAAAAGAATTGGTCCAAAGTCTGTGTTTGGATCGTGATGATGTGCTCATTAACCGGATGAGGGATTCGCAGGTGATGGAGGAGAAGCGAAGAGGAAGAGGACCCGGTGTAAGTGGTGACCAATATGGTCGTGCGTATGATGCGCCAGGGGATTTAAGAAGCTTGGGGGTCGAGATAGACCCGGGTGTTCGTGAGAGGCCGTTGGTGAAGTGTGCGACAGGTATGGTGTGCGAAAAAGGAGGTGTGCAAGAAAGTCCGACACTGGGGTGTGTGAGGAAAAAGTGCGTGCCAAGGAGTGAGGGTGCTGGCGAGAGTGAGTCGGTCGTAGCGCGTGTGCGAGGGAGCACATGGAAGCGCGGTGTGGTAAGTGTTACAGAGGGTGTAACGGGAGAGTGTGCGTGGGAAAGGTGTGTAACGGACAGGTGCATGAGGAAAGAGTGCGCTGTCGGGAGTAAGGGTGAGTGCGCTGTCAAGAATGGAGGTGAGAGTAGTGAGAGTGACAAGGAGCGTGAGTTGGTTGTGACAGGTGAGAAAGGAAGCACACCTGGAATGGTAGAGCGTGAGTGGGAATGCACGCTGGAATTGGTAGTGAGGCACGTGGTTGGGTGTGCGAATGAGAGCACACCTGTGATTGTCACAGAGGAGGTGACCGAGGAGGGGGCGCGAAGAGGTGTGTTGGTGAGGTGTGCTACCAACGAATGTGTGCCAAAGTGTTCGGTGGTCAGGTGTGTGACCAAGGCTGTGAGTGGAATGAGGGTACCTGGGTGTGTAAGGAAAGGTACGAGGAGCATGGGAACGGCTGGATGTGTGAGCAAGGAACGGGCTGCGGGGTGTAAGCATGCAGGTGAAGCATCGACGTTAGACGGGGTAGAGTGTAGAACGACTTATAGCCGAATCGGGCCCTCGGTGCGTGCCGGGCCTCGCTTTGAACGGCCGCGTCCGTGCTCCACTAGGCGGAGCTGGCAGCCCGATAGAAAGGGTCGTCATGGCGACCACTTTTTGGTGAGACGTGCCGGCAGGTCGAGAGCGGGACATTGGATGGCTCCGTGCCGAGATGGTGCGTGGGATCTCGGCACGGGTAAGCCCCCGTCCCTGCACCGAATGCCGGACGCATCCAGCCGCTGGCACGGAACAACCCGCATTCATTGCTCGGCTTTACGAAGCCGGGCTTTGGACGGGAATTGGCGCACCGAGAGGCAGTAGTGAGTAGACGGGTGATGAGGTTAGTGTTTTGGCCCCAAAATTAGAGAAAAACAAAATTTGATGATTGGCAAAGGATTGGCAGTAATGATTGGCAGATGATGGGCAGTGATTGGCAAATTTTTGATTTGTTGAAATTTGATGTGCAAAATTGGTAGTGAGCGATGGGCCCAGTGGGTAAGGGTGGCATCCCTGCCACCCTTCCCATGATGGGGGCAAAGGAGCAATAGCTTATGGGGTGATGGCAGTGAAAACTAGCCCGGGTGGGTTAGGTTATATTGTAGGGATCTAGCGAAGATGACATTAGGTAACGTTAAGTTTAGTTAGTGACTGATACCTGTAGTGGGGACGCAGGTAGATTAGTGTGGATGATAATGACGTGGGAGCGCAATAGTTTAAAGGGACGACTGGGAAGCGCAAGTTTCAGAAGGGAGTAGTTAGCTGAAATGATGCCGTGTGTGTGAGAATTGAACAGGTGTGATTGCACAGGTGTGCAACTGGACAGGTGTGTGGAACAGTGTATGAGTAGTGAGTGTGTGGATCAGCGCGAATGCGCTTGGGGAGAGAAGGGTGCAGGCAGCACCAAGAATGAGAGCACAGGTGTGCAAGTACAGGTGTGTGGAGAGAGTTGGAGTAAGTGGTACGGAGTGGTGTGCATGGTGCGAAGGTGTGGATGGGGGAAGAGTGGACCCCCATCACGGATACCCGGGGCGGGTAGTGTAAGTGTTAGGTAGAGGGTACAGGTAAATTGTGGTTGGATATTGGCATCTGTGGTGCGGTTGCAGAATGGTATTGTGAATGGGTGCATTAGTGTTGTGGAAATGGCTGGGCGTGTAGCCTGTTAGTGTGTGTAGTTGGTTGGGCACTCCACCACTGTGAGGATGTCGGCCAGGTGAGGCCGCAGGTGGGCTCTGGGAGCCGGTAGAGTTGTGAGTGGGTGCCTGAGGATCCCGGGTGTGGATCGGGCAGCCCAGTGCCAGAGAGGGCACCGAGTGGGGAGAGCGCCAGAGGGCCTTCCCCAGGTAGTTAGGTTAGGGTAAGGAGCAGGTAAGCTCGGGGGCAACTGCAGTGGTGGAGGTGTGCAGGTGGGTAGACCCGCTGGGAGAGGTACACGCCACAGCCCAGAAATTGTGCGAGGGCACCGGGAGATGAATCGGGGGAGTGAGACCCCAAATTGAAGAGCACCACAGTTTGGCCAATGGGAATTGGTTTTTAGAACCCATAGTGTAAGAGGGCCAATGGTTTGGCAGGAGAAAGACCCCGGGTAGTGTAAAGTTGTTAAAGTCATTTAGGAAATAGTTAGGATTGATGAACCTGTCGCACCATACGCAGCCACTTACCTGTGGTGATGATGATGACTCCACACCTGTGTTTTCTTTGTTCTGTGTGCAGGAACTGAGAATTGCTGTGTGGATTGGTGAGACGCATCACGACGTGGATGAGACATTGGGGTGATTCCATCTCTCCCTCCTTAGGAGGGACTGATGATGAATTGGTAATGGCAAATTTTGATGTTCAGTTGGAGATGGCAAATTTTGATGAGAGTTGAAAATGGCAAATTTGATTGGTTAGGAGGGAGAGAAGACGAATTTGGTATATGGGAGGAACGGGGAAGACAGTAGGGACGTTTGTTGATTTGTAAAGTAGATGTTTATGGGTAGTGTTGTGTTTTGTGGATACAGTAAGGGGTAAGGGAGGGGCCATGTAGGTTACCTGGTGGGGGGGGGGGGGGGGAGCGTACGGTAGGAACGTACCTGTCTCACCTGGTTCCCATGTGCCCCTAGTGTGCATTACCTAATGTTGCGTGCACTTTTGCGCCCTTACCACCTTACTCACTTGTCTGCTTCTTTTGTCTCCCACCTCCGAGGATCTGGCTTTGGGGCAGAGAGAGAGAGGAGAGAGAGGTGCTGGCTTCGCAGTTGTGGGCCTGCACTTTCGCTGCTTGCTGCCTGGATCGATACACCATATGGACCGCAATTTTGGTGGCCACCCACAATGGACCGCAGTTCTTTTGCGGCCAAGCACCACCCGTGGATGGACCTATGGGTCAACGTGGCACCTATGCCATACAGGTGAACCACTTTTAGTTGACACCACTGAAGGCCACAATACAGAAATGGACGCGGTTGGCGCCTTTCTTTATTTTTGGAAAGAGGCAAGAACACCAAGTGCACCACACGAAGAGCAAGAGACACCTGCAGGGTTAGGGGTTGTTGTTTTTATTTTAATGAACAATGGTGCTGACTGTGTTATGGGGTGGTGCTTTTGGTGCTGGGAAGGGGTGCTCTGCACATTATTAAAGGCCGTAAGGCCACAGAGCACTCGTGGGTTGGTGTATCGATGCTGGCATGCGTGCTCTCTCTATGCATAACATCTGCATGTGTTCCTCCAAAAACAGGTCCTGGATCGTAGTGTAAATATCAGCGTAGTCTTGTAAATAATGCTCCCTACCGGCTGTATGTTTAGTTTGCGAATTCTTTCCGGATTCGGTTATCCTGTGGGTGTGTTTCTGTGAGGAGAAGGGTGCAACGTCGCAGGGGGACATATTTACTCATTTGTGAATATCTGTAAAACTGTCGCACTCAGGGTAGAGTTAATAGTAGAGGGAACTACATCTGCGTGCCACACTAAAGTAGGTAAAAATTTATCGGGTCGGGACGCCCCGAGGGTAGAGAAGGGTGCAATGTTGCGAATATGGCATTTGGCCTCCATATCCGCTTGTAAATATTCCCCTATTTCCCCAATACTCCCCAACTATCCCCAATCCCCCATTCCCTAGTCCCATTGCCTGTAAATAACACTCTGTAGAACCGACCTTCCCCTTTTTCCCCCATTAAATGTCGTGCCCAGGTCCACCGCATCACACGTAGACAACTTTCGGACATCTTGCTAGTTATTCTTAGTCTATGTCAGTTAAGGACTCGTTTCCATTAATTCTGACTCTTCGTTGCACCAGAATGTGATTATATGGCACCAGTAGTGAGTTTAGGACCTTCCCTTACCTCCTCCCATCTTCCCCATGAAACAACAACGACAACAACAACAACAACAACTACAACAACAACAACAACTACAACTACACAAACAACTACAACAACAACTACAACAACAGAGGGGCGCGGCGCGGCGTGCGGGGAGTGTGCGTCCTCACTCCGGCTCGGTTAGCCGCCATTACCCATGTGCGCCGACGGGGTTACCAAGAAGGGGCTGCCTGTCGGCCCCTCATCAAGGGCGGAGCCGGTAACCCCCCCGCACGCACCCAATGAGAAGCAACGGGCCGATTCCATCTGGGGCGGAGCTAACGAGCCGAGGGTGTGTCACTCCCCGCCGGATATACGCAGCGACTTACCGGACGTGACGTGAGATGCGCCCCCTACTGAAGAAGACAAGTCGCGACCTTCCAGCGCTGAGAGCGACCTCCCCGCATCATTGGACCGGACCGGGTCGATTCTGTCCTTGAGCCAAGAGTGCACCTTGAGCCATCGACTACCCGCTTTCCTTGCCATCAATCCCCGTCTGAGTCAGTTTTGTCCCGTTTATCTGTCGTCTGTCAGGGCTAATATAAGAGTGTGTCTAAGTGCCTGCCTTTCTATGCTGTCCCTCTTGTCGTTGTAATCTGACCTTCCGCCCTAATATAACCTCCTCCGGAGGTCTTGAGAACTGAACCCTTGGTGTCGTGTCATTTTAACCCAGCCGTTGTGTCTTTTCCTTCATTGATCTAGCGTAGCGCGACTCGGCAACGTTCGAGTATAATCGGGTAACTTGTGCGGACACGGCGGCCATTCCGCTCGGCCCACCATAACATCAAAGTCGTGTCTGTAACAATATGTATATATATATGTATATGTATATATATATATGTCTATATGTATATGTATATATATTGTTACTGATCGCGGTTTAGATGTTATGATGGGCCGAGCGGATGGTCCAACCGCGACCGTTACAGGATCCCCGACTCACCCGATTCCACCCAAACGTTGGCCGGATCGCACCGCAGCTGCTCAATGAGGGAAAAGACTAAAACGACGAATGCAAAGAGGAAAACGAAGGCAAAGAAAGGTTTGGAAATACTACTGAATTTATTGACTATTTACACACATAAGCAAAAAGAAAGCAGTCACGTTTATTTACAAGCACATAAGACGCAGGTGACACAGTGAAATCTTTAGCTTACCTACACAAGCTTAATTAACCCAGGACAGAACAAACAGAACAAACTCACGTACACAAGAAGGGTGGAAAGGCAGGAGGTGGATGGCTGGAGGGAGAGGGAGGTCCAAGGGGGTCCTGCAGCTCAACCGGCGCGTTTAGCAGCCGCCGTTCCTTTACGGCCCTGCTCCAAACCGCCGTTCAGGCCCCCAAGCTGCTGTTGTGGCTGCTGTGGACGTCGCGTGCTTTGCCAGGCCTTGTCCGACTCGTCTGGTCGAAACCCTCAACTCGTTCTTGGTCCACTCACTCTTTACCACCGACTCCTCACCGCAACCAACGCAACCAACTGACCACCACCACCGACTCCTCACCGCAACCAACGCAACGAACTGACCACCGACTCCACTGACTGACTCCTCACGACTCTCTCCACGACCAACTGACCCACTTGCTTCCTGCGTGCGCGCCTTTATAACGCCTCTGGCGATTAAGCCGCCGGCCTTCAGGACACGCCCATCGGGGTGCTCACCTCGGCCCTGGTTGGTCGCGCGACCCTCTGGCTCCGCCCTTGATGACGACGGGCGGGCATGCCTTTCTTCTCCGACGACAGCACATGTTCAATGGTGGTTTTGGAGGGGAGGTAATATGGGCAATCGAGGCTCGGCAATGACGAAAGGGGATGTGAAGGAAATGGGGATTTTGGGGATGGGAATGAAAGGGGATCTATTCTCTTTCACTGGTGCAATGGAGTACTTCAATTAATGGGAGACACAGCCTTACCCTAAAACACAGAATAAGAGATAACTATCAACAGGGGTATTCTATTACTTGGCTGACGTGTATGCTTGTGGACTAATTATGGGATGCCCTTTCACCTTTACACAGCTCCGGAGGCAGGGGGGCGCAGAATAAACAATAATCATCACCAATTTACCACAATACAACACAATCAAAAAAATACAGGCCTCATATCCGCAACACTGCACCCTCCTCCTCTTAGGCACATCCCGGGCCTACAACTTTTATTTAGTGTGACACGTAGGTGTAGTTCCCTCTACTTTTAACCTGACCCTGAGTGCGACAGTTTTAAAACATAAATAAATGTGTCCCGCTGCTCCATTGCACCCTGCCTAACAGACTTACGCCCACAGTTAACCGAATCGCGGAATGGTCTTCAAACTATACACTGACGGTGGGGAGCATTATTTACACTTGACACTACTTTTATTTACAAGACTAACCCAGGACCTGTAATTGTTATTTCTGGGGGGGAGACAGTCTGCTCTGCATCGACGCACCATGAAAGCACCCAAAAACACACCAATACATTCTCAAGCACCAATCAGTGCAGTCACCACTGTTCATCAATAAAATAAAACCAACAAACCCAAACCCTGCAGGTGTCTCTTGCTCTTCGGCTCCCTCTGCTGGTTATTATTATTTGGTCTTCCAGATGTTGTCATTCTTTCATTTTCTTACTGGCGGCCTATTTGAACTGAAAAATGCACCCAATGTGTCCTTTTTTATTTGATTTTATTTATAGCCCACAGGGCCGACTAGTGTGGTTCACCTGTGGGGCATCGGTGCCCTGTGGCCAAGGTCCACCAGCAAGATTTCGGGCCCTCATGGCCGGTTCCAGCAGAGGGGCCATGCCCCAACCCATGGGGTCCATAAGTGGTGCTCGGCCACAGACATGTGGTCCATAAGGTGGTGCATCGATGTAGACAGCTGGTTCTGGGAATTTCAGGCGCACAATGGCCGACCCACGCACGCTCCCCTCGGCACCCAATGGCGCACAGGTCATGTGGGAGACAAAAGGGGAAAGACAATTGAGCGAGGGGTAAGGTCACAAGGGTACACATCAATAAGGCAATGCAAGGCGAAATGCGTACGGAGGGCGAAGTGAGAAAGCTCGTCCCTACCGTACGTCACCCCCCTGTCACCTACCCTACCCTTGCCCTTACCCCATATGTACAAAAATCTACACATTTACAAATTCGTCACTACTGTCACGTCTTCCTCATATTTCCCCTATACCAAATTCGTCTCCACAATCCCTCTACTTCAAAATTTGCCATCACCAAATTCATCATCAATCCTCATAAGGAGGCAGAGATGGAACATCAAAGCACAATGTCACACCCACGTCATGATGCGTCTCACAATCCAAACATTTGCACAGTAAAAAATAATCAAAACATGGCATGGTGTGGAGTACCTGTCACCTCAGGTGAGTGGATGCAGATGGTGCGAGGAGACTTCATCCTAACTACTTTCTAAATGACATTAACACACTTTACACTACCCGGGGTCTCTCCCTGCCAATCCATTGGCCAACTTACACTATGGGTTCTAAAAACCAATTCCCATTGACCAAACTGTGGTGCTTCTCAATTTGGGGTCTCACTCCCCCGATTCATCTCCCGGTGCCCTCGCACAATTTCTGGGCCGCGACGTGTAGCTCTCCCAGCAGGTCTACCCACCTGCACACCTCCACCACTGCAGTTGCCACCCGAGCTTACCTAGCTCCTCACCCTAACCTAACTAACTGGGGAAGGCCCTCTCCTGGCTCTGTCACCCCCTGGTGCCCTCTGGCACTGGGCTACCCGGGTCCGTCCTCCGGATCCTCGGGCCCCATCCACAACTACCGGCTCCCAGAGCCCACCTGCGGCCTCACCTGGCCGACATCCTCACAGTGGTGGAGTGCCCAAACCAACTACACACACTAACAGGCTACACGCCCAGCCATTTCCACAACACTAATGCACCCATCCAAAGACCATTCTTTCACCCGCACCACAGATGCCAATATCCAACCACAATTTACCTGTACCCTCTACCTAACACTTACACTACCCGCCCCGGGTATCCGTGATGGGGGTCCACTCTTCCCCCATTCACACCTTCGCACCATCCACTCCACTCCACAATTTCCACCATACTCACTCCACGACCATCCATTCCAATACTCCATACCATTTATTCCATACACCTGTCCTCCATTCACCTGTCGTTGCACACCTGTGCAATCATACCTGGTGCCACCTGCACCCTCCTCCCCTTCCTGGACCAGTTGGTCAACACAACACGCAATCACCTTCACTCACTCATACACTGCTCCACACACCTGTTCAGTTGCACACCTGTGCAATCACACCTGTTCAATCTTCAAACACACGGCATCATCTCAGCTAACTACTCCCCTCTGAAACTTGCGCTTCCCAGTCGCCCCTTTAAACTATTGCGCTCCCTCGTCATTATCATCCACACTAATCTACCTGCGTCCCCACTACAGGTATCCTTGTCACTAACTAACCTTAACGTTACCTAATGTCATCTTCGCTAGATCCCTACACACGATATATCCTAACCCACCCGGGCTAGTTTTCACTGCCATCAACCCCATAAACTATAGCGCATTTGCCCCACCATCTGTGAGGGATGGTGGATTTGCCATCCCACCACATCGGGGAGGTCCTACTATCAATTTGGCACACCAAATTTCAGCCAATCAAAAATTTTGCCAATCATCTGCCAATCACCGTACCAATCATCAAATTTCGCCTTTTTCTAATTTTGAGTCCAAACCACTATCCTCATCACCCGTCTACTTATTACATCCTCTCGGTGCGATAATTCACGTCTACAGCCCGGCTTCGTACAGCCGAGCAATGAATACGGGTTGTTTTGTGCCAGCGGCTGGATACGTCCCGCATTCGTGGCAGGGACGGGGGCTTACCCGGGCCGAGATCCCACGCACCACCTCGGCGTGGAGCCATCCAATGTCCCGATCTCGACCTGCCGGCACGTCTCAATAGAAAGTGGTCGCCATGACGACCCTTCCTATCGGGCTGCCCGCTCCGCCTAGTGGAGCCCGGACGTGGCCGTTCCAAGCGAGGGACAGCGTGGACCGCGTACGGCGGTTCTTTCGAAACCGCCGTGGTTCGGATCCCCGCTGGTCCTCGCGGCACGCGAAGCTGCCCGACGCGCACCGAGGGCCCGATTCGGCTATAAGTCGTTCTAACCTCTAACCCGGTTACCGTCGATGCCTCACCTGGATGCTTGCAAGCATACGCTACCCCTTTCTTGCTCATACCTCCAGCTGTTCCCATGCTCCTCGTACCTTTCCTTACACACCCAGGTACACTCATTCCACTCACAGACTTGGTCACACACCTGACCACCGAACACCTTGGCACACATTCGTCGCTCGCACACCTCACCAACACACCTCTTCGCGCCCCCTCCTCTGTCACCTCCTCTGTGACAATCACAGGTGTGCTCTCACCCGCACACCCAACGACGTGCCTCACGACCAAGTCAAGTGTGCATTCCCACACACGCTCTACCATTCCAGGTGTGCATCCTTCCATTCCAGGTGTACATCCCCGCTCACCTGTCATAACCAACTCACGCTCCGTGTCACTCTCACTACTTTCACCTCCATTCTTGACAGCGCACTCACCCTTACTCTCGACAGCGCACTCTTTCCTCATGCACCCGTCCGTTACACACCTTTCTCGCGCACACTCTTCCGCACATTCTCCCGTTACACCCTCTGTAACACTCACCACAGGCGTGCATTCTCCCTTACTCTTGACAGCATGCGCTTTCCCCATGCACCCGTCCGTTACACACCTTTCTCGCGCATCCTCTTGCGCACACTTTTTCGTTACTTCCTCCGTAACACTCACCACACCGCGCTTCCCTGTGCTCCCTCGCACACGCGCTTCGACCAACTCACTCCTGACGGCACACTCACTCCTCGGCGTGCCCTTTTTCCTCACACACCCCATGGTCGGACATTCTCGCACACCTCTTTTTTTCGCACACCAGACCTGTCGCACACTTCACCAACGGCCTTTCACGAACACCCGGATCCAAACCAATCCCCAAGCCGACTGAAGCTTTCCT